>NC_085986.1:3190213-3892132 GCF_910591565.1 Cydia splendana
AAAAAATATCTAATGGATGTCTATTTCAAAATCCGAATCGGGCCCTTTGTTTTATAAGGTGTTTGTGATATTTAATATTTAAACCTGTTTAAACGTGTGTCTTTCTCATTACTTGTACCATACACTAACCCGAGGTTAACCGGTTAAACCTGGAGTTGCCATGGTTACCGGTACAATTTGACACTGGATTAACGGTTTAACCGGTTAACCCAGAGTTAGTGGGATAGTGCTAGTGGCGCTAACTTAATTAGTTATACCTAAATTACCTACTCTCGCGTTTGCCAAAAAACGTTGGCAACTGGAAACCAAGTTTAGTTTATTTCTGGAGCAATTATTATGTAAGTGTTTAACAACTGTTGTTACTGGCATAGGTAATTATACGGAAAAACCTATTATTTATAGAAAATCACATTTTGGTTTATATATGGAGCATTATCTATGAAAAGGGACCTTATTGTCGATGGCGCTTACGCCGCACAGCGTCGCGCAGCATTGTATTTATATCGGAGCATCGTTAATAATGGCGTAAGCGCCATCGACAATAAATAACGTCACATATATATATTTCGGGGATCTCGGAAACGGCTCTAACGATTTCCATGAAATTTGCTATATAGGGGTTTTCCGGGTTGATAATCGATCTAGCTAGGTCTTATCTCTGGGAAAACGCGCATTTTTGAGTTTTTAGGGTTCCGTACCCAAAGGGTAAAACGGGACCCTATTACTAAGACTTCGCTGTCCGTCCGTCCGTCCGTCCGTCCGTCTGTCACCAGGCTGTATCTCACGAACCGTGATAGCTAGACAGTTGAAATTTTCACAGATGATGTATTTCTGTTGCCGCTATAACAACAAATACTAAAAACAGAATAAAATAAAGATTTAAATGGGGCTCCCATACAACAAACGTGATTTTTGACCAAAGTTAAGCAACGTCGGGAGTGGTCAGTACTTGGATGGGTGACCGTTTTTTTTTGCTTTTTTTTCGTTTTTTTTTGCATTATGGTACGGAACCCTTCGTGCGCGAGTCCGACTCGCACTTGCCCGGTTTTTTTATGTTTTCCGAGCAAAGCTCAGTCTCCCCCATATATTATATATTAAACTCTATTAAAATGGCCTTGGCTGGTGGAGGTATTTTACAAATGGCGCTAGCATAGGTTTTACTTGTCAATCCTACGATAAATGTAGTTTTTTGGGTAGGTTCATCATCATCATGATGATGATGATGATGGCAGGTTCAGTAATTAAATTTGTTAAAAAGGTTTTATGTAACCCATGCGATGCGGTTAAATGAAACAGTCAAGCACGAACATTGAGTAATAATCCTAAATCGGACCGCGAAATTTCTCAATGAAAATTTTCTCATGAAAGTTTCCAGAAATTTTCGGATTGATGATTATTGAAAACCATCCTATGTCCTTCGGGCCTCAAACTATATCCGTACCATTATATATATATCAGTTCAGCGGTTGAAGCGTTAAGCGATAACAGACAGACCGACAGTTACTTTCGCATTTACATAGAGAACAAAATACATAGAGTGCTCACTCCATACATCAGTTTTAGTACCATAACGACTATTATTTTCGTAGTCGACATCTAGCATCGAGTAGCGGAATTATCAGTACTTTCTGCTACTTGACAATACATGTTACAACGACTAAAAAGTAAAGCTCAACAATTTTCAGCTAATATTATAACCGGATTAACCGGAACTCTATTTTCAACTCCTTCTGCTTTTAATATTAGTTCTAAATTGTTGTTCAATACAATTTTCGTGAGTCGCGACACTAGAGAATTCTAGTATCAAGTAGCGGTACTTACTGATAATTCCGCAACTCGATCGATGCTGGATGTCCAGACTGCAAAAATAATAGTCGTTTTGGTATCAAAACTGATGTATGGAGTGAGCACTCTATTCTCACTATATTTCTCTATGGCATTTATAATATTAAGTAGGGATGGCCCTACTTTACAAACAGTATCATAATGCATAGCAGGATATCCTCAATCGGGCCTATTTAAGCCGCATAGACAGCCCTAATTCAATTTCTAATGTCGAAGGATTGTCACACTTGTCTGACGCCCACCGTACAAAACTATTGTGTTACACTGAGAGGGTAAAAGTGACTGGAATTGGCAGTATTGTCATGCTGAAATACTGCTGCAGAAAACGTCAAGTATAACAAGTGCAAGTCGGACTCGCGCACGAAAGGTTCCGTACCATTACGCAAAAAACGGGAAAAAAAACACGTTTATTGTATGGGAGCCCATACTCCGACTCGCACTTTATTTATTATTTATTTATTATAATGTCACTTACAGTATACACCAAACATAACACATAGGAATATAAGCATTAAATTGAATTATACATAACTATAATAATTAATAAATTATTAACGAAAAAAAAACAGTATGTCATAACTTAAATAATATTATTATCTAATCAGTACTAATGGTGCTCGGGGCGACTATAGCCTCGAGGTAGCGCCCGGCTGTGGCTAAGAATCTCGGTTCAGGAGTCGAAAATAAGTCCAATGAATCGTCTTGGGCCAATATGGCGTTAATAAGCTTTAGAGCTCGGTAGAGAGGTGAGTGGGAATTCGACTTGGTACTGGTGTTTGGGAGGTTGAGTAAGGGTAGTTTACGAGGACGGAGATTGTGCCTTGAAACAGGTGGAACGTTGAAAGATACTTGTCCAGTTCTTTTTCTGTTAACAGTATCGAGCGATATAGAAATAACTAGTCAATAACAGCGAGTCAACAACGGCTCCTAGTATGTAATTACTAGTCATTACTATTTTGGTGGCCTCTAATTTTACTAAAAGAGTAAAATATGAACTGAAATAGCTCTCATAAGTTAAACAAAAGTGACTAAGACCCTCCAACGCGCACGGTCCCTTATAATAGCGATTATATGGGCACCACACCTATAATAGTAGGGGAGCCCACGATGCTAAATCGGGATTTACTCGAGCGTCATACAGACCTATTGGAATCGAAATATTAAATAAGAAGAAAAAATATATATAAAGTTTTTTTTTTCCAGCGAGCCGGAAAGCGTCTCAATTTTTTTCTAAATTTCGGGAGGTTGGTGGAGGGTTAAAATATCGTTATAGCAGTTTGTGGGGTTGGTCATTTTTGTCCACTTTGATGCTATATTTTTTCTATAACTTAATATAACACTTATTTGTAGGCATTTTCTTAATCTGACGAACACAAGTTTGACGCCTAATTTTAACATTGTAACCGTCAGATTAAGGAAATGCCTGCAAATAATTATCAGATTTAGTAATAGCACAATTATAGCGTTAATTTGGACTAATATGACCCAATCCACAATCTGCTTAACAATTTGTTGAACCCCCCACCAACCCCCCACCAACCAAGGGCTCAACATAGATGGCTAAAAGGGGTAAAGGTAGACTAGACGGGGTAGCAAGATATCATTCATATCTTAATCTGACGCGCTCGAGTAAACACAAAAATCCGCTCTTGGGCTCCCCTACCATAAGTCCTATTCTCCTAAGGCCCAGCCATACAAATGCAAAACCCAAAATTTGTCAATGACATTTTGAACCTACATTGCAGGTAATAGGGTTGATTTTTATTTGTTTGAATATTTAACAAAACAAAAGAAATGCAACTCTGTTCCAATTGAATATGGTTTAAATTTCATCGAACTGAAGAGGTCCTATAGGTAGGACCTTGGGCCTTAGGAGGATAGTACCTAGGTCAATCAACTTTAATTCAGTGATCTGTACATTGACCCTGACACAGCAAATACAATACAGAACAATGAAAACGGATCACTTTGTGTAAAAAAATGGATTGAGAATGTGGTTTTAAAATGAGAACGTTAACTTCGAGTGCGGCATACAATAAATAACGGAAATAGCGATAAAAAATGACACTCACATACACGACTGGCTGATGTTGATATTTTGTATGGGAGAGTCCATTTTTATTCGCGATTACGGGATTGGTCTCATAGTAAAAGTTGCTCAGTATGACTTATATATTCACCCCATAAATTATTTCTGATGACTAAATCTACAACCTGTATATGTGTGTGGTGGTCAAAATCGTGGGATAATTGTGCTCGGTTGTAATTGCCTCGCCTCGCCCACCGAGGGTTCCGTACTTTTTAGTAGGTATTTGTTGTTATAGGGGCAACATAAATACATCATCTGTGAAAATTTCAACTCTCTAGCTATCACGGTTATTAAGATACAGCCTGGTGACAGACAGACGGGACAGTGGAGTCTTAGTAATAGGGTCCCGTTTTTACCCTTTGGGTACGGAACCCTAAAAAGATGACTAAAAATTCGGTTAGGATCCAGAGTCTAGACCAAACTGACCCCAAATGGTTAACCACCTCAAATGGTGACCATTTTGAGGCCGGATAACGCCGGTAAGCGCAGGTCACTGACCCATTGTCAACGGGACCCCAAAATAACGAGTGACCCCGATTCTAGCCCAATCAATGAGGTCTTCGGAATAGATGTGACCCAAATTTTTATTTTAACCTGAGACATTTTAAAATATAAGATTAACTTATATAAAACCAGGAAAAACTGGAAAAAGCATACATCGAGTATCTTCTTCTTGATCGGGACACTCTTGACAGAGCGGTCGTGGTCATCATTGGAAGTCTCCCTTTGTGACACGTTTGACGGCTCACCTGCTCACCTCCACTCCTCCCTGACGGCTGCGCGTTTAGCGCATTCGTGCAAGGGGCCGTCCATTGCTGCCTTTATTTGGTCCGTCCACCTCATGGGCGACCTTCCTCGCGCTCGGGTACCTTCTACTCTGCCCTGCACCACCAGTCGCTCTATGGATACATCTCCACGTCGAGAAACGTGTCCAAAGAAGGTGAGGATGCGAGCTTGAACGATGGAGGATAGAAGCTGCTTGATGCGGAGCTCTTGGAGTATGGAGACGTTGGTGCGGTGTTCGGTCCACGATACCCCAAGCATTCTTCGCCAGCACCACATTTCCAGGGCATCCACCCTCTTCCTCTCACTCTCCCGCAGGGTCCACGTCTCAGCGGCGTAGAGAAATATGGGGAATACAAGTACTCCAACGAGCCGGATTTTTGTGGCTTTTGTGATGTTACGATTCCGCCATATTTTTCGTAACTTGTCCATAGCGCTTCTCATTCATACATCGAGTATGCTTAATGTAAAATTACCCGTTTTATTAGTATGTAGATAACAAAATGAAGCTTAGTAATACAATAAAGTGGGATAAGGTCACTGTGGCGAAGTCCGGCATACTTTATTTTTTTTCGACTTTGGAGTGATCTAGTTCCGTTAATTATTCACCTATGTTACTGCTTGTAATCGCATACGATGAAGAATTTAATAATTAATAGTTGAGCCTTAGTGACAGATCATTTCAATCACAAATTAAGCAAAAACAATGGCATTTTTTAAAATTCGGCGAGTAGACGGACTTCCCGTGCAGTTTAAGGGAAGTCCGTCTAGTTATGATATCAGCCAATCTATGGGTGCGTATATGTTCGTAGTTAAATTCCTAAAAAGAACGGATCAAGACAATGAAAAGTGTATTTTAAACTTGTTAATATACGGTTCAGATTCGAAATAAACACCATTTTTCTAAAACAAAGGCAAGTCCGGCATATACTACCAAAATGGGGTGGTAAACCTTTTTTGGCAAATAATTAAACATATATTATTTTTTTGATTTCCGAAATAAAAGAACAATAGTAATTTTAAAATGAATTATAATCGTTTCTTTTAATTTACTGAGATCAAAATTTAATAAAGTAACATCATGCGCAAAGTCAGGAGGATTTTTTGATACCTTATCAAATCGTTATAATATTAAAGTCGCAAAAACAGTTGGTAATCTCTGATTTAACGAAAGTCCGGCATATGACGGACTTGCCTTGAACATAATAGACGGACTTTCCAACTTAGTCAAATTTTAATATGATAAATTGTGGAACTTATAATTACAAAACTAAGCTAATTTCTGATATTTTAAAAATAGAATAAAGACAACTGGTTCTTATGCTACCTACGTAGTTACTTTCTGATGCACAATCTTTTCAGAAACTATTTTTAACAATTTTTTTTCGAACGGCTGTCGCACTATGACTTCGAGATCAAAACACGAAATGACTTGTTGAGGCGGATTGCTCTGAAGTTGGTTGTCACAGCGCCATCTGTTTTACAGTGACGGAACTAGCGCGAAAAACTGGTTAATCAACTGGACTCCAAAGTCGCATACGCCTTCAAATTCAAAAGTTATAACGTGTTGACGGACTTGCCTTGTAGACGGACTTGCCCACAGTGACCTTACCTACTTCCCACTTTTAAAAATATATTGAAATTACATTACCTTTCTCTGCCTTTATTTATAAGTAAGTACATAAACAAGAATAATCATAATAACACAATATTAAAACTCAAGTTAAAACTAGAAATAAAATAAAAATACAAACTATAAAATATACTTCTTCTTCTTCTTCCTCGCGTTATCCCGGCATTTTGCCACTATAAAATATACTTACCTACAAAAAACCAAACCAATTATAAAAAGAACACCCCGTCCAACAGGTCGGACTGCGGCATGGACCCCATGACACTGGCGGCGTCACCTTTCTGTATCTACAGGCTCCTGCCGCGAGCAGAGGACGCTGGTTCGATTCCAGCCTGGGCCACTGGAGGCCTTGGTCACTTTTTCTTAGTATATGACATTTAATTCAGTTTATAACTTGCACATTGCTAAACACAAGTAGGTATATAAAAGTGCGGAAACGGAACTTCCGCATTATTTTCAAAATCCGCATCTGCATCCGCATCCGCATAAAATCGGCGGAGCTTATGCGGATGCGGATGTCGAACAAGTCGGTACAGGAACGTCTCAGCGGCGGCGTAAGTGCTAGGTAATTTCGTCATTACCTATAACGAAATCGTCTAGATCCAGAAAAGTCGGCCAAGTTACTGTTTATTAAATATAACGCACCCATATACTGGCTTAAATACTAAACGTAAATAAATATTACTAAAAATTGTGATATTTTACGTTTTTAAGTACCTAATTTTGACATCCGCATCCGCGTCCGCGGATGTGAGCCTTTAAATATCCGCATCAGCGGATGTCAAAAAATCTGCATCCGCAACAACCCTGACTCAGACCATCACATATCAGTAAACATAGGGTGAACACATCTTCACGAATGCGGCCAACTTTCTAAGTAAACGGATATACTTTATCTTATGTCACGTTAAATATTTCCCAGCAAATTTTAATATTGGACTCGATCACGTAGACATTTCTTGAAGTTGGGGGTCAAAATATGTTGGTTATTAAATTTGGTACAAATTGGTAAATTGTTATTTAATCTGATTACGAAAGAAATCAAGCCATTTGTAATCTCGCGGAATAACTTTTACATAAATTAAGCACTTAGGTACATTTACCTAATATGAATTATAATATTCTTCTTTTTTTTTTTACAATATTATAATATTCTTCTTAAATGGGCTATATTCACATATACATACAGGAATACTAGCGACCCGCCCCCGCTTTGCAAAGACACAAATACACTTAAACCTTCTTCAAGAATCACTCAGAAGTATCAATTAGAGATGCAACGGATAGTTGCTGGCCAGATACCGGATACCGGATATTCGGCCTGATCATCGGCCGGATATCCGGTATCCGGCCGCCGAATATTCGGCCGACGAAATTATACCTACATTTCGGTTTTTCACGTGCGCATTGTGCAGGATTTGATCTGTTTCGTAGTGAAAGTTCGCGTGGAATCATTTCTAGGTTCGAAAATGAGTGCGCGTGCAATAGCGGAATGTTTAAAATGTTTTAAAATAATAAATGAGTACGATTAGGACCGTCACTGTTTCTTAAATCCAATTTGTTGACTCCAAAATCAAGCAAAATGATTATCCAGTATCCGGCCGGATAGTAGTTCACTATCCGGTATCAGGCCGGATAGTAAAAAGAGGGCCGGATAGGCCGGATACCGGATAGTAACCGGATATCCGGTGCATCTCTAGTATCAATATCCCTACACTACACCTTATAAAATAAAGTCCCCAGTGTCTGTCTGTTGTGTTTGTATTCGCGATAAACTCGAAAACTACTAAACGGATTTTCATGCGGTTTTCACCTATCAATAGAGTGATTCTTGAGGAAGGTTTAGGTGTATAAGTTGTTAAGGTTTTGTGTAACCCGTTCAAAGCCGCCGGTCGCTAGTACTATTAAAATCCACCTTTTAAGAAGCAAAGGAAATTACTATAGTCTGTATCTTTAGGTATTTAAATAAAAGTAAACAAAATCTACCCTCAAATGGCTCCTTAAGCCAGTTGAGGGTAGATGAAAACATTACACGATCAAATAATGTAGGTTAAAGTCAGGTCGTGCAGTGACAGATCCAGACGGTTTTGCATTGGATTGGTTAACCAATAAATGTTATAACTACCTACCCTAAAATTCACAAATCGCATGTTTACTTTTATTTAAATACCTAAAGATACAGACTTGACTGAATCCCACGCAGACGTATCCACAGGCACCAATAATATGCACAATTCGTCATATGGGGCATTATCTATGAAAAGGGACCTTATTGTCGATGGCGCTTACGCCGCTCTGCGTCGCGCGGCATTGTATTAATATCGGAGCATCGTTAATAATGGCATAAGCGCCATCGACAATAAGGTCCCTTTTCATAGATAACGTCACATATGACCGAGTTAATACGGCATTATACTTTCTGACCGTTTCTCTTCATTCACTATCTCAGTGTACCGAGTACCGTCTCAGCGTGCGTACGCGCTTCGGACCAGATATTTCGGTACATGTACCGATAACGAGTGTACCAGTAGACCAGGTTTGGATTGGGTGTGTGATAGTGTTGTGAAAAAATATATTTTTTGGAGCAAACAAGTTTTGTGATTACGGTAAGGATTTTTTTTTTAAATTATTATTTTTTGGATTAATTTTATCTTTATATATATTTGATGAATAATAAATCAGGGTTTATGCTACATATTTTTGAGTATAAATACCAGTAGTATGGCCTGGAGATCTTTTTTGACAACTATTTAGGTAGATACCTATATACACTCTAGATTAATCTAGATCATATTCAACGTTTAGGATTTAGTATTCTAAATCTAATTTATTAGTTTTAATATAATTTTCATAATAGAAAAAACATATAAGGTCAATAACCATTAATAAATAACCATTTCAGATTTTTTTTTACTTTTAAACTATTTTTACGCATCTCTTTTTATTGTGAATTGAATGGGTAAGTATCTATTTCTTGGTAAATAAAAATATTAATTTAATATTCTACTTAGGCAAAGTTGGTCACAAACGGCGAAGTTAGGGTTCCTTACGGTAGGATACTGTTGCCAACCTTGATTTTCAATTAATTGTAACATTGATACGGGTTTGGTGATATTACAGTCTTCCTGTGACCAAGATTACGTAATATTACAGTGTGTGTAAAAGCCAGGATATATAAATATCACGCATGACGCGTATAAGTTCTGTTTACATAAAATAATGTGCGAAAACGAATATAGAGAAAGTTTATGTCAATATATTTGTGAAAGTTAGCAACGATTCTGCGATACATATACTTACTTTATAAGTTTCAAACCGCTCAGCGGCTATGTACTCGTAATTTGGTAATTAATATCTGGGAGACCGAGACACGTATGAACATATAATTATACACTTAAAGATGCGCGTTTTCCCAGGGATAAAACCTACCTAGATCGATTTTTTGCCCCCGAAAACCCCCGTAAAGCAAATTTCATCGAAATCGTTAGAGCCGTTTCCGAGATCCCCGAAATATATAGGATGGCTAAAAAATAAGTGCATTCCCGTCGCCAGGGATGTTTTGGGATTGGATACCGGGACCTCCTGCTTCGTAGGCAGGGTCTCTACCGACTAGGCTAGGCCGTCAAATGGGTTATAAAAATTGAAAAAATTACAATATTTTATTTCATGTGCTTTACACACAGATATACAAAACAACACAACACATAAACACATTAAAAGTTGACAAATATATACAGTATGGCTAAAAAATAACTACATTCCTGTTGCCAGGGAGGTTTTGGGATTAAACTGAGCAACTTTTACTATGGAACCAACTCCGAAATCGCGAAAAATAATCACCCTCCTATAGAAAATGGACCAGCGAAAATGTATTTTTTTTTTTCAATTTATTTACACATCACAAAAACATAATACAAAGAACTTAAAACTAAGATGCGCCACAGAAACTTGTGAAAGTTTATGCGTGGTGCAAATGCATCTCTACGCTCAAACTGCATGTTTATATACCTATGCCTTTTTTGTATATGGTACTTATATACTAGACACACAGCCTCGCACAGCCAAACTGTGGAATGAACTGTCGCCAGCGGTATTTCCGGACCGATACGACCTACAAACCTTCAAGAAAAGAGCGTACTCCCATCTTAAAGGCCGGCAACGCGCTTGCAACCCTTCTGGTGTTGCGGGTGTCCATGGGCGGCGGTAATCGCTTACCATCAGGTGATCCGTCTGCTCGTTTGCCTCTTATTTCATAAAAAAAAAAAAAAAAAAAAAAGACAGGAAAAAATAAGTTCGTAAGTAAACAATTATCAATTAAGTAAACAAGCATGCAAAGCTCTTTATGCAAGGAATAGACTCCGGCTGGAGCAAAAAGCTTTGGAAACTTAGCAAAAGACAACTCCAAATCATAACGGGGGTGTTTACTGGCCATTTGACCCCGTCAAAGGATTTCTGGCCAAGATGGGACACTCTGACAACACCGATTGTCGTATGTGTGGCGAAGAGGAAGAGACAGTAAGACACTTAATGTGTGAATGTCACGCCCTCGCCAGACAAAGAATGAAGGACTTTGGAGCAGGATACCTGGAACCAAAGGACTTTAAAACGCTACCCATGAGCTCCATCATCCGACACATGGATATGGTGGGAAAAGCTCTTGAGTAGTTGACGGATCTCTTCTAGGGGGTAACTGCACAAAAGATCCCTATGGGTCGAAGTGTATCCGCAAGGGCCCCCGAAAACAATAAGATAAGATAAACAATTATCTGGTAACACCTGTCATCACACATTCCCATCCGAGTAATATTTCTTAAACGCGTTTTTACATTTAGTTTTATTTTCGATGGTATTTTTATATATTTCTTCTTGTATAATATTTAGTATGCTAGGTAGCATATATTCCCACGTCCTCCTGCCATACACGTTTACGTACTTCGGTAGAATATATCTAGATTGAACAACTGTGGTACGTAATTTTTTATGTCTATGTTTCATTTCTAATAGTTTTATTTTATCATATTCATCGTATGAAACAGCCAAATTTTTATTTCTCGATTTCGGGGTTGGTCCCATAGTAAAAGTTGCTCAGTATAATCCCAAAACCTCCCTGGCAACGGGAATGCAGTTATTTTTTAGCAACTATTAAATTTTTGCTACCACTGTACCACACTTGTAGGGGAATGTAGTCACAGTGGAGCATTATGGGACAGTCTGGTTTTTCCGTTATCATTCTCAAGATCGTGTTGGGACTGTCCCGCACTCAGCGCATCAGGGATGCGGCACGCCCACGCAAGGTCGCCTGAAAACAATCGACGCGCGCCTCAGCAACCTGACCGAAAGGAACGAAACTGACTAAACGAAAGGTCCGATCGCTGTGTCTCGCCCCAACCTATATATAGTTGTCGGCTTAGACGAAGCCAGTCGCGCACTGTCTTGGCCGGGCCTGAAGAGTGAGTGAGTTCAATCAAAAGATTATAGTTCATTTAAATCACTCACTCGTGAACGACACATGTCTATTGAAGAGTGAGCGCGTTCAATCAAAAGATATAGTTCATTTAAATCACTCACTCGTGAACGACACATGTCTATTGAAGAGTGAGCGCGTTCAATCAAAAGATATAGTTCATTTAAATCACTCAATCGTGAACGACACATGTCTATTGAAGAGTGAGCGCGTTCAATCAAAAGATATAGTTCATTTAAATCACTCACTCGTGAACGACACATGTCTATTGAAGAGTGAGCGCGTTCAATCAAAAGATATAGTTCATTTAAATCACTCACTCGTGAACGACACATGTCTATTGAAGAGTGAGCGCGTTCAATCAAAAGATATAGTTCATTTAAATCACTCAATCGTGAACGACACATGTCTATTGAAGAGTGAGCGAGTTCAATCAATATATACAGTTCATTTAAATCACTCACTCTTGAAACGCATGTCTGCCAGGCGCTACAGAAGCGGAACGCATTATCCCCTAGCCGCCTAGAGACCTATAAAAAGGTCTCCTGTTCCATTCTAATTTGAACTTTGTGTTGACTAAATCAAAGTTTCATTTTGCTTGGCAAGGTTTGACGTATGAGCGGCCAGAGGTTATGCTACTACGCTACTACTACGTTATGACACGTAATTTTTTTTGACGGTTGATCGGTGATCACGTGGTGCTTTCCATAGAAAACGCAGCGCCGGAAGCTCCGGCCAGGCCCCGGCCCGGTCTAGCGTGAGTCACCCTTAAAGGAATACTTAAAACCTACTAAAATATATATATGAACATCTACTAACCTAGATTAAATTAGTGCGATTTTTATCACAATTAACACATAACGCATAACTTTATCAGGTTAATGACATAATAAGAGGTTGGAGCGAGACACAGCGATCGGACCTTTCATCCCCACCTATGGTTTTCGCGTTAGCCGAAGCCAGTCACGCAATGTCGTGGCCAGGCCGTGATGCGCTAGAAGTGAGGCAGTCCCATCATCATCATCGTCATGCTACCGTGAGTTGCGATTCGTAGTCACGTTTTTGACACACTTTCGGATTTCCGGTCCCAAACGTGCACGTGTCTGTGGTTCCAATTACGAAAGAAAGTGTTGTCTTGCGTGTTACGTATCATATAGGTCGTATTTTAAGATGAGGTTAATAGACGAATGATGAATAAATAATGCGTAAAATTTATGGCGAAATTAAAAATGTTAAATGCCGCTAACAGATTGTATAATACTCTTATTCTTATATATCGACCCGCCCCGGCTTCGCACGGGTTACACAAAACCTTAACAAAGTATACACCTAAACCTTCCTCAAGAATCACTATTGATAGGTGAAAACCGCATGAAAATCCGTTCAGTAGTTTATGAGTTTATCGCGAACATACATACAGACAAGCAGACAGACGCGGCGGGGGATTTTGTTTTATAAGCTGTAGTGATATCATAGTGTAATATTAATCAAAAGTATTAAGAATCTGACGAAGTCAATTTATGTTATTCTGAATTTCATTTTGAATGTTATGCATGATTTAGCCTAAGTTTATTTTTATTGTATACAATTTTGCATGATACTTGTATATTATGAAGCAAAAAAAAACAAAAAAGTTGCTCCCACACAATCGGAGTTAATCTCTCATTTTAAAACTACGTGGTGATATAACATGAGTCTTGGCATGAACATTATAATGTATAACATATATCTATGTCTGGTAGGTACTAGTTTTAGTTGCTAAAAATTATCATACAATATTTGTACCTATGTGAAATATTAGTTGTAAAACTTTAAACTCTCGCGTTTTGTACACATATTTAATTACACAAACGGGTCTACCGCGATATAAAATCATTGTTTTTACCTTATACTTATTCCGACGTTTCAGCTGGGTGCCGTGACCACAGCTGGTGCAACTCAGCTGAAACGTCGGAATTTAAGGTAAAATAATAACAATGAAATTATATCGCGGTAGACCCGTTTGTGTAATTACTACGTCAAATCATGGGATTAGTTGTCAAGCGGACCCCAGGCTCCCATGAGCCGTGGCAAAAATGCCGGGACAACGCGAGGAAGAAGAAGAAGAGACCCGTTTGTGTAATTAAATATTTTAGTAGTAAATTCACTAGGTAAGATACTACATAATTATTTAAATGTCCTTGTCAAATTTTATTGGACTTTGGACCTATATATAAAATAATTCGGTATCCTACCACTGTGGGCGATGAAAGTATGATTAATATCATTATTCATTCAAAACGACAGTGATACTGTATTCAAGGCTAGGATTTGATAACTTATCAGTTACAGGCTTACAGGGAAAGATATTTGATAATAATTCATGATGCATATTTTTTCTTGGAATTCGTTTATATTTTTATTAGCACTTTTGACTTGATAAGGATTGGCTCACACTATAACGGGCCGGGCCCGGGCCCGAGGCGTCCGACACTTCACCCATATAAAACGAATTGTCAGGAGCCTCGGCCCGGACCGTTCTAGAATAAGTTCTTTATGGGTCTTTTTTAGGGTTCCGTACCCAAAGGGTAAAACGGGAGCCTATTACTAAGACTTCGCTGTCCGTCCGTCCGTCTGTCTGTCACCAGGCTGTATCTCACGAACCGTGATAGCTAGACAGTTGAAATTTTCACAGATGATGTATTTCTGTTGCCGCTATAACAACAAATACTAAAAACAGAATAAAATAAAGATTTAAATGGGGCTCCCATACAACAAACGTGATTTTTGACCAAAGTTAAGCAACGTCGGGCGTGGTCAGTACTTGGATGGGTGACCGTTTTTTTTTGCATTTTTTTTCCGTTTTTTTTTTGCATTATGGTACGGAACCCTTGGTGCGCGAGTCCGACTCGCACTTGCCCGGTTTTTTTATATTGTGGACATCTCACACAGATCGACCTAGCCCCATACTTAAAGCATAGCTTGTATTATGGGTACTAGGCGACGATATAAACATACCTACTTAAATACATAATTACATACTTATACCGGGTGTGGCCTGTAACATGAGCAAAAAATTTAACTGTAGGCTGTACTCCTCATACTGACCAACATTTGTTCAGCGACTTTTAAAAATAACTTGTGGTTCGTTTTTAATACACTTTAAAGTTTATTCTAAGACGCAATGTATTGCGAATTTTGTTACATATGTTTAAGGCGTGACAAGTAACGTCAATCACAATGATATAGCGTGGCGATGGCGTCCATTGAAGACAATATTTATTTTGTATGAAAAATAGGGAGTCTAAATACTTCATAATTTTTAAAAGTTGTTGAACAAAAGTGTCACCGTTTGAGGAGTACAATCTATGTTTTAATTATTTGCTCATGTTACAAGCCACACCCGGTATACATAGAAAACACCCATGACTCAGGAACAAATATCTGTGTTCATTTCACAAATAAACGGCCCTTACCGGGATTCGAACCTAGGGCCATCGGCTTCGCAGGCAGGGTCACTACCCACTAGGCCAGACCGGTCACCGTGGGTCAAGTATTTACAGTACGTCCAAAGCAAATTCTCGATACAATTCTCTTTTTTGCGTATTAACTCCTACCCTTTCCTATTTAAGGCCTGTGTACACCTGCTGCGTGTGCGTGACGTACACGTGCGCTAAAATGTTGCAGCCGCACACGTCACGCAAGCGGTGTGCCGTCTCTCATAAGGATCTGTATACTACAACGCGCACGTGCTACGCACACGCATCCGGTGTGCACAGGCCTCTAATCGAGGAAGTTTTGGCGACTGGTCTGGCCCAGTGGGTAGTGATCCTGCCTGTGAAGCCAATGGTCCTGGGTTTGAATCCCAGTATGGCCATTTATTGGTATGATGAGCACAGATATTTTATGTTCCTGAGTCTTGGGTATGTTCTATGTATTTGAGTATGTATATATTATATATATCGTTGTCTGAGTACCCACAACACAAGCCTTCTTGAGCTTACCGTGGGGCTTAGTCAATCTGTGTGAGAATGTCCTATAATATTTATTTATTTATAAGTTGGTCACTATTAATAACACTAATAATACTTAGCTTATTAAATGCATATATTGCATATCCCTGCCAATACATGCCTATAAAATTATCTTTAGAAAGAAAGAGTTGGAAGTATGAGTAACGAAAGAGAAAGCACATCGCATCATCCACACAGTATGACCATACATAAATCTTATCGCAATGTTATAAGGTCTACTTTCGCTCAGTAACTTTTATTAGTACGTAGCCGGCATAAATAAGAGGCTACCGGTTTCTTTACCATAAGCGCATGTAAAGTCTGAACACGGTAAACGTACTAGTGCTCGACATGCTAATGTCCAATAGATGACACCCTGCTGTCACCTCTATTGACAATGAGTTAAGTTTCAAGATGACATGTACTGGGACCGCGTCGAGCACCAGTACGTTTACCTTACAGTAGAAATGTAACGTGTTTAAAGTTGTTTTACCTCAATAGTATTAATATACAATTATACACGAAATGAGGAAAACAATCGTTATAAATATAACACACAGGATATACCAATTACAAATGTAATTGATATAATATACAGGGTGATTCAGGAGACGTGAGCAGGACTAACACTGCGCATATCGTTAATTATAAGCAACTGTTTCGTATCAGTATTAGTGACGTTAACGTTAATTTTCTAGTCGTGTTGAAAAAAAAAGTTATTAATTTATTTACGACATGCGTGGTCACCCTAAAATTAGAATACTAAACTACCGATATTCTGTGTCAAATTGAATGTCATCACTGTCATCACGGTCTGGTTACTTTTGAAAACTCGTATCTCCCTCAAGTTTGACAGTTTATTACATGACGATCATTAAGAGATGCTCGTACTAAGTTATTACCGTATTTTGTTTTGACATGAATGGATAAATTGTTGACATAAGATTAATTATTGCAAGACATTTTTTAATTTGTATGTATTAAATAATATTATTTAAATATGAATGACGATCATAATATAAATTCGTGTAGATTAGTCTAGCATAATTTATAATATAATTTAATATTATGAAAATAAATATCTAAATCTAAAATCTAAATCTATTTTCTTCGTAATCAAAATGCCATTACGGTTAAAGAGGTTTTATGTGTATTAATTAGGTCCTGTAGGGTGACCATGATTGGTGAGGATTAAGTTTGCTCTCACCAAAAAGTTAAAAAATAGGAAAAAGTGTGGTTGTTTCTCCTAAATGCGACGGTGATCGATCAATTATCAGTTACTGAGTGTGCAGGATTAGTCCTGCTCACGTCTCATGAATCATCCTGTATAACGTGTCACTTGATAATATGACATTTACCTACCCGTAAGTTTATCGTAGTAGGTAAATTAATTTCATTAAGTACTTAAAACAATTTAAAGGATGACTCACGCTAGATCGGCCCTTAGCCTTCGTGCCTTGAAACCCTCGCAACGGTCAAGATTCCACTTGTACAGCTACAATATTAGCATAATCGGTCAAACAAATAACAATTGTATTTCCGTAAATTATATTGCATGAATATTGTGAAACAATTTAATTAATTATTCTTAACTACAATGGTTTCTTAGCAAAGAATAGTAAACTAGTATAGTCTGTCAAATTATTTTGTCAGTAGAAAAAGACGCGAAATTCACATTTTCTAGCCTACATACATTTATTTAAATTTGTCGCATTTTTCTACTGACGGTAATGGCTTGACAGACTATACAGTATTATGTAATATAGAAGATTATGACATTTATGACTAAAGTTGTTAATATTTGATCAGATGACTTCAAAATCTCTAATCTTTACCAAAACCTTCTTTAATTTTAGAATACATACGGTTATTGACTATTTTAATTTCAACTCTATCGTGTATGTCTTTAGGTGCTTATTGCAATGTCATGTTAAGCCGAGTTACGATATTTGGGAAGTAACGGACGTGTCGTTTCTGTTCAAACAATATGTACCGTTAGAAATTCGTCTCGAAAGTCACAGTGTAAGAAAAACAGTGCGTCATTTTATACCGGCTACCACCAGCAGGGATCGGATACCGATATCTTACAAGCTTTTATTTAGTTTCACCTGTCCCGTGGTCTGTCGGTCTGTCGGTCTGTAATCAAATCTTGCAAGTTAAATTTTATCCACTTCCCGGATTCCGATTGAGCTGAAATTTTGCATGCATGTATAAATCGGATGACAATGTAATATTATGGTACCATCGAGCTGATCTGATGATGGAGACAGGAGGCGACCATAGGAACTCTGTGATGAAACAACGCAACCTAATTGTGTTAGGGGTTTTTAGAATTGTCTCGATGAGTATTATAGTTGTCTGTCGTAAGAAAAGTACAGTCAGATATAAACGCTTGTACCAAAAATGAAATTTTTGCCAAAAACTTATTTTGTATGTGAACGAAACCGGTATTTTTCATTCTTTGTCAATTATTTCATTTCTAATTGGGCAATCTAATAATATGAATCCGTTACCTAAAAACACAAGTAAGTCCTACATTTGAAGTATAAATTAATTCGAAATGTATGGTTATTTCGAAGTTTTTGCAAGAAACCGGTTCCGATCCCTGACCACCAGTTTGACAGTGACATATTCGCTAACGTCTGCGTAACTTTTACTTTCTATGCATCTCGCTCGTACTGACGTATTAGTGCGAGCGAGATGTATAGAAAGTAAGTGACTCAGACATTAGCGAAATGTCAGTTTGACACTGATAAGGCAGTCACGGTAAGGCTAATGCCTGCAATAGGCATTGGTCTGAGACTAGCATAACAAGCAAATAAGTCGAAAATAAACTATAAAAGTCTGACTAGAGCAACACAAATTGTTTATTTCGGACCAACATAATCCTTTAAGAACAAATTAGATTACTTTCTATCAAAATATTTTAATTTATGATGATATCTATGAATCGTTTGTCTTTATCTGTCATTTTGACTTAACACATTCAATACCACTAAGTGCTACGGGTTACGCTCGTAGCGCGTAGCCACGGTGTACCCGACAGTCGGGTTCTTGGTGTTGAATGTGTTAATGTATTTGTAAGAAAGGGATAAAACATAATTTAACTAAATCAGGCCACTTAAAGTTTTATGAATAAAGGACAAACTCTTCCCTTAAAAGAAGAAGATAAGTTCGCCTTTGTACTGCCTATCCTGTGCCATAAATTTGTGTTTTGTGTTTTGTACAATAAAGAGTTTATACATAGGTACATACATACATACAAACTCTTTAGCGCTTGGTGTACTGTCATTATTGTACTGTGCCTTGTACCGGTCAGGTCACTTTCACCCATTTCGTCGCTTTCCATACAAATGGGCCAAGGTTGGATGTACAAAATACATACATACATACATATAGTGTGTATGAACTCATCTGTGTAGGTATTTTCTCTTTTTCTTGTCGGATGTCGATAAACCCGAGAAAAAAATACGTTTAAAGGTGACGTTTGATATAAATTTGTTGATATGTGATATAATTTATTTATCTCACAATATAGAATTTCCCTTAAAACTACGCGTGCACTCTTAGGTGTTTATATTGTGATCGTCAGTTTGCTTTACTGTGTTAAACTGTAAAAGAAATTTAAAAAATATCGGTGATACCTAATTAATATTTAATTCAAAATTACTAAAGTTATTAAATTACAATAGGGGGTATTACTGCAATGTTCTGTCGCAACCCTCCAAAACCTCCCTGGCAACGGAAATGCAGTTATTTTTTAGCCACCCTGTAGATATATCTTCATAGCATCCGAAACAATGCATAAGCGATAGAATCCGAAACGAGGAGGCGGCCGGCGACGGACCAAAGTAGTAGACATCGGCCGACGGATTGCTACTCTTAAATGGGCCTGGGCCGGGCACATATGTCGCAGAGATGTTGGATGGATGGAGCAAGCGTATCCTAGCGTGGAGGCCTCGTTCAAAAAGACCAGATCACAGACCTCCAACCAGGGACCGTATAACCGGTTTTATTAAATACCTGTATAACAACTGTCAAACGAATACCGGTTAAAATGTTATACCTATATTCGCATTAGAGGTATTGCTGTCATTCCGTTTTTGTCTTTATCGCTATTTGTACACTAATTGACATAATGAAATACCGGTATTCATTAATACCTCAATAATAACAGGTATTCAGTATACCGGTAATGGTTTTCGTATTTAATACCGGTATTCATTGCACTTGATCAAAGAGTAACCAAAAACTTTGCGACAAGAGGTTAAAGTTGTTGTTAAGTCCTCATGCCAAAGACATATGTAACTTACTATCTATTCTTTTTGCTCATGCTTATATTGATCGCTGTACAAGCGAAAGATTTCATGATTTAACCACGAGCGTAGCAAGTGGTTCGAAATCTGTAAAATTGAGCGTTGCGACCGTTTCAAGGCACGAGGTTAATGAATGAATTAATGAAAATAATTAATCCCAGAAAACATTTCCATATGAAATATGAGCGCCGCGCCGCCAAAATTTTCGCGCCGCCGCCGCCGCCAAAATTCTGCGCTATCGGTGTGGCATCGGCGTGACCTTGTTAGATATTAGAGTCTGTCTAAGCTAACTTTGCACCGATTTGAACAGAACAAAGTGAGGGAGTGTTATTATAATATAAACGTCATATTTTCATAGAACTTTGACATTAACGATGATATTTACACACGTTGTCGTTGCAAATGCTATGCAGATTAGTTTGATCGGGAATTTATTGCTTTTATATAACGTGCTAACAAATTAGGTACCGATATTTTAAGAGATGGTACTTTATATAAAAACAATTAACTTTAAATAGAAATCAAGAAAACTTTTCATATCATATTTTTGTTTTATTTACCGAACAAAAATATAAATTAAAATTATATCTAAAAATAATTATTACGTGCATTTAACCACATAAAGAAAAAAATACATAGAGTGCTCACTCAGAAAAGTCTAATGCTCCACAACTTTCAGCGAATATTAAACAAGGATTAACTGGAACTTTATTTTCAACTCCTTCTGCTTTAATATAGTAGTAGTAGTAGTAAAACACTTTATTGTACAAAAATCAAAACAAAACAGGAAAAATAACATTCGTCATTAGTACAAAGGCGAACTTATGCCTTTAAGGGATCTCTTCCAGTTAACCTTTGAGCAATATTAGTTGTAAATAGTTGTTCAATACAATTTTTGAGACATTTTTGAAATTAATATTCTTTTTAGGGTTCCGTATTTCGTACCAATATCAAGTTGATATCAACTGCAAAAAAGTTTCTTGAAGGGGTTTTTATATGTAGGCTTTTAATATCGTACATTTAAGTCACATTCACTCATTGATTCATTCATACTATTTTTGCGATTACTAGGTGGTCTGTGCGAGCAGTGTGTGTAATCATTCACCTCTCCTGGCGATACGTACATATAATAACTATTATATTTGACTATAGCTACCCGCACTGACTTCGCACGGATTACACAAAACCTTAACAAATTGTACACCTAAACTAAAGCTTCCTCAAAAATCTTTCTATTGATAGCTGAAATCCGCATGAAAATCAGTTGAGTAGGTTTTGATTTGAGTTCATCGTGAACACACATTCATATAGTTACAGACAGACGCGGCGGGGGACTTTGTTTTATAAAGTGTAGTGAATTAGTGATAGATTCAATTAACAGTAACCTCACAATATAAAGAGATGTTCATTATGCTGCTTATCTACAGTTAATGCCATGAAAAACTTTTTTCCTACCATAATTCAATAAATTAAATGAAATTAAATTAAATGAATTAAGGTTTGAATTCTCTTCGCATAAACCAAGTTTTCAAGGCTACGCCGCCGATTCGCCGCCACCGCCAACCAATTTTGACCGGCGAACCGCCGCCGGCTAAATGCCTATTGGGCGGCGCTAGACGTGCGCGCCGGTCGAAAAAAATTGGGTGGCGGCGCGCCAGAAAAAAATCCACGGCGGCGGCGTGGAATTTTTCAACTTTTCAATATTAAGACGTATAATGAAAAGCCATGCTTAACCCTTAAATCGACAAGGGAAAAAATCTCAAAAAACTGTGTTAGTATCATTTTTTTGGTGTTATTATCTTATTATGTGGTTGTTTATTGTAGAAAAATCATGAAAAAAATCTATTTATAATAGTTTCGATAAAAACATAGGTATGTCAAATATGTTGGATGTTGCCAGTCGGTGTAAATAAAAAGATACGCCGCATAATGAAAAGACGTCTAGTATTTTGGACGTTGCCTAGTTAGTATACAGCAGAGTTGGGCAAAAAATAACTTGAATAAGAATAAAAATAAAAACAGAAATTTTATTCTTATTCAAATCGATTTGAATTAGAATAATTCTTGCACTAGTTATTTTAGAATAAAATTAAGGTGATTAAAAGTTATTAAAATAAAAACAAAAATTGTCATCTTGGCTAGGCACATTGGGAGCGTAGCCAACATGCCAAACGTTTGCGCTACGACAACGAAACGCTATCTCTGTCTCTCTATCGCACTAATATGTAAGAGTGATAGAGACAAAGCGCTTCGTTGTCGGAGCGCAAACGATTGGCATCTTGGCTAGGCCCCTAGATCAGCTAAATTGAACTTAATGATTTGGTTAGTAAATTAAAAATAATACGGTTACTGAAACTATGCGTTATGCGACAGTCAATTTGTAAGATTTGATTCCATAAAATAGGTATAAATTAGACAAGAGACTAACTACTGTTACATCTACCTAACTATACGTAAGTAATTAGTACCTACCTATACGGTACCCGGACTATATTTTTATTCGTGGAATATTATTTCGATTAAAAATCATGATTATATTTATTTGATTAAGAATAAGTTATTCTCATTCAATTTTTTCTCCTATGAATTATTCCCGACCAAAATTATTTGAATATTTTTGACGGGAATAAAATGGAGATAGTTTTATTCCTACGAATTCTTATTCAAATAATGATTTTATTCTTGAATGCCCAACACTGGTATACAGTACTTTATATGCATAAGGTTTTTTTTGTAAAATTCATATTTTTTTTAATAAATATAGAATAATTGCATTTTTAATTACAAATACACTTACTGATAATGTCAACTTATGTTATGAACTAAAGTAAAACCTATTATTTTTATATTTTTCCAAAAGCTTTATAGCTCGTAGGTGGTAAAATTTTACCAGTCATTGGCGTCATTTTATTAACATTAAATCAAACTTAGCGGGGTATCGTAGGATTCAGCAACATCTGAGCAATGGTATACAACAATGCATGCAATTTTATCAATATTTTCGTAAGAAATTTCTCAAATGAAATCGGGTCTGTCTCTTGATGTCTTGATGAACGCACAGGAAAAAAAAACCGTAATAATATTTTTTTATCTATTTGGTTCATTACGTTGCAATACGACAAGTAATGACTTTTTAAAAGGTTTTGAAACACCGAAAATCCCTCTGTTTAATTCATATTCATAAAAACTACCAGAAAACGTGATAATTTTACTCTTCGCATACTTGGCACAAGTGCCCTGTAATCGACAACGGTTAAAACACTGGACATTATACTTTGTAAATGTGTTTTACCCATAGGTACATGGTACATACAACACATTTTTATGTAAATCGTACTGCCACATAATAAATAGTTAGTATGGTGTTGGTGCGACATAAAATAGTAGAAATTAAATTATATGACCAAAAAATTTCCGTAAGTACGTAATTATTGCCATGTTTAAGTAAGTATTTTACGTCAAAAATGTGAGAGTTACGTAGGAAGTGGCGCCTATTTCAACTATTTCTTATCGGACTATAACCTATTACATATTTTAACGCTGCATAATACTGTCTTATAAAAAATATTCGGCGCGCATTTTAATCTACCGGCGGCGGCGGCGGCGCGCGGACTCCTTATGGCGGCGGCGCGCACGTCTAATCGGCGCTCATATATTTGAGATTATAAACTACATACGTAATAAAATACAATTAAATCAACAAAAAAAAAACAATTAAATGAATCAAATGAACGCTATTAAATATTTATCATTCAAAATCATCACCTAACAGCTAATTTTACCAGCCAACATGAAAACGGGCATTCTAAGATCCGGATCTTAAGTATTTACAACTTTACAAGCGGGCCGGACAACGTCCTTGACGAGTAGCGAAGGAACGAATCGTGGTACTACTACAACCGGTATTGGCACTTACTTATTACCGGTAATAGCTTTAGGAGTAAACTATCAAATAGTGGTATTTGTTGTCAATTGGCTAAACCGATAACACTATTGAATACCGGTATTCGAATACCTCTATTCGGAGCTTAAGTGATATAAATACCCAAATTCAAATTACACCGGTTATACCTCAATAATAACCTGTAGTCAGAATACCGGTAACGGTCCCTGCCTCCAACAAGATGGGAAGATGATATTAAAAAGATTGCAGGCCCACTCTGGAGGAGACAAACAGCAAATCGGGCTGCTTGGAGGAGTTTTGGAGAGGCGTATGCCCAACAGTGGGCGCATACTCGCTGAGGAATAAGAGAAGAAAAGAAATGTTCATGCCAAGTTTTATGTAATTTAAGCATGTCGTTTTAAAACAACTTCGTTTGTATTGGGGGCGGCTTTTTGTTAGATTCGTGTGACTTTTAATAACAGTTTAAGACGATCTCGTTTAGAAAATACTACTTTATACAAACCTGTATTCGAACCAATGATCCACGGAAATACTTAAACTACAACAATAGATCCATACCAACTCATTGTTGTCACGTTTTGTGACCACATATGTGACGTTATCTATGAAAAGGGACCTTATTGCCGATGGCGCTTACTCCATTATTAACGATGCTCCGATATAAATACAATGCCGCGCGACGCTGTGCGGCGTAAGCGCCATCGACAATAAGGTCCCTTTTCATAGATAATGCCCCAATATGTATAGCCCATTGATATAACCGCCTTTTATAGGAAAAACTACTCGTAAATTATTATTGTACTTTTTGATTAAAAAAAAAATAGTCTAAGCTAACTCTGTACCAACTTAGACAGAACAAAGTCTGGAATTTGAAAGCAGCACGTGATCACCGTCATATAAAATGACATTACTTCGGACGCCTCGGCCCGGGCCCGACCCCGTCTAGCGTGAGTCATCCTTAATGCAACTTTCTTGTCAGTTTTTAGGGTTCCGTACCCAAAGGTAATAACGGGACCCTATTACTAAGACTCCGCTGTCCGTCTGTCTGTCACCAGGCGGTATCTCAGAACCGTGATAGCTAGACAGTTGAGATTTTCACAGATGACGTATTTTTGTTGCCGCTATAACAACAAATACTAAAAACATAATATAATAAATATTTAAGCGTAGCTCCCATACAACAGACGTGATTTTTTTGCTGTTTTTTGCGTAATGGTACGGAACCCTTCCTGTCTGTCTGTCACCAGGCTGTATCTCGTGATCTGTGATAGCTAGACAGTTGATATTTTCACAGATGATGTATTTCTGTTGCCGCTATAACAACAAATACTAAAAACATAATATAATAAATATTTAAGCGTAGCTCCCATACAACAAACGTGATTTTTTTTGCCGTTCTTTGAGAAATGGTACGGAACCCTTCGTGCGCGAGTCCGACTCGCACTTGGCCGGTTTTTGAAGTGTAAAGAGAGCCTTTACGAGCAGGTGTGGTGATAAGAATATTATAAGATACCTATTTAATTTGTACAAAATGTCCAAGTGTGAAAACTGTGTTAAATTTTATCGATCATATCATAAAATAAATGTTTGGTTAGTCACAATTTGGATATACTCGTGATTAGATAAACTTTGTATGGAAACCTGATTATTATACACTCAAGTACAATCAAAACAGGGCAATTTGCGTGGAGTTTCCATGTAGAGTGACCGATTTTAATTGATATTGTGTGTACATTTCATAATTTTATGTTGTGACTCGGAATTGGATTGTAATTAAATCAAAATAATATGTTAGAAATGTAATAAAATTTCATACAAAAAACATATCTAGCATCCAATTTAATTTAATTAATAAGCGAGAATTACATTAATGTACCTAGCATTAAAATGTATTAATTTTATCTATCAGTAAAAATGACATTTCTTCGTTTTATTTAAATTTTTCAAATCATCTCATTTCAACAACTTCACAGTCTTTTTAAGTAAAAACTATATTTTTAGTTTGTGTATTGAAAAATTCTTCGATATAACACAGTACATTTTTTCTCGGTTAATCAAATTTATAAAAATAAATATGTTTGCATTAATTTAATATTAACCTAGATTATTGAATAGGGAATATTACGCGAAACTCTGCGTAGGGGGCGCCACAACCACAATCCATCACAATCTGGGGGTCTACCGCGAAACATGAAAATCGAAATTGCGTTATCTAACCTCTCTATCACTCTTGCATATTCGATTGATAAAGAGGCAGATAACTAAATTTCGATTTCCCGGTAGGCCCTTGTTAACAAACCTCCTTGATGCATCAATGTCATATTTTATTGTATATGAAAACTTGTCAATAAACAGTTTAAGGCACAGTATGTATAAGTTACTCTATGGTTTACTAAAAGCGCTGCACTCTGGCGACAGAAAATTGCAGTAATACCCCCTATTCTAAGATAAGAAGTATTAGTTAATAACCATGTAGCTACTATATTGTAAATGTGAACAAGTAACAACATAATAACACCCAAGGTGGTGTTAATGCGATTTAAACGCACGCGAGGTGCGCTTAGCAACTCTATATAAATACAACGGCTTGCATCAAAAGGCTTAAGCGACATGATTTTTGTATTGGGACGACCGGTCTGGCCTAGTGGGTAGTAGGCTTGTGCCTGCTCGGTCACTACGGAGAGCGCTCCGCTCTCGGTCAATCGGTCAAACGAACTAGTTCGGTCTTTTAGTTCCTTTAGTTCAGTTCGGTCGTTGAGGGCTGGAATGAATATGAATCGATTTTGCAGTAGTTTTTTAAATTTTTTGACAACTGAATTACGATTTAAGTTGTACACTATATGACGGTTAAACATTAAAAAGCTTGACACAATAAAAACAATAACAATGATTTTTCTTCATACTTTTCAGGTTTAGGACTGTTTCTCACTCTTTTATGTCGTTCGCACTCGTGCCAGCGTCATTGTGAACCATTTCGTGCCGTCTATTTTCTGTTTGACTTCTGTCAAGCGCTCACCAATCCCACTGAACTAAAGGACCTAAAGACCGATTAAGAGCGTGCAAAAAGATTTAGTTCCTTTCGGTCCTTTATGGGATTTCATTCTTAACAGTTCTTCGTTCATGACCGACACAAGCCTAGTGGGTAGTGACCCTGCCTGTGAAGCCGATGGTCCTGGGTTCGAATCCTATTAAGGGCATTTATTTGTGTGATGACACAGATATTTGTTCCTGAGTCATGGTTGTTTTGTATGTAGGTATTTAAGACATTTAAGTATTTATATATTACATATACATGTATATATCGTTTTCTGAGTACCCACAACACAAGCCTTCTTGAGCACTGGAACTTGGTCAATCTGTATAAGAATGTCCTATAATATTTATTTATTTAAAGATCTTATTTGATAGAGTAGTTAAACACTTTCAGGGACCAGCATTAAGGCCCACTCGCACCATTCGCCTAACCCGGGGTTAACCGGTTAAACCTGGAGTTACCATGGTTAGGTACCAGTATAATTTGACACTGGGTTAGCAGTTTAACCGGTTAACCCCGGGTTAGTGGGATGGTTCAAGACGTGCAAGTCGGCCTTAGTGATATAGTTAGCAGAGGGATCTGACTAAATTTCAATAAGTACCTATAAACTAAAAATTTAGACACATATACAGGGTGATTCATGAGACGTGAGCAGGACTAATCCTGCACACTCAGTAACTGATAATTGATCGATCACCGTCGTATTTAGGTGAAACAGCCAGATTTTTTCCTATTTTTTAACTTTTTGGTGAGGGCAAATTTAATCCTCTACAATCATGGTCACCCTACAAGACCTAATTAATAAGCATAAAACCTCTTTAATTTTTGATTACGAAGAAAATAAACTGTCAAACTTGAGTGAGATACGAGTTTTCAAAAGTAACCAGACCGCGATGACAGTGGTGACATTCAATTTGACACAGAATATTGGTAGTTTAGTATTCTAATTTTAGGGTGACCACGCATGTCGTAAATAAATTAATAACATTTTTTTTCAACACGACTAGAAAATTAACGTTAACCTCACTAATACTGATACGAAAGTGTTGCTTATAATCTACGAAATGCGCAGTATTAGTCCTGCTCACGTCTCCTGAATCACCCTGTATATTTTCAGATTACCTAATTGATATAGGTATAAAAAGTAAGAACCCGCGCGATGGCCATACTTCTGTCGCAAGTTCTGTTACCTTTTTTTCTTTCTAATTTCCTGGCATTACGCATCCCTCTTAAAGTTGGGATATAATAATTTGTACATTAATTGCATCAGGGCAATGGGAAAACCGTTATGGACGTCACACTTACAGTTCCTTTGTACGGGTACCTATAGTTATTGTTCACTATTTCTACTGAAGTCACGATTCTGTGACATATATGTATATTGTTACACAGTACGAGGCCACACATATGAGGGTCGGTCGGGCCATGCCCCAGCGTTTTCGCATTGTCCGATCCGGTATCTGGTGGTTAAGAGCGATTAGACCGGTGTTCCAAAAGTTTGCAAGATCGAATATTGCTTATACACCTTATACACTTTAGGGTTAAGGTCGCAAGTTCGATACTCGCCCGAAGCGCTGTTATTCCATTTTTGCTTTTATTTAAAAAATGTAGTGTCTCTTGCAGATGTGTTTACTTGATAAAAAAATATGGTTGTCTGTGAAGTCGGTTTACGGACTATAATTTTGCGTGATAACGCCATATGAAAAATTGCCATAACGTTACTATGGACATCTGTCCACAACGTTACCATGGAGATCTGACACTTTTTAACCGACTTCAATTTTTCGTGTATGCTATTTATATTCATCGATTTATAAGACGTTATCATGTCAAAAATTGTTTAGTTTTTTCACGCCTATGTTCGGAAATGTGGCAATAGACGGTCTAAAACCAAGCTGGAAAGTAGGCAATAGCTGTAGCACCTGAACCACCACTACTACAATGTTTCATTGTTATCATCATCTGTCATTGGTGACGGTTCGCTACAGCAATGAGTATCATTTAAAACATAAAAATCAATAAAAGGTCTTTTTTGGCGCAACATTTTCCTTCACAAATAAAATTAGGTTATTTATAGGACCAATTTCTTGTTTAAAAAAAAAGAAATGTCTAAACCATTCATTCATTCAGTCAGATCATTCGATTCACGCTTAAGGCGTTTTTTACTTTTGTAGTTGTTTGTGGTTTTTTAGCAAAAACGCTTCTAAGTTTAGAGCCGGTTTGAAACAAACAACAGAAAAACGCCTCTTAAAAGTGATAAAAAAGTAAAAAAGGCAGGATCGGAAAATACTCTGGATTGGATAGTGTAAATTGTGTTTGACTAAAAAATACAAGAAACACGTATCTACGCTCGCTATAAAAATGAGTTCTTCTAGTGATAAGAAAATTATATTTTTACGCTGACGCCTACCGAAATTCAAGAGACACAGCACAGGCAGTGGCTAGTAATTTGCTACCAGAGAAATCGCGGGCTAGTACCTACTTATAGTTATGCAAATGTTTTCGTATTTACTCGCAGTAATCGTGAAAAGCACTATGTAATGCCTCGGCCGGAAAAGCTAAAGATGGACTCGTATTATTTGAGGGCTATTACTAACGTGTCGGCCCTCAAACTCACTCGTCCATCTTTTTGCGGTTTTCCGTCCTCTCCTACAATGTACTATACTTTAATGGGCACTTACCAGGGTTTATCACGGTGATATTGCACAGAACAAAAGTGTACCCTTGATCTACAGGGTTAATGTTAAGATGTGTGTTACAGTTAAAACGTAACCTGCAACTCCATTTTCCATACATCGATTTAATTACTTCGTGTTCCTGAAATAAACTTCTTAGGTTGAATAATCATTTATTTACATACAAGATATATACAGTGGTATCACTAAACGAAATTAATAACTAGCTTAAATGTAAAATAGGCCCCTGAGGCATTGTACCAAGGATGCTGGCGGCATTTCCTCGCTGTAGGTATCGAAATGCTGATGCGTTGTGCGAGGTGGTTAGGTTAGTTTATTAACGAACTAGATAAGATTAACTATATTATAAGTCCGACTATACTTCGTTTTTTTGCCTTAGTAAATTACTCTTCCTATGGCCACCTTCTGTCTCCATCATCAGATCAGCTCGATGGTGTCATAATATTGCATTGTCACCCGACTTACATATGTATGTAAATTTTCAGCTTAATTGGAAGTCGGGAAGTGGGCCAAATTTAACTTGCAAGATTTGACCCGTACAAAGTTACAATAGTTATTTGTTTTACAAGGGGGCAAAGTTGTTGTTTAACCGCTCGTGCTAATATTGATACCCGAGCAAGCGAAAGATTCCAAAATTGAACCACGAGCGTAGCGAGTGGTTCGAAAAACGGAATCTTGAGCGTTGCGAGGGTTTCAAAGTACGAGGGTTAAACAAAATTTGCCCCCGAGTGAAACACAATTTTTTTCACCACACCAACCCGAAGCAAATATTAAATGTAAAATATCAAACAAAATCAAACCAAATCAAATCCAAATGAATGTTATTAAATATTCATCATCCAAAATCATCATTTAAAAGTCAATTCTACCAGCAAACATAAGAAAACAACTCAAAATTTGCATTTGATTACTTTGCCTCACATGTGAATAAAACGCAACTTTGCTATCAGTTTTTGAAGTGCAAAGTAAGCCTTTCCGAGCTGGTGTGGTGAAAACATAGTTACATTGGTACATTGCAAGTTAATAAAAAACCGGCCAAGTGCGAGTCGGAGTCGCGCACGAAGGGTTCCGTACTATTAGGCAAAAAAACATCACGTTTGTTGTATGAGAGCTCCACTTAAATATTACTTTTATTCTGATGTTTTTAGTATTTGTTGTTGTAGCGGCAACAGAAATACATCATTTGTGAAAATTTAAACTGTCTAGCTATCACGGTTCACGAGATACAGCCTGGTGACAGACAGACAGACGGACAGCTGAGAGCTGAGTCTCAGTAATAGGGTTACGTTTTTAGCTTCCAAAAATTGACTTACCTCAAACCATGCGTCATTATGTAGTTGTATGTCATATTCATCAGCCAAATCATGTGGTCCTGAACCATTATTATATGAGCAACTGAAAAAAGTATACGAATATTTAGTATTTCATTTATACATTATAAGGTAAGTACCGAAATTACCGAACCACCCAAATACAGTCGAAAAGGGGTTTTTCAATATCCTTACCAAAGGGAATAGATAGTATAGAGGGATCCTGTCATAGTAAATTATGTAGTCACAGTAAATTTACTGCCATCTATCGACACACGACTACAACTCAAAATGAAAACGTATAAAACTATCGAAAAAAATTATATATACGGATAAATGGTTTTATTATTTTTATATCATTTTGACCCATGTTCATTCACTGATGTGTTAAAATTGTTAAATATGAAACGGTGTCGTCAACGCCATCTAGCCGACCATAGGCCAAAGGTGTGTGCGCCATCTATCCGAGAATGACTTGTTCTTGATTTCCGAGGCACGTTTTTTTCTTAGACTTTATTCATCTTATACGGAGTTACATATGTCTTTGATCCTTACCATTGAGTTGGTTGATTAAGTTTTGACACTGACATATTGGCTAGCGACTTCGTAAACGGACTCACGATGCATCTCCCTCGTATTGAATTGACATTGGTGCAAGCAAGATTCACTGGGTTTGAGTTGAAAGTGAAAAGTAAACAAAATCTACCCTCAAATGGCTCCTTAGGCCAGTTGAGGGTAGATGAAAACATTTCATAATCAAATAATGTAGGTTAAAGTCAGGTCGTTCAGTGAATGATCCAGGCGCTGATCCATTTGGTTGGTTAATCAATAAATCTTATAACTACCCGAAAGTGTAAAAATTTTTTGTTTACTTTTATTTTTAATACCTAAAGATACAGGCTATACGTATATGGTTAATTTTTCAATACTTAGTATTAATTACCTATAGGCATTTGCACTTAAAAGTGTAAGTACCATTTTTTTTTTTCGGAAATCCATCACCTTTTGGGTTAACTACTCAGAATCACGAGGACTATCGATTTAAAAAGAAAAAAAATATGTCCCAAAAAAAATGTCAGTTTTGTAACGCAGTTTCACATAAATTTTGTATGTACCGTTACAAAACTGACACCCAAAACTTGTATGACAAACTGGGGACACTTTTTTTCTTTGTCTCATTCAATAGTACTCGTAATTCTGAGTGTAAATAACCCAAAAGTTGACGGTTTTTCAAAAAAAAAGTAAATGGCACCATTTTTTCTGAAAACCCCCTTATAACAAATAAGTTAAAAACTTACTTAGCTTTTTCAATGTGGCCATAAATTGTCTGCAAGCCAGCATTCAATATAATCTTTTTACCAGTTTCTATGACCACTTGGTGGGTTCTTTTAGTGACATTTCCATTTGTTACTTCCGGGATACAATGCGCTGTGTCATCACTTATTCTAATGTCGAAATGAACTGCTGAAAAAGGATAGAGTTAGACCGAGAGCACAGAATAAATAATAGTACTAGGTACAGAAGACTCACTCTCTAACAAAACGCGTCTGTTACGATCAGGACAGATATGCCCGCTAGGTGGCGACAGCGCCACGCGCGGTTTATGGCTAGCCACCAAAATTGGTGTGGAAAAGATGTACTTTTAGCTACCTGTAGCAAAGCGACGAAATCGCGGAGTGAACCACGCCTGCCGAGAGTTAGAAGAAAAGTGTGCAGCGATTTTGATAACATACGCAGTGCAAGTGTTATTTAATACGTCATAATTTCATAGAAGTTTGACGTTTAAAATAACACTTGTGTGTGCTATCAAAATCGTTGCAGAATTTTCTTCGTGTAACTCTAGAGGTATTACACCGTGTTTTTTTTGATTTTCGTTATTTTCAAGGGTGCATTCCTGAGCTTAAATCAAGTAACTTTCTCAAAGACACCGATATTCGAATTAACTCCATTTCGGAGATAATCAATAATTTATTTTTTTCCTATAAGGCCTCTACAAGCATGTACACTTGCCTTAGGGCCGGTTTACATATTGATTAGTGTTTAGAATGAGTTCATACATTTGCTACTAAACTTAAGTACAATCTCGGTGGATCGATGTTTGAAATGCCATTGATATGTCACAGATTTCAATTGTTTGGTTGAGTTAAATGTAATGCCCGTGTTACAACAACGCTACATGCTACATTTAATTACTTTTTAAACTTAAATATTTTTTTTAAAAAAAGCAAAAAAATATTTTTTTTTTGAAAATTAACTATGCCATTTAGTTCTCTTAAATGTACTTAACCATACCCCGAAGTTAACGGAATTCAATAAAAACACGGTGTATAAGTATATAAGTACTCTGACGGCTGCAATTGTCGAGCGTGTGGCGAAGAGGAAGAGACAGTAATGCACCTAATGTAAGATTGTCACTCCCTCGGACTTTGGATTAAGCTATCTGGAACCGAAGGAATTCAAAGTACTGCTCTTGAGCTCCATCATCCGATACATGGAGATGGTCGAAAAAGCTCTTTAGTAGGCACAAGGTAGCTCTTGAGGGATTACACAAAAGATCCCGGTTAGCAATGTACCAAACTGAATTTGCAAAGATCCCATGAAATGTTTTAGGTATTTTTAGAGGCGCTGGAGCGCTGGTGGCCTAGCGGTAAGAGCATGCGAAGTCTTCAATCCGGACTTCCGGAGGTCGTGGGTTCATCGCATCGCTGAGTTTTTCGGAACTCATGTACGAAATAATATCTATGATACTTAGCTTTTCGGTGAAGGAAAACATCGTGAGGAAACCGGACTAATCCCAATAAGGTCTAGTTTACCCTCAGGGTTGGAAGGTCAGATGGTAGTGACTTTTGTAAAAACTAGTGCCTGTGCCAATTCTCGGGATTAGTTGCCAAGCGGACCACAGGCTCCCATGAGCCGTGGCAAAGTGCTATGATATCGCATCGCATATTAAGAAAATTTATTGCCAAACCTTTTTACACCTAGTTTCGATTTCTATGACTCTTGAAATGGACGCCAATGAGCGACGTAATTGTTAAATGAAACAGTCGTCATGAGTTAAAAACATTAAGTAATATTCTCTAGCCGCCCTTACGTCAAACCTTGCCAAGCAAAATTAAATTTTAATTCTGTCAAAACAAAGTTCAAATTAGAATGGAACAGGAGACCTTTTTATGGGTCTCTGGGTGGCTAGAGGATAATCCCTAATCTGAACGGGAACTTTCTAAGTGGAAACATTTTCTCATGAAAGAGGAAATTTTGAGAATGTACTGAAGTTGAAACTTATACATTGCTAACCCCTATGTTGTTATGCGGGCTGTAGGTACACACTCGTCGAGAGACCCCGAGACAGCTCCGAAAACGAGTCATTCCTAGAGTCATATTTAGTCGATTCCTAGAGTCATATCTAGAGTAATTCCTAGAGTCATTCCTAGAGTCATTCCTAGAGTCATATCTAGAGTCATATCAAGAGTCATTCCTAGTCATATCTAGTCATTCCTAGTCATATCTAGAGTCACATCTACATAGAGTCATCCCTAGAGTAATATCTAGAGTAATTCCTAGTCATATCTAGAGTCATATCTAGTCGAACCTAGAGTCATATCTAGAGTCATTCCTAGAGTCATATCTAGAGTCATTCCTAGAGTCATATCTAGAGTCATATCTAGAGTCATATCTAGTCTCTTCTCGCCTCGCCGTTACTCGTCTCGTCTCGCCCTTCTTCGATTGGATCGGAGCGGTGCCAAGACTCTCGGCGAGAGGCTCTCGACGAGTGTGTACAGCCGACATTATTAAGTAACACTTAATTCTAACGAAAATAAATAAATATACATACTGGTCACATTTTCACCATAATTTCCGCACACACAACACAATAGAAAGATAATAACTTTCATTTTAATTTATTTTACACAATTCATGGCGTATTCGTCCAACTTTCCGGTCAACTGAGTCAAGACTGAACGTTTACGTCACAGGTTATCATACATGACTAATTGTACAGGGCAAATTACATATTATCCTTAAACTACTGTGTTTACCCCATATATAAATACAATTGAATAGCTCGGATTATGGGGCTCCCCCACGCCAATGATCTTCTATCTGAATCCCTTACTTTTTTGTAGCTTATCAATCTTATCATAACAACAGCAACGGCTTTAAGCAATATACCATCCTATATTTACTTCAAATTTCATTGTCTTCGAGATATTTGGCATCAAAATTGAAAAATTTTAGGTTAAAAACTGGTTTTTTTGGCCATAACTTTTGTGTTAATTAGTTTAAAATTAAATTCCTATATACGTTTTACGAGACGTCAAAGACGAACCCAAATAAGTAGTTTTCGTATTGTAAGATCCTTCACAGCAATCTAAAAAAGTGTTTTTTTAGACAAATCATTTATCTTTCAAAAAATCATAAAATATAAGTATTCATTTCCTTCAAAATCCGGTAGACAAGAATGAAGAACCGATAGCCGTTTGTCATATTGTGGAAAAGTAGGAAATACGGTTCAAAACTTGTCAAAAATCGATGAAACCCGCAGGTAGCCCCTCTTCTTTCCGCCATTGCTCAACGCGACAACATTTCTATCTTCACCACCTAGAAGGTTGACAGTCCTCAACTGTGCGTTTCTCCCGAAACTTCCTGCTTCGCACAGCAAAACTGTGGAATGAACCCCAGATCTGTCCCAGCGGAAGGGTGCCCATAAGGCTGGCTATATTCCCACGCTGAATAGCTATGCCTATTCTTTGGCCTAGGAATGAGCCAGCCCTAGAGGGTCACCCGTGGTTTCAAACAGTCTTTTTTTTTAGGCCCTGAAAAAGATTCTGAGCCTCACGACTCCACAGCCCAGGGTTTCTACCGCGAATGCCGCAAATATGTGGTTGTTTGTAAGACCTGTACCCTGTTTAGCAAAAGCTTGTAACTTGTAATACAAGTGGAAGTCCCTTTCTAACAAAAGCTGTCAAAAATGGACTTCCACTTGTATTACAAGTTACAAGGTTTTGGTGAACGGGGCACAACACCATTTAATTTTAATAATAGTTTATAAGTTATGTTATTTCATTAAAAAGGCAATATAGGCTGTAAGTACTTGTAAATAAACTAGTATTTTTTTTAATATCCTGATTTATACATAAAAAAAAAGTTTATTAGAAAATACAACTAGTAAATTGACATAAAACCTTCAAAAAGCTTTAACCTCCTTTAAGTACATTGACATGCCTGCCACTAAAAACCGAAAACGACATTGACGTTTCAATATCTAATATTATCGTACATTTTATCAATTTTATAAGTAATCGGATTGATAAACTTATGAGCCGGTATTTTGAGGTGTTATATATCGTAGGATTTAGTTGGTAATCATGATTTTACGTGAAAATACGTAAGAATTACGTAATATATGACTTTAGTGGTATGAATGGTGAACTAGTGACATTCAGCTGTTCAAAAGAAGTTTTAAATATTGAGGTAAGAAAAAACGATATTACAAAAAAATAGTTACAAAATTGTACGGCTAGCACATCTATCCGTTAGTCGCAAGTCGCGCACAAGAAGTCGTATTAGAGCGTTTCATATTATCCGATCCTATATTGAATGTCGGATAAGACCGCAAAGAAGTGAAAAGTTTAATAAGCGCCTTTTTTATTTATTTATTTATTCATTGTTAACCTTAATATTATTGAAAAGATAACCTTAAGCCAAAATACTTGCCACAGGGCAGCAGCTACTAGCTGCTTGTCTCTAAGGATCATCCGACATCCGATATCGGTTCGGACAATGTGAAAACTCTCTTATCCTTATTAGAAAGATGTGGATGGTATTTAAATCACATTACCATGACATTTAGCTTACGACTACTCCGCCAGAAAGTGCGAATATCGGTACATGTATGAATATGTACACATGTAAATACATAAAATGTCGTAAGCTCAACCGTAGCGTCAAAACTAGTAGGCCGATTTCGTGAATGAGGAGTCAAATCGATCAACCACCAAATAGGCGTGAGTACATATGTAAGTAATATGAACTATGAAATCATGGTTCTAAATTTTCCCGATTGCTGCAAAGTGCAACCCCAAAGGAAGACATGATTTAACACTGTATACAGTGTGGAAAGATAAGTCGGGCTCTGGAGGGAAACTGCCTTAAATCCTAAAGCTGGCTCATTTTACTTAAAGGAGACATTCCTTTATTAAAAAAAAAAAAACAAAACTGCATTCAAAGATTTTCTAAAACTGGCTTGCCTCGCCCGGGACTCGAACCGACTAAAAATTCCAAAAAATAAAAACTCTCTTTTTTATTCTACTGGTCGATACAGTTAATGTCAATGATAACATTTCTCCAAGAAACATTAGGTCTTACACTCGTCTGTCGTACAAAATATCCATAAAATGTAATATTTAGTACTTAAGATTTTTTTTGACAAGCCAAATTGAAGAAAAAAAGAAAAATAATTTGAATGCAGTTTTGTTTCTTTTTGAAAAATAAAGGAGTGTCTCCTTTAAGTAAAATGAGCCAGCTTAAGGATTTAAGGTAGTTTCCCTCCAGGGCCCGACTTATCTTTCCACCCTGTATACCTAAGTATGTGGTTGAGTATAAACTGTGTTGTGTGTAACACCATATCACCAAACTATTTAGCCGACTTTTGTGTATGAGATGACAATGGATTCGTCTGTATGTCCAGTGTTAAGATGACTGGTATTTTAAACGATTCCCATACAGCCTGGCCTTATATTTTTTAGGATAAATGGTATTAACCGTTAACTTATTTTATTACGCAATGTAGGTTAGAAGCAACATAATTTCGATTCTCTTTTTGTATTTTTTCCATACCAGAATCAAATAATCATTCAGGCAATTGAGCATTAAGGAGGCTTGAACTTGGCAATTTTATTGCTTTTTAACCCTTTACTTTGCAATGTAGGTTACATTTAATTCAACATAACTTTTGACCCTTTTTTGCATATTTTCATACTTTTTCCAACGTTTTATTTGTACTTTATTTACCTGTAACTAAAGATAATTTTTCGCTACAAAATGCAATACGATAATGGAAAGAAATGTGTATATAGACTCTAATATTTACAAACTTACCATGTAACCTGCTCCACCTATCTCCAAAGTGCCGATTCTAGGGCACCTAAGAAGCCCTACATCGAGGGGTCGCGCAGGTTACACCGATGCTCTAGTTTTCTATAATTCCGTTCAAATCCTAGTGTTTTACTGATTACGGTTACAACAAGAAACAAATATCAAGTACAGTCACCTGCAATAATATGTTACTCTTCGAAGGCCGCAAAAATATGTGACACGCTCTTATGACTCTACAAATAAGATTGTGTCAGATATTTTTGCGGCCTTTCTGTGAACATATTATTGCAGGTGACCCCTCCCTCCGCGTCTGTCTGTGTGTTTGTATGTTCGCGATAAACTCAAAAACTACTCAACGGATTTTCATGCGGTTTTCACCTATCAATAGAGTGATTCTTGAGGAAGGTTTAGGTGTATAATTTGTTAACCCGTGCGAAGCCAGGGCGGGACGCTAGTCTAAACTAAATCTTATGTATAAAACAGGCGCGTTATAGCAATAATATTTAGGGTTCCGTATCTCAAAATAGGATCTCCGCTCCGCGTATTGTATTGCTGTCGATTCTCGTTAATATTTGTGCCACAATGTATTGACCTATTTTGGGTCGGTAACACTAAACTAAACGGTTTGTTATCGTTAAAATGTTCGCAAAATTTTAATGTACGTAAATAAAAAAAAAACGTAATTTTATCTCTTGTTTCAGAAACCCATATCCGCCATGTTAAAGAAAACCCACAAATAAGAACCCTCTCTGTTGTATCTGGCCGCTGTGAACGATTGAAGAATCCAACATGGCGTCTTGTGTGAACGGACATTTCGGGAGTCAGGAGTACGTGCCCGTGGCTGAGTTCTACGCGGACAAGTCCGTGTTCGTTACGGGGGGCACGGGCTTCATGGGCAAGGTGAGGGGACACACACACACACACACACACACACACACGCACGCACGTACACTCACACACACACACACACACTCGCTCTCACTATCACTTGCACTGTCATTCATTCTCACTAACACTCCCAACACCCACTCTTACTCTCATTCTCACTTTCATTCACCGTAATTCACAATCACACTCACAGTCTCACTTCCACGCTCATTTTCACTCATACACTCACATACTCTCAACGAAGAGAATTGATTGTAATAGAGAGGTAAAGTCTAAGAAAAAAACGTGCCCATTATAATATATTTCAAACTCGAAGGATAGGATGACACCTGTCATCTCCATATAATTTGTGTCGCTTAACTTCAAACTCGGGTAAATCCATTCGACCCTCTGAGCCAAGATCTACCCTATTACCTTTTCTTAATACCAAAATCGCATAATCTGACAGATGTATTTACCCGAGTTTGAAGTTAAGCGACTCATTTATAACCTAAAAAAGCCAAATCTCGCTAAATTGTATTGAAATGACAGGTGTCATTGTCATTGAAAAATATTATAGTTTGACATCCAAAACAGATGGCGCTGTACTGCGCCGTGTATTTTGCGGTCACTGAATTGTCAAACGTCAACTTTTGACAATCAGAGTTACCACAAAATGTATAAAGCTGTACAGCGCCATCTCGTTTACCTGTCTAAGGGGTTGTGCACAAATCACGCGAGGTGTTTTTGGCTACTTCTTGACCCCCCCTCCCCCTTGGTGATATTTGGTGAGGTTTTTGGCTACCCACCTCCCCCCACACAACCTCGCGTGTATTTTTTATGATTTTTTTTCATTTGACCTAATTTTAAAATAAATAGTATTGTATATAGAAAATCTTGTTTGTTTTTTCTATTTTCGTTAAATAGATTCGCTATTTCGAAGTGCAGAGTGTTCAGTCTCTTTGAAGTTACTTGTCAAATGTACTCTTTGGTTTAGTTGATGAAATATAAACACGTCAGTCAATAAAGTCATGTTATAATAAAATTACGTTTTCTTTACAAAAATAATATAGATATTCACAAAAATAGAGTAAACATGGTCCAAAACGAACCGGATAATTAAAATAAAGAGAAACAGTGAAGTTGTGTAAAAAATTGTGCAAATTATATTTACGTATTTTAGATAAATTTTCGAAATTCACAACGAACATGTCGACAGCCGAGAAACTTATAAGTCTTATAGCACTTCAACAAGACAACTTAGAAATAACAGAAAAGGCACACGTGAATTTCAAAAAATCACCAAAAGAAAGAATTACTTTAGGATACGTACAAGGACGTTTAGAAACATTGGAAAATAACTACAAAGAATTCAAAACCATCCATCAAAGATTGATTACCGGCGTTTCAAAGGAAGACAAATGCAAATTATCATATTTTACGGAAGATTTATATGATACCTTTGAAGAACGTTATTACACGTATAAGGGTGAGTTAAAGACAGTTTTGCAGAAATTTAATGCCGAAATAAAGGACAATATAGAAAATAGTTCAGGCATTCAAACGTCAAACAGTGAGATAAAATTACCCCGAATCACTATACCGACATTCAGCGGTGAGTACACGGAGTGGCAATCTTTCCACGATTTATTTAACACCTTAATTCATAAAAATAACTCGCTAGATGATGTGCAACGCATGCACTACCTGAAAGTTAACCTGAAAGGTGACGCAGAATACCTATTAAGACAATTTTCGATTACCGCCGAAAATTACCAACAAGCATGGAGTATTTTGAAGAAAAGGTACCATAACAAAAGGTACATCGCAAATTGCCATTTTAAAAGGTTTTTTGGCCAGAAGACAATTGTCAAAGAATCAGCCACTGCTTTGAAACAACTGCTCGATACGTCTGTAGAATGTCTGAATTCTCTCAAAAATCTCGGTTTACCAATAACTCAATGGGATGCCATTGTAATTTACATCATCATTCCAAAATTGGACCCTGATAGCCATAAACATTGGGAAGAGTTGATAAATGGCGAAGATTCATCAGTGTTTCCAACTGTCGAAAGATTGAAGTCGTTCCTGGAAACTCGGTTTAGAACTTTAGAAATGGTAGAACCAGATAACAAGAGTTGGAAACCAGCCGCTCCAAGGACGTTTCATGTCACAGCCAGCGATGCTTGTTTAGAGATACAATGTGCATTTTGTAAAGAAGACCACTACATTTTCAGTTGTAAACAATTTGCAAAGCAACTATTAGATGACAGATACAACTTTGTTCGAGAAAACAATCTCTGCTTTAACTGCCTCATACCCAATCATGCAGTGTGGCGATGTAGACAGAAGTCGTCATGCCAAGTGTGCAAGAGACGTCATCATTCTTTACTGCATCGAGATTCAAAACCGACAGAAGAAATGCAAGAAAACAATAAAGTTGACACGACCTTAGATGACTCAAAGGTAGTTGCACACGTTAGACCAAATGAAGACGCAACTGAGAAAAACATTATGTTAGCTACAGCGTTAGTAGATGTAGCATCGAAGTGTGGACAGCCGCAAATGTGTCGAGCGTTCATTGACCCAGGATCCGAAATATCCTTCGTCGCAGCTCGAGTAGTCGAGATGTTAAACTTGAAGAAAACAACAATTAGCGGAGTAGTCTCAGGAATTGAAGAAGGTAGCGTGTGCATAAAAAACAAGGTGGAACTACAAATCTCGTCGAGGTATGAGCCCGATTTCGTCGTCAAGGTAAATGCATATGTACTTAAATCTATAACTCGTAGTTTACCAGCTAGGGAAGTAAATTGTGAACCGTGGCCTCAACTTGATGATGCAAAGTTAAAGTTAGCTGACCCTACCTTTAATATTCCGGGTAGAGTTGATATTCTTCTTGGTGCAGATGTTTATGGCAAAATTCTTGAATCTGGGCTTATGAAGGGACCGGGCTATTTAGTAGCACAATATACACGCCTAGGTTGGATTGTGACAGGTGACACTAATACAACTTCTTCCAGACCTAGCAAACATGCGAGCTTTCATGTTATCCGTCAAGTAGAAGACGACAACAATCTTTTGAAGAAATTTTGGGAGGTTGAAACACAAGGTTATACAAACATGAAGGGATGGTCAAAGGAAGAAGAATTATGCGAAGAAATTTACAAAACAACTACAACGAGAGATGACACTGGAAGATATATAGTGCACTTACCGTTGAAAGAAAGTGTGGAGGATACGGTGAAATCATGTGGAGAGACCAAACAGCAAGCAACCTTGAGATTCAAACAGCTGGAAAGGAAGTTTGAGAAAAATGATCATTTGAAGAAAGAATACGCAAAGGTCATACATGAATACCTGGAATTAGGGCACATGAAGAGAACTAAAGTGGAAGACGATGCTGCAGCAGTCTACCTTCCTCATCATGCTGTTGTCAAGGAAACTAGAGACACTACGAAGGTTCGTGTGGTTTTTGACGCTTCAGCGAAAGGCTCTCGTGGCATCTCGTTAAACAGCGCTATGATGATAGGGCCCACACTGCAACCGGGCTTACGAAGTCTAGTAATTCGCTGGAGAGCTCATAGAATCTGTGTGATTGGAGACATTGTTAAGATGTACCGACAGGTGTGGATGACAGACGAACACACAGACTTACAGCGGATTGTTTGGAGAGATACACCTTCTGAAAAAATAGAGAGCTACAAATTACTTACTGTTACATTCGGAACTGCTGCTGCACCTTATCTAGCTGTTCGGACACTCAATCAATTGGCCGATGATGAAGCACACACTTACCCACGTGCGGCATCGATAGTAAAAAACAGTTTCTACATGGACGATTTAATGACCGGACATGAAGATAAGTCTGAAATTAAGAAACTGTGCCAAGATATTAATTGTCTGTTAAAGGCAGGCGGGTTTGAAATGCAGAAATGGTCAAGTAACTCTGAAGAGCTGCTCGAGTTTCTCCGAAACGGGAGAACATGTAAAGAACCTGAGAACAAAATTGAAATTAAATTAGACAAGGTTATAAAGATATTGGGACTTACGTGGGATAGAAAAGAGGATGTATTCAAAATTACAGTAAACTTACCAAATTCTAGAATCCCGACAACGAAGAGACAGATAATATCAGAAGTCGCAAGTCTGTTCGACCCATTCGGATGGTTAGCTCCTGTAATAATAACAGCCAAGGTGATGATACAACGATTATGGCTGTATAATCTGAGCTGGGATGATGAACTGCCACCCGAAGTTGTCGAGGAGTGGCGAAATTACCGAGAAGAATTAAGTGAACTTCAATCAATACAGATACCACGTTGGATCAAGATAACTTCTCGTAGCAAGGATATTCAACTTCATGGTTTTGCGGATGCATCATCAGTTGCATATGCAGGTGTAGTCTACCTTCGAGTGACAGATGAAAATGATATTATACACATTAGTATGCTTGCAGCAAAAACAAAAGTAACACCTTTGAAACAATTGACTATACCAAGATTAGAGTTATGTGCTGCGGTATTGACAGCGAAACTTCTAAGAGAAATGGCAGATTTATTACAGGTTTCGATGGACAATGTATATGCTTGGACAGATTCAATGGTAGTGTTGTCTTGGCTACAGTCTCAACCAAGTCGATGGCAGTTATTTGTCGGTAATAGAGTATCCGACATTATACAACTTATTGACCAAGACAAATGGAGACATGTTCCGTCAGCAGACAACCCAGCGGATCTCGCTTCAAGGGGTGTAAGTTCAAGAGACATGGCGGACAGTGATATATGGTGGACGGGACCTAAATGGCTTAGATCAGAGAATGTAGATTTTGAAAGAATCAAAATACCAAGTACTGACCTCGAGATGAGAAAGACGTTTCATGTAAAATTGGATGACAACCCAGTTTGGGAAAGATTCTCATCTATGTCCAAATTGAAGAGAGTCTTAGCATGGTGTTTTAGATTTCTAGATCATACTCATAGCTCAAATAGAGAAAGGTTTTTGACAGCCGCGGAACTCAATACTATCGAAAACAGATGCATCCAATATTATCAATGCCTGGTCTATGATCAAGAAATAGAAGATCTGAAAGAAAACGGTAAAATAAAGAACAAGAGCTCCTTAATTAGTCTCGGACCTTACTTAGATGAAAATAACTTATTACGAGTTGGAGGGCGGCTTAATAATGCACAAATATCAGAAGACGAGAAGCACCCTATAATTATTCCTTGTAAACAACACATAACAAGATTATTAGTAAATGAAGCTCACATAAAAAACATTACATGGTGACATACAGCAGATGATGACATACCTGCGCAGCAAGTACTGGATAGTAAGCTTGAAATCAGCTGTAAGACAAGTTACAAGAAATTGCAAAATCTGTATTATAGACAAAGCAAGAACACAACAACAATTAATGGGTCAGCTTCCTGCTTCAAGGGTTACATCTCATCGCGCCTTCTTGAATAGTGGTGTCGACTACGCTGGACCTGTATAGTTGAAGACTTCGAAAGGGAGAGGTTATAAGACTACGAAAGGTTATATCTGCTTATTCGTTTGCATGTCTACGCGAGCTATTCATTTAGAAGCGGTTACAGATCTTACAGCACAAGGATTTATCGCAGCATTTAGAAGGTTTGTTGCCAGGAGAGGTCACTGTGCTCACCTTTGGAGCGATAATGGTACAAATTTTACAGGAGCAGCCAAAGAATTAAAGGACATGTTTTCCAAAGGTAAAACAAACATAGCAAGTGAAATAGCAGAACTGCTAGCTAACGATGGAACTACCTGGCACTTTATTCCACCAAGAGCACCAAATTTTGGTGGTTTGTGGGAAGCTGGTGTGAGATCGATGAAAAAACACCTCAATAGAGTAAGCAGTACTACAAAAACGACATATGAAGAAATATCAACATTATTGGCTCAAATCGAAGCGTGTTTAAATTCTCGACCTTTGTGTAAAATGGACGAAACATTAGCAACATTAAATCCACTAACACCGGGTCATTTTCTAATTGGCGAACCGTTAATCAACGTACCTGGGATAAACTATGAAGAAAGAAATGTGAATTTGCTTACTAGATGGCAGTTCATACAAAATAGAATGCAAGATTTCTGGCGTAGGTGGAGAGTGGAGTATCTTAACACTTTACAACAACGATATAAGTGGCACGACACTGTGAAGTCTCCCTGTATTGGAGATATTGTTATTGTCAAAGAAGATATGCCTCCAGCCAAATGGCTATTGGGTAAAATTAAGGAGCTACATCCGGGGGCGGACAGTTTAGTCCGAGTTGTTACCCTTCAGTGTAAGGGTGATAATGTCATTAAAAGACCTTTATCCAAATTAATTTTATTGCCAAGTAAAATGACATAGACCGCTATAGGTTCATGGTGGGCGGTTAACTTTGCAATACCATAAAGAGGATTTATTGTTATCGCAATAAGCTGATTGAATTCTTTCTTCTAAGCTAGGTACTTTATGTGTATTACATGACCAATATTGATCAGTTACAAATGTTATGTTGTTATTTTACATGAAATGTATACTAAGTTGAATATTTCATTTCATTAGGATTTGTGACAAGAGTTAATTGCTATTTATGTTAATGTTTTTTTTTTTGACAGTAAGTCAAAGCTATTTAAGTATAAAATAAGTATTTTGGTGGGCGGTATGTTCAGTCTCTTTGAAGTTACTTGTCAAATGTACTCTTTGGTTTAGTTGATGAAATATAAACACGTCAGTCAATAAAGTCATGTTATAATAAAATTACGTTTTCTTTACAAAAATAATATAGATATATTAGATATTCACAAAAATAGAGTAAACACAGAGTGAAGATTTATGTTTAACGCAACGAGAAAAAGTATCTAATCATGTGGTAGGTTTTTTGTTCTTAGTTTCGTTCACTGTAGAAAAATACACGTGAGGTTTCCTTATACCCCCCTCCCCCAACGTGATCTAACGTGATTTTTTCGTGACCCCCCTCCCCCTATCGAACCTCGCGTGATTTGTGCACAAGCCCTAATTCGTAGCACGAAATTGTCTTAGATTTTACGTATCTTACTCAATCAATGTATCTTTGCTCTCACTCATGCATTCACACTCACTCTCACTCTAACTCATACTCAATCTCACCCGCACTCTAAAAGGAAATGATAAGCCTAATTCCGCTATTGGGGTCCGCTTGGCCACTTAATCCCAAAAATACAATTGTTTTTACACACATTCGGTATTCGCCCACTAAATGCTGAATTTAAAAGATGACTAATTGCTACAATAGTAGTCATATTTTACATCCCGTTTTCAAATAGAGATGATGTAATGCTAATATTTTGGGTGCGTCCCACGAGATATAACTACTTAATATATAATTTCATATTAATAACGTTCACAAGATATAATGAACGTTTGCTATAACATCAAAATCAATATTTTTATTAGGAATAACGGTCATTTAACATAATACTCATTTTGTATAATGATTTTTTATATAACACTCAAATACTATAAATTCAGTTTGTATAACATACATAACGTATATCGATCATAGTATATACTATCTTTTAGTATAATGATTATAAAATACAATAGCGTATGATATACTAAATAGGTTATAACTGCTGCCCCTATACAAAACAAGCTGTTGCCAGAAAAGTAGCTTAGGTTAGGTTAGAACTGCGACCTCTACAGAAAACAAACTGCTGCCAGAAAAGTAGGTTAGGTTAGGTTAGAACTGCGACCCCTACAGAAAACAAACTGCTGCCAGAAAAGTAGGTTAGGTTAGGTTAGAACTGCGACGCCTACAGAAAACAAACTGCTGCTAGAAAAGTAGGTTAGGTTAGAACTGCGACCCCTACGGAAAGCAAACTGCTGCTAGAAAAGTAGGTTAGGTTAGGTTAGAACTGCGATCCCTACAGAAAACAAACTGCTGCCAGAAAAGTAGGTTAGGTTAGGTTAGAACCGCGACCCCTGCAGAAAACAAACTGCTGCCAGAAAAGTAGGTTAGGTTAGGTTAGAACTGCGTCCCCTACAGAAAACAAACTGCTACCAGAAATGTAGGTTAGGTTAGAACTGCGACCCCTGCAGAAAACAAACTGCTGCCAGAAAAGTAGGTTAGGTTAGAAATGCGACCCTTAAAGAAAACAAACTGCTGCCAGAAAAGTAGGTTAGGTTAGGTTAGAACTGCGACCCCTGCAGAAAACAAACTGCTGCCAGAAAAGTAGGCTAGGTTAGGTTAGAACTGCGACCCCTACCTACACAAAATAAACTGCTGCCAGAAAAGTAGGTTAGGTTAGGTTATTCTATACGAGCATTATGCATTTTGGTGTTAGATGTATTGAGTAATATACATTATAAATCTGAGATATTATGAACGTTATACATAATGATTGTTATATACAATGATATTATACTTAAATAACGTTATACTTAACAAAAATAGATATTTTGATGTTATATCTAACGTTCGTTATACACCTTGAACGGTATACAAAACAAACTTATACAATATGAGCGTATATAATATGAATATTATAGTATAAGTTCTTATGTCTTATATTACTTACCCTAATATTTTTAACCGACTTCAAAATTTTAAAGGAGAGTCTTAATTCATCGGGATCTTTGTTTTTTAGAGTCGTGTACCAATAAGGATCCCTTATGGTACGACTTTGTCCGTCTGTCTGTCACATAGTTAAATATCTCGAGAACTACTTACGTTATCGATTAAAATTCTATACCTATTGTTATGAACAAGGCTAACCCAGACTCGTTGAAAGGGTTTTTTTTTGTATATATATTCCCCATTTCTTGAAGACGGTTATATTTGATAGTAATAACTAGTACATTTATTCTCGAGCACTTTTTGGTGAACTGTTTGGTAGAACTGTTAATAAATAGTATAAATACCATTTATTGATATGCCGTGGGAAATTTCCACCTGAAGAAATATCGGCAACACCTCACACCTCTGTATGGGAATATTGGGAATCGAAAGTTTCCATTTCCAAAATGAAAGCTTCCTTAATGTCCTATGAAATCTTTTTAAAGTTTCCAAAAAAAAATTCAATTTTTTTTAAACTTTCCGCACGTCTATAATCTTGCAAAATAGTTTAAGCAAATTTGCACCTTATCTCTAACTGCTTACGTCTTATTTTCCAGGTGCTAGTCGAGAAGCTGCTCCGTAGCTGTCCAAAGATCAAGAACATCTATCTTCTGATGCGACCGAAACGGGGGCAAGATGTGGCATCTCGTCTCACTGAACTCACACAGTCACCGGTGAGGGAAATTAAGCCTTAAGTTTAATGCAGTAGAGTTGCTTTTAGATCGGGTGTGAACATCTGCTGATGCGACCGAAGCGGGGGCAAGACGTGGCATCTCGTCTCACTGAACTCACACAGTCACCGGTAAGGGAGATTAAACCTTATGTTTAATGCAGTAGAGTTGTTTTGGATTGGGTCTGCTCAACCCTATCAGTAATAAAATTTAAGCCTAGAAATAAATTAAAAGTAGGAAAAATTACTGTATTGTGTGAGACTTGAACTATATTAATTTCGTTTAGGATAGTGCATCGTTAATGGTGAATTTCCAATATGACTTGGAACTCCGATAGTGGTAGAAGTGTAAGAGTCTTATGTCAGATGTCGCTAATAGGGTGCCTTCCTAGAAGGCCCATATGGTGGGAATATTTGCAGTGTTGGGTAAGGTTCAGATGACAGAGCACTGGGATAGTACTCCAGTGGCCGTGAGTTCAAGTCACACCCAAGACAGTATTTTTTCTTTTTTTAATGTATTTCTAAGCTTAATAGCATCGTTTGCAGACGTTTAATGTTTGATACAAAATTAATTCAATAAAATTTAGCTGTTTCAGTTATCATGCGGTTTTCACCTATCAATAAACTGATTCTTGAGGAAGGTTTAGGAATATAATAGATAAGTAAAATAAATAATGAAAACGTCTATGTTTTCAGCTGTTCGAGACATTACGGAAAGAACGGCCGTTCGAGCTGAACAAGATTGTGCCCATCGTCGGCGATATAACGGAACCCGAACTTGGAATCAGCGTCTCCGACCAGGCCATGCTTTGCCAAAAGGTAGGTCATATAACTTATTCCTTAAGGGTATATTTGGGGAAAATTGGTCCATGAAAAGAGTCCCTTTTTCTGCGCATTATGTGTAATTTTCCCTCATGTCCCAATTTTGCCCACTGAATTACAAACAAGTAGCTATTTTTAAATAAAATCGTGCCCAAGGTAGTTCATAAACCATAAACCATGGGTTAATATTTTGGGATTTTTTCCCTATTTATAGACCTCCTTTTTCTATACAATTGAGTCCAATTTTCTCCCGTTTTCCTTTTTTTCTGATGAGTTACAAGAACGTTTACGTTTTCGTAAAGAAAAGAGATAGTGCCTGGCAAAGGTTCTAACATCTTGTGGCCTAAATCGAAAATCTAATTAAATGTATTTTGTTTTAGGTGTCCGTGGTATTCCACTCCGCAGCCACAGTGAAATTTGACGAGAAACTCAAACTGTCGGTCACCATCAACATGCTTGGCACCCAGCAGCTCGTCCAGCTCTGTCATCGCATGCTCCTTCTAGAGGTAAACATTCTTCTAGAGCTACACTCTTCCACTCCGCCACAGTGAAATTCGACGAGAAACTCAAACTGTCGGTCACCATCAACATGCTTGGCACGCAGCAGCTCGTCCAACTATGTCATCGCATGCTCCTTCTAGAGGTAAACACTTCCACTCCGCCACAGTGAAATTCGACGTGAAACTCAAAACTGTCGGTCACCATCAACATGCTTGGCACGCAGCAAGTCGTCCAGCTCTGTCATCTCATGCTCCTTCTAAAGGTAAACATTCTTCTTGAGGTAAACACTTCCACTCCGCCACAGTGAAATTCGACGAGAAACTCAAACTGTCGGTCACCATCAACATGCTTGGCACGCAGCAGCTCGTCCAGCTCTGTCATCGCATGCTCCTTCTAGAGGTGAATATTCTTCTAGAGCTAAACTCTCCCTCTCCGCCACAGTAAAATTTGATGAGAAAGTCAACTGGCCGTCACCATCAACATGCTTGGCACGCAGCAGCTCGTCCAGCTCTGTCATCGCATGCTCCTTCTAGAGGTAAATATTCTTCTAGAGTTAAACTCTTCCACTCCGCCACAGTGAAATTCGACGAGAAACTCAAACTGTCGGTCACCATCAACATGCTTCGCACGCAGCAGCTCGTCCAGCTCTGTCATCGCATGCTCCTTCTCAGGTAAGCATTCTTCTAGAGTTAAACTCTTCCACTCCGCCACAGTGAAATTCGACGTGAAACTCAAACTGTCGGCACCATCAACATGGCACGCAGCAGCTCGTCCAACTCTGTCATCGCATGCTCCTTCTAGAGGTAAACATTCTTCTAGAGCTACACTCTTCCACTCCGCCACAGTGAAATTCGACGAGAAAGTCAACTGTCCGTCACCATCAATATCGTTGGCACGCAGCAGCTCGTCCCGCTCTGTCATCGCATGCTCCTTCTAGAGGTAAACATTCTTCTAGAGATAAACTCTTCCACTCCGCCACAGTGAAATTCGACGTGAAACTCAAACTGTAGGTCATCAATGTCATCATCAACATGCTTGTGACGCGGAAGCTAATTATAGAGGTAAACGTTTTTCTTTTCAATAAAACTGAATTGACAAAACTCCCATGTTAACCCTTAAAAGTCCAATAGAAACCCATATTATGGGCTACGACATAGCACTACTACGTAGCGCAGCATTGACCCAATGCTCAGGGGGCCGATTTTTTTAATTTCGAGCGCTTGATTTCGACACTCGAAAATCTGTGCAAAACGGCGAATTAATATTTTTGTAATACGAGCAATAGAAATTGGGAATCTAGTGGTATTGACCACTTGTTTTCAATTCTATTAGTATAATTTAAATGTCTAGTACCTAGTGGAGGTATACTGAACGGAGTCACACGAAATTGAGCGCTCGGAATTCAAAAATCGGCCCCCAGGAATGTTCTAATGTAAACAATTTATTAATTAGAACAAAGGAAAACAAGTTGAATTTTCAAACAGAACTTTAGCCTAATATTTAACAACAAACAGTAACATACTGTATCAGTATTTGACCTGACATCACATCGCGTAAATATGTCGCTTAACTTCAAACTCGGATAAATCCATTCGACCCTCTTAGGAAATATCTACCCTATTACCTTTACTTAATACCAAAATCGCATAATCTGACGGCTGGATTTACCCGAGATTAAAGTTAAGCGACTCAAATGTGCTATCTCACTTAAAAATTGGCTTGACTGTATCATAGAGAAATATAGTAAGAATAGAGTGTTCACTCCATATATCAGTTTTGGTACCAAAAAGACTATTATTTTTGGCAGTCGACCTCTAGCATCGAGTAGCGGAATTATCAGTACCGCTACTTGATACTAGACTTCTCTAGTGTCGCGACTCACGAAAATTGTATTAAACAACAGTTCACAACTAATACTAAAAGCAAAAGGAGTTTAAAATAGAGTTCCGGTTAATCTGGTTATAATATGAGCTGAAAATTGATGAACATTAGATTTTTCTGTCGCTGCAACATCTATTGTCAAGTAGCAGTACTGATAATTTCGCTACTCGATGCTAGATGTCGACTACGAAAATAATAGTCGTTTTGGTACTAAAACTGATGTATGGAGTGAGCACTCTACGTATTTTTTTCTCTATGACTGTATGCATATTTGCATATTAGTGTATGTAATAAACTGCCATACTAACCAGTTTCACGTTTACATTTCTTGTACTCACATCGTAGGTTCGCAAAACCACACATACTAAATCTATACGAATTCTTGGAAGCTCTCATTATGATTACAATCTCCGTAAATTAAAATAATATTTATTTAATCATGAACAGAATGATGTTATTTAAATTAAACTGAAACTAGAGGCCTGCCCTGGTTTCGCACGGGTTACCCTTAACAAATTACACACCTAAACCTGCCTCAAGAATCACTCTATTGATAGGTGAAAACCGCATGAAAATCCGTTCAGTAGTTTTTGAGTTTATTGTGAACATACATAATACATACAGACAGACGCGGCGGCGGGAGACTTTGGTTTATAAGGTGTAGTGATAATACCTCAATAATTTAGCCAATGTTCAGTCACACTAATTATTCATTAAATTTATTTTTTACCCTCAATTTCAGGCCCTAGTCCACGTCTCGACTGCATACTGCAACTGTGAGCGCGAACGCGTAGAAGAAACGGTATACGCGCCTCCAGCGCACCCTGAACACGTTGTCACCCTGGTGCAGACCTTACCAGATGAACTGGTGGATAGAATCACTCCTGATCTCGTTGGTAAGTGTGAGACAATCTTTGAAGCTAGTGAAAAAAGGGTTTACGTACCTCCAGCGCACCCTGAATACGTTGTCACCCTGGTCCAGACCTTACCAGATGAGCTGGTGGACAGAATCACACCTGATCTTGTTGGTAAGTGTGAGACATCCTTTGATGCTAGTGGAAAACCGGCTTACGTGCCTCCATCGAACCCTGAACACGTTGTCATCCTAGTGCAGACGTTACAATACAATACAAATACTCTTTATTGCACACCGCAATAAAAGAAGACAATACAAAAGAAAACAGAAATACAAGCAGAGGTAGACAACAGGCCGTTACCAGATGATCTGGTGGAAAGAATCACTCCTGATCTCGTCGGTAACACCCTTTGAAGCTAGTGAAAAACCGACTTACGTACGTGCCTACAGTGCACCCTGAACACGTTGTCACCCTGGTGCAAACCTGGCCACATGAACTGGTGGATAGAATCACACCTAATCTTGTTGGTAAGTGAGGAAAACCCGTATGAAGGAGACTGTCCAGGCAGATTTTACAACAATAATTTCGATGTTTGCTGTTTCTGTCGCTGTAAATTCTTTCTGACTTTTTTAATCCCTCAAAGTCCTTTTTTTTTTCAGAGCCCACTGTGTCCCACTGCGGGGCAAAGGCCTCCGCCCTCTTTTTCCACTCTGTTTAGGGCTATATAATCTGGACAGCCTCTAAAAAGGAGTCCAAGTTATCCCGCCATCGCCGACGAGGTCTGCCGGATCCCCGTTTAGACTTGTGGGATCTCGTGGGGTTATAGATGATATGATGTTGTTGTACGAAGCAAAAAGCTATTTCGTCACAGGGGAGATGGTCTTCTTAGCATTGGTTTGCAATCCATCTAGGAGAAGTATACTCCAAAATAAAACTAGGAATGGTTATAGTTACCGTAAGGCCCGAGTAGGGTCCAACCTGAAATATGCTGCAGATTCTGCAGCCGACCTGTCTCCACACGTATTGGCTCGCCGTCCTGTGGTATAAGACAGTGAAGCCGAGAGGGTAATGCAGGTGCTGGGAATCCCTGCGTTTCCTTAATTCCGTCTCAGGCGGTGTAATGTATGTTACACCATAAATCGTCTGCAATAGACGCAAAGGCCAATGAGTGACGTTGATGATGATCATGTTTTTTTTTTGCAGGTGACCGGCCGAACACGTATACATTCACGAAGGCGCTCGCGGAAGACATGCTTATCAAGGAGTGTGGCAAGCTGCCTGTGGCCATCGTTCGGCCGTCCATCGGTGAGCACAACTATTATACTGATTATGCAACGATTTGGTGAACTAAAATGTTCGTTATGCAACACTTACTCAATATATAGAACAAAAGACATCAACGAGCTTCTAACCCACCAGAGCTGCACTTCGTTTCTCCGGGACTTAAGTTGGTAACAGTGTTTTATGTTAAATTTAGAAAACTTATTGTATATAGGGTAATTCGCCAGTAACAGGCCACTGTTAGTAATTGGCCACCCTAAACTAAAAATGAATTTTATTCACCTATAAACAGAATTAATTTCAGTATAATGTTTAAATAATCCTCTTTTTAATTTTTTTAAATAATGTTTTTAAATTTCGTGTTTAAAAAAAAAAAAAAATAAAAAAAATGTTTATTGCCAAAAAAACGAAATCTTACAGTATAAGTACATTATAGCTTATAATAGACAATTATTAGTACTAACAAGTTTTACAAGTGCAGGACAGCCTTTCTTTTGGTACATAGGCAATCAATTTCTACTGCTGTTACCTCGTATGTCTTTTATCTTGAATTTTTTGTACTTAACCCAAAAACATTAAATATTGCCCATTTTGATAATTCCAGTCACAAGGCGGACACGCCATACATCAAAAATTATTTGCGCTTAATATGTGTGCGCGGCACGTCTGTACACGCGTCATTGTGTATGTGTGGGTAAGTCGCTCTACTGAGAGCCGAGGACGCCAGAAGTCCGCCAGATTCATGTCGCGGCCAGTCGCGGGGCGAGGTAATGCGAGTCGGGGCGGGGCGGTGCGTGGCCGTTCTGTATGATAATACTATTACTTATTCTGTGTTCCAGTGCTGTCCTCGCTCCGAGAACCGGTCCAGGGTTGGGTGGACAACTGGAATGGGCCGAACGGCATCATTGCTGCCGTCGGCAAAGGCATCTTCAGGAGCATGTTGGGCACCGGGGCTCGGGTGGCCGACCTGGTCCCTGTGGACACTGTCATCAATCTGATGATCGTGTGCGCGTGGAGGACAAGCCAGAGACGGTACAACTGTTCAGATAACTCTAACATTCATTATACAACGATTTAGACAGCTATAATATTCATTATATGTATAACGATTTAGGGAACTATAATAATCATATATGCACAACGATTTAGTGAACTATAATTCACTATTCAACACCTACTGTGTTGGACAAAGACGCTCCTTTAGCCCGCACCACACTCGTGCGCGATTCGCGGCCCGAAGCCGCGAACGCGAGTGTGGAGTCGGATTCGCTGATCTGCGAAATCGACTCCACACTCGCGTTCGCGCCGCGATTCGCGCACGAGTGTGGAGCGGGCTTTAAATCCAACATTGTATTTCGTTTCTACAGGACGGGAGTAGCCTTAGAGTATAGAAACAATAGACATTTATTTAGAATATAAATCAGATATCTTCTCTGTGTCCTTGAAGTTTAAAAAATGTACCTATGTTGAGAATTGCACAATTAATGTTGCCTGATTTGGGTCTCGCTATAGATGAAAGAAATAAGTATAGTCGGTCAAACCAATTTGTCAGTCTGTAAGAACCAGGAAAACTATACTTAGGTAGGTACTCATCATTTTCTTTTGGGTGCTAGTACTAGTGTAAGACAAAGATAGTATAATTCTCTCTGTCTATGATTGAAATGAGACAGACCTTTGACAAACTATTTATAATAAAATATTTGTCCACAGGAATGACGGTGTGCTTGTTTATAACTGCTGCACTGGCCAGCAGAACCCCATCACGTGGCAGCGGTTCGTGCGGACCAGCTTCAAATACATGCGGAAACATCCCTTCAGTAAGTATACTTAAGATTCATTTTCAAACGATTCAGTAACTGTAAATACGACCGTTTTGAAATGACGTGCTCGGACGCGGACGAGCTTCTATGACGTTCGAAAATCAATCTAAAATGCATAGAGATGCGGTCCATTTTCGATTGATTTACAATAGTTACGGTTTGCTTGATGTAGGCGCTCAATGGTGTTAGGATGAGCTTCTACATTTGAAAATATGTCTTCAATGACTAAAGATAGGGTGCATTTTAGATTGGTAACGTTTAGTAGATCATCACGTGGCAGCGCTTCGTACGGACCAGCTTCAAATACATGCGGAAACATGCCTTCAGTACGTATACTTAAGATTCATTTTCAAACGATTCAGTAACTGTAGATACGACCGTTTGAAATGACGTGCACGGACGCGGACGAGCCTCTATGACGTTCGAAAATCAATCTAAAATACATAGAGATACAGTCCATTTTCGATTGATATCCAATAGTTACGGTATTGCTCGATGGTGTTAGGTCGAGGATTAGCAGTGCTTCGTACGAACAAAGAGAATATAGCGTATAGAGAGTTACTGTCATGGTAAATTATGTAGCCACAGTACAGCTTGGCAAAAAAGAGTAGAAATTAAAAAGTGGCAACACTGTAGAGTCGTCCCTTTCAAACCAATATATTTAAGAAAACGGGACGACACTACAGTGTTGCCACTTTTTAATTTCTACTCTTTTTTGCCAAGCACATTTACCTTTCGACAGAAGATTAAAACTGTTAGAACGCCATTTGACTTTGATCAGCATTATTCTTTCACTGATATGTGTTAATTTGTTAATATTAAAATTAACGCCATCTACTCGACTAGGCCAAAGGTTATGACGCCATCGCTAGAAAAAAATGCACCATACCCTTGACCTAGTGTCGAGTAGATGGCGTTAATTTAAATATTTAACAAATTAACACGTATCAGTGAAACAAAGGTTTTTGTTTAGCGGATTAGAATCGGAGACCTAAAAATCATTTGAGTAAATGCATAGTATATTAATATATGCGTGTCTCTCTTTTTGTTTCAACACAGATCTTTTTTGTATGTGTGAGTAATTTTTTGCATACGTATTATTTCTTCACCTCCCCGCAAAATTTGGCAGACATTTTTAGGGTTCCGTACCCAAAGGGTAAAACGGGACCCTATTACTAAGACTTCGCTGTCCGTCCGTCCGTCCGTCCGTCCGTCCGTCCGTCCGTCCGTCCGTCCGTCTGTCACCAGGCTGTATCTCACGAACCGTGATAGCTAGACAGTTGAAATTTTCACAGATGATGTATTTCTGTTGCCGCTATAACAACAAATACTAAAAACAGAATAAAATAAAGATTTAAATGGGGCTCCCATACAACAAACGTGATTTTTGACCAAAGTTAAGCAACGTCGGGAGTGGTCAGTATTTGGATGGGTGACCGTTTTTTTTTTGCTTTTTTTTTTTTTTTTTTTGCATTATGGTACGGAACCCTTCGTGCGCGAGTCCGACTCGCACTTGCCCGGTTTTTTAATGCAAATACGACTTAAAGCTAGTCCAGTTATGTGCCTATGTATGGTCTAGGTTAATTTCAGAGTTATAGATGGTCAAGCAAATCATGTCAGTAGAAAAAGGCGCGATATTCGAATTTTCTATGAGACGATATCCCTTCGCGCCTATATTTTTTTCAAATTTGTCGCCTTTTTCTAATGACCGCAGATCTGCTATATATATATAAGGCAACTGCGACATAATTTAAGGCTCTTTTTGGAAAGAGTAACCTATTGACTCCACTACGTACGTAGCCAATATGTTTTAGTGATAATCTTTATTTTTTCTCCAGGTGAGGTTCTCTGGTACCCCGGCGGCGATATCACGAACAACCGTCTCAAGCACTCCACTCTCTCGCTAATCGAACACCGAGCACCCGCCTTCGTGATGGACACCTTTGCGAGGGCCACTGGAAAGAAACCCATGTTAGTATGCAATTAGAGTTGATTTTAGATTGGCTGTGTCTTGGCTCATGCGACGTTTCTTAAGTTTTTAAGCGCCACTTCTAAATCGAACACCGAACCCCTGCCTTCGTGATGGACATTCGTGAGTGCCACTGGAAAGAAACCCATGTTAGTATGACATTAGAGTTGATTTTAGATTGGCTGCGTCTTGGCTCGTACGACGTTTCTTAAGTTTTTGAGCGCTACTTCTAAATCGAACACCGAGCCCTTGCCTCCGTGATGGACATTCCCGAGTGCCACTGGAAATAAACCCATGTTGGTATGACATTAGAGTTGATTTTAGATTGGCTGCGTCTTGGCTCGTACGACGTTTCTTAAGTTTTTGAGCGGAACTTTTTAAATAAGATGGAACTGAAAAAAATCCATACTAAAGACCCATTTACATGGTGCGAGTTTCTCGCCTCGAACGCACGATTATCGTAGCACGAGAAAAAATATAGTATCATGTAAACTAAACATACGATATCGTACCTACTAGAAGGAGCGATAATCGCCTCGCCTTTGATGATTGGATGTCTCCGTGTAAACAAGATTTTAATGCGAGAATCCTTTTTCGAGATTTTCGAATTCATGTTTGTTGGAGTGCCAATTTTATGTGTTTTTGGGACATTTAAAATGTTTTATTAATAGCCAAAACGCACAACAATATTTTTTATTAAAATTAAAAATAATGTGAGAAACAAGAAATATTTACTAAGAATATTGACAATATAGTGAAAATATTAGTAACTAACCACGTACTTAATTTGACAGGTAAAATTCGTATGAAAATCGGTGTGTGTGTGTGTGTGTGTGTGTGTGTGTGTGTGTGTGTGTGTGTGTGTGTGTGTGTGTGTGTGTGTGTGTGTGTGTGTGTGTGTGTGTGTGTGTGTGTGTGTCCTGGCGATAGTCTTTATTCCAGTATCGCATGACATAATCGTAGGCGAGTTTTTATTTCTCGCATGAGTGTAAACATTTTTATACGATAATCGCCTGACGGTTATCGCATACGATAATGTCATACGATTTCTCGCCCCAAAACGTGCAAGAAACTCGCACCATGTAAATGGGCCTTAAATTGTTGCCATGTTTAAGCATTTTACGTCAAAAATGGGACAGTTAAGTAGGAAGTGGCGCCCTCAATTATTTTCTACAATTTCTTGTCGCACTACGAGTATGCGTACTTAGAAATGTTAAAATAGTATCGGTTTTTACCGGTTTTTACATACTAGCTTTTATCCGCGACTTCGTCTGCGTGGAATCAGTAACAGCAGCTAGTGTAAGCATAGCGCCTGAATAAAGTGTAATAGCAATCATTCAATTTGAGCATAAGTTTCAATCAGTGATTAGGCAATGCATTAACTCTGTCAATGCGACCCCCCCCCCGCCCTTTTTCACTCTCTTTAGGGATGATTCTCGACAAAAACTATCCTATGTCCTTCCCCGTGACTCAAACTATATCTATACCAAATTTCAACTAAATCGGTTCAGCGGTTTAAGCGTGAAGTGGTAACATACAGACAGACAGATAGACACACTTTTTCGCATTTATAATATTAGTATGGATTTTTTGGCTAGTTTAAAACATTCCCGCACCAAAAACTCCAAACGTTTAGTTCCAACATTTGCCGCTAGATGTCTCTACGTGTCTCTTAGATGTCGCTATCGTTTGTCTCCCGCTGTTCAGATAAGCCAGTTCCTGACATTACCTTTAAACCGAAAAAGGGTTTGATCGCCTAATCGATAGAATTTTTGTATTAGTTCTTGTTAATACCAGCAAGAACGATTAATATAACTATACAGGTTGATTCGTGAGACGAGCAGGGGGCCGATTTTTGAAATTCGACCACTCGATTTCGTGTATTTCGTTGAATGATATCTCCACTACTAGGCGTTTAAATTCTACCATAGAGAAATATAGTAAGACAAGAGTGCTTACTCCATACATCAGTTTTGGTAGGTACCAAAAATATTAGTATTTTCATAGTCGACATCTAGCATCGCGTAGCGGAATTATCAGTACTGCTACTTGACAATAGATGTAGCGGCGAACGAAAAGTCTAATGCTCAACAATTTTCAGCTAATATTATAAAACGGATTAACCGGAACTTTATTTTCAACTCCTTCTGCTTCTAATATTAGTTGTAAATTGTTGTTCAATACAATTTTCGTTGGTCGCCACTTGCGATACATCTTGTATCGAGTAGCGGTACTGATAATTCCGCTACTCGACGCTAGATGTCGACTATGAAAATACTAATATTTTTGGTACCAAAACTGATGTATGGAGTGAGCACTCTTGTCTTACTATATTTCTCTATTATTCTACTAATATAAATGAAATCGAGTGGCCAATACCACTAGATTCCAAATTTCGATCGCTCTTATTTCAAAAATTAGCATTTCGCCGTTTTCGACCGATTTTCGAGTGACGAAAACGACCGATCGAAATTCAAAAATCGGCCCCCTGGACTAATTCTGCTGACTCAGTAACTGATAATTGATCGATCACCATCGTATTTACGTCAAAAAACCACAAAATTTTCCTATTTTTTACCTTGTTGGTGAGGGCAAATTTAATTCTCTACAATCATGGTCACCTTACAAGACCTAATCAATAAACATAAAACCTCTTTAACCGTAATGACAGCATTTTGATTACGAAGAAAATAAACTGTCAAACTTGAGTGAGATACGAGTTTTCAAAAGTAACCAGACTCAACCGTGATGACAGTGATGCTGATGGTGATGACATTCAATTTGACACAGAATATCGGTAGTTTAGTATTCTAATTTTAGGGTGACCATGCATGTCGTAAATAAATAAATAACTTTTTTTTCAACACGACTAGAAAATTAAACGTTAACGTCACTAATACTGATACGAAGCAGTTGCTTATAATTTACGAAATGTGCAGTGTTAGTCCTGGGGCCTATACCATGAAACTTACAATTACAATTTACAAGTGACAAGTTACAAATATGTATTTAGTACAACTGGGCATATCACAAAATTTACAAATGACAAAATTGTAATGGAAAATTTATACAAGTATGTAAATTGTCGCGACAAATCTACAATTACGCGTATCACAAAATATTACAATTTACAAGCAATTTTCCGGAAAACTTGACAACTTTGTAATTGACAACTGTACGTAAAAGGTTTGTGTTACAACTAATTGTAGAAGAAGGTATACATATTTGTGGAAATGTAAATACAAGTTGACAATTCTCTCGGCGTGACTGGCGTGAGTCAAGAGATGCAAGAGCATAATACAAATATTGTAGATCCATTCTACTGCAGTACTTTTTGTTTCGTTAAAATGTTTAGGACCAGTGATAGTAGTAGCGAAGAAGAATTAGTTGTTAGGCGTCATAGGACGTACAGCGATCGCATAAAACTGTAATTTTGTCTTGCATAAACATTTTCAACCAATTTTAATGACAACGTAAAAAGTTATGCTATTTATGCTCGTAAGGTATTTTTAACGATAAAAATGGAATACTCTCAGCATACACTAAGTGAGGAATATTAATAAGTACATATTTGTCAAAATGTAATAAATACAATTCTACGTATGTGACTATATTATTACGTATTTGTCACAAAACTAAATTGTAATAAATACAATTTTACATTTGTCACAATTATGTATGTTATCTTGACATACCCTCTATGTTTTGTGTTACAGGTCCTGAAATGCAAAATATTTGTAAATTGTAGAATTGTACATGTGACATATGTAAAATTATTGTGGTACGTATATTTGTTTACAATTTAACAATATTGTCGAATTGTACACTTGTAAAGTTTCGTGGTATAGGCCCCAGGTGGAAAATAAAATAAAATCACATATTTTATAAGTTTTTAATTTAATAAGTAAAAGAATACTTTTAAGAAGAAATAGATTTAAAATTTTATCTTTTATAGCATTATATAGATTTTTTGGCACTCTTTGGGGGAGGCCTATATCCAGCAGTGGACGTCATCTGGCTGATATGATGATGATGACATTTTAATACCCGTATATTTTGTTTACTCAAAAGAATAGAACGCAAACGTGTATTTTCCTTTTTTCATCATACCACAAATCATTAATATCTTGCTAAATATTGATCGTATGGGTATGAGTGTGGTCTCATTCGATTCAGCGCAAAAAAATACACGAAGATGACACCTCACTTACCTAGTTTGTGAAATGTGATTGTTTTTAAATGTACCACTTGCACACACCCCCCCGAAAAGGGGTTAGGACGCCTAAATTTTTTTAGGACTCGGCAGATCCTCATTTCTAGTGCCAAGATAAAGGTCATAAACTACTTTTAATTGATGTACATATTTTGCCGTCAAATGGCCATATTTAGGCTTATTTTACCCATAGTAAAAGAGGCGGATTGTCTAAGTAAGTTATGTAGCCACAGTAAATTTACTGCCATCTTTCGACAGAAGATTAAAACTTTTAGAACGCCATTTGACTTTGATCCTTATTATTTCACTGATATGTGTTAATTTGTTAAATATTAATATTAACGCCATTTACTCGACACTAGACCAAAGGTATGGTGTCAGCTTTTCGAGCGATGGCGTCATAGCCTTAAGTCTACTCTCGAGTAGATGGCGTTAATTTTGATTTTTAACAATTTAACACATAACAGTGAAAGAATAAGGATCAAAGTCAAAAAGCGTTCTAACAGTTTTAATATTCTGCCGAAAGATGGCAATAAATGTACTGTGGCTACATAATTTGCCATGACAGTAACTCTCAACCTGAGATGGATTCGCTTCGCTCGCGCTATAATTACCAAACTATGAAATAAAAATAGGTAGTAAACTCCAAATGTATAGTGCGACATAAAATAGTAGAAATTTAATAAAATAAAATTTAAAAAAATCCATACTAAATTGTTGCCATGTCCTTTTACGTCAAAAATGTGACAGTTACGTAGGAAGTGGCGCCCTCAATTATTTTCCACATTTTCTTCATCACTATACTTAGAAATGTTAAAATAGTGTCGGTATTTACATTTATTTACTTACATATTTTTTGGCTAGTTTAAAACATTCCCGCACCAAAAACTCCGAAGTATGACGATTAGTTCCAACATTTGCCGCTAGATGTCTCTGTGGTTTTGTATTTTTGTATTAGTTCTTGTTAATACCAGCAAGAACTATAAATATACATTATATTGGTAATATATTTAAAAAGTCATTTATTGTCGCAAAACATACAGTAACAGAAAAAAAAACAAGCAAAGAAAAAGGAAAAATACACAATAAGCACAATATTTACCTATGGGTGGTATTCCACGTGTCCAATAGGGATGATGACAAGTTTTTAGAACTGTATTCATTTTATAGATAGACACGTAATAATTATTACAAAAAAATATATTTAAAATTTGTATTCATTAATTTTAAATACAAAATAGAGCCTAAACGCTGTCACGTGACGTCACGAACACATAATTATAAACAAACTGCTGCCAAAATGTCAGTCCTAGCGTAGATCAAAAGCTGTAGTATTTCAATTATCTCTCTTTCTAAAAGATAAGTATTACGTAAATTGTATTTTAAGCTAACATAATGAATAGCAAGTTTTACATGTCTTATGCAGTGCCTATGTGTAAAAGAACAACAATCAAGACCCTAGAGTATACTTAAAACAAATATTTGTTACATGACACTTACGTTGCAGTTACGAATTTTGACTTGAATGATATTGTTAATTGCGCACTATATGTATACATATTACGTTCAGCGATGATTTCACACAAAAACACTAACGGTTACAATTTAAGATGAATTATTCTGATACAACTAAAATTTTGAGTGCAAATAGCGGGCACAGATATAACTTTTTAATTTTTTTTTGTTTCTGACAGCCAACGTGGCAATGATAGTTCCATTCAGCCAAATTATTAAAAATATTTTAGTGAAATATATATATATATATATATATATATAGTTATAGTATCGTATTATATAACATTTTATTGCTTTAATAACAATTTTTTTGGCTATAATATACATATATGGAATATACTTTATTTCAAGCTACAAGGCTATGGTAAAAACATAACATGTTATATATTCGCGATTCATGTCAACATCCGCCCTATTTCTTTGTCCAATGTATATTGCGTCTCACATTTTTTTAAGAGCCCATAAACGTGCACACTAGCGCCACTACTGAATAATCATGATTATTTAAATTTGGCTGCTATTTAACTGATCACCAGATTTAGTAAAATTTAATACCAAAAAAATCTATTTTACCACCCTAAAATCATGAATGATCACCAAAATTATAACACCATTTTAATGTGAAATGATAACCAATTTTATAACATTTTACTATCCTTTTAAAGGAAATGACACCAAACTAATCATTATTAACCCAAAAATAGTCAATGATTACCAAATTTCAAACCCCATTTTAATGTGAAATGATAACCAAATTTATACATCTTGCTATCCTATTAAAGAAAATGACAACAAAATAATCATTGTAAACCCAAAAATAGTAACTGACCACCAAATTTAGAACTCCATTTTAATGTAAAATGATAACCAAATTTTTAAATCTTGCTATCCTACTAAAGCAAATGACTCCAAAATAATCATTGTAAACGCAAAAATAGTAAATGATCACAAAAATTGTAACCACATTTTAATTAAAAATGTGCAAATATTTAATATATCGTTATCCTATTAAATTAATTAATCCACTTCGTCACCTTTTTCTAGTAGCATTTTATTTCTGTAACAGTCGCAGTTCTAACCTAACCTAACCCACTTTTCTAGTAGCATTTTGTTTCTGTATGGGTCGCAGTTCAAACCTAACCTAACCCACTTTTCTAGTAGCATTTCGTATCTGTATGGGTAGCAGTAGAAACTTAACCTAACCTACTTTTCTAGTACCATTTCGTTTCCGTAAGGGTCGCAGTGCTAACCTAACCTAACCCACTTAACTGATAGCAGTTTAACTTACTTTTCTAGTAGCATAACGAAATGCTACTAGAAAAGTAGATTAGGTTAGGTAGATATGCGGTGCGGGCAAACGGGGGGTTGAGCGGGAGGGGCTAGTAATTTTGGCATCAGTTTACTTTATTTGGTAATATGTATACATTTTTTGGTAATCATAGTGGTTTATTTAGGTGAAAATATCGCATTAATTTGGTCTTCAAGATTTGGTGATCATTAATGATTTTTGGTGATCATTCAATATATTTGGTATTTGAATACAATTTGAAGTGCAGTCGTAATTAAAATGGTGGTACTTTTGTATTTTTAGGCCTTATTTTTTTGGTGTTCTGTAATTTTTTTTGGTAAGCATGATTTTTTTATTTAGGGTACCAAAGTATTTTTTGGTGGTCATTATATTTGTAGCCTTTAAATTTAACGATAGGAAATTAAAAAGGGGGCCGTTACGTACTGTATTTTGTATTTAAGTACCTTTTGAATACACCAAACTAGTTTTTATGTTGCTGGATTCGTCAATCTATGCGTCCAAAGTTAAAACGGCCGTTTTTGTTTTGAGTTCATAGATTGACGAATCCAGCAACATAAAAACTAGTTTGATGTATTCAAAGGGTACTTAGCGGCCCCCTTTTTTAATTACCTATCGTTAAATATAGATAATTACGATTATTTAGCAGTGGCGCTAGTGTGTACGTTGATGGGCTCTTAAAAATCTTAAAATAGTGTCACAGAGACATATTTTATGGCTAGTTTAAAACATTCCCGCACCAAAAACTCCGAAGTATGACGTTTAGTTCCAACATTTGCCGCTAGATGTCTCTGCGTGTCTTTTAGATGTCGGTATCGTTCGTCTCCCGCAGTTCAGATAAGCCAGTTCAGGAACTTGAGTAATGGGTCAGTAAGTTTTTCTGTTTTCTATTTTTGGACTAGTTCTTGTTAATACCAGCAAGAACTATAAATAGGTACATGGTGTTCACGACTTTCACGAGGAATGCGAAAGATTTTAACCACGCATTTCTGAGGTGAAAAGAAGGAAAAAATGTAATATGAGTTTAGGTCAATTTCACCAAAAACATTTTTTGGTTTGTTTTTTTTTTTCAATTTTTTGAATGTATTTAGTACATAAAAAGTAAATTATTGGTAAACATGTCACTTAAAATGGATTTTTACTTTTTTTTTGTAAAAATTAATTTTCAAAGTGTTACTTTGTCACTTTTTAACATCTATCAATAAGAATATTTAGACTACGTCCCATATAGGGTTTGCAATATCCGCCCAGTTTTCGTATCCGGATATTTCGGATATTAATTATTTTACTATCCGGATATCCGGATAAAACGGATAATTCGAATACTTACTTTTTATTTAAGAAATCTCTCATGAACTCAATAAAAATTGTAATATAATACAATTTTACGTATACAAGGCTATGTAACAGCAAGTATTTAAGCTATTTTTGGCGTTCTACCTTTTCGCCGATGCTTTTAAGTTGATGTGCAAGTGCAAACATGTATGCAGCTGATGTAACCGTGAGGTTAGGTTAGTTAAGTTGGTACGAGTTATTGTGTTGAGTTGCCACGTGACGTGATAATGGCAAAATGCCATTAGGCAAAAAAATATACTCACCAAGAACTAAAATAATTTTCGGCAAAGATTTCTTACACAAGCTTTGATTGCTTGGTTAGATATGGTCGAACGGGTGACACAAACTATATTTGCAATAATGTTAATAACGATAGGTATTTAAAAAAGGGGGCCGTTACTTCTGTATTTTGTATTTAAGTACCTTTTACATACATCAAACTAGTTTTTATGTTGCTGGATTCATCAATCTATCATCGTCCAAAGTTAAAACGGCCGTTTTTGTTTTGAGTTCATAGATCGACGAATCCAGCAACATAAAAACTAGTTTGATGTATTCAAAAGGTACTTAAATACAAAATACAGTACGTAGCGGCCCCCCTTTATAATATCTTTTGTTAAATTTAAATAATCACGATTATTTAGCTGTGGCGCTAGTGTGCACGTTGATGGGCTCTTAAAAATCTTAAAATAGCGTCAAAGAGACATATTTTATGGCTAGTTTAAAACATTCCCACACCAAAAACTCCGAAGTATGACGTTTAGTTCCAACATTTGCCGCTAGATGTCTCTGCGTGTCTTTTAGATGTCGCTATCGTTTGTCTCCCGCAGTTCAGATAAGCCAGTTCCTGACCCATTAAACCATAAATTGATCCTATCAGTAAAGTATTTTTGCATTAGTTCTTGTTAATACCAGCAAGAACTATAAATATTATACATTATACAGTATGTATCAGAACAAAAGGCAAAGAAAGAGACCCATTAATGCTTAGGTCATACCAAAAAGAATAGATAGTATAGAGGGGTCTTGTCATTGTAAATTTTGTAGTCTCTGTAAATTTACTGCCATCTATCGACACACGACTAAAACTCAAAATGAAAACGTATAAAGTTATCAAAAAATGTATATATATGGATAAATGATTTTATTATTTTTATATAATTTTGATCCATGTTCATTCACTGATATCTATGTGTTAAAATTGTTAAATATGAAACGGTGTCGTCACGCCATCTAGCCGAGGATAGGCTAAAGGTGTGTGCGGCATCTGGGGCCAATTTTTGAATTCCGATCGCTCGATTTCGGCACTCGAAAATCGGTGGAAAAAGAGAAATGCTAATTTTTTAAATATGAGCGATAGAAATTTGGAATCGAGTGCTATTGATCACACGTTTTCAATTCTATTAGTAGAATTTAAACCCCTGGTAGTGGAGATATTATTGAACGAAATATACGAAATCGAGCGGTCGAAATTCAAAAATCGGGCCCCTATTCGAGAATGACTTTTACTTGAATTCCGAGGCACGTTTTTTCCTTAGACTTTATTCGTCTTATGAAAAAAATTAAAATGAAAAAAGTTTATTGTATAGAATTAAACATACAGTAAATCACGTCCCTGTGTCCTGATCTAGGAAACCCTGTGTTACAGGACCGTCAGGACCCAGTTTCGTTACTTATACTAGTTTCTTAATCTATATACCTATTGGTAGGTACAAATTGTACAGAGAGTTACACTGAAACCATAGTCTAATAAAACATGGTCTTCCATTCCCAGAGTGACACGGGCCTACGTCACAACAACATGGCCGCTATATATAGCGCTATCGCATATTATCATATAGCGCTGTCGCATGATGACGTAGGCCCGTGTCAGTTAGGTGACCTAGAAAAGACGGGAATGGAGTACCAGGCGGAGTATATTATTATACCATGCACTGAAACTTATAGCTATGCCTCTTTTAACATGTAGGTATATTGTTTTTATTTGTGAACTGCGTGTGTACGAGTGTTTGTTAATTTGTGAGTGTGTGTATATAATGTGTGTGTGTGTGTTAGTGTGTAAAAGTGCATACTATAATATTTATGATAAGGGAGTATTATTTCAATGTTATTATTATAATATGTAAGTATTGTAAATATTTAGTTAATTATTTTATTCTAAGACGTTTAGGAGGAGTTCAGTGTCGTGGTAATCTAGTTGGGTAAGCCAATTAGTTAAATACCGTTAACTAGGAGGTCTCTTGATGGGATGTAGCTTGCAGAATGATTTAATTACTAGAGCTGAAATGAAGGGGTGAAATCTTTGGGCAAATTTTGTACGCGTTTTTGTGGTTTTCCAGCGCTGACGGCGTCTTGTGTCTGCTTCAAAAATCTTGTCATGCATTTTTCCATAATTGTACATGATTTTTTTTTAGATATAATTGGCGAACCGAGAGAACATTGGCAAGCGTGTATAGTTCTTTAGTACTGTATCGCGATGGTTTCCGGTAAATAACTTTGAGAAGAGACCGTTGAGCTCTCTCTAAAGTAATGAGGTGCGTCTTTGCCGCCCCTCCCCACACAGAATTGCAGTAGCATAGCACGGATTCACAAAGAGCGAAGTAAACTGTCCTCAAGAGTTCGGGATATGCAATATTTCTTAAAGTTCGAAAGACATACATAAGCTTACGAAGACGGCTTTTGAGTGACTCGATGTGTGACTCGTTGAGTGACTCGACTGCCGCCAAGTGAGGCGAGTATCGAGCAGTACACCAAGGTAACGCATGGTGTCTGAACGCTCTAAGAAGCTAGCACTAGTTAAATTAGAGGACCCTGACAACACGTCATTCTGATGTCTAACCGTAATACAAAATCCGTCATGAGGCATGAATCCGTTATACGAAGTTACATATGTCTTTGGTCATACAAAGCAACTTTTACTATGGGACCAACCCCGAAAACGCGGAAAAAAAATTGACTCTCCCATAGGAAATTTCAACATCAGACCAGCGAAATGTATGAAACATCCAATTTTTTTTCCGCGTTTTCGGGGTTGGTCCCATAGTAAAAGTTGCTCAGTATGACCTAAACATTAATGGGTCTCTTTCTTTGTCTTTCGTTCTGATACATAATGTATATTGGTAATATATTTACCTAGGGGTGGTATTCCACCTATGTAATATCTTTGTCCAATGTGTATTGCGTCTCACATTTTGCTAAACGAGAGAGTGAGAGGCAATGACATTGGACAAAGTAATTGGACAGGTGGAAAATAAAATAAAAATCACAAATTTTATAAGATTTTAATTTATAAGTACAAAAATACTTTTTAGAAGAAATAAATTTTATCTTTTATGGCATGATATCTGATATGATGATGATGAGATTGATGAGATTGTAATACCCCTATATTTTTTTAACTATGTTATTTATACATGTTGATAATTATGACTTTTGGTTACAGGATGATGCGGGTGCAAAATAAGCTTGAAAAAGCGGCAGCATGCCTTGAATATTTCACCACCCGCCAATGGGCGTTCGCGGATGACAACGTGCAAGCCCTGTGCACGGCTCTATCGCCAGAGGACAGACGCATTTTCGACTTTAATGTCAGGTCAGTAAAGTTGAAAGTTACATAACAACGTGGCAGCTTGCCTTGAATATTTCACCACCCGCCGATGGGCTTTCGCGGATGACAACGTTCAAGCCCTGTGCACGGCCCTATCGCCAGAGGACACACGCATTTTTGACTTTAATGTCAGGTTAGTAAAGTTGAAAGTCACATGACGACGTGGCAGCATGTCTTGAATATTTCAACACCCGCCAAAGGGCGTTCGCGGATGACAACGTACAAGCTATATTATATTTATTTATTTTTATTTAAAAACTTAAAACTAAACACTAGTTATTTAGTCGACAAAACGGCGTGGCTCCGTTGCATCGGCTGCTCTTGTGTCGGATTCGGCAGTTTGCCCCGGAACCTCCGAAACACGACACCTTTCGGCCAGAAGTCGGCACATATGCACGGCCCTATCGCCCGAAATTTAATTAATTTAATTAGAAATTTAATAAAATTGTTTTGTTTACAGAAACATCGACTGGGACGCCTACATAGAGAGCTACGTGCTCGGCATCAGGAGGTTCTTGTTCAAGGAGAGTCCGGACACGCTGCCAAGGTCCAGGACTCGTCTCCGGAGGTAAGAATAACATTCAACAGGTGTATAGATGGCAGCACCATCTATCTCGCTATTAGCTATGTGATAAGTTGGTGGTGGAAAAAATACAAGCGACGCCAACGTGGTGAAAATATGAACTTTCATGGTCACTAAGTAGTTTACGCTCGCTTTCTTTATCATTACTAGCCCCGGCTTCGCACGGGTTACACAAAACCTTAACAAATTATACATCTAAACCTTCCTCTAGAATCACTCTATTGATAACTGAAAACCGCATGAAAATCCGTTCAGTAGTTTTTGAGTTCGCGAACATACATAATACATACACAGGCTGACGTGGCAGGGGACTTTGTTGTATAAGGTGAAGTGATGTTGACATTTATCTGGCTTCAATGAAAAGTGTACTTCAAATATGTGTTATTTACAGGTTACACATAGTCCACATCCTCACCCAAGTGGCGGCCGTCTTCTTCCTCTGGAGATTCCTCTTCTCTCGCTCCAACGCGTTGCGTAACTTCTGGCGGCGCATACTAGACTTCATAACACGCGCGGCGAGAATGCTCGCCATAGCCTGATGCATATAGCCTTAACCTCAGGCTTAGTAGTTGAGCGACGCTGTTTGATTCACAAAACGCTAGCGATTAGCGTAAAACTGTAAACGCTCGAGCGGCGGCGATCAGCGGAGCGTTGTGTTAAACGAATAATTAGTAGTTTAGCGAAGAGTATCCGTCCTCTAAAATTTGTCATTTAAATGACAATTCTTTTTGACAGAAAGTTCTAATTCTAATGACAGATTTTTGTGGATTAGATCATTTTTACTAAATTACGTTTACATATACGAGCGGCCTCAGTGCACACTCAAATTCCCACGCTTACAGATGTGCACGTTGCGGTTAGTTTTGAAAAGTTCTCGGGAATTTCAGGTCAACCCTGAGTTTCTGAAATCTTACCATGTTTCAACTTCGCATTTTTGGAAATTTTCGGACGGCAGAACAGTAGTTATGTTAAACAAATGCAAACATACAAGCGTGCACACTCCATTTCTTACGCTTGACGCTCTCCGCTGGACGCTCGCCACTGAGCGTAACTAAGTGGAACTCACACCTTTAGGTTCGTAACTAAGCGTAATTATATAAGCGCTCGTTTTGTGAATCCCTGCTGTTTTTGCTGGTTGGATTGTGAACGGTGTTAGTAAGCTTGCGTGCTCGATGCATTATGTTGTTGATTTTTCACGTAATGTTATGAATGAAAGTGACACAGTGGAGCGTTTGAAGTAAGAGACCCTACACTAGCGTCTCCAGAGCGTCGGCGTGTAAACTCTATGGCTGCTGCTCGACGCAACGTTGGCGCAACTGCGCAGCGACACTAATTTCCATAGCTGACTAGACGCTGACGCTCAAAAGACGCTAGTGGGGTTACTCTAAAAAGTGTTGATAGGTTTCTTGTATGTGAAACGAGAGTAGACTTGAGACTCCTGTTCCCTTTTGAGTAAGAATGTTAATGCTATTCACATACCTACAGGGTAGCTGCTAAAAATAAGTGCATTCCCGTTGCCAGGGAGGTTTTGGGATTATACTGAGCAACTTTTACTATGGGACTAACCCCGAAAACGCGAAAAAAAAATTGGCTGTTTCATACATTTTGGCTGGTCCATTTTCTATGGGAGGGTAAATTTATTTTTCGCGATTTCGGGGTTGGTCCCATAGTAAAAGTTGCTCAATATAATCCCAAAACCTCCCTGGCAACGGGAATGCACTTATTTTTTGGTCACCCACTATAATAAAGCAAATTAAGCTATGCAGTTAAATCAAAATATCCGCCTGGTTGTTTTGTGCAAAAGTGTTGGGAAACCTATTCTACTCATTTTTATTTAGCATTCACAAACTCACTTAAAGCCAGGGGGGGGTACACTAGGCGTCAACTGTCCCGTGACACGTCGGGCGAAGTGGCGCGACGTTGCCGGACTTCGCTCGACATGTCTGGACCAGCGCGCGATATATGTCGCCAGTGTGTGTCATTAGCAGTGCGATGTTGCCAGTATGTCAAGAGTTGAATAATGTATCTTGTGTCACTTTCGTTCGTACATAGCGCTCTCGCTCTTTCTTATTACGAGAAAGGGATTCGATAGAATTTTTAAGAACACAGCGGCGTAATAAATTAGATTGGTTTTCTCAATTTGTAAGCTTCATTCAATGGTCTGATACCGCTTCCACTGACACTATGACATACATGACATCCATACAGGTGTGCAAGTTGCGGAAAGTTTCGAAAAAGTTTCGGAAATTTTAGGAAACTTCCACAGGAAATAAAGGAAAATTTTCATTTTGGAAAATGTTTAATCCTTATATAAAAATATGAGGAATTTCCGTAATGTTTCCATGTGGAAATTTCTCAATTTTGAAAACTTTTTGATGGCACATCAGTAGTTGTCCACTGAGTAACGGTTAGTAAAATATCTAAGAACAAAGTTTCGTATTTCAAAAGAAATATATCTCATACACAATATCTGTTAATCGTATTAGCCTATTTATGTACGGGTTGATTTTAAGGCGTCACTCAAAAGACTTTACTTTTTCCTTTTTTAAACAAGTCTATGTGATCTGAGTAATAATAATCCAAAATTTGATATTGTTTATAAAAAATTGTAATTGCTACATATTTACTAGACTAATATCGACCGGGATATGAACCGTGATTACCTTTTGTATTGTTTTCGAGCTCGATATTTCGATATAAGTCTAGTGAAGCTAACCGCGAATCATTCAAAACCGCTACATATTATTGGTTCTAAATACCCTTCATTCAGTTACGACAATTCTAATCAAAATATGTCATAGTGTCTTTTCTTAACACTTCCGCTAGGCTCATAAGGTAATGTTATTGTTACATTAAATAATGGTTATTTCAAATATTTTGTACCAATGTATCAGCTCAATGAAAAAAAGTAAAAGTTCAAACATCTCGCTGCCCCAATATTACAGGGTTCTATGTTACATTTTCAACATAGTTGAAATTCGACTTAATGTCACTATGACAAAGTTCAAATTACAATTCGATAAAAGTGAAACATAGAACCCTGTAATATTGGGCCAGCGAATTCTGTTAATGGGTAGAAATAAATATTATGTACCATAGTATAATTGCTATGTCACGATCCTATATTTAAATAATGTTAGGATGATTTTCCAGGTCATTGCACGATTTCGCCTAATTTGAGAAGAAACAATTTAAAAATTAATCCGTAAATTGCTTAAAGCCAGGGATACACTAGGTGATTGATTTCCCGCGACACATGTCGCCAGCTACCAGCGACGTCGAGTGAAGTGGCGCTACGTTGCCCAAATTCACTCGACATGTCTGGCAACATCTCGCGACTGACATGTGTTCGCCAGTATGTGTCATAATCATATTCGTGCGATGTCGCCAGATATGTCAGGCAAAGTTTCGCGAACTCGTACGACTTCGCCTGACGTGTCGCCGACACCTGTCAAGGGACATTTGTCCCCTAGTATATCCCTGGCTTAAAAACTAAGTGGCTTTACACTTTTTACCACTCAACCATATTTTTTAATTTGTTTGTTTTCAAATTATGTGATTACTGCAATTCTTTTGAATGTCCATTTTGACATCCAGTCGTAGAACGCGACTGGAGCGTTGAAATTGTCGTTTGTCTCGCTCGCACGCAAGCAACGCTTATGGGAATGAGCGTGTTGGCAAGATGCAATGTACTGTGTCGCTATCAATTTTAAAGATGTCGCTACTGAGAAATTGTATACGCTTTTAAACATAGTATTTAAACACTAATCAAAAGACAATATATTATAATTATTGATTTAACTTTTCATGTGTAGTGGAGAAAAAACCTCGGTTGTGCTGTGGATAAATCGTTCTCAAGAAAAACGCAAAAAGTTGACTAATAATTTGGCCAACCCTTAGGTTCTTGTTATACACAGACGAGAGGTTAAACACAAATCAAAAGACGAAATAATATTAATTTTCGATATCTTCAATAGGTACAACATTTGTAACATGTCCACTGAGTTACGTTACATGAGTCGCTTAACTTCAAACTCGGGTAAATCCTGATGTCAGATTATGCGATTTTAGGGTCGATATTTGCTGAGAGGGTCGAATGGATTTACCCGAGTTTGAAGTTAAGCTACACACATGATGTTCGTTATTTCACTGGCGACATCTATATTTTTGAGCAGGTACTGTAAGATGCCATAGGTGCAAACGCGGCATCTCACTTGTCACTTGTATATGCCTGGGCACAAAATGTTAACTTATCGACAGATCGCAAAATGTCACTATAAAAAATTGTTTTAAGCGAAATAGTTAGCGCGTTACATAATGTATTTACTGGACATAATTGATATAAATACGGTAAATACCTCGGTAATCGGGTTGGCAACTATCAAAGGTTTGCATAGATGGCGGCATCATAGCTTGCCCCTTTTTCTATGAGATTTAGCTTAAAGGGCTGGCATCCAGGGCATACAATTCCATTAAAAAAAAAAGACAAAATTATGGATTGACAGGGCAAGCTATGCTGGCGCCATCTGGTAAATACTTTGACCGGCCAACCCCATTTAAATAGTTAATTTTACGCCACCTACCGGGTGATAGTGAAACTAGCTTGGTCAGTAAGTAATAGGTTGAGAGGTAATGAGTAAAGTATGAAAAATTGTGTATGACATGGTTATGTAGAATATACTGATTAATATTAGCATATAATATCACGTAAATTCAGCAAATAACTGATGATTAATATATGCATTAGTCTTGTAACGGATGTAATATTATGATATTTATTTTGTCATTGCAGATAAATTCTAATCTACAGTTTTCTTGAATACTATTAATTAATATACAAAATATAATGCAGTATTTTGACATAACACTTATTTTTTCGGACGAAAAGGTAATATCTAAATAATTATCAACGTACATTATATGCTAATATTACACAATATAAATATAATTATTTGAGCGTTGCCAACGGATAATGTTTGTGTATGAAATTATTTCAAATGTAACGTTTATGTAACAATTATCAGACGATTTTGTTTGTTAATTGGAATTAGAGAAAGACATTATTTTTGTCTCGTAAACTTCATAAATATATACGCAGTACCCGGTCCATATTGACAAAAACGAAATCCATAACCTTAAGCCAGGGATACACTAGGCGACAACTGTCCCACGACACGTGTCCCCAGGACGTCGGGTGACGAGACGCGACGTTGCCGGACTTCGCTCGACGTGTCCGGCAAGGTCCCGCCACTTGACGTTTCGTGGGACAATTGTCGCCTAGTGTATTTCTCGCGTTACATACTTATTTATGTCTTCCTCTTAGGAAAAAGACAAAAAACAAGAAGTTTAGATTTTTCTGGTCTACCTGGTCTAGTTTTAATCCAATATATTGAAGACATAAAAATAAATAATACAAATTCGTAATAAAATAATATATTCAGACATTGCTAAGATATAACTAGGTAAAAAATGTTAATTATTATTTCTAAAGCGATGCCTTTTTTAATATCCAAAATGTACTAGTCACAGGACGTTGAAAATAAAAAAATAAAATTAGTTATTGAAATTTAAAAACATAATTATGTTAAAAACCGCATACTTTGTTTTAAATGGATAAAACTCTGTTTTTTTAATGTTTCCTAAATATAAATTAATAACATTAGCGTAGGTATGTCATACAACAAAGCTAAAGCAAAAACAAAAAGTCGTTTAACAAATATTTAGGTACACAAATGTAGTGCAAAATTGTTTTGTCGGAAACGTTCGTATTTATCATGCTACTTCAGTCAACCTCAGTACTTTTTGTACCGAGACTGACTGGAATAGCAAGACACGTTCGTACGTTTCCGTGAAAATACGATTGAAAATAATTATGCACTACATTTGTACTCGTAAAGGCATAAAATTTGTAAACACAACGTGTTCAATTAATTTTGTTCAATTTTGAAAAAAATATCATCCATTATACCATTTTATTCATCCAAACGTCAAAGCTAAATTATAAAAATATGCTTGATTTTTTTCTGCTTAAATAATCTCGCTAATGTTATTTATTATTAAAATAAATAATAGGTCTGTTTAAACCTCATTTACGATGTTTTATATCGTGAAATTAAAATAAAATGCAAATGTCCTCTTCCCAAACGTCCCGCGAGGCCTACTACCTCTAGGTTTAGGTTATCTGTACTTCTCACAAAGTTGACAGATAGATAGAGCGGTCGCTGACACAAATATGTGACTTCATGGCAAATCGATTCTGCACGCACATATCTTATCGTGAGTTCACTATAGATGTAGTGGATAATTGTTTTCCATCGTATTTTCTCGGAAACGTTCGTATTTGTCATGCTACTTCAGTCAACCTCAGTACTTTTTGTACCGAGACTGACTGAAATAGCAAGATATGTTCGTACGTTTCTGTGAAAAATGAAGGAAAATAATTATGCACTACATCTGTACTTAGTTTTGATTCACCTTATGAATGTGCGCGTGTAAAACATAGTGTTGGTAGGAACTCGAGTATTTTGAGTCCGAATTTGAAGAATTCGACTCGTATATAAAAGGCTTTAGAGTATTTTGAGTCCAAAGTCGAGTTATACGTTGAGTCTTTTTTAAGAGCAACTTAAAAAGACTCTTAGAGCTCATGAATAAGGACTCGGACAGTAATTTTATAGGTTTTATCTTGAATTTTACATAATAACAATGATTTAATTTGTAAAAAAAATGAGTGTTAAAAATATTCAAGTGTCTACAAAAGAGTCGTTTTTCCAAGAAGTAAAAAAAAACGAGTTTCGATTTAATTTTAAGAGTTTGAAAAACTGAGTCGCGTCTTAAAACCGAGGACTCAAAAGATTCGGGTCTTAAATAACATGAGGTAATTGTTCTTAACGATCCTACGTCATCCTATCTGTCAACTTTGTGTTTACTCCCTTGCGTTACTATATTGATTTAGGCGGAAATACTATTATAATTAATCTATATATAGAACTTATTCCACGTCTCGAAAACCTTATTTGAAGCTACGTTTATCTTTATTATAGTCTCGTTAAGTTACATAAAAGTGTGTTCAAAAGACACGCACACACACCGTAAGAATGATCGTGGTGTTGCAAATCAAAGTCTAATCAGTCTTCAAGATATTGCCTAAAGTTATCAAAACTACGAGAACCTTTAAAAAATGAGAGGTACAGATCTAGTGTATAATTATTTTCCATCGTGTTTTCTCGGAAACGTTCGTATTTGTCATGCTACTTCAGTCAACCTCAGTACTTTTTGTACCGAGACAGAATGAAATAGCAAGACACGTTGGTACGTTTCCGTGAAAATACGATGGAAAATAATTATGCACTACATATGTATTTTTACTGAAAGAAAAAGGTTCAAGTGACTGCCAGTCGAGAGAAATGTTAGTCAATAATGGAAACAAATATATTTTTCCATGGCAAAAACGACGGACTTATATTGAAATAAAAACTTGATTACAGATGAAGTGCATTATTATTTTCCATCGTATTTTCGCGGAAACGTACGAACGTGTCTTGTTATTTCAGTCAGTTTCGGTACAAAAAGTACTGAGGTTGACTGAAGTAGCATGACAAATAATAACATTTCCGAGAAAATACGATGGAAACAATTATGCACTAATCTAATACCTACTCGTTTTTGTCACGTGAGAATTATTTTTCTATTTTCTTAAAGGTTTAGTCATTTTGATACCTTTATAGGCATGTCCTATTGTATGTTTTAGTTTCTAAGCTATTCCAGAGCAGCTACCCGTGTAGATTTCGACTATTCACTAGTTTTCCAACGCTACGCTAGTATTTTTATCTAATTTATGTCCGTAATGTTGACAGATAGGCAGAGTAACAGATGTAGTGCATAATTGTTTTCCATCGTATTTTCACGGAAACGTACGAACGTGTCTTGCTATTTCAGTCAGTCTCTGTACAAAAAGTACTGACGTTGACTGAAGTAGCAAGACACGAACGTTTCCGAGAAAATACGATGGAAAACAATTATGCACTACATCTATATTCTGCACACACAGATTTCACACGTATATTAAATTTTTGTTTAATATAGGACACACACGAAGTGACAAATCGCCTGATGGTAAGCAATTGCCGTTGCCCATAACACTTGCAACACTACAGAGATTGCAAGTGCGTTGCCGACATTTAAGATGAGAGTTCGCTCTTTTCTTGTATGTTTGAAGTCGTATTGAGCTCTGCCTATATTTTAAGTCTGTATATATTTTATTATCAATTTCATTCGCGTAACGCTACAAAAAAGTGATTTTGAACTGCGTGACGATGAAAATATTTCAAATTCCATTGAAGAAGTTCAAATGTCAGCAAAATTGCATGGTCACATTATGAATGGAATCCATTCACATACTGGCCGTGCACTTTTGGCAGATTTAAAGTTGCCAGAAATTGAAGTTGTTAATGGCAAATTGTGCTCTCTTTTAGTACCAATTGAATGATAAAAGTTTTTTTTAATTCTACTTTTTTATATGGTGGCTATGACAGACTAAGGCAATGACGAACGATTGGTTAAAACGTTTGCAAATCGTGTAACTACTGATTTGTCCCTTTATTCCAATATAGGGTCATTCTCTGAGAATATGTCTGCGTTTGCGTCTAATTACCACGACTCTACATATTTTGTAAGGGTCGCAGAAACTGTACCGCATACATATTTTTTTTAAATGACCGTTTGGGCATTGATATAAATTTTATCCTTGCTTTTTAACTATAGGCTACTAAAGTTACTCTTTCTTATGTCATGACGCTTCCTTAAAATTATGTAAGGTGTTTTTATATTTTAGTGTTGAAATTTCAAATTGTAATAATTTTTACGCGTCCTTTAGTGATTTAGATGTTTCTGATATATTCGGGTGGATCAACTTTTTTTTATTGTTATTCTATTCTGTCGAAAATAGTAGCATAGTTTGTTAGAAGAAATGTTATATAGTTGTAGTGCAAAATTATTTTCCATCGTATTTTCACGGAAACGTACGAACGTGTCTTGCTATTTCAATCAGTCTCGGTACAAAAAGTACTGATGTTGACTGAAGTAGCATGACAAATACGGACGTTTCCGAGGAAATACGATGGAAAACAATTATGCACTACATCTGTACTGCGTTCTACTAATAATATGCAAAGTAGATGACCCATTATGAAAGGGGCTATTAACGGCCATAAAAATGTATGTTTATTTCCAATGCTATAAAACCAGGGTTTTAAGGGTGTCCCAGGAGACCGTAACCATGGCAACGGGTGACGAGAAAAAGTTGATTGACCCAATTAAATTTTTCCTAAAGCTCCGCTTTGGTCCTAGGTATATTCCGCCGCTTATTCTTCTCCAATCATGTCATGTTTGGGTGTAAGTTGTACTTGTAAAGTAATCGCCTAAGTTTATACGAAATGTTATTTAAGTGATAGCATTTTTCTTAATATTTAAGTCAAATCATAATGCTTTCGCCAATATATTTGACCACGCAAAGAATGGATACAGGTTGGATGCTTGTTCTAAAGCCGGGGATACACTAGGCGACAAAATGTTGCGTGACACGTCGGATGAAGCGGCGCGACGTTGCCGGACTGCGCTCGACATGTCTGGCAACAGCGCGCGACACATGTCGCCAGTGTGTGTCATAAGTCGCCAGTAAGTCAAGCGAATTTCGTGTAATCGTACGACTTCGCCTGACGTCGTTACCGAGGTACGTCGCGCGTTGTCGCCGACACATGTCGCGGAACATTTGTCCCCTAGGTTTCCCCTGTAAGTCCCCTGAGTTACATTATGCTATAATTATGCGAGTGTAAATTATGTGAAATTCCGAAACGAGTATCCGTCTGGGGCTTTCTGAACTCTTCCAGTGTTAAATATTTTTAAGTTCCCTTAGTGTACATTTTGACTTTAATATTCCTGAAATGGTTTATGGATTTGTGAATTATGAATAGTGATTTGTTTTTTTGCTTGTAAGTAATATTTATATGTACATTTTGAACATTCGCCCTTTCAATAATATTTATTGTTTTAGTTTGTAAAAAACATTGGTTAGTAAATGCTTTTATAATTAAGGTATTGTTTGGAAAAAAACAACGGGAAAATGTTTGTGCGGTATATTATTATTGTGTATATAGAATTTAGTTATCCAAAGTTAAATCCAAATACATTAATGCGAAAGTATGTTTTTATTTATTTTTTCGCTGTATGTATGTAGACTTTTGGAGTGTAATAGTCGGTTTTCGAACGAAATATATACATTTCTATTTGAGATAAAAGTAGTATATATATTGAACGTAATCCGTTCAGTACTCAATAGATCTTATTTAGTTTGTCTTTTAAGCCAGGGATACACTAGGCGACAAAAAGGCGACACATGTCGCCGCGACGTCGGGTATAGTGACGCGACGTTGCCGGACTTCACTCGTTACTGGCAAAATCGCGCGACACGTGTCGTCAGTGAGTCATAAGTCGTGCGATGTTTCGCGACCTCGTACTATCGCCCACACTATCAGTTCATGAACCTTATTACAAATGGCATAAGGTCCACCGATGGACAGTTAGTGTTGCTGTATGTACCACCTCGCCTGGCATGTCACTGACACTTGTCGCGGGTTGTCCCCTAGTGTATCCCTGGCTTAAATAATCACAATTTATTTCGCCAGTTTCAATGTGACCGCCATCGTTCGAAAACCGAAAGACGTGCTTTGAAATTGTGTTGTTTAGGCCAGCAATATTGGCTGCGATATAGAAATAGGTGGATTCCTGGAGTGTTAAAAATATAGTTGGTTCAATAAATGCTCAAAGAATGATAGTCAAAAGGGAAAATGCCACCGTCACTTATGAGAGAAAAGATAGGTAAATTAGTCGGAAATTTCTTCACATTAAAGTTTTTTTTAAACAATCCCTAGTTTTTATTGGTTAAGTATTTTCCGCTACAGGGAATTCCTGTAAAACCTTTTTTTCCCATTATTTCAAGCTTTTCACTATCCTTCTTTTAAAACTATGTTTAAAACTTCACCTCCATTGAACTATTACTAACGCAAAGCAAAGAGAATAGAGTGTATAGAGACGGATTGTCAAAGTAAATTATGTAGCCACTGTAAATTTTACTGTCATCTTTCGATAGAACATAAATCATAAATCATAAATCATAAATCATCTCATTTATTCGTGATAAACTATAACATACACAAGTAAAGAAATAACAAAGAAAGTTGAACATAAAAATAAATAAATAGTTTACCACGAAATGGTACATAAAACTGTTGAACTATAGGCCGAAGGTATGGTGCAATATTTTCGAGCGATGGCGCCATAACCTTCAGCCTATTCTCGAGTAGATGGCGTTAATATTAATATTTAACAAGTTAACACATATCAGTGAAATAATAATGATCAAAGTCAAATGGCGTTCTGACAGTTTTAATCGTCTGTCGAAAGATGGCAGAAAATGTACTGTAGCTACATAATTAACCATGACAGTAACTCTCTATTTCAAATTCTCTTTGCTATTACCTATTACTAACGTTTAGGTAGAACCGGCACAGAGAACCAGTATTTTGCGCCAAGAGTTGTTTTGATAACAAACCATAGAAGCGGAGCGCGAGTCTCGCGACCTAAACGCGTAAGCGCCATGAACTTTACGGCGCTTACACATTTAGGTCGTGTGGTACAGGTTGTGATTGCGACAATTTCATTATGTATGGCTTCTCTATATCAGATATATCTCTGTCTATAGTAATAATAATTCAATGCTTTTTTCTGAATACATTTTACTGGACGAAGATGATGATTATTTCTCGTAAAGCCAGGGATACACTAGGGGACAAATGCGCTCCAACGGAGCCGAATTTTTAAAATAAGTATATTTTCAGAGTAATTGAGATAAAAGGTAAGAATCCGCGCTACGGCCATATCTTCCGTCGCACCATACCAATGAATTATCTTCCCTCACAGAACAATGAAACGAACTCTGTAGTAATTAAAGAATTTAATCAAGTAGGTATTACAGTGCATCAAAAAATATATAGACTACAGTGACTACAATACAAAATTGATAAGAGGAAAAGGAACGGCCGTATCTGCATACAAACGTAGTCCTCATTTTCCTCTCTGGATATTGACATTACGGAAAATATTTTAATAATTAGATGTAGGTATTTACAATCCGTGGGATTGTAAGACGTCACGGCAGACCTCGTCTGACATGGCGGGACGAGCATGACGCCTATGATAGAGACTTCAGGGGATAAGGATACGTGGAGAAAAAAGAGGGAGGCCTTTTCCCAGCAGTGGGCCAATATAGGCTCATAATAATAATAATATAAGATGTATTTAAGAGCCAACGGGAGTGGTCATTTCCCCATACAAACGTACTCCTCGTTTTCCTCCGTGGTTTTTGAAGCTAGAGCAATGATTTTTTCAACACAGATTAATATTGTCAATATCTGTGTCGGACCGTTTTGCTTTTTTTGTTTTTTAAGGCGCTAGCGCCCTTCAAAAATGGCCAAAATGGCCTAATTGACTATGCCGCAATGAGAGGCGTGGCATTCAAAACGATATCAATTAGCCAAAAAAGCAAAACGGTCCGACACAGATAATTCCATAATCATTTAGATTTCCAAATTTGGTTACGATTGGTTAAGTTTTGGAGGAGGGAACAGAGGAGTACGAAACCTCGATTTTTGAGATTTTTACGCAGGATTTTTCGCCTTGTCCTTATCGCACTACTTTTAGGTGCCGCTTCCGTTAGCGAGACGGGTATATTTACCTAAAATATTTAAAACTCAGCTCCTGTTTCGTCTTAACCATAGATATCGTACGTTTGACTTTTCGATTTTTTGATTATCGTAAAAATAGTAGCGAAAAACGGATTTCAAATTTTTTTTATAGGTACATATATAATAAACTGATCGGCGATGTTTCTATCTTTTATAATAATTAAAAATTCGGGAAAAATCAAATGTAGGGGGGCATAGCTGTGGTTGATTTACAACAAATTGCGTTAAAACATTTTCATTAATATTAATATTCAGAGAGGATAATGAGGACTACGTCGGTATAAAAAGGCGAATTCCACTTTCTCTTTTTTTTTATGTGGATACACAGTTTGGTCGTCCACTTTCGTCTTAATTGGTAAATACACCAGAACAGGCGAGTTCTTCTTTCTTATTCTCCTCATATTGGTATTCCTCGAATCTGAAATATAAAAGTGCCATTTTAAATGCAAAATGTCTGCGAGACCTACATGGGTATTAAAAAAGTAGAAAACCGACTTCAAGAGGTATCCCTTGAGATTAGATCTTGTATTTTTGGATGGGGTTAAACTGGCTAGGCTAGACACTTAGCATTTTTTTACACGTGGAGCCAATCCTCCAACATATGTAAGTATTAAGTATCTACTTTTCCTACTAGCAAAGAGAATGGAGTGTATGGAGAGTTATTGTCATGGTAAATTAAGTACCTAGGATCAGGATCAAAGTCAAATGGCGTTCTAAAAGTTTTAAGTTTCTGTCGAAAGATGGCAGTAAATTTACTGTGGCTACATAATTTACTTTGGCAATCCGCCTCTATTTCAAATTCTTAACAAGCTTTTATTAGGTCGACCTGTATGTAACTAACTATGTAATGGAATCTAAGGTAACTCATTTAACCATCTTCCAAGGATGAAAATTCTTCATGAAAATTGGCAGCTGTATGTAGTTCTGATGACAATACAATAATATGGTACTGTCGACCTGATCTGATGATGGGGACAGGAGGTGGCCATAGGAACTCTGTGATAAAACAACGAAACCTGATTGTGTTTGGGGTTTTTAGAATAGTATCCATGAGTATTAGTTGCCTGTGGAAAATAAGTACAGTCGGCGATAAAAGCTTGTACCAAAAATGAAATTTTTGCCAAAAACTTATTTTTTACTTACTTTTCCAAAGGCGGACTAAGGAAATGTCTGAAGTTCCTCGGCATGACCATGTCAGCTTGGTTCTTGCTGACATCAGCTATGTACTCTTCAATATCGCAGATCATTTCTTCGGGCACAGGCGGACCGATGCCGGGTACCGCGTATACCACCACGATCTGAAATCAAAGGCTAATTAGTTATTTGTTTCACAAGGGGGCAAAGTTGTTGTTTAACCGCTCGTGCTATCGAAAAATGAAATGTAGAGCGTTGCGAGGATTTAAAAGCACGAGGGTTAAACAAAATTTGCCCCCGAGTGAAACACAAAATTTTAAATGTAAAATATCAAACAAAATCAAACCAAATCAAATCCAAATGAATGTTATTAAATATTTATCATCCAAAATCATAATTTAAAAGTCAATTCTACCAGCAAACATAAGAAAACAACTCAAAATTTGCATTTGATTACTTTGCCTCAGATGTGAATAAAATGCAACTTTGTGTATCAGTGTTTGAAGTGCAAAGTAAGCCTTTCCGAGTTGGTGTGGTGAAAAATAAATAAATAAAATATTGTCAGGCAAAAAGGGCTCATAAATGCATACCTTACATACTAGAGTTAGATCAAGGAAAGTCTGCAAGGACTGCGACGAGTCACTTTTCGATGAAGGAAAACATCGTGAGGAAACCGACCTAATCCCAACAAGGCCTAGTACCAAGCGGACCCCAGGCTCCAATGACACAGAATAAGTAATAGTACTACCGTGCAGAAACGACACTTTCTACAAAACCGAAGTTTGACAGCGATTCAGGGTCGAATCATGATATATTTCTAACTTATGGCACTATCCCTTTCGACTATTTAGGGTTGTCAAAATCCAAGCCATTATCTTATCTGTGGTCGTGCACGCAAAGGGACATCAAGTCGTGTCAATCCTAATAATTGCTCGGAGCAATGCTGAGCCGAACGGAGCCGAGTTTGCCCGAAGTCAGGAGTGTCTCCCCACTGGTGTAAGGTATTCTCACCTCTGGAATAGGTAGCTCCTCTTCCTCAACCTCCTCGATTTCCGGCACTATGATGTCCAGATTCTCATCCAGGAAATTGTAGAGGAGATTTCTGACCATCTCCACTTCTTCCGGCTTAGCCTGTTTAGTAAAAGAATGGTTATGGTTTCTGCACAGTGTAGGTATTTACAGATATATCTCTGTCATTTTGAGTGCCGGCTAGATATTTTTAAAATTAATTACACACAATTTAACCCGTCAAAATAGCTGTTGTATTTTCTGATTTCATGAAAGGTACTGTACACGAGTACACGAGTAATGTAATCCTCCCGAGACATGATGTCATGAATATTAAAACTGTTTCATTGATAATAAATTAATAATAATTCTCATTAAATCTCAACAATGATCTTCCTCATTGCCTATATATCACAATCAGTTTGGCATCTTTTTGTCCTGTTTGATGACAGGAGACAGTCAGTAAGTTATCAGCCTCCCGGGTAATGGCGTTATAAACGGATCCCTTTGATTGACTTAATTATCGACAGTCATAATAAAAAGATAAAGATAAAGATAAAAAATAGTTTATTCAAGTAGGCATATTACAATGCGCTTATGAACGTCAAATAAAACTATACCGGCTCCAACCCTACACCTCTGCCTCGAGAAGATTTAAATCCCCCCTCAATTGGTTATTAATGTAATGATTGTCAGATTTACACTAGTCATAAATCTTTGAAACCGTTACTTTTCAGGATTTTCGTAAGGTTATCCTATAGATAGGTTAGGTTATGTTTGTTTTATGGCAATCATGAAAAGTTACGCGTTTCTGAGAAAAAAACAAATTATGACTAACGAAAATGCGGACAAACAATACATTATGACTTAAAACTTTATGGGAAACAATAGAGACCCCGTTATAAGCATGAAGTATGAACAAATGTAATAGCTACAAAAAAAATCGGGAAAGAAATCTAAGGAGTGTTATTGTGTCAAACCTTCTTCTTCTTCAAATCAGGGTCGGGCAGAACAGCTATCTGCTCATCAATATAGTCCAAAATCTCTTTCTCAATGTGCTGCACAATGAACTCCCCGCTGGTGATGGACATCTGACGACCAGCGACCATCCCTGACAACAAGCAATCACCATATTATGCACTGTAAAACCAGTCGAGCAACTATTGAAAAAAAAAAGCTAAATCTCTTTATACTCATTCTTGCCCTTGTCCCATTCATTTGGGGTAGGCGCAGCATGTCTTTCTCTTCCATACCTCTATCTCGCCCGTCATCTCATCATTCACTTGCGTTCTTTTCATATCATCTCTCACACAATCCATCCATTTTTTCCTCGGATATCCTCTCCCGTTAGTTCCCTCCACATTAATTCGTAATACCTTTCTCGTCACATGACTTTCATCCCTCTATGAGGGATGAGAGGGTTAGCTAAATCTCTTTATACTAAGAACAATATTTAATTTCACGGAACTCATATATTTTTAGTTTTTAGTGCTTGAAAAAGGATATCTCTCAGAAGCGCGCCAGTAATTAAAAACACGTAAGTTAAACCTTATATGTTTTTGGCAAACATGTCATTTTTGGTACAAGCTTTTATCGCTGACTGCACTTTTCTTTCCACAGGCAACTAATACTCATCGAGACGATACTAAGAACCTCAAAAATAATTAATTTGCGTCGTTTTTTTACAGAGTTCCCATGACCACCTCCTGTCTCCATCATCAGATCAGCTCCTCATCATAATATTGCATTGTCATCCGATTTACATATGGATACAACATTTCAGCTCAATCGGAAATCGGGAAGTGGGTCAAATTTAGCTTCCAAGATTTGACCCACACTAAGATAACTTTAACAAAAGACTAACCAAGGTCATAGCTGGCCAATTGGAACCTATCCACGATGTGAGCTATATCGTCGAAGGTCTGTTCCAGGTCTGCCAGTCTCTGCGCACGCGCCTCGTACAGCTGGGTCAGGGAAAAACAGGTTAGGAACAGGAAAGGGTTATACCTATCCCTCGTACAGTTCTATCAGGGAAAAACAGGTTAGGAAGGATAAAGGGTTATACCTATCCTTCGTACAGCTGTATCAGGGCAAAACAGGTTAGGAACGGGAAAGGGTTATACCTATCCTTCGTACAGCTGAAAAACAGGTTAGGAATGTGAAAGGGTTACCTATCTCATCTCCGAAAACTTTAAATCCCTTCAATTTTTATGTCACCAAATTAAGCTAGCTTAAGAGGGAAGTATAGCTACTGACAAAAGATACTTTTTTCATACAATTTCCATTTCGGAAGAAAACGGTATCCACTAACTAAATCTTAACATACCTATTAGTTTGATATTGAGGTCGATCGCTTCAGCATAATATATTCTAGGTTTATAGGATTCGCTTTAAAACAAAAATGGACCTACTGCAAATTTTGAAAAACCGAAAACCTATAAACCTAGTTTTTCATCTTGTTAATAACATACTAAAAATTCATGGAGAATGGAAAATATGTAGAAGTTGAAAGGAGTCTTTTTGTATGGAGGAGTACAGGACAGGCTTCAAGAGTTTGGAACAGGGTTCGCGCGCACCCAAGCTGCATATATGTTAGTAGCTCGGTACTATTTACTTACAGGGCTAGCGTGTCTTATTTAAAATGTTTGGTATGTTTGTGTTGGTGTGTAAAAGTCTGTGACAGCCCAGGCATTTACGCAAACATCAAAGGCTGTCCACTGTTACTTTTTACACAGTGTCTATGTCGCAGTCGGATCGTATAATCCGCCGTATTACATTACGGCTAGCCGTTTTCAAAAACAGGGGCGTTTTGAAATGCGGCGGTTTAACGATTAGCCGGATTGAATGCGGCTGAATGAGAATCCGCCGGAATGTATTCGGCGCCATACGTTCTTCAATACGGCTAGCCGTAATGTAATACAGCGAGTCATTAGCCGCCGCTTTGACAGTTTTTAGTTCCCATTTTTAACACCCGTGGCGCTGCCTGACAAACGCTGGGGTGTCCATCAAATCTGGAGTTCGTCGGACTGTTTCTTTTCAAAAAACATTTCTTTCGCAACTTAACTAGACGGAGCCCCGCTTCGCGGGGCTCCTATTTCTGAGCGGTTTGCCCTTCGGGCATCTGAAGCTACCTAACGAACCTAACCTACCTACCTATTGATTTAGTGAGACGTCCGTGAAAACATTACACTTTGGGGAAAAAAGCGTAGGTAGGTAAGTAGGTTAGGTTCGTTAGGTAGCTTCAGATGCCCGAAGGGCAAACCGCCCAGAAATAGGAGCCCCGCTTGCGGGGCTCCGTCTATTTAAGTTGTGAAGGAAATGTTTTGGAAAAGAAACACATGTAGTGCGGTGGGACCATGGTAAAAATAAATTAAATTGCAAACATTGTCAAACTCCGGTTACGTAGGCGACCGAAAGAACTGGTCACTCTACAATCTAAAATAGTAGTACGATGCGGCTAAACGTTGGCCGCCTTATTGAAGAACGTATCGCAATGACAATCCGGCTAATCGTCGAACCGCCGCATTTCAAAACGCCCCTGTTTTTGATAACGGCTAGCCGTAATGTAATACGGCGGATTATACGATCTGACTACGACATCTATACTACGTAATTATAAGTATCATTATTAACTTCATCTATCAGCTCTTGTATAACATCTTCTTCGTTCTCCGCTTCTTGTTTCAACTCTTCCTCTTCTGTTGCTTCCTTCGTTTGTTCTTCTAAACTCTCTTCTTCGATTTTAGGTTCACCTGGATTTATTTATAGTTTTATTTATTTTAAGAATTTTTTAACTTGAATATTTTTTAACTTCGAGCAACACCGGCTTCTCGGTATCGTCTTGGGTCGTCCCATTCGTTTTTCGACAAGTTCTGAAATTAGTCCTATTCTGCTTTCCTCACTCATTCTACATTGAAAGCCACCGACGATTGTGACAAATGTAGAATGAGTGACGAAAGCAGAATAGGACTAATTTAAGAACTTGACGAAAAACGAATGGGACGACCCAAGACTTCGCTCGCTCGCTTCGCTCTACTTTTCTTACTGTATATTACCCTTTTATCGCGGATCAAAACCCAAAACTAATTAGGTAACTAGATTATTTACATAATCTAACTAGACCTACTAACTACTTTTGTGTTAGAATTGGGACATTTTATATTATTTCTACTCAGAGTCACAAGATTTTTCTGTTTTTACTGAGAAAAAAACGTGCGTCTCTAAAATTTTTGGTCCTTTTGGTTACGGTTTTCAATACAACCTTCTACTCGTATGACCGGCTGACCGTAACAAAACGGACAATTTTTTCTGTATGAAACATATGATTGTATATGGATCGAAAGAGCTCGAGATTCTGAGAGGAAATAATATAAAAAAACGTTGGGTGTACAACTTTATATAGAAATACTAAATGACCTAAAATACTGTCAAATGAACTAGTTGTAAGCAAGGAATGAAAGTATAACCGTAAAATTCAAAAGGGATTTCATTGCCGTCCTCGTCCCACACTCGGATCGGGTTGAATTCTTCTTTTTCTTCTGTATATTCTTCTTTCGCTTTATCTGATTTAAATAAAGTATTTATATTTCCTGTTTATTTACAGTACAAATTATGCCTTAGGTATTATTGGCGACACTGTAGTCTGTATTTAAATAAAAGTAAACAAAATCTACCCTCAAATGGCTCCTTAAGCCAGTTGAGGGTAGATGAAAACATAACATGGTCAAATAACGTAGGTTAAAGTCAGGTCGTTCAGGGACTGATCCAGGCGGTTTTGTACTTATTTGATTGGTTAACCAATAAATGTTATAACTACCCGAAAATTAACAAATTATTTGTTTACTTTTATTTAAATACAGAGTTTTTATAAAATCGTCACTTTGTTTGGCCAGTGATGATTTCTACCCAGTGGTCCCAGTATTCTGCCCCATGACAAATTCGTGTCTATTTAAAACACTCCCTTCGGTCGTGTTTGAATTTATCGCCACTCGATGCGAATTTCCCATATTTCGCACTTGTATCGTAAATAACTAATATGTATTTTTTTATGAAAAAAAAACGTATTCTTACCAACTTCAGCTTTCTCTTGCACTTTGTATGAACTTAGCTGCTTCAACTTTGCCTGGAAACATTGGTAATATTATATTAGGTAATATACACCGTGTTTTTTTTGATTTCCGTTAATTTCAAGGGTGCATTCCTGAGCTTAAATCAAGTAACTTTCTCAAAGACACCGATGTTCTAATTAAGTCCATTTCGGAGATAATCCATAATTTATTTTTTTACTATAAGGCCTCTACAAGCGTGTACACTTGCCTTAGGGCCGGCTTACATATTGATTAGTGTTTAGAATGAGTTCATACATTTGCTACTAAACTTAAGTACAATCTCGGTCGATTGATGTACGAAATGACATTGATATGTCACAGATTTCAATTGTTTGGTTGAGTTAAATGTAATGCCCGTGTTACAACAACGCTATATGCTACATTTAATTACTTTTTAAACAAAAAAAAAAAAAACAAAAAAGAAAACAAAAAAAATTTTTTTTTTTGAAAATTAACTATGTCATTTAGTTCTTATAAACGTACTTAACTATACCCCGAAGTTAACGGAATTCAATAAAAACACGGTGTATATGTACCTATAAAAATTGTTATTTGTTTTACAAGGGGACATAGTTGTTGTTTAACCGCTCGTGCTAATATTGATACCCGAGCAAGCGTAAGAAAAAAATGAATCTTGAGCGTTGCGAGGGTTTCAAAGCACGAGGGTTACCTATACAAAATTTGCCCCCGAGTGAAACACAAAATTTTTCACCACACCAACCCGAAGCAAATATTAATTGTAAAATATCAAACAAAATCAAATCCAAATGAATGTTATGAAATATTTATCATCCAAAATCATCATTTAAAAGTCAATTCTACCAGCAAACATAAGAAAACAACTCAATATTTGTATTTGATTACTTTGCCTCACATGTGAATAAAATGCAATTATGCTATCAGTTTTTGAAGTGCAAAGTAAGCCTTTCTGAGCTGGTGTGGTGAAAAAAAAATTGCTGTCTAGACACAATACAGTTATCTAGAGAAAAGCTATTTATTAGCACGATTTAAGCTTATGCTTCAGAATTGAATTGGGTCAAAATTCTTTTCCTCGTCTTATTTCTCTCCCCAAAAAATGTGACGGAGTGGAACTTTTTGTGTGGGGTGAAATTTAGATTTTAATTTTTCTCAAGAGAATTATAATCTACAGCTAGAATAGACATGCAATAGCACTCAACTTTTTTTATTTATTTGATAAAAGACAAAAATAGACGCGTGACAGAAATGTGACAGAGTGGTCAGAAACAAGACAATGACAAGAATTTCGACCTAGGTATATTTTTCTCTTAATACTTATACCTATCCTAGGTATAAAGAGACGGGGCCTAAATAACGTGAAGGAAAGACTTAGGGGGGAGAAAATTACGATATTTTGTTAATTTTCCATAATTACTACTAAAGAATAAGAATGATGGCAGTCGCTTTCGTAAAAACTAGTGCCCACGCCAGTTCCTGGGATCAGTTGCCAAGCGGACCCCAGGCTCCTATGAGCCGTGACAAAATGCCGGGATAACGCGAGAAAGTTCATGACTACTATAGAATAAGAAATAATATGGGGCATTATCCATGAAAAGGGACCTTATCGTCGATGGCGCTTACGCCGCACAGCGTCACGCGGCGTTGTATTTATATCGGAGCATCGTTAATAATGGCGTAAGCGCCATCGACAATAAGGTCCCTTTTCATATATAACGTCACATATAGAGCGTAAAAACAAACTAACTTCAACATCTTCATCCAATATAGCTCTATCTGAAAGAAATTATATTAAAAGTAAGAAGGGATAGGATAGGAGGAAAAATCGTATTCACGGAGCTCTAAGATTTTAATTTCAACAATACATAATCTACGATATAATTAGACCAAAAATGTAGAAATTCAAAATGGCGGCGCTGATTTTTTTTCAGTGTTGACCAAAGAGTCATATAAACAACTCTAGGTTCACCATTTCCAACTTAATCGCATTAAAAACTACTCTTACATGAATGCAAGATTATTTTTATTAAATGATGACTATGACTACTTCTTAATAAAATGTAGATGTGACCTTTTCTCTCCCTCATATAATTATCCCTCTCTATCTGCGCCGCTCTCTCAGCTGACAGCGACCTGGCGATTCGCCCTATAGGTGGCAGGGCCGATCTCTGGCTGAGTTTCGGATTGTTGGTGACAGAGTCATCGACGAGGCTTAGTCGGCGGAGGTGGCCAGCGCCTTGCCAGAAATCGTCAAGGGAAGGCTGGGAATTGGGGTAAGATGGGAATTGGGGTAAGAAGGAAAGTAGGATTAGGTTTAGGATAAAAGGACCTGTATTTTATAACTTTCATAAAGAGCGTTTCTTTTATCGTTTGCTATTTTTATATATTGTGGTTTTTTTTTGCCATTTTTGTGTTATTTCTACTCAGAATCACGAGCTCTTCTGATCCTAATGGAAAAAAAAAATGTCCCAGAGTTTTTTTTCCTATTGTGTTACCATTTCCCCATATACCTTGTATGGCGGTAACAAAAAGGAAAGTTTGAAAAATGTATGGAAATTTTAGAACACTCTTTTTCTCCTATAATGATGAAAAGGGCGCGCGGTCCTGTCTATAAATAAAACAAAAGTGGCAAAAAAGGTCGCGCAACGCTACGCTCGTAGCAAACTCTAGCGTTTTCCCGCTTTGTAGGGGAACGTCGAACAGAGAAGGATCATTCTACAGTCTCATTCCCCTGGCTGATACCCAGGAGATTCCGCTCAGCAGTTATGGTTGTAGATAGAACTTGGCACGGGTTACATTTTAAAACCTTATTTTGCTAAGCCCTATCCGGGTCCTAGTAGTTATGTATGTGCCTACCTAGCATTAAGTTGCATGTGCCCACTATACCTACTTGGATGCAAATAAACATTGAAATTGAAATTGAAATTACACAGTCACCCAAAAACCGGCTAAGTGCGAGTCGGACTCGCGCACGAAGGGTTCCATACAATTACGCAAAAAACGACAAAAAATTCACATTTGTTGTATGGCAGCTCCACTTAAATATTTGTTTAATTTTGTTTTTAGTTTTTGTTGTTATAGCGGTAACAGAAATACGTCATCTGTGAAAATTTCAACTGTCTAGCTATCACGGTTCATGAGATATAGCCTGGTGACAGAGAGACAGACGGACAGACGGACAGTGGAGTTTTAGTAATAGGGTCCCGTTTTTACCTTCTGGGTACGGAACTACGGAACCCTAAAAATTATCATCATCATCATCATCATCATCAGCCTACTCTCGTCCACTGCTGGACATAGGCCTCTCCTATTGCACGCCATTGAGCACAATTTGTGGCAACTCTGATCCAGCTCTTGCCAACCGCCTTGCGAAGGTCATCGCTCCATCTAGTTTGAGGGCGTCCTACGCTACGTTTGCCGATGTGATGTGTTTGCGTTTGCTAAAAATGATATTGGATGCAAATAAAACACTCACATCAACAGTGGCTTCACTTAGTGTTTCTTCTTCTTCTATCTCCTCCTCTTCTGGTCTAGGAGTCTCTCCTAAAAAATTTTTATACATGTATTTAAAAAAATATTTTTTACACAAACACATTTGTAACACGTTTCTTCCCTAAAATGCGCTTGAATTCGCATCATTAGATACGAGAAGTAAACTTTTCTGTAAGCCGATCTCAAATAAAAAAAATCTAATTCTACAGATTGTTTTCCATCGTATTTTCTCGGAAATTCGTATTTGTCATGCTACTTCAGTCAACCTCAGTACTTTTTGTACCGAAACAGACTGAAATAGCAAGACACGTTCGTATGTTTCCGTGAAATTGCGATGGAAAATAATTATGCACTACATCTGTAAAAGGTATTTGAAGCCACACTAGACTGATGGCTCCTCTACACGTTGGGCCAGCGCCGGCAACTCCAAGGGACGCAGCCATGCGGTAGAATGAGATAGCGATATCACTTGCTCCCTCTAACGCGCCATAAATGCGTCCCTTGAAGTGGCTGGCGTTGGCCCATCGTGTAGAGAAGCCATGAAAGTGTTGATACTTATAGGTAGCGATCATATAAATCAGATAAGAACAATAGATGGCCATAATTAGGATTAGAGTCGGGTCAAATTTCTATAAAAATATGACGTTCACTTTCACACACACCGGGGGGTCAGTTATCTCTGCAGCTGTACATGGCCAGAAATGCAACCAGAAAAATATGAAGATGTGGGTAACTATGATGACCCTACCTTCTTTTTACCCGTTGACGTATCGCACATCCCTGGAAGCGTCCATTCTGGTCAGGAACAGGTACATGGCCAGAAAAGCGACCAGGAAAGCATGTAGATGCGGAGAACCAAGATGATCCTACCTTCCCTATACCCGTTGATGTATTTGATATCCTTGGAAGCGTCCATCCTGGCCAGGAGCAGGTACATGTCAAGGAAGTCATCAGCAGGAATGGCAGCTGAACCGCCATCTGGTTCCTTGGTCAGGACTTCGCAGAGGAGGATCATGGTGTAGGTCAGATTCTAGAACGAAATATATGCTAAGAATGATAAGGGTGGAAAAACATGAGTAGTTAGATACATTGAGTACAGTGGTCTCGGCACCGAATATTACTGTATTCGGTGTTGAGACCGTTGGTCCACAAGGATCATGGTGTAAGTCAGGTCCTGGAATAAAATAATTAATTATACAAGTTGTTGTCATTACAGTGGAGCTTACAAACGCTATTCTTTTAATAGTACTTTTGAAAATGCTTGTAAGCTGATTTCGGATCCCTTTACACACCTCTCCACTCCTCTTCTTTTCTCCCCCATCTTACTCCTCTCCTCATTTCTACTAGAACTGTTTCACTGCAACCATTTTATGTTACGGCTTTCTTCTTTAATTCACACAAATACTTTCAAGATATTTGAGTTCCTCTATCATAATATATTAAGTCCACGAGTTGCATTGTTCCTTAACTTACCTTAGTCAGCATCCCACCAGCCACGGAAATAAAGACCTCACAGAGGCAGAATATACTTCTCAACTCGTTGGGTGCACGACCCAAACCGCGCCAGGCTTTCCTGATGAGGTACAACGCCAGATTCCTGCCAATATTGACAATGACGTACCTTAGTCAGCATCCCACCAGCTACGGCAATAAAATGCAACAACGGAACGTAATCCTGCCTCATGTAGACCTCACAGAGACAGAAGATCCTTCTCAACTCGTTGGGGTCCAGGCAGAAGCCGCGCCAGGCTTTCCTGATGAGGTAGAGTGGGAGGTTCTTGCCGATGTTCAGCAACTGAAAAAAACATATTGTTATCCTCCTAAGGCCCAAGGTCCTACCTATAGTACTTATTCAGTCCGATGAAATTTAAATCATATTCAATTGGAACAGGGTCGCATTTGTTTTGTTTCGTTCAATTTTCAAACAAAACCAAAATTAGCTCTGTTCCCTGCACTAAATGTTCAAATTTCAGTGGCAAATTCTGGGTTTTTCCATTTGTATGGCTGGGCTTTAGGATGTTAAAATTAGTGGGTACGCTTCGTCCACGTGGAATTAGGTTTATTTCAGCTGAAAGAGGCTCCATAAAATAACGTAGCCTTTATAACTAGGGAACAAAATCAAGCTTACTTAGTTACTTACTTACTTGGTTGGTACGGGTACGGTATTCCTAAGTACTATTGAACAAATCAAACTACTAAAATCAAATACAAATTGTAGTGTCTAAATTATGGGAATGGACCGGACAAAGCCGTTTAGCTAAGGAGATACTTCTGCGGAAATGGCGCTGGATAAGGCATCTTTTACGAAGGCCAAACAACCACCTATCCAAGCAAGGGCTGACTTGGAAAATTCCCGGAAAGTGGGGACAAGTGTCCTGTTTATCAAAAACTTGGAAAAGGTGGAAGTCCCTTTCAAACAAAAGCGGTCAAAAAGGGACTTCCACTTGTATTACAAATTACAAGCTTTTGATAAACAGGGCAAAGGTCACCCACGTACCACCCGGAGGCGCACAGTGGAAACGGAGGCTGCACCAGTTGGCCTCGGCTGGGCAGAGCTGGAAGAGGCCGGGCTGGACCGTGAAAAATGGAAATCCCTTCTGAGAGCCCTATATCCTTGATGAGGGATAACAGGACACCATCCTTATCATAATAAAGAAAAAGTGAACAAGCTGTCCGATGGCCGAGGCCGGAATCGAAGTGTCGTCTACAGCTTACGTGGCTAGCGTACTAACTACTAGTCCAGCAGTCGGTTACACTTTATCTCAAGGGAAGTTTTTAATTTTTTCTTCTTTTTAGGGTTCCGTACCTCAAAAGGAAAAAACGGAACCCTTATAGGATCACTCGTGCGTCTGTCTGTCCGTCTGTCACAGCCTATTTGCTCCGAAACTACTGGACCAATTAAGTTGAAATTTGGTACACATATGTAAGTCTGTGACCCAAAGACGGACATGTAACGTCAACAAATGAATTTTTAACATAGGGGCTACTTTTGGGGGGTAAATAAGAAAATTAAAAAACAAAGTTTAGCAAACTATATCGTATTATATATCAAACAAAAGGGCTCATTGTGAGAATGTCAAGCATATTTTTTTTATAATTTTAGGATAAATAGTTTAGAAGTTATTCAATAAAGTAGACAAAAAATTACCATTCCCCCCCCCCCCTCTATCTCCGAAACTACTGGGTCTAAAATTTTGAAAAAAATACACAAAATAGTTCTTTACCGAAAGATGACAGGAAAACCTATTAGAAATCTACAGTCAAGTGTGAGACGGATTTAGGAACAAAAATGTGTTTAGATAATTTTAGGGACGCAGCAGCAATGGTTTAAGTGAAAAGTGGTGTAGACAGCTATTGCGAAGGCCCTAGGCCGATATCTGCATAAGGCCGAAGCTTCGAAGCGTCCCGAAGAAGTGTGCCTTTAGGTTCAAGCGTGAGTCCGATTGAAGACAAAAAATGTCGACTAGGCTGTATCTGGCACACAGCCGCAATGGTACTTGTACTATTGATTGATTAGGTAATTGTACTGTTGTTTTAGCACTAACATCTGGGAGACCGAGCTTTGCTCGGAAAACATAAAAACTCAAAGATGCACGTTTTCCCGGAGATAAGACCTAGCTAGATCGATTTTTCGCCCCCGAAAACTCCCATATAGCAAATATAATCGAAATCGTTAGAGCCGTTTCCGAGATTCCGAAATATAAATATAAATAAATATATTAAATAAATAAATATTGGGAGCATCTTACACAGATCGACCTAACCCCAAACTAAGCATAGCTTGTACTATGGGTACTAGGCGACGATATAAACATAGGTACTTATACATATATTATGTACATAGAAAACACCCATGACTCAGGAACAAATATCTGTGTTCATCACACAAATAAATGCCCTTACCGGGATTCGAACCCAGGACCATGCACAGAATTGCTCGTTTAAAAATAAATATAAGATATAAACTGAAATAAATGTCATATACTAAGAAAAAGTGACCAAGGCCTCCAGTGCCCCAGGCTGGAATCGAACCAGCGTCCTCTGCTATCGCGGCAGGTGCCTGAACCACTCGGCCACCGGGCCACAGCGACATTAGTCAAATTTTCCAAGTATATGCACTTCCTACTGAAGGCTTGTGGCGCCCCCTGGCCATCTCTAAGGTAGAACAGTATGGTTCGAACCTTCTATCTGGATCATTCTCATGATGATACCGAGCTAGCGAGAGAGATGGCGCTGCCAATCAATACTATGAAGTATTTGAACAAATTAAATTATTTTTCAGAAAATATTTTAATTTGTTTTTATCAAGTAGAAACACTACTATATAAATTATAAACTGAAATAAATGTCATATACTAAGAAAAAGTGACCAAGGCCTCCAGTGCCCCAGGCTGGAATCGAACCAGCGTCCTCTGCTATCGCGGCAGGTGCCTGAACCACTCGGCCACCGGGCCACAGCGACAGCGACCTGCCGCGATAGCAGAGGACGCTGGTTCGATTCCAGCCTGGGGCACTGGAGGCCTTGGTCACTTTTTCTTAGTATATGACATTTATTTCAGTTTATAATTTATATAGTAGTGTTTCTACTTGATAAAAACAAATTAAAATATTTTCTGAAAAATAATTTAATTTGTTTAAATACTTCATAGTATTGATTGGCAGCGCCATCTCTCTCGCTAGCTCGGTATCATCATGAGAATGATCCAGATAGAAGGTTCGAACCATACTGTTCTACCTTAGAGATGGCCAGGGGGCGCCACAAGCCTTCAGTAGGAAGTGCATATACTTGGAAAATTTGACTAATGTCGCTGTGGCCCGGTGGCCGAGTGGTTCAGGCACCTGCCGCGATAGCAGAGGACGCTGGTTCGATTCCAGCCTGGGGCACTGGAGGCCTTGGTCACTTTTTCTTAGTATATGACATTTATTTCAGTTTATAATTTATATAGTAGTGTTTCTACTTGATAAAAACAAATTAAAATATTTTCTGAAAAATAATTTAATTTGTTCAAATACTTCATAATATAAGATATGTTTATCTCTTTTCGACCTTCGCTTTTAAAACACTTGCGGAAGTTTTGGGAAGCGCGAATCCGCCGGACGCTCCGAGCTTTCAGCTCTACGCGGAGCTCGGCCTTCAGTCTGGACACTTGTACTATTGTTCGGCATTTAATATTCCTATCCAAGCTACTTTGCTACTTTGCTTAGTTGCAGAGATATAAGCCATAGCGCCATTTCGGGTATTTCAAAGTTTCACTCACGTTACACGTACAAAAAAAATGCTATAAATTGTGTGATGTACGGAACCCTTGAAACGCGAGTACGACTCGCACTTGACCAGTTTTTTTTTATTAATATTTATTTTCATAAGACACAGTACATAGGTATTACATTAAAATAGGACTGCCAAACTGCGAAACAGTTTGATGGCAGTTAGTAAAGCTCTTCTTAGTCGTTATACTCTTTGCAGAGCGTCACGGTCAACTGCTGACATCAGGCACAGATGTTGCTTGCCGTACGATTTCTCGCCATTTTCCGCGGTTGGATGTCATTCTGGCAAATGCGTTCAGGGGTCCTTCCATGGCAGATTTAATTTGATCAGTCCATCGAATAGGTGGTCTTTTAGGCGGTCTTGTTCCGTTTGCTCTACCCTGCACCACTAGACGCTCTATGGAGTAATTGTTTCGTCTCGAAACGTGACCGAAGAAACTGAGTTTTAGTTCTTTAGGCTGATATTATACCTGATGAGCGATGACCTTGAGGCATCCACGAGTGAGCCCACCCTCGGTACTGTAGACGGGATATTCAAGCCTCAACTTGACTGGTGGGGGACGGTTTTCTGCCAGCGCCTTGAAATATTCGAATGACCAGCGGAGAAGATCGTATGGCTGAGTCTTGATTGCCGCTAAAGAAGAAGAAGAATCATTTATTTGTTTAAAATTAGGAATTATTAAGGATCAGCAAGATCGATAAGTTTCTCTTGAGACCGAATATTACTTTAAGATATTTATTTACAAAAAAATGGATGGATGTGCCTCGGTCGAAAGCGTCGTAAAATTAACACGGATCTTACAGTCACGGATTCAAAAATCGGTAAATGAACTTTCTTTTTGTATTTACTGACTAAATGTTTAAAATTTCTTACCTTTACAAAACCTCTTCAATATGTAAGGGAATTTCGGGGGAATCACAATCTGCTGAGAGCAGTACATCTGCTCGACTAACTCCGGCATTTCGTTTTCGTTTTATCTGCAAATATAACATACATAACATAAATATCTAATATGTTTCCTAGACTCACCAGAGTAAAACTATTATTAAGAAACATATGATAGATTTGTTTTACAACGGGCATAAGTGTAGGTGCTAGGTATACTTTCGTTTTTTTAGCATTAGAAAAAAACTACGCGATCTTGACGTGCCTTTTAACTGAAAAACGCTTTTTAAAAATCAGTTATGAAAGCAAAATAATGTAAATAATCGTATATGATTCATAATTGTTACATATATCGAACCGATTTCGATGAATAAATTGATTGGTTGACTGGTATTTGGTAGAAAATACCTTTTGGCATTGAGCGCCATTTGTGCCGTAGAAAATACCTTTTGGCATTGAGCGCCATTTGTGCCATAAGGTGTAAATAAATAAATAAATCCTCAATCTATTCTTCTTTATAGCCCGGCTGAAATAAAACTATATTTATTAAATACGGCAGTTGGGTTATAATTTTTAGCCATTTCCCTTCTTCTTCTTCCTGCCCTTATCCCACGTTATGTGGGGTCGGCACAACATGTTTTTCTCTTCCATTCAACTCTGTCTTTCGTCACCTCAGCACTCACTCCTTTCTTTCTCATATCCTCTTTCACACAATCCATCCATTTTTTATTTGGTCTACGCTCCGTCCGTCAACATTCATCCCTAACATTCTTTTGCTTATGGCATTCATCCCTCCTCATTACATGCCTATACCACGCTAACCTACTAGACTCTGACTAGACTAGACATTTTCCTATTTTTAATATGAGCGTATTCCAAATAAATGTATATTTCATTCATGTCTTCAAAATGTTGACTTCTTGGGCTCATTTTACTCAGAATCATTTGTACATTCACGTCTTATGCATGAAAAAATGTGTCCCAAAATTTTGTATGAAAAAATATTTCCCCAGTGCGTCACGTTCATACAAATAAAAAAAATATTCATACAAAAATGTGACGATCTAGAAAGGAAATCTTGGGACACATATTTTCATGTATGAGGCGTGAATGTACATAGAAGTTAATATTTTGAAGACATGAATGAAATGTACATTTTTTTTGGAAAACATTCATATAAACTATTACTTCTTTCTTCTTCTATCTTATAGGAGAACCAAACTTACTTTTTTGTATTTTCAAAAAACACTTCTCCACTAAAATACAGATTTTATGTAGCACATTTTAGTTAAATTTTATAGTTTCATCAACGCCACTCGGGTTGAACTGTTTTGACAGAACGGTTGTCACGGATACCGCTGTTTTGACAGTCCCGTTGTCATGGTTACCGCTGTCGTTGACTGTATTCAAGGTTGTCCAGGTTGTCATAATTGTCACGTGACAGTGTACGTAAGAGGTTTTATTTTGGGAATAGGGTAATTGCGTCCCTTTACCGTCCAGTGCCGGCAGTGCCAGTTTCCGTCCACTTGACGGATTAGCAAATATTACATTTCATTTTTAAAATACTACTAGCGAAATATATTTTTATGTAGATAGATAAATTGTTTAGATATTCAGGTGTGCAATAAGTCCAAATTTGTGCAGCTATGAAGGTTTATATTCAAATTTTGTCAAGTGGACGAAAACTAGAGCCGGACGAAAACTAGCGCAATGACCCTATATCGTAGAAAGAAAAGGTAACTTATTGTACAGACAGCAACAGAGGTTGCTAAGCGGGCGAGGTGTTCAAAATAACCTTGACGCGCTCTTATTCTCTTAACAATAAATTCGCGTCAAGATCATTTTGAACACCTCGCCCGCTTAGCAACTTTTGCTGCTGACCACCATGTAGGTGGTCGATAAGGGGTCAATGACAAACAATAATTAGAAAAGACCTTATAAGAACCAAGAGTTTGGTTCCTTTTGCAAAAAGTCACATTACATTATGATACAAGTACGAAAAGAAGGAATTACCTTTTCACACCACCTATTCGGAAAATAACTTTTTCTTCCCTGCTAGGAGGGATCAAAGTGGCACATTTCCTCCCTGCTAGGAGGGATCAAAGTAACACTTTTCTGTTCTAGCACACTATTTTTACATTTTTTTGCACACTATTTTTTTAGCTTAAATAATCTGTTTAAGCATCAGATTGTGTTAATACTAAGATTTTTTTATTTTCCTCATAGTTGATGTGAAAAGTGCAGTATGTGTCACACGGTATCAAAATTATTTCGTCTTGGGCGTTAACAATTGAATCCCTCATTACGCTCAGGATTCTACTTTAGAATCCCTCACTACGTCCTCAGAATCCATCGCTTCATTCAGGATTACAATACGCCCTTGACGGAAATATATCATTTTGATCCCTTGTAACACAAACTACTATTTCGCACGTTTATAGTCCAACGTTGACACATGGGTACTGCTTTTCACATCACCTGTGAGGAAATCATTTTCATTTTTATCATGCAAAAAAATGTCCTAGAACAGAAAAGTAGCACTTTGATCCCTCCTAGCAGGGAAGTAAATGCCCTCTTTCGAATAGGTGATGTGAAAAAATATAAACACATTTCCTCGCGTCATCCCAGCTTTTTGCCACGGCTCATGGGAGCCTGGGATCTGATTGGCAACTAAACCCGAGAATTGGCATAGGCACTAGTTTTGACGAAAGCGACTGCCATCTGTGACCTTCCAACCCAGAGGGCAAACTAAGCCTTATTGGGATTAGTCCGGTTTCCTCACGATGTTTTCCTTCACCGAAAAGCGACTGGTAAATATCACATGATATGGGAAAAAACATGTCATTTATATCGTAAAAATGTGTCCAAATCAAATCGTAGTAAAATTAATCAATCAAAATATATAGGAATCGACATGGTTAGATACACTCTGTGAACAATTTAATTAACTTTGGAATTTTAATTACAGCGCCATCTAGTGGCAAGCGGCAGCAGCTTATTAAACGTATAAAATGTCATCTGGGATGAGGCGCTCTGAAGATTAAAAAAATAGACATGATACATATTTTACAACAGATATATGTACAGTCACCTGCAATAATAAGTTACACAACGAAGGCCGCAAAAATATCTGACACGATCTTATTTGTAGAGCCATAAGAGCGTGTCACATATTTACGGTGCCTTCGAAGAGTAGTATTATTGCAGGTGACTGTACTTATATATGTATTTAATTATCTCAATCAATTCTCTAATGTACGAGTATAATAATTATCTAATAAGTGATAAATAATAATACTTAGCTACCGACTCTACATTATAGTCATTACTAAATTCTAATTCATTATATTTTTTTAGATAATCATTAATTTTTCAGTCCATTAATCATTCCATTTTAATTATCAAATTAAAAATAATGTTATTAAAATATAACTCTAATTTCTAACTTCGGAGTTAATTTTAAAGTTAACGTTTACGCAATTAAGTCGTAAGTAAAAACCGGGCAAGTGCGAGTCGGACTCGCGCACGAAGGGTTCCGTACCATAATGCAAAAAAAAAACAAAAAAAAAGCAAAAAAAAAACGGTCACCCATCCAAATACTGACCACTCCCGACGTTGCTTAACTTTGGTCAAAAATCACGTTTGTTGTATGGGAGCCCCATTTAAATCTTTATTTTATTCTGTTTTTAGTATTTGTTGTTATAGCGGCAACAGAAATACATCATCTGTGAAAATTTCAACTGTCTAGCTATCACGGTTCGTGAGATACAGCCTGGTGACAGACGGACGGACGGACGGACGGACGGACGGACGGACGGACGGACGGACGGACAGCGAAGTCTTAGTAATAGGGTCCCGTTTTACCCTTTGGGTACGGAACCCTAAAAATGAAAATAATTTTATTATTTTCTGCTCTACATTTCAAATTTGATATTAGCGTCATCTAGCGGCGAGCGGCGGAACTTTCTAGTAACCATCACGTGGTGCGTCTACGCAAAGCAATGTAAACCTGTTTGGTTCAGTGACGGTCCGACTGTTTGTGTCGACAAGTCCTAGAATATTTAGTGCTCGTTCCAAATTCTAAACGCCAATTTCGCGTTATAGCATTGTAATCTCGAAGTGTGTTATAGTGATACAAAGTGGGTGCGTGTTATCATTATCAAGTGTAACCAGATATGTTATAGCAGTATGGTTTAATGTATCAGTGTCACCATGTTTTTAAGAGACAGAATGATGACAATATAGGAAAGAGATGGGGGGATTGAATCCTGTTGTGAAAAAGGACTTACTATGGATTTGATGACGGATCTCTCTACGATATGTAAGTATATATATGTATATAATATTGTCATACAAAGCTGGGTACATGATGTAGGATTATCTTGTTAACGTGTTATTTCCGGTCACAATAATAACAAAGTCTCTACATTATTAGAGTTTTAACAGTGATTTTCCAATTAGATTTTCTCGTATTTTTCCCATTTCGCTACCAATAGGATTTTGAAAGTAAACAACAATTTAAAAGATGGCCTCTCTACTTGTTCTAAATGAAATTGACAATGCAAAATAATATTTTGCGAATAACGGAGTTTGGCCAGCAGTGGGAAATTCGCACGGGCCAAAAAACCCCTTTTTCTACCTTCGACCAAATGTTATAAATGTTGGTCCTCTTAACCGGATATTTTTGGGAACTACAAAATATTTAACAAATTAAAAGATGGCTAACTCTATACTTGTTCTAAATAGAGGTAACATTGACAATGCAAAATAATATTTTGCGAATAACGGAGTTTGGCCAGCAGTAGGAAATTCGCACAGGCCAAAAAACCCCTTTTTCTACCTTTGACCCGGATGTAGGACCAGATGTTATAATAAATATTAGTCCTCTTAACCGGATATTTTTGGCAACTACAAAATATTTGGCTGAAAGGGCCAAGAAAATATAGGTTTTAATTTCATATTGTACCATCTTACAAATACAAATACAAATACTCTTTATTGCACACCTCAATAAAATATGACAATACAAAAGACAACAGAAATACAAGCAGAGCTAAACAACAGGCGGTCTTATCGCTAAAAAGCGATCTCTTCCAGACAACCTTACAATTAAGAAAACAATTTTTTTTTTCATAACTTTACCTAATAACCCTGTAAAAAGCCGGGAGAAATATTTAAGTATTATATTGGTCCTTTGAACCGGATTATTTTAAATAACAAAATAATACTCTTCTTAAATTTAATTTAATGCATTTTTGGGACGACAAAAACATCCATATACATAATCTGCGTTATTTTTAGCCCAATATAGTTTTGACCCCTTTTGAAACACTTTCATTATGTAATTATAATTAAGTATTTTATAAATATCGTTTTGTTTAATCTACACATTAATAATGTCATGCGAACCATTCTTTTGAACAATGGATGTCTCACGCAAAACGGCTCTACCTTATAGCCAGTAGGGAGACACTCCTGACTTCGGGCAAACTCGGCTCCGTTCGGATCAGCATTGCTCCGAGCAATTATTAGGGTTGACACAACTTGACGTCCTTTTGCGTGCACGACCACAGATAAGATTATTGCTTGAATTTTGACAACCCTAAATAGTCGAAAGGGATAGTATCATAAGTTAGAAAGGGATATCATGATTTGACCCTGAATCGCTGTCAAACTTCGGTTTTGTAGGAAGTGTCCTGTCTGTACGGTAGTAGGTACTAATTTATTCTGTGACAGTGTGGAAATAAATTATGAGCCCTGGAGGGAAAGTACCTAAAAACCTTAAGGGTCCACACCAATGACCTTCGATCGGAATCCCTTAGTTTTCTAATGTTATTTGTAGCTTAAAATAAATTATTAACAACAACGGCTTTAAGCGATATAGTATCCCATATTTACCTCCAAGTTCATTGTCTTCGAGATATTTGGCATCAAAGTTGAACAATTTCAGGCCTAAAACTGGTTTTCTGGCCATAACTTTTGTGTTAATGGGGTTGACAACTGTCAAAGGTTTGCCTAGATGGCGCCATCATAGCTTGCCCCTTTTTCTATGAGATTTGGCTTAAAGGGCTGGCATCCAGGGTATTAAAAAAACAAAAATTTGTCACAATTCTAGGGATTGACAGGACAAGCTATGATGGCGCCATCTGCTAAAAACTTCCACCGGCCAACCCCATTATTTAGTTATAGGTTATAGATAATATCGGCCTCCTAGTGTCAGGCCGGTAGTGACACTGCCTACGAAGCAGGAGGTCCCGGTTCGAATCCTGGTAAGGGCATTTATTTGTGTATTCATCACAAATAATTGTTCCTGAGTTATGGATGTTTTCTATGTATATAAGTATTTGTATATATGTGCAGGTATATTATATATATCGTCGTCTAGTACCTACAACACAAGCCTGAGCTTAATGTGGGACTAGGTCGATCTGTATAATATAATAAAATAAATAGTTATAATTAAAATACTAGACACATTTATCGAGACGTCAAAGACGAACCCATATGTTGATTTCGTATATCTTGTACCTTTTGCACAAAATACTACAGCCAAAAAGAATAGATAGTAGTATAGAGGGGTCCTGTCATTGTAAATTTTGTAGTCACTGTAAATTTACTGCCATCTATCGACACACGACTAAAACTCAAAATGAAAACGTATAGAGTTATCAAAACATGTCTATATATGGATAAATGATTTTATTATTTTTATATCATTTTGATCCATGTTCATTCACTTATATCTATTTCTAAGTTAAAATTGTTAAATATGAAACGGTGTCGTCACGCCATCTAGCCGAGGATAGGCTAAAGGTGTGTGCGCCATCTATTCGAGAATGACTTTTGCTTCAATTCCGAGGCACGTTTTTTCCTTAGACTTTATTCGTCTTATACGAAGTTACATATGTCTTTGCTACAGCGTAACTGTGCAGCTGTGAGCTTTCAAATTTAATAATGTCATAATATTTAAATCGTGCACAGATATTTTAGTGAATTGGTCGAATCTTCAGTCGCCATCAGATATATCGGAGCTGCCGAGGTGGTCAAAAATATCTGAACACGCACTCTAGCGCCTTGACAATTGAGGCGTGTTCAGATATTTGGGAGCACCTAGGCCTCTCCGATATATCTACAGCTGTACATAAATGGCCTTGCTTATATCTCTGTTGTTTTTATATTCTTTTATTAATTTCTTTTAGTAATAGCACTGTATATATCTTGATTAAATTTTATAAATGATTTCCTCTCTGTTGTTATCTCAAATTTGGAATGCCATTATATTATGTATTATCACAGAGAAATATAGGTAAGTAAGACAAGAGTGCTCACTCCATACATCAGGTTTGGCACCAATAATATTAGTATTTTCAAGACGGAAAGTCTTATTTTGTTGAGATTAGAGTTTCCAGTCGGTGCTACATCTATTGTCAGTTGACAGTGCTACTATACTGCTACTTAAAGTACTGATAATTCCGCTACTCGATGCTAGATGTCGACTATGAAAATACTAATATTTTTGGTGCCAACACTGATGTATGGAGTGAGCTCTCTTGTCTTACTTATATTTCTCTATGGTATTATGTAACTGCAATATTTTACATAAGAATGTAGTAAAAACTCAGTCAGTGCTATAAAATACCCATTATACGTATTATTGCTATGAAAAGAATGTGATTTATTTCTAACTGGAATAATAATAAACTGAAATAAGTGTCATACCTATAGGGACCGTGCGCGTTGGAGGGTCTGCCATCTTGTGGCCTGAATCGGGAACATATGTGCACATGTACATTGCCAAAGCTAGTGCTACCATCTACCGCTCTCGACGGTACGTTTCCTTGTGCATAGTAGGTTCTGCCATCTTATGGGCTACATCGGTAGCATAAACGACATATTTACGCCTCGCACCAAATATCTGACAGCTCATATGCTGCCCCCTATAGTTCATGGGGCCTATCTATATATATATACCTACATAAGTTTTAACGAAAGTTTGTGCAACTGTATCCCCTTTATCGTCACAATGGGACCAATTGGATAATCTAGAGATCGGATCGGTGTCAAGGAAATGTACGGGACATATACTATTGTCAGCCAATAGACGCGCAGGACTATTAGGGTTCGTCTGGACACTCACAAAACCTTTCTAGAAATACATTTTCGATTTACTCATTCATTCAGAGTCATATCCGTTCGCTCTTTCCTATATTTCTCATTCACACATTGGGGTTCCTCTGTGGAATGATAAAACACAGCTACAAAATTCACTCTAATCACATATCATTCACTCACTCAGTTGCTCACTAATATTTTGACTCACTCATTCATTCACGTAATCTTACATTCACTCGTTCATTTTATTTCTCAATCAGTTGGATTATTTGGATAATCTAAAACTAAAGATCAGAACGGTGTCATGTTAATGAACGGAATAAATTGTAAGCCAATCAGGACTATTGGGGTTCCTCTGAAGAATGATAAAACCCATCTAGGAACACAGCTACAAAAGTCACTCTTCGATTTACTCATTCATTCACCATTCGCTCTTTCACCATATGTCTCATTCATTCATTGGGGTCCCTCTAGACAATTATTAGTTTAGTATAGTCAGTTTCTTTTATTCCTACCGTAATTTGTTTAATAATATATGTACATGCTTAATCTTATTTGTGTGTGTGATTTCATTAATCATGCATTCACACCTCTCTAAAGGGGCCCACTGATTAACAGTCCGCCGGACGGTATCGGCCTGTCAGTTAGAACAAAATTTTGAGTTCCGAACAACTGACAGACCGATACCGTCCGGCGGACTGTTAATCAGTGGGCCCCTTAAGTAGAAGGTCATATTAAGAAAGACAGTATAGTGATTAGAGTAAAATGAAATAATCTGACTTTTGATTTTTTCTATATGTGCACTTTAATATTTAAGAAAGAACATACAGACAGCAGCAGCAGCAGTATTTAGCAGTAATGACTCTTTACTGCACATAAAAAAGCTCACACAATTCAATAAGACAAAACAAAGTAAAAGATGAAGGTACAGATGCAGTGCATAATTGTTTTCCATCGTATTTTCTCGGAAACGTTCGTATTTGTCATGCTACTTCAGTCAACGTCAGTACTCTTTGTACCGAGACTGACTGAAATAGCAAGACACGTTCGTGCGTTTCCGTGAAAATACGATGGAAAATATTTATGTACCACATCTGTAAGTATATGTACAAAGGTAAAGTGATCTCTTAATTCCAGCTAATCTTTAATCATCAGTTTTAGTAATATTAATATTTGTACGGAACCCAAAGGTTATTGCGAAAGGAGCACTTCACGGTAAATTCGTCGGGCGTCCATTATCTACTTCACACACGTCAACGCGGGCAGGACTCGACGGTGTACGGTGCGAGCGGATAGCGGGCTTGTTCATTCATTCATTCACTCATTCATTCATTCATTCATTTGTTAAATCATTCAATTATTAAAGAGAATATTCTCGTTTGTTCATTCATTAAATTATGAACAATTTACTCATTCATTCATTTATCTGGTTACTAACTCAAGTATTTTCATATATTTTATAAGGGTTCTGTACCCAAAGGGTAAAAACGGGACCCTATTACTTACTCTACTATCCGTCTGTTCGTCTGTCTGTCTGTCACCAGGTTGTATCTTATGAACCGTAATAGCTAGCTATCACACTGGAATTTTGCACAGATGATGTATTTCTGTTGCCGCTATAACAACAATACTAAAAAAGTACGGAACCTCGGTGGGCGAGTTCGACTAGCACTTGTCCGGTTTTTTTCTTACTTATTAATCCATTCCGCAGACAGATCTAACGAACACATCTATGTACGATATTTTTAACGACCTCTGACGACAAAAAAAGAGCCTTAGTATAGCTGGAATTTTCTGAGGTGATTTCTTGAGCGCAATCCCCTAATCTGTTAATCAAAACGTATTGTTCCCTTTATGCAGTGGCTACTTCTGCCAATAACCCGTCATAAGTAAACGGAACAAGCTCGTTTAAAAATCAGTTGTATCGTCCTATTTATACGGCTCAAATTCATAAAACAACCTTTTTGTTATCTACAAAAAATGTTACCTCCATGCCGCGGCTGATTGTTCTATGAGCTGTTACATAAATTGAACCTTAATGTCCTTAATACTATCATGATAGCACAGAATAAATAATAGAACTAGGTATAGAAGGTTCACTCTCTAACAAAACGCGTCTATTACGACAGATACGACCGGTAGGTGGCGCAAGCGCGAGCAGGCGTCCGTTCCGTAACGGTGTGCGGCAACTACTACTGCTAGACACCAAAATTGGTGAGGGCCGCATGTACTTGTAGCGACGCGACGAAATCGCGGAGTGAGCCACTTCTGACGATAGTTGTTTTTTAAACGACATTGATGCTTTGGCACGTGCCGAAGACGGCTTTGCATAAAATAAACAAAGGTTTTTGTTTTGTTTAACAAAAAGCCGAAAAAAAACATCCCAGAAAATTTCTAGCTGTATAAATTATAACTTAGACCACACACCAGCTCGTTTATCAGTCGGCCACACCATCCAGTCAGGAGGGTAAAGTTCAAGGGAATACAGACCTTAATGTAAACAGAATTGAGTTCAAACTCGATGCAGGTCAAATGTTGGTGTGAAAATTAGATTAATATCGAATGCGCATAGATTTTATGTCGTTTTAATTCAAATCGGCGGGAATAAAATCTAAGGGGTCCACTGATTAACAGTCTGCCGGACGGTATCAGCCTGTCAATTGTTCGGAACTGTCAAAATTTTGTTCTAACTGACAGGCCGATACCGTCCGGCTGACTGTTAATCAGTGGGCCCCTTTAGTATCGGTTTTTGACTATGAAAAATTGCAGCAAAAAATGTTTCCACTGACAATCAATGCCTAAAAAAAGACCCTTAAGTAATTTCATTGCATGTTTGAGAAAAGCACATGTGAAAATGGGTTGCCGGCCTCATAACTATATGTACTCGGCCAGCAACCCCTGACTTCCCGGCCTCTGTAGTAATGTATTATTGGAACATTGGCTTGTAAGATATTAAGCTTAGAATAAATTTTAAAAGTGGAAAAATTACTGTGGTAGCCGTTTAAGAAGTGTAACACTCTTGCGGTAGATGTCGCTAAGTGTCCCCTTGACCTATAAATATGGTGGAAAGATTTGGATGAGGCCTTGGTGGCTCAGATGGCAGAACACTGGAGTATCGATCCAGGGGTCGTGAGTTCAAGTCTCACCCAAGACAGTAATATTTCCACTTTTAAAATTTATTCTAAGCTTAATAGCATCGTTCGCAGACGTTTTTGCTTGTTAAAAATTAAAATTTGTAAGATATTTGTAATAACTCCACTGTGCCACGGCACAGAATAAATAATAGTACTAGGTACAGAAGATTGGCTCTCTAACACAACGCGTCAGTTACGATCAGGCGGCCTAGCCAAGGTTACATTCGCTATCGCTTCGACAACGAAAACCATTATGTCTCTCTATCACTCTTCCATATTAGTGTGACAGTGGTAGTTGCGTTTCGATCGCTACGGAGCGTAAGCGATTGGCATCTTGGCTACGCGGCCAGGATATGACCGCTAGGTGGCGCACACCCCACGGGCGACTTATGGCTAGCCACCAAAATTGGTGTGGGAGTAGGGTTGACAACCGTACTATATTATATAGTATTGTACTATATTTTGACTCTCTGTACTATATACTTTTAGAAAAATACTATATAATATATAGTACGCTAAAATACTATATTTCCGATTAAACGTATTTTACACTCATGTTTAGTATTTTATCTAAAAGTACTATATTTTTGATGGCTTATTCGGGAAAATACTATATTCCACCAAAAAAAAGTTGGCAACCCTATGTGGGACGGGTGTACTTGTAGCTACCTGTTGCAAAGCGACGAAATCGCGGAGTGAGCCACGCCTGACCACGGCAAAATACGATAGAAGATTCTCACATAAAATAAACCATAATAGCATTAATTTAACACGAATCGTGACTGAATCAAGGCATTCGAGGTCTCATGTTTCTCCCATTACACGAAATCAATTAAATATACGAAATTAGAGTTTAATGGAGAAGTAATAAGAGTTAAAGTCGATTGTGGTGAACGAAAGGTTCAGGACTTTTGAACTTGTCTACAAGATTAAATACTACTGTAGTCCGTATCTTTAGGTATTCAAATAAAAGTATACAAACAATTTGTACATTTTCGGGTAGTTATAACATTTATTGGTTAACCGACCAAATACAAAACCGCCTGGATCAATCACTGAACGACCTGACTTTAACCTACATTATTTGATCGTGTAATGTTTTCATCTACCCTCAACTGTCTTAAGGAGCCATTTGAGGGTAGATTTTGTTTACTTTTATTTAAATACTTAAAGATAGACTATAGGTTTGCTGTTTGTACCTATGTACCTACGTCGTAGCTCTGAGGGCCTACCACGAACCACATTCGACGTGTTGCCTCCCTGTCACACTTACGTATGAAATGACAAGTGTGACAGAGAGGCAAGGCAACACGTCGAACGTGGTTAGACTCTATTACTACTAGTGAGCTGTAGATCGGAACTTAGCAATTTATCTAAAATTGTCTTTGGCACATTGCTACTCATAGGCTATAGTGCCAGCTTACTAACCATGTTTAGAGTTAGACCAAGATAAATCTGCAGCGATTTTGATAGCCCAGACTGTGCAAGTGTTTTCTAAAACTCAAACTTGTGTGCGGTTTAAGATGGGTGCTAGTGCTGCACTCTGGCGGCAGAATGTTGCAGTAATATCCTCTATTGTCGCGTTTTTATCGCCTGTCATGTTATGCTTGTTAGACCTTGTTAGAAAGTGACAGATGTGGGCAGACGATAAAGAGGCGACCGCGCTAACGCCGTTAGAGTTACCGGGAAAAGTGTGCAGCGATTTTGATAGAACACGCAATGCAAGTGTTATTTTAAACATCAAACTTCCATGAAAATATGACGTATAAATAACACTTGCACGGAGTGTGCTATCAAAATCGCTACAGACTTTTCTTGTGTTGTATCCAAATCGTTGCAGAGATATCTTGGTCTAACTCTACCACTAAAACCTCACCATAAGACGTCGTATCGCACATAACTACATACTTAGGTACAAAACGCAGGTGTTTCATTTATGTACTCACAATAGCTCTGACTTAGCCTTTTTTCCTATTGTCTAGAACGTGGGAACCATTGTGCAAGACATCTCTGTGAAACCCCACAATTTTCTAGATAATGTAAGCTATTTTAAACTTTATTGGTTTAGCAATAAGGAGTATAATGAATGACAATCCTTTGGATGTTAAATCTGAGATTCAAAACAGGGTTATTTAAACAGGTAGTTTACACTATTTTAGGCTTTATGAATCCAATCCAAAATCTAAACTATGTATAAACTATCTATAGGGACCGTGCGCGTTGGAGGGTCTGCCATCTTGTGGCCTAAATCGGAAACATAATGTGCACAATGTACATTGCCCAAGCAAGTGCTACCATCTACCGTTCTCGTCGGTACGTTTCCTTGTGCATAGTAGGTTCTGCCATCTTGTGGGCTACATCGGAACCATAAACGACACATTTACGCCTCGCGCCAAAAATCTGACAGCTCCTATGCTGCCCTAGTTGATGCACGGGGCCTATATCACATATATGTGGTTGTACATAGTTTTTCTTTCAAGTGACATAACATAAGCAGGTGTTTTCACGGGTCACGTTCCGATACCCTCTATCTTGACCCACAAAACAGCGATAAGCTATGTTTATAAATATCTCGGAGCTGTTTGACCTAATTTCAGCGTATCAAACATACAACAGAGAATTACTATAAGGATTTTGCACTATTTCTGCACAGTTTAGCAATTTTTTTTAAACTGAATATCTTTTACTGGTTAAACAAGAATAATCATAATAATACAATATTAAAACTAAAGTTAAAACTAGAAATAAAATAAAAATACAAACTATAAAATATACTTTAGCAAATTAGTTTTAAGTTAGAGTCGGACCACAAAAAGTCTGCAGCGGATTTGATAGCCCACGCAGTTCGAGTGTCATTTCTACGTCATAATTTCATAGAAGTTTGACGTGAAAAATAACACTGACACGGCGTGGGCTATCAAATCCGCTGCAGACTATTCTTGGTCTGACTCTAGTATCAGGTTATCAGAATCTTTAGCTTACCTTACGGTTTATTTTATAAAAAAAAACCGAATAATTGCGTGTCGGACTCGCGCACGAATGTACTAAGGGGCTATTCATAAATTACGTCATTTCAAATTGAGGGGGGGGGGTCTGGACATCGGATGATGGTAGCACGTAGGAGGAGTACGGAGTCATTCGAAGCATGATTTTAGGATGTTTTTAGGGGGGGAGATCAAAAATAGATGTCGTAATTTATGAACAGCCCCTAAATTGTCTCGAAAACGTCAAAACAATAACTAATTATTATATTGTTTTAAATATAGACTCGAAGACACAAACTTATGAATTATTTTAGCCTAGGTACCTATTTGGGGCATTATCTATGAAAAGGGACCTTATTGTCGATGGCTCTTACGCCGCACAGCGTCGCGCGGCATTGTATTTATATCGGAGCATCGTTAATATTGGCGTAAGCGCCATCGACAATTAGGTCCCTTTTCATAGATAAAGTCACATTTAGTGTTTTTGCAAGGCCTGTGTTCATGTATGACATGTACTTTGCCTATTCGTATATTATTTATTCGTCATTATTTACCCAGGTGGATTATTAAAATATGCATAGTTATAATATGCAATAACAGATATACATAAGACACTAATTGTTTATTTCTTTAGTAGAAGGGGAACGAAATTTTGCATTCTAAATTTTCTAGAATTTACCTGAAATTTTCTATTATTTACCTAAAAATTACCTAATATTTTCTAGAATTTACCTAAAAATTGCTAGAGAATTTGCTTGAAATTTTCTAGAATTTTCCAAATTTTGTAGAACTAGTAAAAATGCATATCAGCTCTGTAAATTTACTTATTTTAAGCGACCACTAAAACTTGAATGAGGTGAAACTGCTTAAACTACAACCTTAGCACATTTTAGTGACCGCTCGTGCGTAACCCAAGTTCACAGTGTTCGTGGTCAAACCTAAATCGAAGGCTATCACAGTTATTATAACATTATTTGATACAGTATTTTATCTTTTACGATTTTGTTATTTCAAGGGTCGATACAGACGGAATTCAACCCGACTGCAATTTGTATGGAAACTGCACGCCGACTGCACGCGAACTACAATGTCGGCGTGCAGTTTCCATACAAGTTGCAGTCGGTTTGCAGTCCGTCTGTACCGGCCCCTAGTATTCACTTAAAATAACAATATCGTAAACTACTGGCCCTAAAACTTCGGTCAAGTGCAACTGATTAAACTACAACCTAGCACATTTTAGAGGCCGCTCAATCGCTCATGCAGAACCTAAGTTCACAATTGTCGTGGTCGAACCTAAATTGAAGGCTGAATTGAATCACAATAATGTTATTATAGTCTGTCAAGCCATTTCCGTCATTAAAAAAAGCGACAAATTTAAAAAAAATGTAGGCGCGATGGGTAATTCTGTCATAGAAAATTTGAATTTCGCGCCTTTTTTAGGGTTCCGTACCCAAAGGGTAAAAACGGGACCCTATTACTAAGACTCCATTGTCCGTCTGTCCTTCTGTTCGTCTTTCTGTCACCAGGCTGTATCTCATGAACCGTGACAGCTAGACAGTTGAAATTTTCACAGATGATGTACTGTTGCCGCTATAACAACAAATACTAAAAAGTACGGAACCCTCGGAGGGCTAGTCCGACTCGCACTTGTCCGGTTTTTACTGACAAAGTTGTTTGACCGGCTATAGATAATAATATTTTATTTATTCAGTAAAATGTAAATAAAACCGTAAAAAAATATTTTTGTTGTCGTTACAAACTGTTACTTACCCATTCAGCGCTAATCACGACACGTTGTCGTTTTGCCTTTACGAAGGATTTTCGCTACATACCGGGAAACTCATGTTATCGGCTACGACGTAGCGCTACCGACGTTCGGGAGACGCTAGTGGGGGGTGGCCCAAGCTTATCGCGGTGTCTCCATCTCACAATTAATATAGATGTAGTGCATAATTGTTTTCCATCGTATTTTCTCGGAAACGTTCGTATTTGTCAAGCTACTTCAGTCAACCTCAGTACTTGTTGTACCGAGACTGACTGAAATAACAGGCACGTTCGTACGTTTCCGTGAAAATACGATGGATAATAATTATGCACTACATCTGTATACAGGGTGTTCCTAGCCATTTGACAAAGCCGAAATGCACATATGCATTAGGGTATTTAGAACAAGTATACAATGTATTATAGCAATCGGTGTAGCGGTTACGAAGAATTTAACAAATTACGATTTTTTTACTTTGGAGCAACCTGTATGTGTTAGTAGCTCCTGAGGTATAGGTAATGGGGTCCCAGCGCGCATAAGTTGTTCGCAGAAATCGCGAAGCGTCTGGTTGACGTAACTGGTGACCGAAGAGCTGGCGGCTACCTCGCACAACGTATCAGCATTGCGATACAGCGAGGAAATGCCGCCAGCATCCTTGGTACAATGCCTCAAGGGCCTATTTTAGATTTAAGCTAGTTATTAATTTCGTTTAGTAGTACCACTGTATATATATTGTAGGTAATAAATAGTATGAAACCTTCTTCGACCGTTTTGATTATCTTTTTTATTTATGACATTAATCAGACTTTTGACAAATGTCATCATTGCCGCACATTTTCAAACAAATTGTCAAAAGCACTGCCAATACAGTATGTTTATTTTTGTTGTCGATTATTGGAAATAACTTTTGGTTAATATTTTTTTTATCTTTATTCTAATTAAAAAAATATTACCGTTAGAGCTTTTCTGAGAAGTAACCCTACGTGAGATTTCAGGGTTTGTCCAATGGCTAGGGTCATCATGTATATTATTTAGGGTAGAATTCAGAGACATATCAAAACTTACAGAATCTGTTTGTTTGTGAACAATACATTGTTGTGACTCCATTATTGATAAAGGCCCTTAATGAATTCGATAGCGGTTTAATATAGAAATAAGATTACGTTTCAAGGCGATGTAATGGCACTGATCTCGGACATTACTCAGAATTGACGGACGGACGGAATCTTTCCACCTCGCTATAATTATGTTATAGATAACAGAACTTTCTCTCTTTCTCCCTTAAAGGGACCGTGCGCGTTGGAAGGTCTGCCATCTTGTGGCCTGAATCGGAAACATATGTACATTGCCAAAACAAGTGCTACTATCTACCGTTCTCGTAACTTTCCTTGTGCATAGAAGGTTCTGCCATCTTGTGGGCTACATCGGAAGCATAAACGACACATTTACGCCTCGCGCCAAAAATCTGACAGCTCCTATGCTGCCTCCTACAGTTCATGCACGGGGCCTACTCGTAAAACTTCTCAACCTTTTACAAACCTCTGTTAAAGGTCCTTTTCCAACAAACTGAAATGTCAAAATGACGGATAGGGACAAACGATTATCGCGATATGTCAAATGTTAAATTTAACAAACGTTTATAAATAACACAATTTAGTCCTTAATTTGACACGAACCACTGAATGTCAAATCTCTTGAATGATTCTAGTTAGAAAAAAAGTCCAAAATACTGGACATAACCTTTAACCCTCAAAGGTTATGTCCAGTATTTTGGACGTTGTCCAATTAAGGGTTAAAGTTTCCCCGGATGCGGTTGTATGGCAATTAAAATCTGTTTAAACAGATTTCTTGGAAAGAAAAATCTCTGAAAATCCATGCTTACAGCGTGTCCTGTCCCTGTTTCGACTATTCGTATTAAAAAACTCAGTATACTGTTTTATATATAAACTATGAAACTTGAAAAGACTACAGACTTTCAAGGCTTCTATTGACCAAACATACATAGCGACCCGCAAATGGGCGGGGCCTAGCTAGGGGTGGTCTCGACCAATCAGGGCGCGGCATTTGAAATAGGAACGCGTGCCAAATTCGTGCGTTGCGGGAATGACGTATCGTCAAAACAAAACGGGTTGTGTACAGGCTGATTTTTTATTATCTATAATATTATCTTGGATCTTGAGTTTTTTATTATAAATAATATTTTCTTGGAATTGTATAGTAATCATGTTTTGTACAATACGATGCGTGTGAAATATGATGCTTTTATGGCTCTACAAATAACACTGTCAGATATTTATGCATGCTTCAATGTTTTTAACATTTAAAGTTATAGGAGACCTACAGATGTAGAGCATAACCTTCAAGTGCATAAGGACCCTTCTCTGATGGAAAGCCACATTTTATCAAGTGTAACAATTAAGATTTAAAGTAAAAAAAAAACTATTCTGAAAGCGCCCGTTGAATAATAGTTATTTACGATACAAGTGCGGAAAAGAGGAAAGTCGAATTACCTATTCGCACGTGTACCGTACAACGTTTTACAGTACATATGGCCCATTGAACTATTGACATACGCACGGAAAGTGCGCTTTCCCGCGCTAGTGCGGGAAAGTAGGACCATAGGGTATTTTCCTACTAGTCAAATCAGTTACTTTTTTAGAACTGTCCAAACGATTTGCTAATATGGAATTTATATGAAACATTACATCGTGACGTCACGGTCAACTCACCTACTGTTTAATTGTTTATATTTCTATCCGATTTATTAAATAGAACTTGTGTTTAAAAATAACTCCTATCTGTGTTTTTCTAATAATTATCTGGTGCTTTATTACATGCATGGTGTAAAATAATTTATTTTAAATACAGTATAATACCCTATTGTACTGTAAAATAATTATTACGAAACAACCTGTATTCCAATACTATGACAACGCTGATGCGTTCGTCGCTCGCGTGATTCCCAAAAATTATGGCTCCCGATATTCAAATGAGGTTATATAAATTATATGCCTTCATTTATGCCATGTTTATTCGTAATCAGGTTTTAAATGCTATTGTGTTGTATAAATCCGGGGTATTTGTATAATTACAACGCATACCTTTTTGTTAAGAATGGTATTCGGAATTCGACGCGTGATACGACTTTTTAATACAAAAAAACCGGACAAGTGCGAGTCGGACTCGCCCACCGAGGGTTCCGTACTTATTAGTATTTGTTGTTATAGCGGCAACGGAAATACATCATCTGTGAAAATTTCAACTGCCTAGCTATCACGGTTCATGAGATACAGCCTGGTGACAGACGGACGGACAGCGTAGTCTTAGTAATAGGGTCCCGTTTTTACCCTTTTGGGTACGGAACCCTAAAAACAAATAAATAAATAAATAATAAGAATAGAATAGAATAGATTTATTCGTAAGCACAAACAATCGGAACAGTACATAGTATAAAAGAAAACACAAAATAAGATTAAAGTGCCACGAAATGGCCCCATCTCAGCATGTTGCTGGTGGCTAAGAAGGAAGTAAGTATAAGGGCTTAGAAGTAAGGTGTTAAAACCAGGAATATATGATCAGGGGCTGTCCATAAATTACGTCATCGATTTTTGACGATTTTGGACCCCCCCCTATAATCATCCAAAAATCATGCTTCAAATGACCCCATTTCCTCCTACTTCATGCTACCGTCATCCGATGTCCAGACCCCCCCCTAATTTGAAATGACGTAATTTATGAATAGCCCCTCACGCGCCATGTTGCGGAATTTCACCGGCACTATTTTTTTCATACTATACTGAACTGTCGCCACATACCATGGTATAATAATATACTCCGCCTGGTACTCCATTCCCGTCTTTTCTAGGTCACCTAACTGACACGCGCCTCCGTCATCATGCGACAGCGCTATATGATAATATGCGATAGCGCTATATATAGCGGCCATTTTGTTGTGACGTAGCCCCGTGTCACTCTGGGAATGGAAGACCATGTTTTATTAGACTATGTGCGCGCCGACCTAAAATTTGCCGGCGGCGGCGCGCCGGCATTTTAGGTCGGCGCGGCGCGGCGGCACCGGCGTGTAGCTATTTTTTTCATTTAGGTATTACCTACTAAAAACTGCATAAATTAAGTATTTATAATTTTTCACTAGCATTATAGTCACGCACACGCTGTTCTTGTACATACATAGTTTAGATTTATTGCGTAAGTGTGTTGTTCAATAGTTTACTTTAATTGCCATCTTGGTGTGGTACTAAATAAGGAGAGAAAAAACAACAAAGTAAACAGATTTTTTATTAATAACATGCAATTTTCTTTACATGTTGCATAATTGTCGTGAATAAAAATAATTTTATCCACCCAAATCGGGCTTAAACGCTCAGTTGCCCGTGCAACGGCGCGCTGAGTGGACGAGCCGGCGGCGGAGGCGCGTATGAATGGCGCACGTCTACACCACATACATGAGAATAACAGCGCCCTCTTGACAATAATCACATAATCAGTGCCATTATTTCATATATTTATTATTTTATATTTCACCACGGTGACAGGTGCGACAATTCGACAAACGTCACCGTTACTGAGGTCACAGGCATCCATGGGCTACGGTTACCGCTTACCATCGGGCGGACCGTATTCCTGTTTGCCACCATCATTGTATTATTTTAAAAAACTTTATTATATCGGCAAAAAACAGATATTTCTCTTGCGAAGTTTAAGATGATGATGATGACAATTGTCACAAGATTTAAAGGAATTTTCGGTAATAGGGTATTTTCCTACTAGTCAAATCAGTTACTTTTTTAGAACTGTCAAAACGATTTGCTAATATGGAGTTTATATGAAACATTACATCGTGACGTCACGGTCAACTCGCCTACTTTTTATACTTCTATCAGATTTATTAAATAGAACTTGTGTTTAAAAATAACTCCTATCTGTGTTTTTCTAATAATTATCTGGTGCTTTATTTCATGCATGGTGTAAAATAATTTATTTTAAATACAGTATAATACCCTATTCTTGACAGGAAATGAGTTCTGTGTCGGAATCTCGTGACAATTGGGTACTTTCCTCTACTTAAAATAAATTATTTCACACCGTGCACGAAATAAAGCACCAGATCATTATTAGAAAAACATAGATAGCAGTTATTTTTAAACACAGTTTCTATTTAATAAATCGGATGGAAGTATAAAAAGTAGGTGAGTTGACTGTGACGTCACTACACAGGTTTTCATATAAATTCCATAAGGGGTCATCCATTAATTACGTCACACGTTTAGGGGGAGGGAGGGGTCAAGAAAATGTGACATGTTGTGACATGGGGGAGGGGGGAGTCACTAACATTGTGACGTCACTTTAACTTCATCAGTAACCGAAAATTAATTTATATTTTTTAATGTGTTTTTGGAAGTGATTTTTGTTCCTAATTGGTTTTGTGTTATAAAATTACTTAAGTACTAATATTTCTTTTACCAAAAAAATTTTTTTATTAAAAAAATTATGCCGAGTTAGTATTGCCGATTTCGTTGAAAACAAAATTGCCTAAAATGTGACGTCACACCAGGTGGGGAGGGATTTGCAAAATGTGACCAAGTGTGACAAGGAGGGGGGGAGGGGTCAAAAAACCTAGAAATTCGTGTGACGTAATTAATGGATGATCCCTAATAGCAAATCGTTTTGACAGTTCTAAAAAAGAAGCTGATTTGACTAGTAGGAAAGTAGCCAATTGTCGTGTTTCTTGTGACAATTTGTCATTAGAATTTACGTGAATGACCATCTCTCGACTTACAATAAATATCTACTCAAAGAGGCGAAACAACGAGCCAAACAGAAAAAATATCAATTTTGCTGGGTTCGCAATTGCACAGTCATGGTTCGTCGCGATGAAAAGTCCCCGGTTTTGTATATTGGGTCGGAAGAGGCTTTAAACAAAATTTCATAGGCGTTACAACTTTAGCTTTGCATTTGTGTATCGAAAACCTTTACCTCTATATTTTATTACTTAAATTGTGTGTAAGTGATATTAATATTTGCAGAAACAAATTATATCTTGGTTGTATTTCTTGCTATAAATTAGTTCATGGAATATTTATTTTCGATTTATCTAAGAACATTATTTCTTGCATATTATTGCTTATTATTGCTGGAGCTTGGCTTGCTATTGAAATGCTTTTTGTTCTGAGATCCAAATACAAAAATATTGAATTAAATATTAATTTTATCTTTAAATAATGGACGGTAATATTAGTATATATTATCAAAATGCACGGGGCTTAAGGTCAAAAACAATTGAATTTCTCCGTAACGTATTAAGATTTGATTACGACTTTGTTTGTATTACGGAAACCTGGCTCCTGCCTGGAATATTTGATTCTGAACTTTTCGATTCCCGATACTCGGTTTACCGTACTGACCGTGATTATGAGCGAGTAGGTATGACGCGGGGAGGAGGTACGCTTATAGCCGTGCATCGTAAGTTCAGAGCTGAAGTACGCGATCTTCACCCATTCGTCGATTTACTTGACGCTGACGTCACCTGGATTGATGTACCTATCTCTCAAGGACCTACTGGTAAGAAAATAAGATTGTTAACTTGTTATTTTCCACAAAGTAAGTTCCAGATAGAGTCCCAATCATCATTTTTTGAATTTTTATCTAACATTTACACTGATTTTCCTAACGATTATTTCGTAGTGTTAGGTGATTTTAACATCCCGGGAGCCTCCTGGATACCTAATGTACCTAGCCAAAAAAAGTTCAAGTTGGAAATCCCAAATTACGATATTTTAACGACTCAGTTGTCTGCGTTTATGTGTTTTACCGACTGGTATCAATTCAACGATATTCCCAATCAGAATGGTAGACAATTAGATTTAGTTTTATCAAATATTGACTGTAGTGTATCAAACGTTGAAGCCTTGGTTCCTATAGACTATCATCACCCGGTCTTTTGTGTAAAGACTTGTATAGGGTCGAGTGATAATTACTTAAAACCAGCGCGTCGTATAGTACGGCGTTTCTATGCAGCTGACTACGACATTGTAAACGCAGAATTGGATAAAGTGGACTGGGAACGTTGTCTTCCAGAAGACAGCATAGAAATAGCTGTGGATACTTTCTATGATATTCTAAACCGAATTATAGATGATCTGATCCCTACTAAAATAATAAATTCTAGCCAAGATAAATTTCCCGTATGGTACTCCCGACCATTAATAAAATTGATTAAGAATAAAATAAAGACCCATAAAAAATGGAAAATTTATGGACGACTCGCGGATTACATAGCATTTTCAAAATTAAGGGCAAAGATTAAATCCATGGAAAATTCATGCTACAAATTATTCATCTCACGATCTGAAAACAACATTCGTTATAACTCAAAATCTTTTTGGTCATTTTTAAAGTCTAAGATGAGCGTTAACGGGATACCCAACACACTTTTCTTGGACAATAGTGTTGGTAATAGCGGCAAAGAAGTCGCTGATTTATTTAATACCTATTTTCAGTCAGTTTTCGTCAATAATGTTAACTCTCAAGCACCTTGCCAATCTACTTCAATTGCATTAAATAACACTGTAAATAAATAATAAATAAATATTAGGGGACATCTTACACAGATCAAACCTAGCCCCAAACTAAGCAAAGCTTGTACTATGGGTACTAGGCGACGATATACATACTTGTATAGATAAATACATACTTATATACATAGAAAACAACCATGACTCAGGAACAAATATTAGTGTTCATCACACAAATAAATGCCCTTACTGGGATTCGAACCCAGGACCAACGGCTTAGCAGACAGGGTCACTATCCACTAGGCCAGACCGGTCGTCACTGTGTTTCCTAATTGCCTAATAAATAATGTTAATATCACTACCTCTCTAGTTGAAAGCTACCTTAAGGGATTGGTGACTTCTAAAGGCTGTGGACCAGATGGAATACATCCAATATTTTTAAAGAACTGTCGGGCAAGGTTAGCTTTTCCCATATGCCTACTATTCAATCTTTCTTTAAGGACCGGGACATTGCCATGTTGTTGGAAGAGATCCATCGTAGTTCCAATCCATAAAAGTGGCAATAAACATGACATAAAAAACTATCGGGGTATCTCTAAGTTGTCGGTTATCCCTAAACTGTTCGAAAAAATTATCTACGATTCACTTTTTTACGCAGTTCGACCGAAATTGGTAAATCAGCAACATGGGTTTATCAATAGACGTTCCACTGAGTCCAATTTATGTCAGTTGATTGATTTTGCGACGAATGCAATGGATAAGGGCTATCAGGTAGATGTTATTTATACCGACTACTCCAAAGCATTCGATAAAATTTCTCATTCTTTGCTTATTCAAAAATTACAAACTTTTGGAATTCACGGTAATCTTTTGAGATGGCTTACCTCCTACCTGCGTGACAGAACGCAAGCAGTTGCTATAAAGGGGTACACTTCTAGCTTTGTTCCCGTATCTTCAGGCGTACCTCAGGGATCCCATTTGGGTCCATTATTATTCAATATTTACATTAATGACGTTGTTGATTGTTTCAAATTTTCTGATTTATTATTATATGCCGACGATACTAAAATTTATAGTATTATAAAAAATAGCGATGATTGCATGAAACTTCAAGCTGATCTTGATAGACTGACGTTATATTGTTCTATGAATGAGCTGTACCTGAATGTAGAAAAGTGCTGTGCTATATCATTTACAAGAAAACGCAATAAAATACAGTATAATTATTCTTTAAATAACAAAACGTTAAGAGTTGTATCTGAAGTGAAGGATCTGGGTTTAAATTTCGATAGTGAACTACAATTTATTTCACATATTGACAAAATTTCAGCGAAAGCATACAGAATGATGGGATTCATTTTCCGCCAAAGCAAGGATTTTACAAACCCTAAGACTCTGCAACTTCTATTTAACGCATATGTTAGGTCAAACTTAGAATACGCGACTACAGTCTGGAATCCTCATTTCAATGTTCACATCCACACAATTGAAAAAATTCAGAACAAATTTATTAGAACAATGAAATATAAATTTAAATCTTTTAGCACTGACAATTTAGAGTCTCTTCAAACACGTAGAGAAATTAGAGATCAAATTTTTTTGTTCAAAATCTTACATGGCCTTATTGATTCACCTAATCTTTTATCTAAAATTTCAATTCGCTGTCCTAATCGGCGAACTCGCTCCACAAACCTTTTTGCAATTGACTTTGGGCGCACTACATATGCAAGAAATAGCTTTTTAGCTAGAGCGTGTAGAACTTATAATGAAAAATTTTCTGATATTGATATATTTCATTTATCATTACAACAGTTTGTTTCTGCAATAAAAAGTACAGTTAATGGTAAAAATAATATCCATTAGTAATTATGTTACATCATACTTTCCAATGTTCGCATGTTGTTTTTATGTGTGTTATTACATCAATTCAAGTTAGGTATTCGAGTTATGCATGTTGTAAATAAATTCTATTAATGTTAAAGTAGGTTTAAGTTTGAATTGTTTTAATGTTAGATTCTGAGCAACATAACTGTTATTATTCATTAGTGGAAACTGTGTGGCTTGTGAATGTGTTATCTGATTTACTATATGTGTTGTTTTTGCCTGTTTGTTTCCCAAAGGTTTAAATAAATTAGCTTCGCAAAATAAGTATTTATTTACTGGCGATATAATGGAGTTTTTTTAATTAAAATGTTGGTGGCAAACAATCACGCCGCCCATCCGATGGTAAGCGGTTACCGTAGCCTATGGTCCAAACTAGAAACTGTAATAAAAACAAGTAGCAATTAAAAGCATTGTACTATGTGTAGAGTTATAGGTGACTCAGCTCAGGCTCCAATTTCACCACGGTGACAGGTGCGACAATTGTAAAACATCACTGTTGCTGCCGTCACAGGCATCCATGGGCTACGGTTACCGCTTACCATCGGGCGGGCCGTATTCCTGTGTGAGTGCGACTCGCACTTGGCCGCTTTTTTATTTTATTTTCTATTACCTGCTTAATATTTATAGCTCACCTGCAATAATATGTTACTCTTCGAAGGCCGCAAAATACCTGACACGATCTTATTTGTAGACCCATAAGAGCGTGACACATATTTTTGCGGCCTTCGAAGAGTAACATATTATTGCAGGTGACTGTATCTATGCTAGTCAATACTCGCCACCGTCTCTTAGGCCAGAACCAATGAACTGTGTCATATATGGACTGGATTTGGGGTCCGCAGGCAGGTGGGGACCAATGGTGTGTGACGGCAGCTGTGCTATACTGTGTCCATATATTATCGTATGTTAACGTCAATCCGGGGGCAAGGCAGTGCCCCTGCCAAGTCCAGCAAAACAGAGAGGCACGGCTGTACCATCCTTGCTATTCAGGCCATTTTCAACGTCCTGTAATTTTCTCATGACTAATGCTAGAACCCTGAATTTTCAGTGAGGTATAGAGCATAACATGATTTAGATATATTCTCAATAACATGTAATTTGAACTTGTAGTTTAAGAATTATTACACGTTAAAGTTCCTTAGTTTTGTCACTGACCGATCATCATAATTCTAAGGTACTTCTAGCAGACCCACAAGCTTCAAATTTTAAACATAAGTAGTTTTTAGCTTATGAAGCCATAATGAACCTTAAAATATTGCCATATCAGTCACGTTTTAAAGATTTTAGAACTGTATAAGTAAGTTTGTAGTCCCATATAAATATATGCTATTACAAAGTTACTTTTGCAGTTCCTAAAAATAGTAGGTAAAGTAAAGGTGTAAGATGTACGATGTGAGTATGAAGATGTGTCATATATGGACTGGATTTGGGATCGAGCGTGACGGCAGCTGTGCTATACCGTGTCCATATATTATCGTATGTTAACGTCAATTTGTAGTTTTTTAATGGCAAATAAGCTGGCATGACTTGGAGATAGGCGCCGTGTGAACTATAGGGGGCAGCATAGGAGCCGTCTGATTTTTGGCGGAGGCGTAAATGTGTCGTTTATGCTTCCGATGTAGCCCACAACCTACTATGCACAAGGAAACGTTACGACGAGAACGATAGAGGGTAGCACTTGTTTTGGCAATGTACATGTGCACATATGTTTCTGATACAGGCCACAAGATGGCAGACCCTCCAACGCGCACGGTCCTTATAGGCACTCGACAAACCAAAGCAAAGTTAGATCAAGATTTAGAACGATTTTGACAGCACATACTGTGCGAGTGTTATTTATACGTCATAATTTTACCGAAGTATGACGCCTAAAATAACACTTGCACAGTCTGGTCTATCAAAATCGCTGCAGACTTATCTTGGTGTAATTCTAACGCACCTAGCGCTTAGCAGCTTACAAACAGAAGCTCATGGGCCTGGGGGCGATTCGTACGCTATAATCTTGTTATGAAAGGTTTATAACAAGAAATAACTGTCTGAAGAGCCTCGGCTCAGTCCAATAAGTAATTGTGTGCATAAATAAATAATTAAATTGTCATTATTACACAAACCAATTTTTAGGGTTCCGTACCCAAAGGGTTGAACGGGACCCTATTACTAAGACTCCGCTGTCCGTCCGTCTGACAGTTGAAATTTTCACAAATGATGTATTTCTGTTGCCGCTATAACAACAAATACTAAAAACAGAATAAAATAAAGATTTAAGTGGGGCTCCCATACAACAAACGTGATTTTTGACTGAAGTTAAGCAACGTCGGGCGGGGTCAGTACTTGGATGGGTGACCGTTTTTTTTTGGCGTTTTTTGCATTATGGTACGGAACCCTTCGTGCGCGAGTCCGACTCACACTTGCCCGGTTTTTAAACAAGCAGATATACGTCCGCGAGCGATATTACAAATTTTATATTAAAGGAAAAATGGAAAAAATTACGCTTCCGGCAGGACTTGAACCCGCAACCAACGCAATCCGTGCGTTTGCTCTTAACCAATTGAGCTTGCGGGTTCAAGTCCTGCCGGAAGCGTAACTTTTTCCATTTTTAGGGTTCCGTACCCAAAGGGTAAAACGGGACCCTATTACTAAGACTTCGCTGTCCGTCCGTCCGTCCGTCCGTCTGTCTGTCACCAGGCTGTATCTCACGAACCGTGATAGCTAGACAGTTGAAATTTTCACAGATGATGTATTTCTGTTGCCGCTATAACAACAAATACTAAAAACAGAATAAAATAAAGATTTAAATGGGGCTCCCATACAACAAACGTGATTTTTGACCAAAGTTAAGCAACGTCGGGAGTGGTCAGTACTTGGATGGGTGACCGTTTTTTTTTATTATTTTTTTTTTTCGTTTTTTTTTGCATTATGGTACGGAACCCTTCGTGCGCGAGTCCGACTCGCACTTGCCCGGTTTTTTTCCTTTAATATAAAATTAATAAACTCAAAACTACTGAACGGATTTTCATGCAGTTTTCACCTATCAATAGAGTGATCCTTGAGGAAGGTTTAAATGTTTAATTTGAGAAGGTTAAAGGATGACTCACGCTAGACCGGGCCGTGGCCGGGCCGGAGCTTCCGGAGCTTCGTTTTCTATGGAGAGCATCACGTGATCACCGGGGCTCGGACGTGGCACGGTGCGGGCCCGGCCCGGTCATAGCCCTGACGTCCCGGAGGCTCCTGCCAACCCGGAGACTCAATTTTTCTCTTCGGGTGGTATTCTACAAGCCGGGACGGGTCGCTAGTCATTTTACTATATTTACCACCGAAGGCACATAATAAATAATAGTCCGTCGTGAGAAAACCGGACATACATTAACCCCTTACCGCATACGAAGCCATATATGGCGGATATGATATTTAACTCTATTGACAGCTATTAAAGTTCAAATTTCAACAAATATTTTTTATTATATGCAGTAAGGGGCATACATACAATTTTCCTGGGTTGCCCAGCTCGCCTAGTTGGACGCCATCTTGTTATGAATTTTAGTTTTGTGTGACTTATTTATTGTTTGTGCTAATAAAATAAACATTTGTTTCTCCTTTTTGGAATTCACGGGCCTATAAATCCCGGTCTTTTGATAGGCTTGCGTGGGGATATAGATCCAACACGTAGAGGCCCCTTGGAGAGCTTTAATGTCATGTAGAACGCCTCTGGAACCCGTTCACAGGCGCAACAATAAACACCCATGAACCGGTCGCAGCAGGCATTGGGACGACTGTAGAAAAAGTGAATAGTATACCGGTCTATGGATTGAAGTTTGGGTGGACTATGAGACTGGGCTATTGTAAAAGAGGTCCGGACACCTGCCATAACAAAAATATGTACATTAGTTACATTTGTTATTCTTATCTTTAGAAAATACTATTTTCTAAAGATGGCGTCGCAACTAGGCGAGCTGGTGAACCCAGGAAAAGTGTATGTATGTATGTCCGGTTTTCTCACGACGTCATAATACTAAAATTAATTAGTTTAATAGCAGTAATATACAAATTGCCGTTCTCATAGCCCCGGGGTTAACGCGTATATCCGGATCCATTGTGCTTTGGGAGCGTGGGTGAGGTTAGAAATAGAAAATATAGGGTTAAACTAACATTCTATACTTAGTTCAGTTTTCTTTTAGGTATATTTACTTACTATAACGCGACATAGAATAGAATAGAATACTCTTTATTGGCACATCTCAGTAAAAAGACATATTTTGGAGAGCTAGGCTCAAGATTAAACAAATTATTGAAATTGGGTTTCCGAACGGATTCCAGGTTCCTTTTAAATACAATTCTTCATTTAGGTGTGACTTTCATTTGAAAATCGTAGTAAGTAGTATGGCTAGATATTTTTATGAATGGAAGGAAAAACTCAGATAAAACGAAGAATTGGTAGGTATTGATAGTGAGTATTATAATATATTCTTTAGAGTCTGTGCGGAAAGAGAAGAGTCGTGGAATGTATGGGGCCCAATACATTCCACGACTCTTCTCTTTCCGAACAGACTCTAGTAATAGACTACGTACGCCTCAGATTATATAGTTTTACTTATAAATCGAGCCTGTGGACCATACTGGACTATAGTATGGTATAATAATATACTCCGCCTGGTACTCTATTCCCGTCTTTTCTAGGTCACCTAACTGACACAAGCCTACGTCATCATGCGACAGCGCTATATGATAATATGCGATAGCGCTATATATAGCGGCCATGTTATTGTGACGTAGGCCTGTGTCACTCTGGGAATAGAAGACCATGTTTTATTCGACCATGGACTATAGTTAGATGTTTTAACAGTACCTATAGTCTGTATCTTTAGGTATTTAAATAAAAGTAAACAAACAATTTGTACATTTTCGGGTAGTTATAACATTTATTGGTTAACCGACCAAATAACCAAATACAAAACCGCCTGGATCTGTCACTGAACCTGACTTTAATCTTCATTATTTGATCATGTAACGCTTCCATCTACCCTCAAGTCCCTCAACTGGCTTAAGCAGTCATTTGAGGGTAGATTTGTTTACTTTTATTTAAATACCTAAAGATACAAAGTATAGCTAAGCTAATATAGCCACCAAGTGGATGCCGCAAAAGAAGCGCGGACGTGGCAGACCCAGACGGAGATGGCGGGACGACTTAGACGCCTTCATTAAGGGGCCCACTGATTAACAGTCCGCCGGCCGGTATCGGCCTGTCAGTTGTTCGGAACTGTCAAAAATTTGTTCTAACTGACAGGCCGATACCGTCCGACGGACTGTTCATCAGTGGGCCCCTTTAGTAACCGGCCGGAAAAGGCACTACAACGGGAGTTGTGGAAATCAAGGGGCCTTTGCCCAGCAGTGGGACACTACAACAGGCTAATAAAAAATAAAAAAAACCGGGCAAGTGCGAGTTGGACTCGCGCACGAAGGGTTCCGTACCATAATGCAAAAAACGGCAAAAAAAAAACGGGCACCCATCCAAGTACTGACCCCGCCCGACGTTGCTTAACTTCGGTCAAAAATCACGTTTGTTGTATGGGAGCCCCACTTAAATCTTTATTTTATTCTGTTTTTAGTATTTGTTGTTATAGCGGCAACAGAAATACATCATCTGTGAAAATTTCAACTGTCTAGCTATCACGGTTCGTGAGATACAGCCTGGTGACAGACGGACGGACGGACAGCGGAGTCTTAGTAATAGGGTCCCGTTTTACCCTTTGGGTACGGAACCCTAAAAAAGATACAGAGTATGTAAAGTGCCATTATTTCACACCCTATCCCACCTGTCCCTGTTTAAATATTGAAGCTCCCACAACTGTGCGGAGGTGACCTTTAATCGGTAGACATTCGTAATTGCTACTAATTTGTTTAGTTTAGGGGCAATCAATGATATTGTTAATTGGTTTTACCCGCCAACAACATAGATAAACGAAGGGTTATGATTTTAGCAGTCATATTTATCATTTATTTACAAACAAGACATATAAAGTGGTATTACTAAACGAAATTAAAAAACAACGGGTTACACTCCGGGAGTGCCGGCAGAAGTGAAAACTCAATGACATTGCACAGCGCCGCTAAAGAAGTTTTCACTATGTATAATTGAGGTTAACGCCATCTAGCGTTATTTCGTCGCATTACTTGAAACCCCGAAGCACATCACTGTTAGTACTCGAGTTATATTATACCAGTTAGAGGGAAACTCACTAGATGGCATTTAAATCAATAAAGTAAAACTCAATGACACGTGACGTCACGTCTTACGTCTTACGCTTTCGCGAGTTTAACATTTTTTCCCTATCACAAAAAGTGCACAGCGCCGCTAAAAAAGTTTTCACTTCAAAAACTAGCTTAGATCTAAATTATAGTGTAAATAACATTATTTGCGGTATTTGACGTCTGTCACTCACAACAGCAATACTACGTAAAATGTTTTGCACATCGAAATCACAAAGGAAAACAACTGCACTGCGAACGTTTACGTTCTACGTCTTTTTTTTTTTTTATTTTAGGGTTGGCCGGACACCACCGTTATGAATCGGTAGTCGTCTAAGTAAATCGATATGAATTTTTCATTTTTCTTTTAATAAAAATAAGGAAAAGGTGGATAATTAACTGTAAATATGGATATATTTATCGTCACTTAAGAGCGCTCTTACAAGAAAAGTCGAAATAATGCAAAATTGATGATACTAGTCGACGAAATTCAGGACTTTGCGCTCATTATTAGAAACAATGAGTACTTGTTCCAGTAAAAGCGTCTTCTTATCTTTATAAATATCGTTGTAAATATTAGAAAAAGGACTTATTAAATTAGTAATGATTTTTTTTCTGATGGTCGTTTCCGAAAAACCCCGTGAAGCACTGAATGGCGAGCTCTTATTTGGAAATGTTGAGAATTTTACTCTGCTAAACCTGGCTATTTTGTATTACTAATACCCTGTACTTTAGGCATATCAAACTATATTTTTCCTACATACCTTTGAGAAAGAGAAAATCAAAGTAAAACGAACTCGATTTTCTCTCCGAAACAAGTGTCAATTCCTACGAAAATCTACTTAATATCGAAGTCATTTTCATACTCAAGCAATCTGCAACGTTTGCTTATACTGTTGGTATACATTAGTGTTTATGAAATTCTACTATAATTTTTTGGCAATTTTTTGAAAACTACTCTATATTACCGATGACGCGCGCTGCGCCAGCTCAGTGCCGCGGCAGAGCTTGTAGAGGCAGGACGTGTGTCGGTCGGCTCCGCACATTTTCAACGGCGACGACGAGGTTTTTTATCATTGTGTGCGGCGGGCGCCGTGTAAAACGCTATACTGTGTGCGTGTAAACCGCAACGAGAGACTTTGATCCTAGCACTGTTTTTATAGTATTATAATTTATAATGGTACAGTTTAATAAACTACCGGACAGGATTAAAAATATTTGAAACGACCTGACATTCTATATGTATTTATTTGACTCAAGATAGTACTCAGGGTCTGATGATGGAGCCGGAAGGTGATCACCGGTACCAATCAACCATGCAACTAAACCACTTCGTGTTTAGGCTCGTTTTATTCATCTCAACAAGATCTTTGACACAAGATAGTACTCAGGGTCTGATGATGGAGCCGGAAGGTGGTCACCGGTACCAATCAACCATGCAACTAAACCACTTCGTGTTTGGGCTCGTTTGATTCGGCTCAACAAGATCTTTGACTTAAGATAGTACTCAGGGTCTGATGATGGAGCCGGAAGGTGGACACCAGTACCAATCAACAATGCAACTAAACCACTTCGTGTTTAGGCTCGTTTTATTCGTCTCAACAAGATCTTTGACTTAAGATAGTACTCAGGGTCTGATGATGGAGCCGGAAGGTGGTCACCGGTACCAATCAACCATGCAACTAAACCACTTCGTGTTTAGGCTCGTTTTATTCATCTCAACAAGATCTTTGACACAAGATAGTACTCAGGGTCTGATGATGGAGCCGGAAGGTGGTCACCGGTACCAATCAACCATGCAACTAAACCACTTCGTGTTTGGGCTCGTTTGATTCGGCTCAACAAGATCTTTGACTTAAGATAGTACTCAGGGTCTGATGATGGAGCCGGAAGGTGGTCACCAGTACCAATCAACAATGCAACTAAACCACTTCGTGTTTAGGCTCGTTTTATTCGTCTCAACAAGATCTTTGACTTAAGATAGTACTCAGGGTCTGATGATGGAGCCGGAAGGTGGTCACCGGTACCAACCAACCATGCAACTAAACCACTTCGTGTTTAGGCTCGTTTGATTCGTCTCAACAAGACCTTGGACACAAGATAGTACTCAGGATCTGATGATGGAGCTGGAAGGTGGCCACGGGTACCAGTCTACCATGTAACTGAACCACTTCGTGTTTGGGCTCGTTTGATTTGTCGCAACAAGATCTTTGACACAAGGTAGTACTGAAGGTCTGATGATGGATCCGGAAGGTGGTGACCGGTACCAATCAACCATGCAACTAAACCACTTCGTGTTTGGCTTCGTTCGATTCGTCGCAACAAGATCTTTGACACAAGTTAGTACTCAGGGTCTGATGATGGAGCTGGACTGTGGCCACGGGTACCAGTCTACCATGTAACTGAACCACTTCGTGTTTGGGCTCGTTTGATTCGTCGCAATAAGATGTTTGACACAAGATACTACTCAGGGTCTGATGATGGAGCTGATGATGATAGACAGGTACCCGTCGCCACCTTCGCGCTCCATCATCAGACCCTGAGTACTACCTTGTGTCAAAGATCTTGTTGAGATGAATAAAACGTGCCTAAACACGAAGTGGTTTAGTTGCATGGTTGATTGGTACCGGTGACCACCTTCCGGCTCCAACATCAGACCCTGAGTACTGTCTTGTGTCAAAGATCTTGTTGAGACGAATCAAACGAGCCCAAACACGAAGTTGTTTAGTTACATGATAGACTGGTACCCGTGGCCACCTTCCAGCTACATCATCAGACCCTGTGTATCTTCAGTGTCAAAGATCTTGTTGAGACGAATCAAACGAGCCTAATCATGTTACTACATGGTTGATTGGTATCCGTGACCACCTTAATCATCATCAGATCCTCAGTACCAGTTCGTTTTTAAACCCTCGTTGATACAAACTTTACAACCTATAGGTACCAAATGCAATGACGAAACATGTAAATAAGCGAGTAGGTACCTATAATTTCTTTCGAGTAATATACCTTCATAAGTACGAGTATGCCCCTATTCATAAATTACGTCGTTTCAAATGGGAGGAGTGGGGGGGGGGGGGGTCTGGACATCGGATGATGGTAACATGACGTAGGAGGAAACAGATTCATCCGAAGCTTGATTTTTGGATGATTTGAGGGGTGGGGGGGGGGGTCAAAAATCGTCAAAAATAGATGACGTAATTTATGAACAGCCCCTATGTACATTTGCACTGCATTTAGTATTTTCGTACTTACTAAATAACAGTTTTAGAACTTTAAAAGTTAAGTACAGTTAGTGTTGTTATGGTTGATTTCAATATGCTTCGCGAAGGATCAAGAATGTTTAATCCATCATTGTAGTGCGAGTGTGGTAGAAGGGATCGGCATACTGAGCTCGCACGGCCTGCCGCAGCGCGTAAAATACCTAAACTCGCTCAACGCCGAAATGTAATAGCGCTCTTAACAGACAACAAATTTGACACAGAAATAACATAAATAAACTTTAAAATAGATCCCCAGTTAGTTTCAATTTTGACAATGGGTGCGACCTACTCGGTCGGTGTATTAAATACACCGACCGACCGGTAGCTTGCGGGAAAACCATATAATTCTAGCTTTATTTAAATCTCAAATAAAAATTCATTATACGTCACAATTCGATACCTCAGTCTACGTGCCATCCAATCGTAATCGCTTGCTGTGACAATCGATTTGCGTTAGTTACATCTCTATATACGTCAGTCATAATGTGTCAAATACCGCAAATAATGTTATTTACACTATAGGCCCTTGAGGCATTGTCCGCAAGGATGCTGGCGGCATTTCCTCGCTGTATCGTAATGCTGATGCGTTATGCGAGGAAGCCCCCAAGTCTTCGGTCACCAGTTACGTCAACCAGACGCTTCGCGATTTCTGCGAGCAACTTGTGCGCGCTGGGGCCCTATGGACCTAGAGTTTGAAAAATCGTAAATGTTACTACATTAAACTAACCTCATCTTAAGAAACTTGTAATATTAATATTACATTACGAGTGCGAAAAGTAGGGAATTCACAACGAGTGGCGATAAATTGAATCACGACCGAGGGGAGTGTTTTAAATCGACACGAGTTGCGAATTACCTTTTCGCACGTGTATTGTACAACGTTTTACAGTACATATGGCCCTTTCATGCTTAAACTTTTTACCTCTGGTGGTAGAGTTAGACCGAGAAAAGTCTACACCGATTTTGGTAGCCCACGCAGTGCAAGTGTTATTTCAAACGTCAAACTTCTATGAAATTATGACGTATAAATAATAGACATGTACCGGATATTCGGTTACTATCCGGTATCCGGCCTATCCGGCCTTTATTTTAATACTCGGCCGGATACTGGATAGTGACCTACTATCCGGCCGGATACCGGATTCCTAGTAACTTTGCTTGACTTTGGAGTAAACAAATTGGATTTAAGAAACAGTCACAGTCATAATCGTACCTACTCGTTAATTATTTTAAAACAATTTAAACACTACACTCATTTCGAACCTAGAAATGAGTCCGCGCAAAGGGCGCGATTGGCGCGAACGTTCACTACGAAACAGGTCAAAACCTGCACAACGCGCACCTGAAAAACTGAAATGTAGGTATAGTTCCGCCGGCCGAACATTCGGCCGATGGCCAGGCCGAACATCCGGTATCCGTTGCATCTCTAATAAATAACACGTCTTGCACTACGTGTGCTGTCAAATCGCTACAGACTTTTCTTGATCTGACTCTAGCCACATTAGGACTAGAACTTTCTGGAAAACTCGATGAAATACGCCTTTGTGGTTTAGAAGATCGATTGTACATCAAATGGAAAAAGGTTGTAAGGCAAAAAATCTGGGTCTGGGTCTTTAGGTTTAGTACTAAGACTAAGATTCGTTAAATTTCTCTGAGGTTCTTGTAGGACTGACAGAAGAGAATGTCCAATAAGAAAATGAGAGGGCGATAGGTAGGTAAGATCAAATAAAAATGAAAATAAAACAAATAAATAGGTAAATTAATCATTTATTCAGGCGAAATAAACCCTAATTGTACATTTTTTTCTTTTGCCAAACGCAGGATAGTTTGTTGGCAGAGGGAACTCCCTTACGCATAAGGGTAGACTTAGCTAATTGCCTAGTTAATTGTTAAGTACATATGTTTTATTGCTTATAGTAGTAACTTCAATTTAATTTCGTTTAATAGAAACATGGATAAAGGTACTGATTTAAACTTTCACGATTTTCACACATCAATCAACAATCTAATAATATCGTAATAAAGCTGTTAGAGGTCTAGACCTCTACAATTAAGGATACCTTCTATCCGTATCAGGCAAGCCTTTATTTCTTCTTAAATTAAAGTGCTTTAAAACGCTGTAACTCAAGTTACGGTATTCTGTCATTTACCGCACTTTAGTCACGAGATGGTTGCCATAGTTCGTTGAATCAATGAAGATTCGGGGCTAACCATGTTTACTATCCTGTATAGTTATATTATACCGTGTATACAGGGTGTTTCTCACCCTTAGTCATGGTTTACTAATGTGTTGCCGAAAGTTGTATATTAGAATTTTGTATTGCATACTGCAGTATGAGGCTGCACTAAAAACGTCAAATGATTATAACCTTTTTTATTATACATTTATGTTACGTGCCCAAACCTAATGTTACTACGTGCCTAATGTTACTTGGTAGATAGAAATACAATGTACTATTGGCAAGGATCCCGCAATAAAATTTGCTCAGTAGGTGTGTCCTATATTGTCCTATATAGTGGGCGTCACTTTCTATGTAACTGTAACATTTTTGACGTAAAATGCCCCACGCCAATGACATTCGATCTGAATCCCTTAGTTTTTTAATGTTTTTTGTAGCTTATTATATTAACAACAACGGCTTTAAGCAATATAGTATTTACTTCAAAGTTCATTGTCTTCGAGATATTTGGCATCAAAGTTGAACAATTTTAGGCTAAAAAACTGGTTTTCTGGCCATAACTTTTGTGTTAATTAGTTTAAATTTAACACCCTGGACACGTTTTTCGAGACGTCAAAGACGAACCCAAATATGTAGATTTCGTACATGTAAGATCCTTCACTGCAAACTAGATACGAAAAAAGTATTTTTTTAGACAATGTTTAAAAAAATCATAAAAAAATAAGTATTCATTTTTTTCAACCTCCGGTGGACAAACCCGGAGGTAAGAGATCGATAAACCGATAACCGTTTGTCTTACAATTCTATCCGTAGTGCAAAAAAAGGAGATACGATTCAAAACTTGTCAAAAATCGATGAAAATGGGTAACCCCTTTAAACATGGCAAAAATTTTGTGTGGAATTTTCTTAGTTCCTATTTCATGTCGCATTATAACTATTCATATCGCAATACATAGGTAGTAAATAAACACCCCGTATATATTTTATACGATTTGGGGACAGAAAGTGGTGGTTTACACGCAAGGGGATGAAGGAACTTATTGTTTATGAATTATGTAAATAGTTATAGTTATAGGAGAATGTGGATTCGTGTGTATATTTTGTTAGTTTAACTGGTTTTATATTTCCTATTAGGGGCTGTCCATAAATTACGTCATCGATTTTTGACGATTTTTGACCCCCCCCCCCCCTATAATCATCCAAAAATCATGCTTCAAATGACCCCATTTCCTCCTACTTCATGCTACCGTCATCCGATGTCCAGACCCCCCCCCCTAATTTGAAATGACGTAATTTATGAATAGCCCCTTAGCGTAATTCGCCAATAACTGGCCACCGGCTAATAACTGGCCACCCTAAACTAAAAATGATTATATTCTAAACGGAATTCATTTTAGTGTAAGGTTTCAATAACTGGCCAGCCTTCAATAACTAGCCACCTTATACTACAATTAATTCTGTTTATAGGCGAATAGAATTCATTTTTAGTGTAGGGTGGCCAGTTACTAACATGTGGCCAGTTACTGGCGAATTACCCTATAGCCAAAAAAGCATAAGTATTTGTTGATAGAGTCCGTCTATACTAACTTTGCACTGATTTAAGTGAGGGAGTGTCATTATAAACGTCACATTTTCAAAGAAAATTGACATTTTGTTATTGCAAATGCCATCAAAAATACTTTTTTTTTCTTTTATTCCCGTTAAACGAAAATCTCTGTCTCTATCTATTGTAGGTTTTCGTACCCAAATGGTAAAAACGGGACCCTTTTACTAAGACTCCACTGTCCGTCTGTCTGTCACCAGGCTGTAGGTGTCTCATAAACCGTGATAGCTGGACAGTTGAAATTTTCACAGATGATGCATTTCTGTTGCCGCTATAACAACAAATACTAAAAAGTAGTAGTGGTAGTAGTCCGAATCCCTCGGTGGGCGAGTCCGACTCGCAATTGTCCGGTTAATTGCATATTTGGACAGTTCGTCGTTATCGAATTTAAAATAATAAAAATAGCAACAGTTTTTTTTTCTAACGTACATACATACAAACGGTCTGAAAATGTATGTACATATATTAATTCATGTAAAGATACCTAACATTTAGTAGCATGAAAACTGCCCTAATATTCAAATCCACACGCCCTTTGACCGAAAATACCATTTTCCTAACAAAAGAAAACCCCGCCATTGGTCAGTTTCCAACCCCACCGCTTTTCCTAAAAACAGTGAAAATATTCTCCGTCCCGCTTGCACGCACGCTTCGTTCCAATGACTGACTCTTTCACACGCAAGGGTTAATAGACGAACTCACCAGTGCCTCAAACGATCAAACGCTAAACGGACGTTTTTTAAAAAGAACATTCTATAACCGGCCAGTGATTTTGAAAAAAGAATTTATTCACAAAGTTTTTTTTTATTTGTGAACGCAACTAACGACATTTTTTACTTTTTAATTTAAAAGACGTTTTTTAACGTGATGTGTGTTTGTGGTATTGTAGATGCGACGTAAATGATGTGTTGAAAATGATTGATTTGTAGACGGTTAAAATGGAATATTCTTGGCATATGGAGGACAGTGGTACTAATTTAAGGAGATTGCAAAGAAATCCAGGTAACTCATTTAATGATCCGTCGGAAAGTTACCAAAATTGAGAAATTTCCACGTGAAATACTTTTGGAAACTTCTGATATTATTGTATGATAAATGAAACTATTCATTTTAAAATTTCCATTTTATTTCGTGTGAAATTTTCGACCACTTTCGCAACTTGACATTTTTTAACACATTTGTTGTGTAAATAAATTGGAGAGGTAATAAAATAAAATAAAAACAAACATTAGGTACCTACGAAACGAAAAACTCCAGGAAAAAAACATTAATAAAATATCTTAAAACAACTATTTAGAAAAAATATATTTTTTTATGATTCTTATATGTAGATTTGTCTTAGGATTTTCCTTGCGATTAAAACTACGAGTATAATATCTAGTCTAAAAACTCCGATAATGCGTTTCTTTGACAGTTATTTTAATTAAGTTGCCATTTCGTTTTTGTTTGATTTTTTTTGCGTAAAAACTATTTCTGATTCCAAAATTTTAGAAACCAAGCGTCACGTCAATGTGCTTACTTTTAATTACAAAAATAAGTTGATTAACTCAAAATATTCTTTTCGGTTACCGCGATAGTTACTCATGAAATAAAACTATTGAAACGGATTATATCGCGTATATTGAATTCATACTACATCCCGACGATTGACCACGGACGCTGTAAAGGGTTCGAAACGTCGGGATGTAATAGTATGAATTCAATATACACGATATAATCCGTATTACTCAATAAAAACGTATTTATTCAATGTCTGTCTAACCCTTGACTTAAAATAATTCCAAACAAACAAACAAACTTAACAAACTTAAAGCCATTAAACACATATTAAACACAATACTTTATATTGATGTCGGTAAATCAATAAATTAAACGACTGATAACTATATCTTCAAAAGTGATAACTTGTTTTTATTTAATACACAGTCGTTTCCAAAAGTAAATACTTAAATAAGTTTGACAACCGGTTCGCAGTATGTTTAAAAGAACATCAAATCAATATTTATATCCATGTTAAAGAGAACCAACCTTTCAATACACGTGCAATATATTTACGATACAAGTGCGGAAAGTAGGAAATTCGCAACGAGTGGTGATAAATTAAAACACGACCGAAGGGAGTGTTTGAATAAAACATTTATTTACATACAATATATATACAGTGGTACTACTAAACGAAATTAATAACTAGCTTAAATCTAAAATAGGCCCTTGAGGCATTGTACCAAGGATGCTGGCGGCATTTCCTCGCTGTATCGCAATGCTGATACGTTGTGCGAGGTAGCCGCCAGCTCTTCGGTCACCAGTTACGTCAACCAGACGCTTCGCGATTTCTGCGAACAACTTATGCGCGCTGGGACCCCATGGACCTAGAGTTTCAACACCAAATGGTACAAAATGGTACTCTCTACCGAGGCTCTTATATTTGTTACGTTTTAGAATTTCGGCGCTTTCCGCCGCTCCGCCCGCTTTTACAGTAGTCCGTTGGAGGTGGGACGGTGCCAGTGTGTCTACGCAGGTAGCATCCCACACCAACATCCGTCCCAAGCTCCAAGGAACTAAGGACACTCCATCGGGCCTCTTGCCATCATCTCTGATAATGCCAGTCGGCTCAAGAAGAGCAGGCACATTGATGGTGGCAAGAGACCGACGGACTATGTCATTAAGCGACGCATGTCTCGAAAAACGGCCTGCACTTTTTTGACAAGATAATCCGTGGTGTCCCAGTCGGTCCACGTCCGTGCCACAAGAGCATATGTGTGGCGTACACACCGAAACCCCGAGTCGCAAACCAGTCGCCAGTCTAAGGGAGGCCGGATCCAAGAAAGTACCAGTATTGGGCGAAGGATGGGCATGTAGCCAGTAACCGGCTTCCCGGGCTCCGACCGCCAAAAGCCTCGCGCGGTCTGGACCTGTACAGTTGTTTAGGAGAGTATTGTAAGTTAAATCACAGAGGGAGTGTTTTATATCGACACGAGTTGCGAATTACCTATTCGCACGTGTATCGTACAACGTTTTACAGTACATATGGCCCTTTAAATCTTCGACATAGACACGGAAAGTGCTTATTGCCGCACTAGTGCGGGAAAGTAGCACCAAATGTACTGTAAATATTATTAGTTAACCCTTCTATAGCTTCCCTTGTTTATTTAAACCCTAAACCTAATACTTGTTTACTTGAGTAACCGTACAATAGGGTTCCAGTACTTAACACTTATTAGGAAAGTAAACAGTTTAGGCTTTGTATTGTTTGTCAGTTCCTTAATTACAGTACTTGCATAGATGTAATTTTATTCAAGTAACCGTATTTTTTTGTAGCCTATAAGGTGTCCCACTGCTGGGCAAAGGCCTCCCCACTAGACTTCCAGTCTTCCCGATTAACTGCAGCATCCGTCCAGTTGCTGAGAAATGCGACCAGGTCGTCCCGCCATCTTCTCTTAGGCCGACCTTGCCGGCGTTTACATTGTGGCACCCACTCCGTGACTAGTTTAGCCCACCTCTGTGGGTGCATACGTCGTACATGGCCTGCCCAGTCCCACTTTAGCCTAGCGGTTTTGACCCCAACGTCGACGATGCCTGTTTTGGTGCGCATGTTTCGGATACGGTCAATCATCTTCACCCCGAGCATGTTGCGCTCCATGGCTCTTTGGCAAACCTTCAGTTTGGTCTTTTGTAACTCGGTAAGGAACCACGTTTGAGCACCGTAAGTGAGGATTGGTAATATGTACACAGTGGGATCTACACAGGCGCCTATTATTAGGAAGGCGGAAAATCGTGCAGAATGGAGAGCCTTGGTGCACAAAATAACGACCTCATGTGGTCGCGACCCTCAGTCATGAGGAATCGAGGAAGAAGAAGACACAGTGGGCCAAAATAACCCCATATTTAATACAATAAGTAGTGGATACAATTTCACTTCGTCGTGTTACTTTTTACATATAAAGGCAGTATGCTTGTATGCCACAAATGCCTGTGTAGTCGCCATTAGATGAGCGGTCAAGGCACTCACAAATATCTGAACACGCATCTATTGTCAGGGTGTTATGGCTCCTCTACACGAATGGCCAACGCCGGCCAATCCAAGGGACGCATTTATGCATTAGAGGGAGCAAGTGATATTGCTATCTCAGTCTACCGCATGGCTGCGTCCCTTGGATTGGCCGGCGTTGGCCATTCGTGTAGAGGAGCCATTAGACTGCGTGTTCAGATATTGTGAACACCTTGGCCGCTCCGATATATCTGATGGCGGCTTTACAAGAATAGCAAAAGTGCCCGCGATACCTATTTGTTTGCAAATATATTCTTGTTTTCTTGCGGAAGCGTCAAATGTTCCGCTTCCATTTGAAACGTATAAACTGGAAACATGACAATTATCATTGTTTTTGTACGATAGTGGTAAACAAGTGTACTGTCCGTCCTATCTCTTCTTCCGTTTGTCCCAGCTTATTGTGACGGCTCATATGTTCATTGTAGGGCCAACTGTAAAAACCGGCCAAGAGCGAGTCGGACTCGCGCACGAAGGGTTCCGTACCATTACGCAAAAAACGGCAGAAAAATCACGTTTGTTGTATGGGAGCCCCACTTAAATATTTATTATATTCTGTTTTCAGTACTTGTTGTTATAGCGGTAATAGAAATACATCATCTGTGAAAATTTCAATCATCTAGCTCCCGTGGTTCATGAGTTATACCCTGATAAAAGATAAACGGATAGACGAACAGACGGACAGCGGAGTCTTAGTAATAGGGTCCCGTTTTTACCCTTTGGGTACGAAATCCTAAAAACCATTTCAATATCAAAAAAAATCTGTTCAGGCGTCTTCGAGAAATTGAGAATAGAATAGAATAGAATAGATTTATTCGTAAGCACAAACAATCGGAACAGTACATAGTATAAAAGAAAACACAAAATAAGATTAAAGTGCCACGAAATGGCCCCATCTCAGCATGTTGCTGTTGAGGATACATAATTACTTAAAAAATAAAATTAACCCCGTTTTTTAAAGTCCGTTAATTTCAAGGGTGGCTTAAATTAAGTAACACTTTCAAAGTAGGTAACCGGTATTCTAATTAACTCCATTTTGCAGATAATCAATGTTTTATTTTTATCTGATAAGGCCCCTACGAGTATGTACACTTGCCTTAGGGACTGTTTACATATTGCAACTTCTGCTTCCTGTATGCTGTTATGTTATTAGGAATATTAGGTAGGTACAGTCACCTGCAATAACATGTTACACAATGAAGGCCGCAAAAATATCTGAAACGATCTTATTCGTAGCGTCATAAGAGCGTGTCATATATTTTTGCGGCCTTCGAAGAGTAACATATTACTCCAGGTGACTGTACCTACCTACCTAAATTTAAAAAACCGGTCAAGTGCGAGTCGGACTCGCGTTTCTAGGGTTCCGTACATAAGTCCGACTCACGCTTGACTACACATTTCTAATAGGTTTTCCTGACATCTACAGGTAAAGAACTAATTTGTGTATTTTTTTCAAAATTTTAGACCCAGTAGTTTCGGAGATAAAGGGGGGAATGGTAATTTTTTGGCTATTTTCTTAAATAACTTCGAACCTATGTATTTTAAAATTATAAAAAAACATGTGCATCTTTGGGTCACTAATTTACATATGTGTACCAAATTTCAACTTAATTGGTCCAGTAGTTTCCGAGAAAATACGCTGTGACAGACGGACAGACAGACAGACGCACGAGTGATCCTATAAGGGTTCCTTTTTTTCTTTTGAGGTACGGAACCCTAAAAACAATTATCCTGCCTAGAAAATTAAGAATTTCGCTCTCGGTAGAATAAAACGACGTTTGCGTCTTGTGGAAGTTTGCGTATTAATTAAATTACCATGAATAATGGTATAAATTAAATATTATAAATACTTTCATTTTCATGCTTAGAAACGCTTTCTTAATATTTTTATGTAAGGTTTTTCAACCGTAGACATAACTGTAATCTTTACTTTATAATATATATTTTATAACTATAAATCTTTAATTTATAATATACAGTCTGTGGCCTGTAATACGAGCAAAAAAATAAACTGTAGGCTGTACTCTGTACACTGTAGGAGGAAATGCCGCCAGCATCCTTGGTACAATGCCTTAAGGGCCTATTTTAGATTTAAGCTAGTTATTAATATCGTTTAATAGTACCACTGTATATATCTTGTAAGTATATAACCATAAACATTTTTCATATAGGTACTTATAGGTATTATATAATATAAAACCTATAAATTCTTGTTTACTATAGGAAATAGTGTTTTACAGCAATTTTATAGCCATTATGGAATGTTATATGTTACCTACTTTCATAACATAAGTTACTGTACAATATTCGGTCCACATATTGTGAATGGACCTTTTTAAATAAACGTGTAAAGTGTGGGTCCGAATAGAAATTATAACTTTGGAAGATAGACAGCCCGATTCGAACTTTAAGATACGTCAATTAAAAGATCTAGAAACGATATGGATTAGGTGTCAGTGTCAAAAGTGACGTTTTAGTTTGAAGAAACGTCATAGTGATAGTGATGATGGTATATCGTTTTCAGGACTTCCGGTTCGAGCGCCATCTTGATGGCACGCGTCGGGATCAATTGCTTTGTTTTTTGCTCATTAATATTGTTTAAAGTGTAATATCGATAGCCTATTATACAGTAAACTAATGTGGTAGTGTGCAGTGAATGGAAAATTTATCTTGAAGCACGTTTAACCATCATTTTGGAGTCTACGGCCGGTTGTCCACGTGTTTCTTGTAAAGCCCGCTATCGCTTTACAAGAGCTAAATCACCGTTCACTGTCTTGTACTAACCGTACAAATTCAATCGTATTACCCTGCTACTACGACCTTGACACTGGCGAAATAGCCCCAATGGGCTGAAGCCATAATTTTAAAAGAATGAATGAATGAATATCGTTTTCAGTTATATGATTGTTTATGTTGATCCATATGATAGCTCTAATAAGGCATCGAAACGAGTTGGCCGGTAAATGGAGCGTATAGTCATTGGCTTGTACATAATTTCTGCATATTATAGTGAAGAACTATTACATAAAGAGACGACACTCTCTAGACACGTATATAAGTAGACATACGTAGTAGTTTACCAGCGGTATTTCCGGACCGATACGACCTACAAACCTTCAAGAAAAGAGCGTACTCCCATCTTAAAGGCCGGCAACGCGCTTGCAACCCTTCTGGTGTTGCGGGTGTCCATGGGCGGCGGTAATCGCTTACCATCAGGTGATCCGTCTGCTCGTTTGCCTCCTATTTCATAAAAAAAAAAAAAAAAAGTTTAGTAGTTAAGTATGTACCTCTATAGCCTGTAAACCAAAACCAAATTAAAAACCGGCCAAGTGCGAGTCGGACTTGCGCACGAAGGGTTCCATACCATTATGCAAAAAAACCGGGCAAGTACGAGTCGGACTCGCGCACGAAGGGTTCCGTACCATAATGCAAAGAACGGCAAAAAAAAACGGTCACCCATCCAAGTACTGACCCCGCCCGACGTTGCTTAACTTCGGTCAAAAATCACGTTTGTTGTATGGGAGCCCCCCTTAAATCTTTATTTTATTCTGTTTTTAGTATTTGTTGTTATAGCGGCAACAGAAATACATCATCTGTGAAAATTTCAACGGTCTAGCTATCACGGTTCGTGAGATACAGCCTGGTGACATACGGACGGACGGACGGACGGACGGACGGACGGACAGCGGAGTCTTAGTAATAGGGTCCTGTTTTACCCTAGGGTACGGAACCCTAAGTATGGGAGCCCCCCTTAAATATTTATTATATTCTGTTTTTAGTATTTGTTGTTATAGTGGCAACAGAAATACGTGAAAATATATGAAAATTTCAATTCTTCCAATTCTTCAATCAGGTGTGACCATTTTGGGTACGGAACCCTTAAAAGAACAGAAGAAAAAGGACCCCATTCATTGTCGGGCTTTACCAAATACGCGTGTACATACATAAGTACCTTTTACTTAACGTTGAGGAAATGCGTTTACGCATGCCACCTGGCCCATGGGAACCAGGAGCGATGACGGACTAACCAGATAGGACTAGGGACCGTCTAAAACCACTAACGAACAGTACCGTCTTTACCATAAGGGCACACGGGGCCCGTGCCCAGGGCCCCCATCCTCAGAAGGCCCCGACGGACAGACAGTAACAGTATATTTGATTAGCCATGATAAATAGAAGATCATAGTAGAAAAATGTTAGTTTAATTAGCTTTCTTTACTTTCCAAAAGGGCCCCAACTTATGTGCCCAAGGGCCCCAGCATAGTTTAAGACGGCCCTGTCAGCGAATGCCGACTCCGCCTTGTAGAGGAACGCCGCAGGATCACTATCAGCATTCAACTGCGAACACGGTACATAAGTACCTAATTAAATATGAAACTCTAGGTCCATGGGGTCCCAGCGCGCATAAGTTGTTCGCAGAAATCGCGAAGCGTCTGGTTGACGTAACTGGTGACCGAAGAGCTGGCGGCTACCTCGCACAACGTATCAGCATTGCGATACAGCGAGGAAATGCCGCCAGCATCCTTGGTACAATGCCTCAAGGGCCTATTTTAGATTTAAGCTAGTTATTAATTTCGTTTAGTAGTACCACTGTATATATATTGTATGTAAATAAATGTTTTATTATTAAATATTAAATTATATCAAAATTATCATAATAAACCGTTCCAAGTCTCCGTACTTTGATCCCTGTCATTGCGATTCTCGTTGTAAATTAATCTACCAATTATTATTTACTAAAATAACTCACTACGCACTGAAATCGGATATATGATAACGGAGCACCGACGTCAAAGCATCAGTTTAAAAACATAACATCATAAGTGCCTTCGAAAAAACTGCCTGCCATAGAAAAAAAACCGGGCAAGTGCGAGTCGGACTCGCGCACGAAGGGTTCCGTACCATAATGCAAAAAAAAAACGAAAAAAAAAGCAAAAAAAAACGGTCACCCATCCAAGTACTGACCACTCCCGACGTTGCTTAACTTTGGTAAAAAATCACGTTTGTTGTATGGGAGCCCCATTTAAATCTTTATTTTATTCTGTTTTTAGTATTTGTTGTTATAGCGGCAACAGAAATACATCATCTGTGAAAATTTCAACCTCCTAGCTATCACGGTTCGTGAGATACAGCCTGGTGACAGACAGACGGACGGACGGACGGACAGCGAAGTCTTAGTAATAGGGTCCCGTTTTACCCTTTGGGTACGGCACCCTAAAAAGAGTGCTGACTCCATACATCAGTTTTAGTACCAAAAAGACTATTATTTTCGTAGTCGACATCTAGCATTGAGTAGCGGAATTATCAGTACTGCTACTTGGCAATAGATGTTTCAACGACATAAAAGTCTAAAGGGTAACATTCCATTTCTGACCGCAGCTGCTACTACTACTACTAGTACGAACGCGTCGGTGTTATTGTCTACCATAGTAGGTAAATGAATGGTAGTGCTGCTGTCGTTGGAAATGGACCTTAATGCTCAACAACTTTCAGCTAATATTATAACCGGATTAACCGCAACTCTATTTTCAACTCCTTCTGCTTTTAATATTAGTTCTAAATTGTTCAATATAATTTTCGTGAGTCGTGACACTAGAGAATTCTAGTATCAAGTAGCGGTACTGATAATTCCGCCTGCCGATGTCGACTGTGAAAATAATCGTCGTTTTGGTACCAAAACTATGGAGTGAACACTCTATTCTTACTATATTTCTCTATGGCATTGCGATAACTTAAGACCTTTTTGAATTAAGTTACATTTTATAAACGCTCGAAACGAAATGTCGTATGCTCCTATAAAAGTCGTAAAACGTTTGACGTTTTGGTACTCGTACTATGTTTATTTGATGACAAATATGGAATTTTGAAGCGTTCAAGGTTCAAATGGGAATCGCTGTACGTCGTTTCGCTGAAATGTTTATCTCATATATTTTCAAGGGAAAACCTTTATTAATGAAAATATATTGAATGACAATTATTAAACTTATTCGCTTTATACATGACACATACAGTCGAAAATAGTTTTTCATTATTTATTTGTTTTCATTTAATGAGTACTCGTACTTACGAGCTAAGAGTTATGAATGACTCATGGATGAAAATATTTATTTTCAGGCAACTATTGGCCCATAGATAAATACCTTAAAACTAGCATACATAGTATTATTATAAAATAGTGGCTTGTTGGTTGGTGGTTATACATGTCGGCGGCCGATCGTAAGATCAGGCAGATCGTAATGTTCCTATTGTTCCTGTGTAATGTTTTGACGATAGATTTCACATTAACTCAATATATAGGTAGGATAGGTTCGTTAGGTTGCTTCAGATGCCCGAAGGGCAAACTGCCCAGAAATAGGAGCCCCGCGTAGCGGGGCTCCGTCGACTCAGGGAAGGAGTCAAAGATTTTCACGTTTCACGATATGCCTAGGAATTTCACGATATGCCTGATCTTACGATCGGCCGCCGACATACTCGTATATACCACATTATTATATGTACCTACCTATAGGTACACGTTTATATAGTACAGTCGAGCTACAATCTTTACAAGCCAACATTCCAAAAATATGTGTACACGCCTCTAAAATACTGACAATAAGGTCGTGTAAATATTTTTGGAAATTTGGCGTGTTAAGATAATAATATTTTGTGAACTCCACCGTGCTTACTAATACGTTATATGTACCTAGTTTTGGTACCTACTCTAAATAAAAAACCGGCCAAGTGCGAGTCGGACTCGCGCACGAAGGGTTCCGTACCATTACGCAAAAAACGGCAAATAAATCACGTTTGTTGTATGGGAGCCCCACTTAAATATTTATTATGTTCTGTTTTTGTTGTTATAGCGGCAACAGAAATACATCATATGTGATAATTTCAACTGCCTAGATCACGGCTCATAAGATACAGCCTAGTGACAGACAGAGACAGACGGACCAGACGGACGGAAAGACAGACGTACAGACGGATAGCGGAGTCTTAGTAATAGGGTCCCGTTTTTACCCTTTGGGTACGGATCCCTAAAAATTGTACCAAAATTGTATGAATGACTCTAATCTCCACATGTACAGGGTGTCCCTATAACCAACGGTACCTTAAACGTCAAAAATTGGCGTTTTATATATCGTTGTCTAATTTATTTCACTACTAAAAAAAACCTTTGTAGAGTCTGTGCGAAAAGAGAAGAGTCGTGGTATGTATGGGGCTCAATACATTCCACTATTCTTCTCTTTTCAAACAGACTCGAACTTAGTTAAAATTTATTTTTTTAATATTCATTATTAAAATTTAAAAATAAAATAAACTAACTTATCTATAAAATAAAACTAAATTAAAACTAAAAACTAATACTAAATAAAATTAAATTAAATTAAATTAAAATACGTCTAAGAAATTGAAATTCACTACTGACTTAACGTAGACTGCTTCAATGTAGTGTATCTGCTTATTAAGCCGAAACAGATCAATAATACAATCTTTATAATTGACGAGTCACATTCACAACACGTAAACATTACGTTTTATACGTAACCAATAATAACAGTACATTGTCCTAACACAAACTTAAACTTATACAGCTCAATGCATTTCACAAGCATACCATTTTAAATCCTACTATTATAGTGATAAAGTCTAACTTAAAATTAACACAGAGATGCGTCATCTAAAACATATAATTTTGTCTCTGAACGCATATCTCTATCGATTTTAAAAAGTCGTAAGTCTCTATGAAATTCATAGTCGTTAGTACCTTTTGCTGCTTAATAGCACGGAGCGCAAAATAAAAGACGATCATAAGAATATGTGCGTCGTATGAAGAAATTAATACTCTATTGTAATAGGCGGTTACGTCGTATACCGTCTATTTTATATTAGAACATCTTTAAGAAGGTCTTAAGCGACTTTCAAGATATGGTCCCATTTTCTATAGCAATACAAGCTATGCGTTTTAGTGAAGTATTAGCAGGCATTGAACCAGCCTTTCACTCTCTGTGATTCACCTGATTAATTTTCATTGTGCACAAAAAGTGATGTTAAGACAATAATGTACACGAAATTACACCTTCAGGTATTTGATTGGCCGGTTTTTTTGTTAAAAATAGTGTTTTTAGGGTTTCGTAGTCACCTAGAAACCCTTATAGTTTCCCCATGTCTGTTTGAGCATTTTTGCTCCGTGATCGTTAGTGCTAGAAAGCTGCAATTTGGCATGGATACATAAATCATGCATTACGACAGAACGGTAAAATAAAAACTATAAAAAAAATTTTTTTAGGGTACCTCCCATACAAAATGTCTTTTTTTAATCTTTTTTTTGTCCCAATAGTGTGGGGTATCATTGCATAGGTACTCCCTTATGCTTGTAATGTACATCATACATCATACTAATAGCCCCCGTTTGGTCTATTTTGACAGATTGGTAACTACGAGACCCTACACTTAACTGTTAGTACAGTCGCCATCAGATATATAGGAGCGGCCAAGGTGTTCACAATATCTGAACACGCGCTCTAACGCCCTGACAATAGAGGCGTGTTCCGATATTTGTGAGCACCTTGGCCGCTCCGATATATCTGATGGCGACTGTACATTGTCACAGAAATAAAACAGTTACTTCATGGTCTAATAAAACATGGTCTTCTATTCCCAGAGTGACACAGGCCTACGTCACAATAACATGGCCGCTATATATAGCGCTATCGCATATTATCATATAGCGCTGTCGCATGATGACGTAGGCTTGTGTCAGTTAGGTGACCTAGAAAAGACGGGAATAGAGTACCAGGCGGAGTATATTATTATACCATGAGTTACTTTAAAGAAACTAAGATAGGCCCAAGATATAGGCCAGCGTGTAGAGAGGGTAGTGGTGTCGGATGGCTTATGGTGCGGCGGGATGGCGTTGGGATGGCCACGGTGTCGGTTTTTCGTCCGCACATCAAAGAAGGCCAGCGATGTTGCGTATGCATCTACACGTGGCCCATTCTATAGTGCGTGCTCTCGAGTCTAAACCATCGCACGGCCATCTCGCTGGTCCAGCGCTGGGCCATCGTGTAGAGGAGCCATAAGGCTAGGTTCCCGTGTGAACCTAGTTAATTTTTCCCGTATAACGTATATGGGATTTTATCGAATACCGTAGTGAACCTAGCCTAACACTCACGTGTAAGTAACCCATTTACGTCAACGCAAGTGAAATGTAATAATCGGTCTCGCTTTTATACTAAATCATAATAGGAGCGCTAATATGTCAGACCGCGAAGCGTGTAGGTGACATTTCGATGTCAACTGCAGCTGAATTACTGTGGCCATAGTCTAATAAAACATGGTCTTCCATTCCCAGAGTGACACGGGCCTACGTCACAACAACATGGCCGCTATATATAGCGCTATCGCATATTATCATATAGCGCTGTCGCATGATGACGTAGGCCCGTGTCAGTTAGGTGACCTAGAAAAGACGGGAATGGAGTACCAGGCGGAGTATATTATTATACATTATACCATGAGTTACTTTAAAGAAACTAAGATAGGCCCAAGATATAGGCCAGCGTGTAGAGAGGGTAGTGGTGTCGGATGGCTTATGGTGCGGCGGGATGGCGTTGGGATGGCCACGGTGTCGGTTTTTCGTCCGCACATCAAAGAAGGCCAGCGATGGTGCGTATGCATCTACACGTGGCCCATTCTATAGTGCGTGCTCTCAAGTCTCAGCCATCGTATGGCCATCTCGCTGGTCCAGCGCTGGGCCATCGTGTAGAGGAGCCATAAGGCTAGGTTCACACGGCGTTAATTTTCCTCGTATATCGTATACGGGATTTTATCGAATATCGTAGTGAACCTAGCCTAACACTCTCGTGTAAGTAACCCATTTACGTCAACGCAAGTGAAATTTAGTAATCGGTCGCGCTTTTATATGTACTAAATCATAATAGGAGCGCTAATATGTCAGACCGCGAAGCGTGTAAAGGTGACATTCAGATGTCAACTGCAGCTGAATTACCGTGGCGACATAACTGCTGCGGCCTGCGTCAGACGCAGGCGCTGTCACAGAATAAATAATAGTACCTACGCTTCTTCTTCTTCCTCGCGTTATCCCGGCATTTTGCCTCGGCTCATGGGAGCCTGGGGTCCGATTGGCAACTAATCCCAAGAATTGGGGTAGGCACTAGTTTTTCCGAAAGCGACTGCCATCTGACCTTCCAAGGGGCTGTCCATAAATTACGTCATCGATTTTTGACAATTTTGGACCCCCCCCCCCTAAAATCATCCAAAAATCATGCCTCGAAGGACCCCGTTTCCTCCTACGTCGTGCTACCGTCATCCGATGACCAGACCCCCCCCCCCCTAATTTGAAATGACGTAATTTATGAATAGCCCCCAACCCAGAGGGGAAACTAGGCCTTATTGGGATTAGTCTGGTTTCCTCACGATGTTTTCCTTCACCGAAAAGCGACTGGTAAATATTAAATGATATTTCGTACATAAGTTCCGAAAAACTCATTGGTACGAGCCGGGGTTTGAACCCGCGACCTCCGGATTGCAAGTCGCACGCTCTTACCGCTAGGCCACCAGCGCTTCTTAAGGGGCCCACTGATTAACAGTCCGCCGGACGGTATCGGCCTGTCAGTTGTTCGGAACTGTCAAAATTTTGTTCTAACTGACAGGCCGATACCGTCCGGCGGACTAGTGGGCCCCTTTAACTTTAATTGTTTATTATTTTCGGATATAACCCAGCAGATGCCAATTCCCTTTACCTATAACAGTTTTACGGATCACTGGATCAGTAGGGGCGTTTATTTCACACAACTTATTAAACAAATTAGCTATACAGGGTGACCGGAAATAGGTGTCAATCAATATGTTGAATTTATTGCATACCTATTTTTTTTTTGTTTTTAATACTACGTCGCGATATTATTGCTCGTAACACAACAAACACGTGGATTAATAAAATATGTACAATAAAAAATGTAAAACTATGTAGCAATTCCGAACGCTTGAATTAGTTCCGAGATTTTCCTATAGGTATTATTATTTTTTCCTAAGTATCAATAGGTTGTAATTGTGACTCCTTTTTTTTTCTCTTTTGTTTTATTTATGTATTTACACATATACTAACATCTAGTTTTTTTAAGTTTCATTTTTATCCGGATTGGCGGGAAAGTACAAACGATAGGGTTGAGTGGAGGAAAGGAGGGGAGGCCTTTGCCCAGCAGTGGGACACTAAAATAGGCTAACAAAAAAAAAGTAAGTAGACTAACACAATATGGATTTTAAAACAAAAAAAATAAACTATTTTATAAAACTACCTTAACTACCCATTAGTGTCACTCACATGCGAATGTTATTTTTTAATTGGTTTTTTTTTTTATTCAACCATCCTGTAGTAAAATCGTTTAGATTTGCGTAATCGAGGGGGTGTGTTCAGTCAACCGTGTGATTTGTCATTAACCTACACGATAACGAAAACGATATGGGGTGGGAGACAGGTGCGTGCAGTCGGTAGTGACCCTGCCTACGAAGCAGGAGGTCCCGGGTTCGAATCCTGGTAAGGGCATTTATTTGTGTGTTTATCACAAATATTTGTTCCTGAGTATGGATGTTTTCTATGTATTTAAGTATTTAGTATAATTATATATATCGTCGTCTAGTACCCGCAACACAAGCCTTATTGAGCTTACAGTGGGACTAGATTGATCTGTGTAAAATTGTCCTATAATAATATTTATTTATAGTTCGAGCAATGCGAAATTTACTAGTATTCTATAAGATTTTATATTAAACTAGCGACCCACGACTTAACAAATTATACATCTAAACCTTCCTCACGAATTACTCTATTGATCTCTATTGATAGGTGAAAACCGCATGAAAATCCGTTCAGTAGTTTTTGAGTTTATCGCGAACAAACACACAAACTGTTTTACAAGGTGTATCTATAGTGATAGTGATGAAGACTGAAAAGACGAAGAAACAATCTTTTTTTTAATAGCACGTCGGTGGTAAACAAGCATACGGCCCGCCTGATAGTAAGCACTCACCGTAGCCTATGGACGCCTGCAACTCCAGATGTGTTACATGCGCGTTGCCGACCCTTTAAAAACCTGTACACTCCTTTGAAGAACCCCATACCCCCCATCCCCATATTTGTAGATCGTCGGGAAAGCCTCGCTTCTTTTGTTTTATTTACATTTAGCGGCGCATTTTACAAGCTTTTATTTAGTTTCACCTGACCGTTGTCTGTCGGTCTGTAATCAAATCTTGCAAGTTAAATTTGATCCACTTCCCGGTTTCCCATTGAGCTGAAATTTTGCATGATCTGATGATGGAGACATAAGGTGGCCATAGGAACTCTGTGATGAAACAACGCAACCTAATTGTGTTAGGGGTTTTTAGAATTGTCTCGATGAATAATGATGTCTGTCGTTAGAAAAGTACAGTCAGCGATAAAAGCTTGTACCAAAAATGAAATGTTTGCCAAATACTTATTATCGCTTGTCACTATGCCTGTCACGTTCTAACTAGGTGAGTGCGAAAGTGATGAGCAAAGTGATAGGTGATAAAAATGGAACCATGCTGCACCCGCTGATCATCCTGTATATTTTATACAGGGTGATCAGAATTTTAAAAAAATGTTTAGATTTGCGTAATCGAGGGGGTGTGTTTGGTCAACCGTGTGATTTGACGTAAACGATATGGGTTGGGAGACAGGTGTTCATGTTGGAAATAGTTCAGGTAATGCGTAGTTCCATAGTTCATCAGTTACCCGACTATGGGAAGGGTTGTTTTTAGGGTTCCGTAGCCAAAATAGCAAAAACCAATGCGTATAGTTTCGTCATGTCCGTCTGTCCGTAAGTCACAGCCGTTTTACTCGGAAACTATAAGATAATATTTGAACGAAATTTGGAACGTTAAAATTTATAACATTAGGGAAATAATAGCTCCGAAAGTTAAAAATATTGTGTCCTCTAACTTTAGAACCAGGAGGATCGTGCAAAAAAAAAATAAAGCTTATTAAACACCTTCCACGAAAATTATTTTGAATATGATCGGTCGAGCAATTACTGAAGGTTTATTTTACCTTTTTTTAGGTAATATAAGGTGGTGGTACTAGTGCTCGACATGCTAATGCCCAATAGATGACACCCTGCTGTCACCTCTATTGACAATGACTTAAGTTTCAAGATGACATGTACTGGGACCGCGTCGAGCACCAGTACCACCGCCGTATTGTGTTGTATGAAGATACGGAACACTCCATTATGCGTAGAGTCGGACCAAGAAAAGTCTGCAGCGGATTTGATAGCCCACGCAGTGCAAGTGTCATTTATGCGTCATAATTTCATAGAAGTTTGACGTTTAAAATAACACGTGCACTGCGTGGGCTATCAAATCCGCTGCAGACTTTTCATGAACTGACTCTAGTCTCAGACACGCTAGGCCAGTTTTTCCTTCGTTTCAAACGTTGTGATAATTAAAGCAGCTGACATACAGACTATATTTGTCTTACAAAAGAGAGCCATTCGTTCTATATATAATTTAAGGGTGCGTGTTTCATTAGGAGAACTTTTTAAAGAAATTAATATTTTAACTGTAGCTTCCCAATACATATATAATAGTATTATTTATGTTGTTAAGAATCTAGACTCCTTCACTAAGAATTCTGATGTCCATAACTATAATACTAGAAATAAAAACAAGCTTGCTATCAGAAAGTTTCGTGTTCGTAAAGTACAGAAGTCATTCGTTGGGCAATGCATTCATTTTTATAACAAGTTACCTGAGGATGCTTTAAGATTACCCTTTCCAGCTCTTAAGAATTACTTAAAAAAGTCATTGATGTTGAAGGCTTATTACAGAGTCGAGGACTACTTGACAGACAAACATGCATGGTCCAAACCAGAAACTGTAATAACGACAAGTAGCAATTAAAAGCATTGTATTATGTGTAGAGTTAAAGGTGACTCAGCTCAGGTAAGAATGCACATCAAATTGTATGAAAGCATCTCATAACAATCAGTCAGATTCATATAATATGTATTCTCATTTCTTTTATTGATTTTATATTATTTTCCTTTTGTAAGAATTTGATATGTTTTCTGAAAGAGCTACGTATTTGTATAAAGTTATGTACTCACTGAGTATAATTGCATGAATTCTATAGTAATTTAAATTGTATTTTTCTTAATTACTCGTAATGCATGTTAATTATAAGATGTAATAATGTTTTGAAAAGATGTGTCCCGCCGAGTTTGTTGCCGGTACCATATTGGGATACCCTCCTCCAATTGAGGGGGGATTTAAATCTTCTCGGGGCAGAGGTGTACGGTTGGAGCCGGTAAAGGTTTATTTGACGTTCATAAGCGCATTGTAATATGCCTACTTGAATAAACTATATTTCATCTTTTATCTTTATCTTATCTTTAAACTATAATTGTTCCAGGTCCGGGTCTCATCGACGAGCTGGAGGCCTACATGGCGCCCGTGGGGGACTACCCGCCGGACCGGAGGCTCGGGTAAGACTGTAATAACTTTAGGTACTAATAGGAACTACTTACCAGTTGCTAAGCGGGACATGAACAGTTTTGGCATTCGGACTCACGGTTGGGTGAGACCTGAATATCATCGGCGTCCTAGCCTAGTTGGTGTCGGTAGTGACCCTGCCTACGAAGCAGTAGGTCCCGGGTTCGAACCCTGGAAGGGGCAATTATTTGTCTGTTCATCACAAATATTCGTTCCTGAGTTATGGATGTTTTCTATGTACATATATAAGTATTTATATGTATGTTTATATTATATATATCGTCGTTTAGTGCCCCCAACACAAGCCTTATTGAGCTTACTGTGGGACTTGGTCGATCTGTGTAAAATTGTCCTATAATATTTATGTTATTTATCACGACATTAAAGTCGAAACGTCAAAACATGACGATGACTGGCTATATAGAGAACTTTAGACAGACAAGTCTGGCTTTACCACCTCCTGCGGACTCGATGTGGTAACTTGGTAAGAAATGCCGCGCTGCTATAGAACTTTATAGGCATCAGCGGTGACGCGGGACCCCGTAAACGCACCAGCGCCACAACAGATGATGTGGCTAATAATGATGATAGGATATATCAAATATACTTTAGACACAGATTGGGCTGGCATAGAAGACGAGACGACCTAAAGATTCACCGACCAAATTATCGATTCATAGACAAGTAAATCTGCTGTTTATGAAGATACATACTTAGGTCATACTGAAAATTCCTGGACTGGCCACTTAGAAAAAATAAGTCGTCTCATATATCAGAATCCAGAAACTTTCAGTATGGCCCACGTATATAGCCTTGAAACCTACTTCGATAGAGATTTTTTTGCTGTTTCGCCTCTTGCAGTTAATTCAATAATGTAGTATGATACCTACTTTAACGGCCTTTTAGTTTGTGAACGGCATAACGTCCCGCCGAACAACTAAACCAGAGTAAGGCCGATTGCACCTTAAACCGTCTGTCATTTTAAAACCTTCGCTAATCTTTACTGCTGAGGTGCTGAGTGGCATAATTTTTGCATTGGATTGTCGTATTTAAATTCTAAATTTCAAGTTCTCCATTCTTAATTCCTAATTATTTATTCTCCATTCTCCATTCTTCAATCTTAATTCTTGATTCCTGAAAACTGATTCTTAATTCCTTGTTCCTGATTCCTGATCACTGATTCCTGATTCTTAATCACTCATTCCTGATCGCTAATTTCTGATTTCTGATTACTAATTCCTGATCACTGATTCCCGATTCCTGTTTTCTGATCACTAATTCCTGATTTCCATTTACTGATTCCTGACTCTTAATTCTTCGAATTCATCATCATCATCATAATTTAAGAGCTTTGCTCTTGTCAGTGGAGTAATCACCAATCTTTCTTGTGCCAGTCTTTAAAATTCCTCATACTCATTATTTCTTATTTGGCTGAGATATATTCCTTGAATTCTTAATTCTAAATTTAAAATTATATTCCAGGAACCACCAACTCCCGGAAAGCCCCCCCGACTCCGGCTCCGAGAACCCCTACAGCCCGGACACCTCCCACATACCCGTCCTGCCAGAATACGTGGTCCCCTCACACCTGCAGGAGCTGGTGCCTGGAGAATACATGTACGAGGAGCTGAAGGACAACCTGGACGTGGTGGTGATGCCGGGCGAGGTGGAGCTGGGGGGGAGGCTGGAGGGGATCTATCCTAGGTAAGATTTAATAAAGTAACTAGCTGTATAATAAACAATATTTCAGCCTATATAAGGGCCACTTGCACCATCCCAATCACCCGTGGTTAGCCGGTTAAACCTGGAGTTGCCATGGTTACCAGTACAATTTGACACTTGGTTAACGGTTTAACCGGTTAACCCCGGGTTGCTGGAATGGTGCAAGTGGCGCTAAGATGGCCAAAAAAATATGAATTTCCGTTTTGGGATTATAATTCAAAGGTGTATGTGTATTCCCCAACCCCCAACTGAGCAACTTTTACTACGGGCCCAACCCTGAAATCGCGAAATAAAAAAATTTGGTGGTTTCTTATATTTTGGCTGGTCCATTTTCTATGGGAGGGTAAATATTTTTCGCGATTTCGAGGTTGGTCCCATAGTAAAAGTTGCTCAGTATAATCCCAAAACTTCCCTGCCAACGGGAATGCACTTATTTTTTAGCTACCCTGTATACGTCCCACTGCTAGGCACAGGCCTCTTCTCAAGCACGAAAGGGCTTGGGCTATAGTCCCCACGCTGGCCCAATGCGGGTTGGGGAATACACATACACCTTTGAATTTATTCGCGGATGTATGCAGGATTCCTAAAGATTATTTCCTTCACCGAAAAGGTAGTGGTAATTATCAAATCATCGTCCTCCTCACGTTGTCCCGGGTTTTTGCCACGGCTCATGGGCGTCTGGAGTCCGCTTGACAACTAATCCCAAGAATTGGCGTGGGCACTAATGCTCCCATGTATTGTATAAATATCATTACCAGGATATTTCCTTCCAGGTACAACCAAATGCGAGTAGACCTCCCGGAGCTAGACCAGACCATCATCAGCCCTCAACTGGTGTCCCTCGGCCATGAGACCTTAACACCAGTTTACACCACCCTACAGGAACCAAGCACGAAGAAGAGGAAGCACTCTCAAGACGTTTCTCAAGTCAAATGTGAACCAGGTATGTACTGCTGGATCATTCCACAAAATGGTCTATTCCTACTTTGTAGAGGAACTGACTGACACACTAAATGATAACTCACGCTAGAACGGTCCGGGTCCGGGCCGAGGCTTCCGAACTTCGTTTTCTATGACGGATGATCGGTGATCACGTGATAGAAAACTCATCCCGTTCTCGTGACGTTCCGGGCGTGAGTCAACGTTAAAGGAGGTAGTTAGTAACATGTCCGTGGCGTCTCCTCTAGCTGTCACTGCCAACGTCATGCCACAATAATCTAACAGATGGCGTTAGGGAGCTAGACCGCAATTAGTAAGAAACCTACATCGCGCTTACGGAGTTTTAAATGTCAGTCTATATATATAACTTCCGACCAACTCTCCGTGGACTTCGGTCCCCAGGCATAACACCCGCCTGGAGAGAGAGTACTCTCTATTGCCTCTCTACCTTCTACATGTCCTCCAATGTCGTAAGACCTACTTCCTGAAGACGTAATCTATAATGTCTATATGTATGTTTTACTGTATTTCCCTTTTATTCCAGCAGCCCTATCTCCAGAAACGCACGTCCGCCCAGCGCCACCTTCCGTAGACGGATCAGAAGCAGGCGACGACGTGCCCCTCCAATGCATAAGATTCGCGCCCTTCCAGCAGAATCTGTGGCACACGCTGTATGACTGCAACCTGAAACCGCTGTAAGTATCTGTAAAACTTCTCGTAAAATCCTCCCTGGCAACGGGAATGCACTCATTTTTTGGCCGCCCTGTATAAAAGATCATTCAGTCATTCGTGGCGATCACAAAATATGTACAAATTTGTACAGATCGCGACAGCAAGAACAGATCATTAAGTGTGCATCACGACATTATTGTGAAAACGTTCCTCTAAAGACGTAGCGTAGCTACGTAGAAAAGAAAGTAGAATATGTAAAGCCTGAAAGACTTAAATAATACCTACCCATAACAATAAATATTTGACAAAATCTTGTTCTTCCCTAGCCAACCCCCCTCATACGTCGTCGGCGCCGACAAAGGGTTCAACTTCTCGCAGATCGACGAGGCTTTCGTCTGTCAGAAGAAGAACCATTTCCAAGTGACCTGCCAGATTCAGATGCAGGGCGACCCGCATTACGTCAAGACGAATGAGGGGTTTAAGAAGATTAGCGGGTTTAGGCTGCATTTTTATGGTGTCAAAGTGAGTAAACAAAATATGTCCTTCGCAGAACAAACTTTGTTGCCGGTCCCATATTGGGATACCCTCCTCCAATTGAGGGGGGACTTATATCTTCTCGAGGCAGAGGTGTAGGGTTGGAGCCGGTGTAGCTTTAAGGTTGACACGCTAGACCGGGCCGAGACCGGGCCGGAGCTTCCGGTGCTTCGTTTCTATGGAAAGCACCACGTGATCACCGATCAGCCGTCATAGAAAATGACATGTCGGACGCCTCGGCCCGGGCACGGCCCGGTCTAACGTGAGTCATCCCTTATTTGACGTTCATAAGCGCATTGTAATATGCCTACTTGAATAATAAACTATCTTTAAACAACACTCAACTACATGTAGACATAACTCAGAAATTACCATGACAATTGTATGTACTAAACTGTATAATGCTCAGGCCTCAGTTCATTTAGACGGTTCCCTCACTGCTAAAGATCAACTTCGACAAAAGAGTTGCTTCTTCTCTTGATTCGGTCTTCAATTTGATGGAGATATTGTGACATCAGATGAATGTCATATAGGCAAAAGAATGTTAGGGGTGAATGTTGATGGACGGAGAGCGGACGGTAAATCCAACAAACGATGGATGGATTGTGTGAAAGATATGAGAAAGAATGGAATGAGTGCTGAGGTGACGAAAGATAGAGAATGGAAGAGAAGAACATGTTATGCCGATCCCACATAACGTGGGATAAGGGCAGGGGGAAGAAGAAGACATGTGGAAGTTTTTTACGTTTAGGTATTTGGTTTAGTAGCATCCACGAACCTTTGGATATAATTATAACCCTAGGCTAACCTCTTCCTATTTATCTCTGATGACTCAATGTTGTAACATTGCTGGTAGTATCTAATTAAAGTACCTTAAGATTCTAAAGTGACATTTTTACTTTCAGGCCGAGGATCCCAGTCAAGAAGTGAGGGTAGAACAAAGCCAATCCGATCGCACTAAGAAACCTTTCCATCCTGTACCGTAAGTAAAGCTTTCTTTCACGGTAATAAATAGGCATCCAGGAAGTTTTTGACAATAGGTGATTTTGGGCAAACCTGCTGAATAAAATTACACTTTTTATTTACACCACATTGGTAGCACGCAAACACACGGCTCTCTTGAGGGTAAGCGGTTACTTCAGCCTTTGGATGCCTAGTTATCCTTCTTAACCTTAAAATTCCCTTTTTGAAGCACTTTGGTTGCTCGAGGAAACCAGACAGCCAGAGCGTTCGTGAGAAGGAATCCCTTGAAACCGTACAGTGTGCGACCATTTAGGTTACATACCAATTTACAGAGCGACAAGCCCGAATCTGGATAAAGGATGATTCACGCTAGAACGCTCCGGGCACGGGCTGAGACGACCAACACTTTGTTTTCTATAGAAACATCACGTGAGCACCAATGTTAAATAAATGTATTTCTTCTTCTTCTTCAATCACTCATCATATAAATACGAGACAATGAGTGGCTACTGTTTCTATTCTTCGTATTTGACTCACTAAAAATTTACCTTTCAGAGTGGAACTTAGACGCGAAGGAACAAAAGTCACCGTCGGCCGCCTCCATTTTGCAGAGACCACCAACAACAATATGAGGAAGAAGGGACGGCCCAACCCTGACCAGAGGCATTTCCAATTGGTGGTGGCTCTTAGAGCGTATGTTCCTAGTGGGGATGTTATGGTTGCTGCTAGCGCTAGCGACAGGATTATTGTCAGGGTAAGTAAAATTTGATATTAGAATCAATTAAGGAAGACAGAAATAGGGCAAGAAGTGACATTCAACTTCAACTTCAGGATGTTGAAGAACATAGACCCACAGATCACTTCGAGCTGGTTATACCTCTGGGGTCCATGTTCCTAGTGGAAATGTTATGGTCGCTGCTAGCACTAGTGATACATCGGATAAGTGTAGCTCGTTTACAAATTGCCGCTATGGGAAATTCAGTAAGGCAAGGAACATAATAATTTATTAATAATAATTTACTCTTAACGTTGCTGCCAAAGGTTACCATCAAAGGTCATGAAAATAACCACGGCAGCATCAGCAGTAGAGACATAAGCAGTGTGCTTATGTTTTGCATCGGCTGCATGCTGTCAACGGCAGCAAAAGTGGCATTAGGCAAACTAAAACTCTTAACTTTTATGTGAACACTGTTTACAAAAAGAATATTTCCACAGGCGTCAAACCCAGGACAGTTTGAGTCAGACTGCACCGAGAACTGGTGGCAACGGGGCGTATCCGACAACAGTGTACACTTTAACGGTCGTGTCGGGATTAACACTGATCGGCCTGACGAGTCCTGTGTCATTAATGGTAAATATTACATTATTGAGAGTATAATTTTCATTATTTAAATTGAGGTCCAATTTAGTAGCCGTGTCTGGATTAACTTTGATCGATCTGATGAGTCCTGTGTCATAACGGCAAGTGTTTCATTGTCATTGTCATCAAAACTATTTCATGCATCGTTTTCAACATTGAACACAGTATCCACTTTAGCGGTCGAGTCGGGATTAACATTGATCGGCCTGACGAGTCTTGTGTGATTAATGTAGGTACCTACTAATAAAGTTTAGGAGAAGTAGAGTTTAGGCGTGTCCGCCGGACATTATATAATGGTCGAACTAGACTAATAAACGAACAAGTTCAGCTAAAGCCAGCCGTGTGGTAAACCTAGAAACAGTTTAATTATTAAGAATGTAACTTATGCTGATCGTAGAAGATGGGCAGAAAACTCTAGTATTTTAGGAAGCCTCTCAACAAGGAAGACTGATTAACTGTTCAAAATTGCAGGGCGATATTGCCGCATAGTGCACAATCAGTTATATTGGAGATCCTTGCAGAATAATTTTGTCCAGCAGTGGTATCCAATGGTATGCTAATAGAAACACATTTAGTTATTCTTTCTTTCTTGCAGGTAATCTCAAAGTGATGGGGCACGTTGTGCACCCATCGGATGCTCGGGCAAAGCATAACATTGAGGAGTTGGATACAGCGCAGCAGCTGAAGAATGTTCAGAGCATCAGAGTTGTAAAGTAAGTGTCTTAACTAGAACAGTATGTAGACTAAAAAGCCAGATTTGGAAGCTTACAAGCTTGTCTGCCATAAACATTATAAAAAAGTGGATATCAAAGATCGCGCGAAGTGGAAGATAAAAGCGGAAGGCTCCAGGAAGAAACAGGATGCTGGATAACTAGGATAAGGGAAGAGAGAGCAAAAACAACGTGACTTTTAGCTATAAGTGTATAAATTCCCGGGATTTCCAAGACAACCTAATCAAGAAAACTATGACCATTTATTTTAACCGATTGTACCGTTAATAATCGAACCAAGAAGCTTGCTTTGAATATACGGGATGCTCTATTGTAGGTAATCCGCATAGAAGGTAGGATCGTATAGAAGTGGTATACGCGTGCCTCCAAACATACGCAATGCGGCACTATGATTGGTCTAATTTATTTGTTGCCCACCATAATCCATACTAAAAAAACGGTGGGGAACAAAAAATATGTGAACAATAATAGCGCTTTCGCTGCTACTCCTACTGAAAGATACATAAGACTATCCCGTTCTGTCAGTTACCCCTACCACTCATGCCCAATCCAGTTTAATACTAGATTCATGGTAATTCGAAACGCAACAGTTGCAAGCGATTTCCACTATTAACCCTTCCAGGTTCAACTACGACCCGTCCTTCGCCGAGCACTCGGGCCTGCTCGGGTTCGACCCGACGTCCCCCGCCCCGCAGGCCGACACGGGGGTCATCGCGCAGGAAGTCAGACAAGTACTGCCTGAAGCGGTGAAGGAGGCAGGAGATGTCACGCTGCCAAATGGGGACACTATACACAAGTTTTTGGTTGTCAATAAGGTAATATTTTTAGACAAAGCGAATTATTTCATTAACCTTTTCCAGAAATAGTACGATTTATCGACCACATAGAGACCACATACGCGCCACTAGAATTTCAACTTTAGCATTCCGATTTAAGATTCAAATTAGATTGCACTTTCGGGAAATTTGACTTGTCTTCAAATGAATCATCAAAACTGGATAAATTGGAATATACTTACCTACTGGATTTTTCGGGATAACCTTGTAGATTGGTGCGGCCTGGAAAAGGGTTAAATATTCTATTTTGTGTTTTTGTAACACCCTGTCCCGATGAGTATATTATGTTACTTTACTAAACCTATTGCCTTGACCTGTCTATGTCCTTTATTCTTTATTCTTTATTCAAACACTATGTATAAGTTTACAGCTCCAGCCAAGGCACTTATCCAGTTAATTAGGTACATATGTTGTCAGTATCAGTCAGTATCATAAAATTAGTAGGTACACTTATTGTATTACACACTTATCTTTATAATTGAACATACATATTATGTATTACTAAGTTACATAGAGATAAAAAAAAGAATCTGATATTAAATAACATAGGTAGAGTTTAAAAAAATCCTGATACTACGTTGTAGGGACGGCCACTTGTCTGCGAATATGTCTGCGTTTTGGACTGTAGCTATGAAGTTATTTAGTAATTCTATTGCTCGGTACGTGGGTGCGTTTGAACCGTGATAGGTGCGAACATTTGGATATGCAAAAAGGTTTCTGGCTCTACGTGCGCTACGCCCTACTGCAGCTATGTAGTTGTCTGGGGTAAAAATACGCATACGCTCCAGAACGGATGGGTTGTCAATACGATTTCTTAAAAGCAGACAATAGTGTAAGGCAAGCGTTTGCTTACGCCTTAGCTCGAGAGACTCTAACCCTACCATTCCCAATACAAAGGATGACGGAAATAAGTACGGGTAGTATCCGTAATACCTTTTGTAAAGATGTCTAGCAAATTTACGTTGGACGCGCTCGACCATTATGGTATATTTTGCTTCCCGAGGGTCCCATGCGATAGAATTGTACTCAAGCTTGCTGCGAACATAGGCATTATAAATAATTATTGCGATTTTAGGGTCACGAAATTCAGAAGTCGTTCTAATAATGAACCCTAAAATTTTGTAGGCACTTTTGCAGATATTTATAATGTGTGAGTGCATGTTTAGCTTAGTGTCGAGTGTTAACCCTAGATCCTTTATTTCTGTTACTCGGTCAAGGGGAATGTTAGTAAGAGTATATGTCTGGAGGAGGGTCAGTTTTGGGATGTATCCTATTTTTAGTTTATATTAATGATTTGCCCAAAATTACAAAACATACTTGCATCATGTTCGCAGATGATGTGTCCCTCTTGTTTAGAAGTCCTAATAACCATAACTTTCAGAGCGATATCAACGATACCTTAACAGAAATTACGAATTGGTTAAATGAACACAGTTTGGAACTTAATATGAGCAAAACCAAATTAATTCAATTTCACCCGTACCAAAAAGAATATTTAGATTTATCGGCAACGTCAAAAGAACTTGGTATCGAAGAGGTTAGCTCATTCAAACTATTAGGATTAAACATTGACACGAGTTTAAATTGGAAAACGCATATTGAAGAGGTCAGGAACAAATTATCACGTTTTTTGTTTGCGTTAAGTGTATTAAAAAGGAACACAAACGTAGAATGTGCACTTTCGGCATATTACGCATATGCCTATGCATGGTTGCGGTATGGGGTAGTCTTATGGGGGAATAGCACAGACGTCGAAGATCTATTTATAGCACAAAAAAAATGCGTACGCGTTATAGCTAACATCCGACAACCAGAAAGCTGCCGACCACACTTTATTAACCTAAAGCTTCTAACCTTACCATGTATTTACATACTGGAGGTTGGACTATTTGTAAGAAAACACATATCCAACTTCCGGTATGTTAAAAGCGCGCGTCGAAATAGACAACTAGTTCTCCCTGAACCTAAATTAACTATGTATAAAAACGGGCCCCATTACCAGTCGATAAAAATATATAATAAAATCCCAGATTCTATTAAAGACGTTGAAACTTATAATATGTTTCGAAATAAACTGAAATCGTGGTTAATTGATAAATCATTTTATTCTTATCAAGAATTTATGGCATCTGACAATAGTGATAACGACTGAGAATTATTAATTTTACTAAAACCAATAACTTTGTCTCAATGTAATGGAATGATTAAATGAAGTATTATTATAAATGAATTGACATAATTATTATTATAAATAAATTGACATTATTATTATTATATAAGAATTTACATTATTAGTGGTATTGTATCGCTTAGTGTTAGTATGACTCACGACAGCTTAAATTCGATTATTAATATTTGACATCATTGCATTATATAAACAAGTATAGCATTTAAATTCGTATTGATTATTATTAGTGTTAATTAGATTCCTTAATTATTATTTACTGTGATGAAACTAACTAGATATTAAGCAATACATCATATGTTTTATACTAAGGTAACTTTAAGTATGTATTTAGCTATTAAGGTTAACTTGCCATACCCTATTCAGGGTCCATGCTGTTCAATTAAATTTAAAATACCATCTGTAAATACCATGGAATGCAATAAATAAATGAAAATGAAATGAAATGATATAATCTACAGACCGGCTAAAACTTATTACTTTGCACTTAGATTCATTTAGGTACAAGCGGTTTGTTTTACTCCAGCTGTCAACCATGTTGATTGTTTGTTGCAGTACCGTACAGTCGGATGGATTTACGACCGGTTGAATTATTTTAAGATCATCCGCATAGAATAGTGATTCCACGCCTGATATATTACTTGGCAGATCATTGACCATGATTAAGAAAAGAGTAGGCCCCAGAGTGCTACCTTGACTAACCCCGGAACGAGTGTAATACCTTTCAGATTGGTAAGAGTTTAATTGGACATATTGTGTGCGATTCCTGAGGTAGTCAGAGAAGAAAACAAGAAGTTGAGGGGTGAAACCTAAGGCTGACAGTTTGCATAGGAGAGTATCGTTGTCAACTAAGTCGAAAGCTTTCTTGAAGTCGAAATAAACAACATCAACTTGTCGTGCAGTATCCATTTGGCGCAAAACGCTATCAAAGAAGCAAATGTGGTTGGTAGTAGTGGATCGTGAAGCGCGGAATCCATGTTGACAATCTACTAATTTACGATTTATCTGATTAAGTAAGCAGTGGTTTAGAATGGTCTCAAACACTTTTCCAAACACGGACAATACAGCAATGGGCCTGAAGTTTGTGATATCGGAGGACGTACTTATCTTAGGAATTGGGGTCACTCTTGAGACCTTCCATTGGGATGGATATACGCCCAGCTTGAGTGATAGGTTGTATATGTGAAGTAACGAGTGTTCTAACAAGCATACACAGTCCTTGACTAGAAACGGGGGTATACCATCAGGCCCAGCTGACGACTTAGGTTTGAGTTTCCGAATAGCGGCTCTGATTTCTGAAATACTGATAGTTGGGATAGCAATCATATTCATTGTTGTTACCAGCCTCCAGTTCCGCTTTTTTGGGATCTAGTTGCGGAGCTTCAGGCTGGAATACGGAACTGAAGAAGGACGCAAAAGCATCGACTGCTTCTTGATCAACGACTGTTTTACCTTTATATATGTATTCAGATATTATGTTTCTATTCTGTTGTTTACTTTTTACATATTTCCAAAATTCTTGAGGGTGTTTACTTATATTACATTCAATATCATGAAGATATTTTTTATAAGATTTGTTAATTAACTCCTTTACGAGAGACCTGTAGTATTTAAACATTTCGAGGTTAAATTGTAGGCCTAATGATTTAAATTTCTTTAAGTGATAGTATTTTAGTTCGATATATTTTTTGATTTCCGGTGTGTACCACGATGGATATGTATATACTTTAGTTTTGGGTAAACGTTTGGGCACAGTAACATTGAAAACGCCGTAGAGTTTTTTGTAAAAAACGTCTACCGCAGAATCAATGTTATTTGAATTAAGAACATCAGACCAGTGAATAGACTCTAGTTCTGTATACAAGGCAGGGATATCAGCTTTAAAAAAATTCCATCCGGTCGGAGCATCACTATGTTCAACACTACGTGACGGTGAAGATAATGTGGTCAGTCTTGCCTGTCCTCTTGGCAGGGTGACAGTCACTCCTAAAGGTGGGTGATATGGATCTATTGGTATCAACGGCTCGACATCGCTACCCACGCACACGTCACTGAGACTAGTTAAAACTAAATCCAAAATGCCTCCATATTCGTTACAAATTTTGTTTAATTGCCTAAGTTTGCAAAATTCGGTGAAACAGTTAAATTGGTCAACTACAGTTTTTGTGCATGAGGAGAGGTTGAAATTTAGTAACACTATTTATTTAACCCATTACTCCGTTATTTTTAAGAAAATACTTCCAGGTCGGTCGCTTTTCTGTCAAAATGCAGTTCAGATCATAGAGTAATATAAGTATTAAGAAAGAGTGGTAACTCCATTATATCAGTTTTCTTACCAAAACGAGCGTTATTTCGTAGTCGACATCTAACGTCATGTAGTGGAACCATCAGTACTACGCGTTTTGGTAAGAAAACTGATGTATGGAGTTAACACTCTTTCTTTACTTATATTATTCTATGGTTCAGATGATAAGATTCATGAATAATTTAATGTACAAGTCAATTTGGATTAAAGAATAAACATTTTGATGAAGCCTAACATTCGGCCTTCTGCCTTTGTCGACTTTGGAAACAAATATTTGTATTAATTTCAGGACCGTATCTTCATGGAGAATCTCGGAGCAGTCAAGGAGTTGTGCAGAGTTACTGGAAACCTGGAGTCCCGTATAGACCATTTGGAGAAGATTAACAGGAAACTGTGCAAAATTAACATTCTTCAGAGGAGAGACAGTGCTCGATCTAATATTAGCAGCGGTAAGTGACAATGAAATGATGATGCTGTCAAATGTCTTGAATTTAGCAGTTTAGCAGAACCTGGGGTGCGAAACTCCTCCCTTCGGGCAAACTCGGCTCCGTTCGACTCAGCATTGCTCCGAGTAATTATTATGGTTGACACATCTTGACGTCCCTTTGCGTGCACGACCACAGATAAGATAATGGCTTGAATTTTGACAACCCTAACTAGCCGCTGTCAAACTTCGGTTCTGTAGGAAGTTTCCTTCTGTACGGTAGTACTATTATTTATTCTGTGGCAGAACTAGACTCTGTCGGAGACCAATCTTACAGATGAATTTTCAGTTTCTGCTTGTGGAGAGCGGTTTTTAAAACAGCTATCATCACTACACCTTAAAAAACAGAGTCCCCCGCCGCGTCTGTCTGTTTGTGTGTTTGTATGTTCATGCGGTTTTCACTTATCAATAGAGTGATTCTTGAGGAAGGTTTAGGTGTATGATTAAATAACCCGTGTGAAGCCGGGGCGGGTCGCTAGTCAATTAAAATATTTATTACATAATTGGGTGCCTGACTTCCTCCTGGTTGAATATTATTTTTAATATTTAAATAAATAAATAAATATTATAGGACAATTTTACACAGATCAATCTAGTCCCACGGTAAGCTCAATAAGGCTTGTGTTGTGGGTACTAGACGACGATATACTACTAAATACTTTTATACATAGAAAACATCCATAACTCAGAAACACACAAATAAATGCCCTTACCAGATTCGAACCCAGATTATCATACCAGGATTTTTATTTGTTTCAGACTCCCACTTCTCAGCCATATCCTCCTCATCAAAATCCTTCTACAGCGACGGCAACATATCCATAGACCAAATACGCGACATAGCCCGCAACATCCGACGACACGAGTGTTGCCATAAACTGAGTCACAACTCCCCCAAATACACAAGGAAACAATGCAAAACCTGCCACGACCCACGAAACTACTCAAAATACGGAAAATTCTACAACAACAACAAAACCTGCGTCAGATATCATAAAGAAGAAAACCACGAATGCAAATTCCCGCCTTACGTTGGCACTTTGGAATCTGACATTCAGAAAATCTCAGATGACAGCACGATGTCGAAAAAAAAAGATACTTGTCTGTGGTTGAAGGAGGATTTCGCGCCTGGCAGCACCAAGTTGGCGTTTTGTTGTAAGAAGGAATACAGTGATGCCAGCAGCGAATTGATTTCGAATAAGTTTTTGCAGATCGTGATCACGATTTTAATTTTCATTATGGCTGTTTGGTAAGTGAGAACTACTACTTATACTCTGTATCTTTAGGTATTTAAATAAAAGTAAACAAAATCTACCCTCAAATGGCTCCTTAAGCCAGTTGAGGGTAGATGAAAACATTACATGATCAAATAATGTAGGTTAGTTAGGTCGTTCAGTCACTGATCCAAGCGGTTTTGTATTTGGTTGGTTAACCAATAAATTTTATAACTACCCGAAAATTTACAAATTGTTTGTTTACTTTTATTTAAATACCTAAAGATACAGACTATAGGTAGGTACTTAGTTCATAATCTTATACTTTTAAACGAGCAATTCTTGTTTATTTATATCGTCGGGTGACAAGCAAAAGTCACTAACTAACACCATTGAAATTATTGGACAATAAACCGTGTTGCAAGTGTAATAAAGTGCATTGTTACTTTAATTTTTTGATAGTACTTAGTGACTTTTGCTTGTCACCCGACGATATATACGATGAAATTTGCTATATGGCGGTTTTCGGGGGCGATAAATCGATCTAGCTAGGTCTTATTTCTGGTAAAACGCGCATTTTTAAGTTTTTATATGTTTTCCGAGCAAAGCTCGGTCTCCTTGATATTATAATGCATGCTTGCTAAAGTATATTAAAAATACTATTAGTAATTCCTGTTTTAGCGCAAGTAATATTCTATGTGAAAAGTTTATTATTTGTGTATAGTCCGACAAGAAATTATAGAAAATTATTGAGGGCGCCACTTTCTACGTAACTGTCACATTTTTGACGTAAAATGCACATGGCAACAACTTAGTATGGACAACTTTTAGTTCAATTTTATATAATTGCTACTATTTTATTTCGCACTATAAGTACTTGCGTGTCATTCTGTAAAGTTGATAATAATATAGCCGGTCAAACAACTTTGACAGTAGAAAAAGATATTCAAATTTTCTATGGGACGATAACCCTTCGCGCCTTCTATATTAAAATTTGCCGCTCTTTTCTACTGACGGAAATTGCTTGACAGAGTTTAGTAGTTCTTTTTCTGACCGTGAGTGTTTTTTTTTTCAAAAATCTTTTTGTTTTAGTTTGGTGGTAATGTCCGCCCTATATTTCCGCGAACATCAAGAGTTGCTAAACATGAAGGAAAACAGACAGCATGAGAAATACACGTACTACAACTATAGGAAAGAAAACATTCCTTACAGAGCTACGCCCCCCGACTTGAACCAAATACAGGTAAGGAAAACTTAGAGGATATAAAACCAAACGGAGACGCCTATCTGTAATTTTCGGTACAAAATAATCTGCCAATTTTTTGCGCGGGAGAGGCACGTCAAATGTAAGGTATATGTAACGTAAAACTAGCCATATCAGACAAACGTCAGTCCATACAATGTGTATGACCATTGACCGCCTATGTTCGACAGAGGGGAACGCCTGTTAATGGCTATTCCGTTTGGTTTTATCCTCTAAGAAGGAAAAGGATCTCCTGCACATTTAATAATGACTTTTGAACTATTTCTCTCAATTAGTCTGCAAGCGATTCCTATAATTTTTTAAACTCAAGGAAATATGGCAAAAAGGTCCACTTCGGGCAAGACTCGAACTTACGACCTTTATTTTCCAAAAGTTTGCTAGTTCAAGTCTTACCCGAAGGGTTGAATTTTTTCTTTAATTACATTACATTAAAAACAACATACAACCTAATGACGAATTTCTCAATATATTGATGTTTAAATATTATTCTAGTAACTATAGTTCGTTTTTTTAGCATTAGAAATAAGGTAAACAATCTTGATGTGTCTTTTAATTGAAAAACACATTTTAAAAATAAGTTACAGCATATATGTAACAATTATGAATCGAATACGATAATTTATATTCTTCTGCTTTCATAAGTAATAATTAAGTACTGATTTTTAAAAAGCGTTTTTCAATTAAAATGCATGTCAAGATCGCTTACCTTCTTTCAAATTCTTTCTAATGCTAAAAAAAAACGAACTATAGCATGATAATAAATATTCACCTAATACCGTAAAATGGGGTGAGTAGGGTCAAAACTGAAATTCAAACCTCGATAACATTTTTTTTTACATATGAAAACTGAATGGTGTATTATATAATAAGTGTTCCGGACGTTTGTATTTTAGTTTTTATTTTATTTTGGGTAGTTCCATTTCATAACTTTGACGATAAAGAGGAAAACCCACCTCACCCCGTAGTGCTTCGTATTTGGGGTGAGAGGGGTTTATACAAAGGTGATTTTGGAAGATTGTTGGATAGATTTTTTTTATTGTGCGTATTACTATAGCTTCATTTTAAATTGGAATACATTATTTTTGTAGCAGTAGCCTTAAAATCCCTTCTCACCCCCCTCTCAAACCTTCTCTCCCCATTCATAATCCACCTCTCCCCGCGAAACCCACTCACCCCGTTTTACGGTATCACTAAATCAACATTATGTTACAGAATTTGAAATTCTCACAACATGTGCCTTCGAAGAAAAATGCAAAAGGTTTGTCCCGTTACCTATATTTCTAATATTAAAAACACACAAAAAGTTATAAAGTCTTTTTTTATTGTCATTTATTGCGATATTTTCTCTCGTGTAGCGGAAGAACGGAAATCTTTAAAATATACCCAGCAGAGACTACATAAAAGTGTATTTCATTTACCCAAAAACATGTTTACAGAAAAAGGCCCACACAAAACAACTCAGGAGTTTCCGACCACACCGTCCACAGAGTCTCTGCGCACAATCGCTTCTACCCTACACGCTTCAAGAAACTATGTCCGGGACGTGCTAAGTAAGAAACATGTTTTTTTTTTCTTTTTAAGTAGTTTAGAAATAATAAAAGGTAATACAATATTTAAAACTAACAAACAGTAAAACTACATAAAACTAAAAAAAGGGGAAATATAAAACTACAAACTACTTATAAAAAAAACTGGTTCCAACTCGGTGCCTTGTGGCAAGGTGCCTAGAAGGCGGGCGGCATTGCCAGTACTTCAGTGTATTTTAACCTCCTAAGACCCTGCACGGGTACAATTTTTTGTACATAAATTCATATTGCACAATCTATTTTCAACTTTTATTCAGTAAATAAGAATTACAAATTCAAAAACAAAACAAATTGGTCTTCTGGGTCTCAGGAAATATAGTCAAAGCAAGTCCTAATAGTCGAAAGCAAGTACCTACTTTGACTCTATGTTACGTTCCAACTTCAGCCGGTTTGAATCGTATATAAAATAAGCGTTCCGTGAACAAAGTTTTGTACGGAACACGAAAAAGTATAAAATCGTTGCTCCTAAAAACGTTTGTCATAATATTTTTTTCTCCTAGACATGGACACCACACACTCACCGCTGGACCGCGCGATCTCAATAACAGCAACAGCAGACATCGTTGGAAAACTCGCAAGTGCTTGCAGCTTTTCTGCTAACTCTGAGAATGACCTGTACGCTGAATGCCAGGTAATTTTCTGTATTAATGGGTTTTTATGTGTTCATAAAAATTTTAAAAAAAGGAAGGGATTGTGAACACCGTAACGTATCCGCTTAGTTAATATAGGTAGTTACTAATAAGAGTAAATTAATATCTGATAAAAGTTTAAAGAGCGGTAAAAACATGTTTCTAAATTGTTAACTTTGAACTAAACTTATTTGTTAATGCTGCAAAAGGATTGGGAATATATTTCAAGATGGATAAAAACGATGATGGTAAGAAGCACAAATTGTAATATAAGTCCATATTTCTGATTAATTTAGTAAATAAATTAATAATGCTAATAACAAATGTTTTTACCAGTCGCCATGCAACCTGGAACCCCCGCAAGCCTTTGAGAACCAGGAACCCTTAGAGCGGAAACCAGAGCTTAATGATACCTTCAGACCCCCAGAACCTCCAGTAAAGGTACACAAATAGATATCTTATTATTATTGACACCGGCCAATGGTTGGCATTGGCACCCTCAACATTATTTTATTTATTTTTAGCAGCAATGGGTGATATTTTTATAAAAATAGGCTCATTCTTTAATGTCTTCTACACCAATAGTGTCGATTAATACATTCTGACGCTGGGCAAATGACCTCTCTGGACGCTTACAACTTCTTGATGTAAAAAAATCTGCCAAGCTGACAGAATTGAATCTTGAAACCATTTTTTTTAAACCTAATATCAATAAGATTTATTTATATTTTTACAGGATAATAAACTCCCAAACATCCCAGTGATACCTGAAAAAAATGCAACAGAGCCCCTAAAACAAGATAATGACTCTATCCAACGCTTCAAAAAAATACCCGACGAAATAATGGCTGAAAACACTTTGCTGGATCCTAATAAGTTGAACCAGACGGATAACTTGACTGGGAGAGTGAGAAGAGAGATAGGGAAACGAGTGAGGAAGAGAGAGGCGAACGAAGCTTTGTCAGCTTCGATGCGGAGCTCGGAGGAGAATCTGGAGCAGCTTTCTGGTAAGAATTACATTTCATGTAGAATTTATTGATTTAACATTTCCTTTTTTCGTACCTATGAGTTTTTCGGAACTTATGTACGAAATATCATTTGATATTTACCAGTCGCTTTTCGGTGAAGGAAAAGATTGTGAGGAAACCGAAGTAATCCCAATAAGGCCCAGTTGACCCTCTGGGTTGGAAGGTCAGATGGCAGTCGCTTTCGTAAAAACTAGTGCCTATGCCAATTCTTGGGATTAGTTGTCAAGCTGACCCCAAGCTCCCATGAGCTGTGGCAAAAATGCCAGGACAACGCGAGGAAGAAGAAGAAGAAGAACATTTCCTTATTTTTTTTCATTGACAAAGAAGTATAAGATTTTGCAAAAGGAGGTTATAGATACACTTTCTTCAGAAAGTGTATCTGTAACTAGGTACTTGTAAGTTATTTCGCGTTTACTGAACTGTAACGCTGTGGGCAAAGTTACGATAAAGGGCAAAGTATTATACTTTTACGGTATCCCGTTAATTGTTTTAATATAATAATGTAACTATGTTGACCATGAATAATGTGACCTAATTTTACTTCATCTAATTGGTTTAAACTTAGGCACGTTTTTGTTTAATCATTATTTAATAATACGGTTAAAAAATTACTATAGGAGAAGTACAATTAGGTCATATCAAATTATTTTAATTGAACTGTAATCCTAATATTATATATTTTACAGCGGAAAAATACCCAGTTACCTTCGGTATCGCAACGCAATCTTTTACGAACGATTCGCTCTTCACTGCAATGCTGACGTCACACATGACGTACAACATCACCTACACCGTCCCGCTCTCGCACTGCCTGCATGATAAGGACATTGATATGGTTATCAGGTGAGAACGAGTACACGATTTTGTTTGTACAATCGACGTCAAAGTATGTTTAAAATGTTCTATATTTTTTCATAATTTGGTAACTATTTTACAATAAACAAAGTTACATATAAATACGCGAAATAATTCCCGCTTTTAAAAGAAAGAAGACTCTCACACGACCGTACACATAATATTTTCTAAGAATGATTTATTTCACATAACAACGATTGCCATAACATTTATAAAAAATAAAATTATATTTTATAACTTCAAGGTCACCTCACCACCAACTTAGCGAGGTCCGCCTCTGCGACCTCCAATGCGACGACGCGGACAAGAAATGCCTCCGGGTCCGCGATGACACGAAGCCGTTCTTACAATACGGTGCCTGGGTGCTCAGAATGCCTCTGAGCTGCAAGATGGATAGGATGCTCAGGATCAGAGCTTCGTTTGCGCCTAATAAGGTATTTTATTCATTATCCTGCTTTAGATTACTACCCGTCTCTTTTTTATAAATACAGTATGGTGCCTGGGAGCTCAGAATGCCATTGAGCTGCAAGATGGATAGGATGCTCAGGATCAGAGCTTCGTTTGCGCCTAATAAGGTTCGTCTAGCTCTAGTTTACCCGTCTCTTTCTTATGAATACAGTTGAAAATAGAACATTAAAAAAAAAATTGCTGTTACTCAAAAACGCCCTCCTAGTGCCTTCGAAGTAGGGCTTGCAATTCGAATATTCGAATATTCGAATATGTCGAATATTCGACCTGTTTTGATATTCGAATATTCGGCCGCTCAGGTTTCGAATATTCGAATATTTTTTATTACTAGGTAAAATCTATTTTCATCCGTTATAGTTACAGTTTCTGTGTATTTTGCCGGGTATTAACAGTGAATAAGGAACCGTAGGTACCCAAATGCGAAGGAAATAATGTTTTTACTGTATTCCTCTCAATAGGCTTCGTGAATACAGTTAAACCTAACTCAATTTCAAAGGAAACGAAATCAAAAAGTATGTTTTATTACGGTGCGGCTAATGCTTTTTCTAGGTACAAGTAACTTTACGTAAGTTTTAAGATAAAGGGTCATTTTGTTTATTGAGTAAAAGCGTACCTTAAGCGAATATTCGAAGTCTAAACCTTGCCCTTTATCGCAATTCACAAATTTGATCATACCAAACCTACCGAACTAGTTCTAACCATGCACCTTTAGCTAACGAATAATCCACCCCGTAGTCAGCCAACTTTTTCCCTTAAATATTCCAATACCAATTATATGTATAACTTATTATATAACAGCCGACCATTAGGAATCAAAACTAAACTTGCCAAGACTAATAAAGTCAATAAAGATTCAAAATACAATGGAATTAAAGGCCATTTTACAGGCTTCTTAACGACAAGAAGTTATTTTAAATCAGAAAATGATTAGTGATTAGTTGATTACCTACTAAAATGTTTTCTCTCTTACATACGTGTTTGGATGGTTAAAGTTATATTAATTCACGCAACGACGCATTTATAATAAAAAGTTTTATCAAGAAATATTGAAAATGACTAATTTTTGCGTTTTAGGTACTTACTTGCTTTTATAAACGTGGGTATTTCAGAGTAGGATGATAAAATCTAGTCAATAAGTGGATTTCTGCAAAATATCATTAATTTTAGCAATATGTGGAAAAAGCTTTTGAATAAAACGATAATAAACCGATTTTTCGTTCCTTTTCTTATTTTTTTTAAATATTCGAATATTCGAATATCTCGTCAGAAAAAGTCGAATATTCGAATACCTGAAAGTTTCGAATATTTGCAAGCCCTACTTCGAAGGTCTTGAGTTATGGTTGTGTTCTATGTATTTTAGTATGTATTATGTCTATCAAATATACGTCGTCTAGTACCCGTAACAAAATACTTATTAGCTTGCTGTGGGACTAAATAAATTTATAAGATTGTATTGTAACAATATGCTCATTTATTTTACTAGGTTTATTCGCCTTTCATTTACTAGTTACCCGTTTCGTTGTAGACTCACGATGTATTGTTTGATTAGTAGAAATTTTGGATATTACGCTCAACTACTATGAGTTCTGTACGATAAAGTTATATCAAAGAGAATAGATAGTATAGAGGGGTCCTGTCATACTAAATTTTGTAGTCACAGTAAATTTACTGCCATCTATCGACATCCGACTATAACTTAAAATGAAAACGTATAAAACAATCGAAAAAAATCATATGTATGGATAAATGATTTTATTATTTTTATATCATTTTGACCCATGTTCATTCACTGATACTTATGTGTTAAAATTGTTAAATATGAAACGGTGTCGTCAACGCCATCTAGCCGACCATAGGCCAAAGGTGTGTACGCCATCTATCCGAGAATGACTTTTTCTTGATTTCCGAGGCACGTTTTTTTCTTAGACTTTATTCATCTTATACGGAGTTACATATGTCTTTGATTATATTAAAGCCATCTAATACTTACAAATTCAGCAAAATAAAGCTTTGTCTCGTTATAACCAACAATAATTAAGTTTTACTTAAAAAACCATGTTTTGTCGGTGCCTAAGATTTATTTATTTTATTTCAGAACATCTGCTTTGCCTCGGACCACATATCGTCGCTCCTGGTCTACAATATACACGTTTACAGAGATTGTAACTGATGTTTGTCATAATAGTTATTTGTCATAATTTTTCGTTTCGATTAGCTCGTGTTTGAGTTTTTGTGTTGTAAACTCCGAAGTATTTTATGGTAATTTAATAGAGCTTGTGTGGAAAGAGAAGACTCCTGAAAGGTATGGGCTATTGCATTCCACGACTCTTCTCTTTCCGCACACTCTATTCTACAAAACTGTTTAGCCAACGTCAGTAACTTTACATTATTATGTTGAGTTTATCAACCCTTCTATAGACCGACCTTCTATAGTGCGGGCGCCGTACGCCTGCCGCCTGCACCTTCCCCGCCCCCGTAGTCGTCCTACCCCGTCGCCCCCGTACCGCGCAGGCGAGGACTCATTTAAGCGGTCGGTCTATAACACTACACGTGATCGTGTGCGGCGCGCTATTATGATCTTTGTTGGAATGCACGAAGGTTGATATTGGGCTGTAGCGACGCGCGTCAATTGACGTCTTTGGCGGTCAAAAATTTAAGAGGACTTCATAGAAATGAAAGATATTTATAAATAGTAAAAGCATTTAAAGTTCATAATGACATATCTTTATTAAGAATCTCGTTAGGATCTGAAAACTTGGTGATGAAAATAATTGTACTCGTTTTTTTTTTCAAATGGCTGTAAACCATTTCTCTCTACAGCCTAAGAAATTTGAATAGGTTTCATTTTCACTTATTTTTAGTATATTTTAATAATTATATAGGTTTTTATCTGACAAAGTGTTTATTGTGTATATTTTGGTCGTATATTTAATGTGTTTTGTCAAAAGTATTAATTACTTATGATTCAATAATTATAAGTATATGATGATAGCGATTACTAGACATATTTTTCTTATATAAGTATAATATTTCCTAAATAATTCAATACATTCCTGAAGTGCAATTATATTTATAACGTCCGTCCTCTAGGCTCAAATACTAAATGCGTATTTGTTATATATTTTATGGATATTCTCATATATTTCCACATGAATCTCATATATATATAGATATATGGACTAAATTTTGAGGTATAAAATTTTTAAATTATACCTATTTTTAAGAACCTTGTCATTAATTATAAATGAAATCACATTCGATAATCATTTTTTACACATAGTAAATATAGTAAAAGGTACAGCACATAGCGAATTGACATTATACGAAATATAAACCGCCTAGGTATATTTTTATTGCATATAATTTAAATTTGTGTTTTTTAATATATTTTTACATAACAATTAAATGCATACATGCTATAAATTGTGAATACAGATGTCAATCACAATGAAAAAAAACATACATACATGCTTTTGACGAAATAAGACAGTATTTTCATATATTTTAAAATGTCAAAATGTTTGACATAATTTTGAATTTATTTTCATGAATTTGTTACATTTTAAGATTGATGATATAATATTTAAGTCAATTGTAAGTAAATAAAATTTGGTGGTAGCTTTTTTATTTTACTTTACAGTACATAAATGTACATTTTAATATGTTTTGTTTGTTATTGATAATCGTTTACGTATATGACGTATTTTAAAGCTTTATTGTTATTTTAAGTGTATTTTGTTCTAGAAAAAACTTATTATAAATGATATTTAATACTCATTTTTGGTATTTTCACTGGTTTTCTTCACTATAGATCTCTTCTGAAAAATATCTCAACGAATTTTGTGCTTTATATTTGACGCAATAGAGTACACTTTACGATTGTAATATACACATTCCAAGCCAGTACTTAACTAGAAAATAAGTAAATATTAAGACCAGTTCCAGTCTAGAAAAAGTAGTGCCACTATCCTTTATACCAACATAATATATTTATTAAATAATAATGTCACTTATTTTTAAAATAGGCTTCTATTATTTTATTGCTCAATTGTTTTGATTAGGATTGAAACCTTTAATTCTTATTTTTATGTCATTACGACATTTATGACAATTTCAATATAAAATCTTTACAAAAACCAGTGTATTTTATGATAAATTCTTTTTCTCAAAACTGTGTTAAGATTAATTTTACGTCTTGCCATATTTTAGACTTATTTAAAAAGTAGGTGCATCACTTTGTATTACGACATAGATTATAGTTATCATAATTAGGTCAAATATAATTATAGCAAGCATTTTTATAAGATGTTTGTTTGCTCCACATTCCGATAAAATAGATGTGTCGAGTTTTATTTTTGAAATTATTTTTACTTTAATTTTTAGTTGGTAAACTAGTTAATAATGATAGAAGGTAAATTTATTTATGTAATAATAAAAGTTGTATTGTCTTTGTAGTGTTAAGCGTCCACAAATTTGTAATGTTAAAGAGACATAAATAAAATGTAGTAGAGTAACCATATTGTTTTCTTTCTCTTTTTAGGGTTCCGTACCCAAAGGGTAAAAGCGTAAAAACGGGACCCTATTACTAAGACTCCACTGTCCGTCTGTCCGTCCGTCCGTCTATAAGGCTGTAACTCGAGAACCGTGATATTTGATATTTTCACAGATGATGTATTTCTGTTGCCGCTATATCAACAAATAGGTACTAAAAACAAAATAAAATAAATATTTAAGTGGGGCTCCCATACAACAAAGGTGATTTTTTGTTGTTGTTTTTTTGCGTAATGGTACGGAACCCTTCGTTCGCGAGTCCGACTCGCACTTGGTCGGTTTTTAGTATTAAATATAACTTACAAATACATAAATGCAATGGGATAAAAAGGTTATGAATAAAAATGTATGTGTAATTATTATACAACGCATTTATATTTTAATGGAAACCATAATGAATTTGAAAACATTTTTAATTTTAAAATACCGACGTTTATTATTTAATATTTTTGTTTATGCTTAAAAATATTTAACATTTTGAACGCCGGCGCATCCATTTGCCGTGCCACTGACGCCACGGGGGTAAAATTTTGCTTTGTGAATAAATAATTCCAACCTAAAAGTGGGGTATTTTTCAGTAGATTTTAACCAAAAAACGATCGACGTCAAATGCCGTCATTGGCGTCGTTGTCACGATTTTGCGTTGATGTCAATTGCCGTCTGTGGCGTTCAAAAGGTTAATTTTATTAATTTAATAGCTGTTTAAAATATTTTAACTAAATTTTCAATTGTGGCTTGTGACTGAATGTCGATGGGTCTGTGCCTTCGATGCCTACACTGCCAAAAAATTTCAATATGGCGGACGAATGTTTGTAATGCCACCGAATTTAAGAATCATTTCGTGTGATGAAAAACATTGTGTGTAGTTACACAAGTCGAGTAACAATATTCTTACGCCCGGAGTTCCGGGCGTAAGAACTCCGGGCGTAAGAATATTGTTACTCGAGTCGTGAATTGAACACTCCAGCCTGCGGCTGTCGTGAATATAATAGACTCTTGTACAATATTCCACTTACCCCCCACGTTGCACAATGTACTATAGCTTTCTGAGTGGAAAGAGCCGGAAGATGAGAGTCCTGCATATAATACCTACTCTTAATAGGGTATTTGACTTAGTCAAATCAGTTTCTTTTTTCGAACTGTCAAAACGATTTTGCTACAATGGAATTTATATGAAACACTAGCATGTGACGTCACAATCAAATTACCTACTCTTTATAGTTTTATACGGGTTTTGAAATATAATTTGTATCTAGAACTGACTGCTGTCTACGTTTCTTTATTAATCTTCTGGTGCTTTATTTCATGCATGGTGTAAAACAATTTATATTAATTACAGTCAAATACCTTATTGTACATCTCAACAGAATAAAATAATAATACGGAAAGATAACAGCAACTCAAGTAGAGGTAAACAACAAGAATATTTGACACCTAACCTTACCATAATTACCAACATTCAAAATAAAATATTCTTACACAAAATTAATTGATTTGTCACGTGTTTATGTTAATTCTTAAAAATCAATTTCAGACTCCTCAACATTATTTATTTAGTAAAAATACAAAAAAATCATATAATGTCACACAACTTATACTCTGTATCTTTAGGTAATTAAATAAAAGTAAACAAAATCTACCCTCAAATGGCTCCTTAAGCCAGTTGAGGGTAGATGAAAACATTACATGATCAAATAAATAATGTAGGTTAAAGTCAGGTCGTTCAGTGACTGTTATAACTACCCGAAAATGTACACATTGTTTGTTTACTTTTATTTAAATACCTAAAGATACAGACTATAGTCTTTTAAGTCTTTTGAAAACTGGACTCGTTTTAACGAAACTTTCGAGTATTCTCAGTCTCGAGTCGAGTCCTTTATTCAGTGTTTTTTAAGCGCAACTCAAAAATACACGAGCCTCCGTATAACCTCCGTACACCCGTCAACAATTTTATTGATTTTCTAAATAACAGTAAAGAAAATAGGCGTGTATTTTTGTGTATCTTATATCAAGTTTGTATGAAGGCAACAACATTTTTTGTAATTAAATTGAGAGTTAAATCCCCCCTTAACTAAATTTAATTTAATTTAATTTAACTTTCCCTTTTGTAATGTGGGACGTACCACATTACATTCTATAAATTGTATATCTAGATGACAATTACAATTATTTTTTTGTTGTAAAAAAAATTGAGAGATATCTAAAAAGTACTCATAAGTCTCTACAAAATACTCGGGTCTCTAAAAAGTTAAAAAGGACTCGAGCTTCTACTTATTATAAGTCTTAAAAACTGAGTCGAGTCCTAAATGTGAGGACTCGAAGGACTCGAGTTAACCAACACTACAGCTACTTTAAATTCAGAAAACATTTTAAATGACTCAGGGCGTTGACCTCAGAACCGTTAGTTGCTTACACCGCAGCCTACGCAATGCTGGCTGGCATATACGACATATGTGCATTTAAAAACTAGTACAAACTTGTACCTTAGCGCTTGAGGATAAGGTGCACAATTCAATGAGTTCAATGTCTTGGTGAAACGACGAATAGTCTACGAAAAATGGAGAAAAGTTGTAAGATTATAGGATTTGTTTGTATACTTAATACTTTTTTACATTGAACGTGTAATTATGATAGGAAAATTACCTGTTTATGAGATTTCTATGGTCTTGCAAAACCTGACTTTAGCAATACCTAAACTCCGATATAAGTAGGTATTAATTTGTTTATAATGAATCTTATACCTTTGAACGAGCATTTCTTGTATATATTTCGGGGCTCTCGGAAACGGCTCTAACGATTTCGATGAAATTATAATAATTTCAGCCTACATATATACGTCCCACTGCTGGGCTATAACCGCGAAAATCGAAGTTCGCAAATTGCGGGCATTTTTCTCTGTCACTCTAATTACGCCTTCATTGGAGTAAAAGAGAAAAATCCCCGCAATTTGCGAATTTCGGTTTTCGCGGTAGCCCCTCTGGGCACAGGCCTCCTCTCTGCGCGAGAGGGCTTGGGCTATAAGTCCCCACGCTAGCCCAACGCGGGTTGGGGACTTCGAATTTGAATTTTTTCGCAGATGTATGCAGGTTTCCTCACGATGTTTTCTTTCACCGAAAAGCAAATGATATTTGGTACAAAAGTTTCGAAAAACTCATTGGTACGAGCCAGGATTTGAACCAGCGACCTCCGGATTGAAAGACGGACGTCATATCCACTCGGCCACCACGTATAATTCGACGCTCTCAAGGGAATCCAAATTTATAGGGTACCGTAAAACGGGGTGAGTAGGTTTCGCGGGGAGAGGTGGATTATGAATGGGGAGAGAAGGTTTGAGAGGGGGGTGAGCAGGGATTTTAAGGCTACTGCTACAAAAATAATGTATTCTAATTTAAAATGGAGCTATAGTAATATGCATAATAAAAAAAAATCGATCCAACAATCTTCCTAAATCAACTTTGTATGAAAACCCCTCTCACCCCAAATACGAAGCACTACGGGGTGAGGTGGGTTTACCTCTTTATCGTCAAAGTTATGAAATGGAACTACCCAAAATAAAATAAAAACTAAAATACAAACGTCTGGAACACTTATTATATACAGCATTCAGTTTTCATATGTAAAAATAAAATGTTATCGAGGTTTGAATTTCAGTTTTGACCCTACTCACACAATTTTACGGTACTTCCCGTTGACCTAGAACTATGAAATGTTGCAAGTAATATCGTCTTACACTACAAGATCAGGGTAAAATCTGAAAACTATAAACTTGTAATAAAAAAATTGTATGGAAGCCTCGGTGGGCGAGTCTGACTCGCACTTGTCCGATTTTTTATCTCATTGTTGTCTGAAAATCTTACTAAACGAAGCAAAAAAACGTTCGTTGCTTATATTTCTCAAAGAGTTATTTAATGTGATTGTAGGTTGGTACCTACCTCAACTGCAGCAAAGCAGGGTAATTGACTAATAGTCAAATCAGTTTCTTTTTTCGAACTGTCAAAACGATTCTGCTACTATGGAATTTATATGAAACACTAGCATGTGACGTCATGATCAAATTACCTACTCTTTATAGTTTCATACGGGTTTTAAAATAGAAATTGTGTTTAAAAATAACTGCTGTCTACGTTTCTTAATCTTCTGGTGCTTTATTTCATGCATGGTGTAAATTTTTTTATTTTTAATACAGTCAAATACCCTATTATGGAATGAACTGTGGCGAGCGGTATTTCCGGAACGAAACGACTTTCATACCTTCAAGGAAAGAGCGTACTCCCATTTTAAAGCCGGCAACGCACTTGCAAACCCTCTGGTGCTGCAGGGGTCCATGGGCGACGATGGTATTTGCTTACGATCAGGCTGTTCGTCTGCTCGTTTGCCTGCTATATCATAATATTTATAAACATAAACACTTTTAATAAACACGGCAACAGAAATACATCATCTGTGAAAATTTCAACTGCCAAGCTATCACGGCTCATGAGATACAGCCTGGTGACCGACAGACGGACAGACGGACAGACGGACAGACGGACAGACGGACAGACGGACAGACGGACAGACGGACAGACGGACAGACGGACAGACGGACAGACGGACAGACGGACAGACGGACAGACGGACAGACGGACAGATGTACAGATGGACAGATGGACATCCAGACAGACAAACAGACAAACAGACTGACAGCGGAGTCTTAGTAATAGGGTCCCGTTTTTACCCTTTGGGTACGGAACCCTATGAAATGGGCCAAGTCGCGAAATTCGGACCAAGAAAACTGCATTGACATTTGCAATTCCGAAGTGTGACAATGTCAAAGTTCTATGAAAATATGACGTTTATAATAACACTTTCTGACTTTGAAAATCTTATCTGACGTGGAAATATCGGGAGCTCGAAAACAATACAAAAGGTAATCACGGTCCATATCGCGGTCGATATAGTCTAGTGGTAATAACCGTGAATCATTCAAAACTGTTACTTCCGGACTTTGTTATATTAAAATCGGTATAAAGTTAGGTATAGTCTTGTGCTTGGAATTTTTTTAATAATACCATATTTATTTATGTAAAAGTATGTCAATTACCTTCTACGTAAATGCAGAATATTAATTACGGTTGATTGTGAGTCAATGGAGCTGGTATTGCAAGATTATCATCACGACGATTAAGGCTAGGTTTCGAGTTGAGCGGAGGCTCGCGCGGAAGCGGATTTTCTTTACATACCTATTAAGTTGGGTTTTAGCCGAGCTGAAGTGTCTTTCAAATCTGCGATCCGAATGGATATTACAATTAAATACGTTTATTTTGACATGCTCGCAATGAATAAATTATCAAGAAATTGGCCTAACAAAAGTCGTGGACAATTATATAGGTACCTTAATAGGTACCAATTTCTTTCAACTTTTTGGATTGAAATATGAAAGAAAAGGAAAATAAGAACCTATATTGGCAAAAGCTAATGGGAAAAATAAGATTGTAACACTTTGTACCTATAAAACTAAAAATGTACCTATACGAAATGTTATAATACGTTGTTCTGAAAAGTTAATTGGTTTAAAGCCTAGTTTACTCTCTGGGTTGGAAGGGAGTTGGAAGGTGAGATGGCAGTCGCTTTCGTAAAAACTAGTGGCCCCCAGGCTCCCATGAGCCGTGGAAAAATGCCGGGCCAACGCGAGGAAGATGATGATTCTGAAAAGTTAATTGGTTTGTTTTATATTTTTAAATTTCTATTGAATAATTTCATCAATTTCACAAAACTTGGTTAAGCTGAGAATACATCCTCCCCTCGCATAAATACTTTGGAAAAATTCCAATTACGAAATACAAATTGTTTGCTGAACTAACATAACAAATACTTGTTACTTATATTATTTATCAGATTCATTTTAGTTTGTTATAATTAATTAAATTTCTAGGTATATTTAATTTTTTTTTTATAATATTATAATTCAAATTAATTTATAATTTATTCATTGTTTTTATGGGCTTTACAAGATTACCTAGTTTAATTCTGTTAATTTATATTTAACTCCGTAAATAATAACAAAATAGTAAAAAATTGTTTAAGTCAAGCTGGTCACGTTGGACGCGAATTCGCACGTCGCTCCGGTGTGCAAGTGTGACATCGCTATATATTTGTGCACAGAGCTGTCACGCTCATACACATGCAAATTCAGTCAGTGTATGACCCAAAAATAAAATAACAACTAAAATCGCTGCCACTTTCACCACAGCCTAACGCACCAGACCATCAAACATACCTCCCCGCTGCAGTGATCACGCAACGCGCGCCGCGACCGCCCGCGTCCGCCATTTTGTTTAGTGACGTCACAACCGGTCAACGATACACAAGGTAAGGGACATTAAAATATAGATATATTATGTTTCGGCATTAAAGTTGAGGTATGTAATGAATATCTATGTATGTAATGACAGTGAGATTTTGAAATTAATGTAAGTAAATAGAAAATTCGACAGCTACTTGCATGATTGCCTGACCTATTCCATGACCTACTAAGTTTCAAGTTTTAGACTAAAATGGGGGAATCAACTTTTTAATCTCAGTTGTTGCCATGGAGTTACGTTACTATGGACAACTTTTAATGTACGATTCCGACCGACCGGCTGGAGTAGGGCCGCGCCGGAGCATATTCAATGTGCTTGTGTTTCATATAAAAATGAAGTGTCGGGCGCCCCGGCCCGGGCCCGGACCGTTCTAGCGTGAGTGTGCGTGCGTGCGTGCGTGCGTGCGTGCGTGCGTGCGTGCGTGCGTGCGTGCGTGCGTGCGTGCGTGCGTGCGTGCGTGCGTGCGTGCGTGCGTGCGTGCGTGCGTGCGTGCGTGCGTGCGTGCGTGCGTGCGTGCGTGCGTGCGTGCGTGCGTGCGTGCGTGCGTGCGTGCGTGCGTGCGTGCGTGCGTGCGTGCGTGCGTGCGTGCGTGCGTGCGTGCGTGCGTGTGTGTGTGTGTGTGTGTGTGTACCTACTAATCAACTAACGATTCACCTTGCACTGCCGACTCCATAATAGGGCATTTGACTACTAGTCAAATCATTTTCTTTTTTCGAAATGTCACAACGATTTTGCTACAATGGAATTTATATGAAACACTAGCATGTGATGTCACGATCAAATTACCTACTCTTTATACTTTTATACGGGTTTTAAAATAGTAATTGTGTTTAAAAATAACTGCTGTCTACGTTTCTCTATTAATCTTCTGGTGCTTTATTTCAAGCATGGTGTAAAATAATTTATTTTAAATACAGTCAAATACCCTATACTTAATTACGACACAAATGCGTAAAATAGGAAATTCGCAACGAGTGGGGAATTTTAAAACACGACCGAAAGGAGTGTTTTAAATCGACACGACACGAGTTGCGAATTACCTATTCGCATGTGTATCGTACAACATTTTACAATACCTAGGTACAATGGCCCTTTAAATTTTCGACGTAGTTACGTATGTAATGTGCGTAGGGTCATAGAGAAAAAAATTACATAGAGTGCTCACTCCATACATCAGTTTTAGTACCAAAACGACTATTAAATTATTTTCGTAGTCGACATCTAGCATCAAGTAGCGGAATTATCAGTACTGTTACTTGACAATAGATGTTCCGACGACCGAAAAGTCTAATGCTCAACAATTATTAACTAATATTATAACTAGATTTAACGGAACTCTATTTTCAACTCCTTTTGCTTTTAATATTAGTTGTAAATTGTTGTTCAATACCATTTTCATAAGTCGCGACACTAAAAAATTCTAGTATCAAGTAGGTAGCGGTACTGATAATTCCGCTACTCGATGCTAGATGTCGACTGCCAAAATAATAGTCTTTTTGGTACCATAACTAATGTATGGAGTGAGCACTCTATTCTTACTATATTTCTCTATGACTCACTATAAACACCTAGACCGGCCATGACTTGTGCGGTTGTTTACATAACTAATATAGAATTTACGTCCAAAGTTCAAATATGAATGTGTTAGCAAACACGTTACATTCAAGAGTTCCGTAATCTTGGATGTGTAGTTATTTTTGCGACTGTAAGATAATAGAAGACTGCTATATATAGGGTATTTGACTGTATTTAAAATAAATTATTTTACACATTGCATGAAATAAAGCACCAGAAGATTAATAGAGAAACGTAGACAGCAGTTATTTTTAGACACAGTTTCTATTTTAAAACCCGTATCAAAGGCAAGTCAAATGCAAGTGGATTCTTCCGATTCCGCGATTCTCTCTTAACAATGGGGTTGAAGTTTTTAGCAGATGGCGCCATCATAGCTTGCCCTGTCAATCCCTAGAATTGTGTCAAATTTTTGTTTTTTTAATGCCCCGGATGCCAGCCGTTTAAGCCAAATCTCATAGAAAAAGGGGCAAGCTATGATGGCGCCATCTATGCAAACCTTTGACAGTTGCCAACCCCATTTGAAAACAATTATGCACTACATCTGTGCATAGGTTAGAAAATGTGTCAACAAAAGATTTCTTCATACTTGTATCCGGACTTATAAATTGCTTCACTGCACTACGTACTATAGCATTGTATGCATTGTTTAGATTAATTGCGTAGTCGGTGTATACGATCGTTTTTTGAGTACGTATGTAAATGAAAGCATAAAGGATGACTCACGCTAGACCGAGCCGTGCCCGGGCCGAGACCAGGCGGCTTAGCACGGTCGCGTTTTTATCCCTTGTCACCATGCCTGTCACGTTCTAACAAGTATGTAAGTGCGAAAGGGACGCGCATAGTGATAGTCGATAAAAATGGAACCGTGCTGAGCCCGCAGGAACTCCTCCCTTCGGGCAAACTCGTCTCAGTTCGGCTCAGCATTGCTCCGAGCAATTATTAGGGTTGACACAACCTGACGTCCCTTTTCGTGCACGACCACAGATAAGATAATGGCTTGAATTTTGACAACCCTAAAGAATACATACAAATTATTAAATAAATATTGAACATAATTAGTTATATATTAGTTAGTTGACATTGATGCGTACTATTCAGTACTAGATCTATTTAATAATTGTTTTTATTATGTTATTTTTTTTAGACTTAGTATTTATTTTTAATTTTTTATTGACATCATTTTCTATGATTTGTACTTTATATGTAGTACCTACCTACTGTAACTGATTAAATTTTTCTATTGAAATTGTTTTATTTTTATATTTTTTACTATTGTGACATTTTGACGTTTTTTAATTTATTTCTATTTGCATTGTTTTGATTTGATATGTACTAATTTTATTTTATTTTATATTTCGATGTTCGGTTTTAATTCTTATTGTTATTCTAAAAAACGATCATCATACGACAAATAGTACTAGCTGAAATGTATGTATATTTTACCTGTATGAAAATTGTATATTGAGATAAATAAACTAAACTAAACTAGCTGAAAAAGATAGTGCCATATATTAGAAAGTGACAGCATGATTCGACCCTGAACCGCTGTCAAACTTCGGTTTTGTAGGAAGTTTCCTTTCTGTACGGTAGCATAGAGAAAAAAATACATAGATTGCTCACTCCATACAGTTTTGGTACCAAAAAGACAAATATTTTCATAGTCGACATCTAGCATCGAGTAGCGGAATTATCAGCACTGCTAAGTAGCAGTAGTAGTACTGCCAGTGACAATAGATGTAGCACCGACCGGAAAGTCTTATGGGGCCCACTGATTAACAGTCCGCCGGACGGTATCGGCCTGTCAGTTAGAACAAAATTTTGAGAGTTCCGAACAACTGACAGGCCGATACCGTCCGGCGGATGTTAATCAGTGGGCTCCTTTATGCTCAACAACATAAGACTTTCCGGTCCATAAAATATTCGACAAAGTATTGAAGCCAAAGTTCAACCGTGTCATTGTTAAAAACTATCATAAAGGATGACTAACGCTAGACCGGGCCGGGGCCGGGCCGGAGCTTCCGGCGCTTCGTTTTCTATGAAAAGTACCACGTGATCACCGATCAGCCGTCATAGAAAATGACGTCAGACGCCTCGGCCCGGGCACGGCCCGGTCTAACGTGAGTCATCCTTAATGTTTGATAAGAAAAATAAGTCTTCAAGGTAAGCAACATTTCTTTTGTGAGAAGTTCAAATTTCATAGTGTAGGCAAAGAGAATAGATAGTATAGAGGGGTCCTGTCATAGTAAATTTTGTAGTCACAGTAAATTTACTGCCATCTATCGACACACGACTAAAACTCAAAATGAAAACGTATAAAATTATCAAAAAATGTATTTATATGGATAAAAGATTTTATTATTTTTATATAATTTTGACACATATGTTCATTCACTGATATCTATGTGTTAAAATTGTTAAATATGAAACGGTGTCGTCACGCCATCTAGCTGAGCATAGGCCAAAGGTGTGTGCGCCATCTATCCGAGAATGACTTTTTCTTCATTTCCGAGGCACGTTTTTTCCTTAGACTTTATTCATCTTATACGAAGTTACATATGTCTTTGCTAGAACTATTATTTATTCTGTGGTGTAGGTATCTATTTACGTCATTTAGAAAAGTTAAAGCCCCGTAGATAACATGCCAATCGCTAACGCTACGTAGCGAACGAAACGCAACTGTCACTGTCACACTAACATGGAAGAGTGATAGAGAGACATAAAGCGGTTCGATGGCGTAGCGCAAGCGTTTGTCACCTTGGCTAGGCCGGCAGTATACTATACATTCTTTACAAGAATGTTTAGATTTTAATTATCGTAATGTATTTTGACTTTATCCTTCCGTCAAGAGTCTAAAATATTTAATTACACAAACGGGTCTACCGCAGGCTATGGTCACGGAAAGACTGACGTCCCAGCAAATGTCAACGGAGATATAAATAAAACAACACTGTTCTACCCGAAATTAGTTTATAAAAATGCCAAAACAAAATTGCCAAAAAAAATTGATAACGTCACGTTGTAAACAATGAAATTATATAGCGGTAGACCCGTTTGTGTAATTAATATGTGTGTACAAAACATGTGTACAAAACGCGAGAGTTTAAAGTGTTATAAGGTTTAAGTACATAAGTTGTTAAGGTTTACCCGTGCGAAGCCGGGGCGGGTCGCTAGTTTTTGATAAAATCTGTCCATACAAGCTTATTTATTTATTTATTTAATCTTTATTGCACATAGGAAAGCACACTATACAAAAGGCGAACTTAATGCCATAAGGCATTCTCTGCCAGTCAGTCAAAGCTTAAATCGTGTCCATAATACATCGTTTATTCTTGTTTACTTCACACTCTCGTGTTTTACGTAAACGTCTACGTTACGTCAAGTCGGATATTTCCATTATGCAACGCAAAAGTGGAGTAATTGCATGCATAATGCATATGTCCGAAATAATGGTCATTTAGAGTCAATGACCATGTGGTGGTGTTAAAGAGTCCGCAGCAAGCTCGGTTATGTACATACGAACGAGTTACGCTTTCATTTTAAAACGACTAGCTAGATTGCTCTGAAACTTTGTACTTACAATAGGATAAGGTATATCTAGTCCTGTAATTAGTTTATGTGTGAATTGCAAAAAAAAATGTACATAGTTAAGCATCTGTAATTAGTCTAAAGTTAATTAATTCCATTGTGTTACCACAGTTAAGCCATTTTTATTTAAGTTAGATGCATGAAAGTGTGTTAGCGTATGCTATAGACTTATATGTGTACTAAGTACAATACAATACAATTTACATCGTTAATTTTCGTAACACAAATGAATCAATTAAGTTAAGACTAATCACAGCTTCTTAACTGCGCTTAATTACGTACAATTTTTAATGTAGTTTCAGATACCATAGTTAAAAAAATACAGCGAATTTAAGTTTTTCATTCAAAACTTGTTTTTGCTCTATTTCGTGTATTTGATAAACTGGAACTATATAAATAAAGCAAATAGAAATTATTTATTATTATAGCCTCATTTATTCCTTAATACATTAAAATATAGTACATAACAATAACAATTCGTAGATAATTTCACATGCAAAATTAGTCTAGATTTACAATCCATTTTGATAGTAAGTAAATTTAAATATTTATCTAATCTAATTCATTAAATTTTTTTGTTTTTTATTATTAATATTCAATATATGTCATGCAGTTTAATTAAATTTAAATTATTTATGTAGAATTCGAGTTTGCATTAAGGACCTCTCTTCGAGTGAAGGCCTCCTCCATATTATTCCATACATCTCTATCGTTAGCTTTGTTCATCCAGTCTTTGCCAGCTACTTTGTTTATTTCGTCTATCCAAGGCAGCGATGGATAGACGAAATAGAAATTATGTATGTAAAACTTCTACTCGTTCTATTTTTTTGATAGAATTATTTGGGTAATAAATACACATTACAAAATTACTAAATATTCCTAGCCGCCTTTGTGTAGTGTTACGTTTTTTTATGAGACTCCGTCGTTTCTAATTACTAATAACAATCAACCTTGAAGTCTACATGACTACACTTAATTGCCTACTTGTACTATTGTTTGTTATAACTACATTTTCTATGGATCTTCACAAAAACAGACACCCAAAATTGGTATGAAAAACTGCGAACACTTTTTCTTTGTTTCAATCGATAGTCTTTACAATTCGAAAAAACCCAAAAGTTGATATTTTATCGAAAAAAAATAAGGTATACTTTTTAGAGCGTAATATTTCAGTAGTTGGGGTTTAGTTTTTTAACTATTTTTATTTCTTTTTTTTTATTAAAACTGATACAATTTAATAGGTTTAGTTTAGTTTTAATTTGTATAGGTATTATATGTACTTTTTATTTAATTCATTTTAGGGTTAATACTTTCGTAATTAACTATTTAAAGTCACTGTCCATTATTTTTGTGTTTGTTTTTGTATTTTGCAATCTAGAGCTTTAAATATCTATGACCACTACGTGAAAAAATAATATACTAATACTACTTCAGATGTAAATGCATAATGTTTTCCATCGTACCTTTCTCGGAAACGTTCGAATATTTGTCGTGCTACTTCAGTCAACCTCTGTACTTTTGTACCGAGACTGACTAAAATAGCAAGACACGTTAGTACGTTTCCGTGAAAATACGATGGAAAATAATTAATGCACTACAACTATGACAATTATTTATCTAACCCATTTTATTTTACAGAATCCAAGATGGCCGACTCGCAAGTGCGCGCGTTCTACGCCGGCAAAAACTTCTTCATCACCGGCGGCACTGGCTTCGTAGGACTGTGCCTGCTGGACAGGATCCTGAGAAGTATACCTGACGCTGGCAAGGTGTACCTGCTGATGCGGCCGAAGAAAGGGAAGAAGATTGAGGAGCGGCTTGGGGAGTTTCCGAAGAATCCGGTTAGAACTAATTCATTCAAGTCATTAGTCATAGTGTGGTCATAGTCTAAGCCCACTATGGATATTTTCATCTACCCCAAATACTTAGGAGGAAAAAAGGTAGAAGAGATTGCGGAGTTTCCGAAGAATTAATACGTACTGCTTTTGGGACAAGATTAATATAAAACAACTTGAGAATCATAACACTTTAAACTCTCGCGTTTTGTACACATATTTAATTACACAAACGGGTCTACAGCGATCGTTATCGTATCGTTTCATTGTTTCTACCTTTAATTCCGACGTTTCATCTGAGTTGCACCAGCTGTGGTCACGGAAAGACCTTCGTCTGGTCCGTGTGCTTTCCCTGACCACAGCTGTAAACAATGAAATTATATTGCGGTAGACCCGTTTGTGTAATTAAACTTGAGAATTAATTGGGAAAACTTAACAGAAAGGAATCAATGTAACGGATAGCCCAAGAGCTTAAATCCCAAAACCTCTTAATATTATAAATCTAAAAGATATCTACTGAAAACAAAATTCCAAATGACCCGTGGCTGAGATTTTTGATTCTAAGGTAGCTAGTTTGTTAGTGCACGACACCTTGCACTTTGTGACTATGCGCTGAAACTTGGCACAGTTGATTCTTAGCTGGTCATGAGCAGATACAGACCGGGAGACCTCGAGAGCCACGTCTCATTTAGTGGGGGGGGGAGGGGGGAAGTTCGACGCCGCCGCGCTTCACTTGGAGCAACATTTCTCTAAAACTGTACCTATTAGGGCATGTGATATATCATTTTCGGTTAAATTAAGGATGAGGAATTTTTTTTTGGAACCAAAACAATGCACTTTCTAACAAAAAAAAACATAAAGTAGAAAAGACAAAAAAACGTATCTTGGATTTTTTCATAATTACCAATTTTTTTTTAAGTGTAGTAGGAATCTGAAAACAAAAAATATAGTTGTAAAGCTACACTTATTACGTTTAAGGAAATATATAGTTTATTATACAAAACTGTTGATAAATGGGAGATAAAAAATAATATTAAGCGTGGGCCAGAGTGATCTCAATACAAAATATTATGAATGTGGGAAAGTTACTTATAATTTGTTCTACAATCGTTTATTTTTTAGTTTTTCGTAAATAACTCGTAAACGGTAGCCCACAGCAAAAAAATATCTTTTACGTAAATAATCTGTTTCAGATTTCTTATAAAATAAGTGCTCCTGTTTTTCGCTAAGGTCAATATTAAAAAAAATAGGGAGAAAATAAATACTAAGGTACTGAAGGGAGAAAATAAATACTAAGGTCCTCTTTTTTAGTCATTCATAAATAACTCGTAAAGGATGTCCAATAGCAAAAAATATTTTAACACAAGAATAATTAGCATAAAATTTCCTACAAAAAAGGTTATTCAAACTTTTTCGCTAGGATCAATATTTAAAAAGGCGACCTTAGAATTTATTTTCTCTCTTTAATATCGTTTTTAATATTGATCCTAGCGAAAAAGTTCGAGTGACCTTTTTTGTAGGAAATTTTATGTAAATTATTCATGTACTAAAAATTTTTTTGCTATTGGCCTTCGTTTACGAGTTATTTACGAATGACTAAAAAAGGGGACCTAAGTATTTATTTTCTCCCTTCAATATTAAACTATATATTTTCTTAAACGTAATAAGTGTAGCTTTACGACTGTATTTTTTGTTTTCAGATTCCTGCTACACTTTAAAAAAAATTGGTAATTATGAAAAAATCAAAAATAGGTTTTTTAGTCTTTTCTACTTTATGCTTTTTTTTTGTTAGAAAGTGCATTGTTTTTGTTCCAAAACTAGATTCCTCATCCTTAATTTATCCGAAAATGATATATTACATTCCCTAATAGGTATAGTTTTAGAGAAATGTTGCTCCAAGTGAAGCGCGGCAGCGTCGAACTTTCCCCCTCCCCCCTCACTAAATGAGAGGTGGCTCTCGACGGCTCCCGGTCTGTATCTGCTCAAAACTAGCTAAGAATCAACTGTGCCAAGTTTCAGCGCATAGTCTCAAAGTGCAAGGTCCCCATACAACGGTGTGCAGTAACAAAGCAGCTACTAGCAAACTTCCGAACTTGTTGAGTTTATGCAATCTTAAAAAGGTTTATTGCCTTGGTCATACTCTATGTGTCATCCATCTTCCACACCATTAAGTATATTAACAATTCAATTCCTAAATCTTATTGCAGTCATATTATGGTCCACTTTAACCTGCCTTCCAATAATATGGAGATGAGGAGAAAAACACTTCCGTTTTCCGCTCATCTTTGCCTCAGTCGAAAGGCATCCTTAAGAATGTTGCTATCAGTGCTTTGCACTTCCTAATTATTATTATTTTTACTAGCCTGTTATGGTGTCCCACTACTGGGCAAAGGCCTCTCTCTTATCTTCTACGACTCCCGACATAGTGCCTCCTCCGGCCAGTTGTTGATAAAGGCTGACTCACGTTAGACCGGGCCGTGTCCGGGGCTTCGGGAACATCTGAAATATAGGTAATATAGCAAATTTTAACTATCGTGAGACGTACTAACATTACCTTTTCGTCGCCGGGACGCAAAAGCTGTCTCTCAGAAGTCAAAACTGTAATTGAACTTTATGCATATGCGCGCAGGTCTATAGGTATTGCTCTGTGGTCTGTGACGGATTAATCCGTCTTTGGCGTTGGACCTGCGGTTCGGATATATCCGTCGTTGGCGTCGAAAATGTCTCACTAACGCGACATGTTTCGGAGAGCCTCCATTTAAAAACACGTGAGTTAAAACGTAAAATTAGCTTAATGTTATACTAATATAGACTTATTTTGTGGCGACTGGCAGAAGACAGGGGAGCCTTTGCCCAGCAATGGGACACAATATAGACTATAAAAATATATATGTGTGACTCTATACCTGGCGTGGCTCACTCCGCGATTTCGTCGCGTCGAAAATAGAAAAAAATAAAAGCCTTTTTTTAAATTCAAAAGAGTTCTCTCGATTTTAATTCTACTTCTTCCATGTTACAGATCTTCGAAACCCTCCTCCAAACCAACACGCCAGACATCTTCAAAAAACTGGTCCCCATAGCCGGTGACGTCGGGGAACCGAACCTGGGACTCAGCGCTGAAGACCGCCAGCTGCTGGTGGAGAATATCAACGTCATCATCCATTCGGCTGCTACGTTGGATTTTGAAGAGGGCTTGAAGCCGACAGTGAGGATTAATGTGCTTGGTACGAGAAGGATTATGGAGTTGGCTGGGCAGGCTAAGAATTTGAAGGTACGTTTTAAAGCTTAATATTAAACCGCAGCCAAATAACACTAGACTCTTTAAACTCTCGCGTTTTGTACACATATTTAAGTACACAAACGGGTCTACCGCGATATTAATTTCATTGTTTTTACCTTAAATTCCGACGTTTCAGCTGAGTTGCACCAGCTGTGGTCACGGAAAGACACCAACTGTGGTCTTAAAGGTAAAAACAATAAAATTATATCGCGGTAGACCCGTTTGTGTAATTAAATATGAACACTAGACTCTACTCATAGTGTTGTGTTCCTGCCGGTGAGTAAGGTTGCCAGTCTTCAACGAGGGTACGCGGTCGGCAACGCGCATGTAACACTTCTGGTCTGAAGTTGCAGGCGTCCATAGGCTACGGAAACTGCTTACCATCAGGTTGTTCGTAAGCTTGTTTGCCACCGACGTAACATAAAAACTTGTAGACCGATCGTTAGCGAAAGTCTCCGTTTCAGCTTGGATAAAAATTTACACATTTCTAGGGATTGACAAGGCAAGCTATGCTGGCGCCATCTGCTATGCTTTCGTATTTCGTATGTCCGGATGTTCTCCTCTACAGGTTGCAATTCTCAACCGATTTTCGTGAAATTTTGTGAGCAGGTTCAATAATTATAAATAGTATTTTAATCGACTTAGTTTTTGGATTTTTTTTTAAATGGCGGAGCCATAAATTTATTCTGTTTTAAGCTAATATGCTCGCGAGGTTCACAGAGCCACTAGTAACTAAATGTGGCTTTTGTGAAGGGGTCATCTGCAATAAGGGCCTTTTTATTAAAATTTATATTCGAATTTTTGATAGAAACGTCCTTATTGCGCTTGAAGCATGGGGACCCTTCTGTTTGGAAAGCCACAAAATAATGAACTATGAATATAATAAAATAGGACTAGGCCCCTGTTTCACGACAAAGGCAAAGGCCCCGTTCTGGGTCAAGGCTTGTCTAACAGGCCTTAGTGCCATACGGCGTGACAACGCTACGAGTGTGATGGAACTTTTGACCTGGCATGGCGCAGAACGGGTTCTAGGTTAAAGGTCTACCACTTATTTCAGCCGGTTGGTAAATATGCGAGATGATTTTCTAGTAGAAAGTAGCTGAGTTTTAGGATTAATATTAGTTTGTATTTTATTTAGGCACTTAACTTAAGTAAGTTTCGATTAAGTAATCAAAGCGCTGGTGACCTAGTGGTAAGAGCGCGCGACTTTCATTCCGGAGGTTGCGGGTTTTCAATACCACGGCTCGTACCTATCAATGAGTTTTTCGAAACTTATGTACGAAATATCATTTGATATTTTTACCAGTCGCTTTTCGGTGTAGGAAAACATTGTGAGGAAACCGGACTAATCTTGATAAGGTCTAGTTTACCCTCTGGTTGGAAGGTCAGAAGGTAAGTCGCTTTGGCAAAAACTAGTTCCTACGCCTATTTTCGGGATTTGTTGCCAAGCGTATCCCAGGAACGCGAGGAAAATGATGACTTAACTTAGGTACTTAGTTCAAAGTAGCGATGTTAAATATAATAACTTATAGTCAGCAAATACCTCAGTTAAACGGTAGATCTATAGTTTTAGGTTTATTTTTTGTGTCTTTCTACATCTTCATCTCTGTTCTTCGCTTTGCTTCGTTTTCTATGGCGGGCATATGACGGGTGATCGGTGATCACGTGATGCTTTCTATACAAATCTGAAGTATCACATGCCTTAGCCCTAACCCGGCCCGTTCAAGCGTGAGTCATCCTAAAATCAACTCTAGCTACATCATGAGAAAGACACTAACAACAAAAATCTCTCATTTCAGGTCATGATCCACGTATCATCAGCGTACGTCAACTCCTACCTCCACGAGGCCCGAGAAAAGCTCTACGACGCACCTGAAGACGTAGAACAAGTCCTAGCTTTAGTCGACACCCTTTCTGACGAAGCCCTCGCAGTTGTTGAACCAAAACTGTTAAAAACCCATCCAAATACTTACACTTTCACTAAGCATTTAGGTGAGCATGAGGTCGCGAAGTATGCTGATAAATTCCCGTGTACTATAGTGAGACCTAGTATGATTGTCGCTGCGTGGAAAGAGCCGGTTCCTGGTTGGACTTGCTCCAAAGTTGGACCTCAAGGTTTCTTAATGGGTGCCTCTAAAGGCGTTGTCAGAAGACTGCCTTTGGCTGTAAATAACATTGCTGATTACATTCCTGTAGATGTCGTGGTTAACGAATTATTGGTAGCTGGTTATCAATCAGCAAAATCTAACACAGGTCTGCTTGCTATATACCATTGTACTTCATCAACTCAAAAGCCGTACCGCTGGGCAATGCTTGAAGATACTATTAATGAAACTTTACATAAATACCCGTTGAAAAGCGCCGTTTGGTATCCACATCTCAAGTTCGTTAATTCTCTGTTATTGTTCAGAATTTCCGCCATCTTCGTTCATTTCATACCAGCTATTCTCCTAGATATGTTTTTACGTGTGACTGGAGGCCGTCCTATCCTGTTTAGATTACATAAAAACGTTTGGAACTCGCTAAACAGACTTGAAAAGTTTATCTTCACCGAATGGAAATTCCATAATACTAATTCTATCGAGCTAGCTGGTAAAATGAATAGCACAGACAGTAAGCTATTCTATATAGATATATCTGACATTGAATGGAGACCTTACTTCACTGCTTTGCATTTGGGAGTAAGAAGATACCTAAATCGTGAGAAAGAATCCACTTTAGAGGCAGCGAGAGGAAAAGATACTGTGTTGCTGGTCCTTCATGTTATATGGCAGCTTTTGATCATTTATCTTTTCTGGTATCTCGTAGCTTGCTTGACTGGATTAACCATGACGCAGAGCGCGTGGTGTGTGCCGGCGTTATATATTTTGTACAGTTATTTATAGACTTTTTTGAGCTGTTTATAGACTACTGTTTAGTCTAAATATTATAACACTTTAAACTGTCGCGTTTTGTACACATATTTAAGTACACAAACGGGTCTACCGCTATATAATTTCAACGTTTTTACCTTAAATTCCGACGTTTTAGCTGAGTTGCCTTTCCGTGACCACAGCTGGTGCAACTCAGCTAAAACGTCGGAATTTAAGGTAAAAACAATGAAATTATATCGCGGTAGACCCGTTTGTGTAATGAAATATAGTCTAAATATGGGTCAAACAGATCACTGTGTTATGTCTTTCCTGTAGACATACACAAGAGTTAAGGGCTATAAAGGTAAATTTTCTTATTTAACCCTTATCCACGTGAAAAGGTCCTCCTTTTATTTACAGAACTATAATAAAATCATTGCTTACATGCCCACAAGCTGTTAACTATTGCCCACAGGAGAGAAAACTAGTGTGTTATCGCGAACAGTACATTTTTCTCTCCTGTGGGCAATAGTTAACAGCTTGTGGGCATGTAAGCAATGATTTTATCATAGTTCTTTAAATAAAAGGAGGACCTTTTCACGCGGATAAGGGTTAAATAAGAAAATTAACCTTTATAGCCCTTAACTCTTGTGTATGTCTACAGGAAAGACATAACACAGTGATCTGTTTGACCCAATTATATTAGTTTTTAGGCAAACCGATGACACTTAATTTACTTGTGTGTGTGTGTTACAACTACAGTAGTTTATTGTCAATCGTACATCCAAAAACGACAAAAAAAGTAAAAAAAAATGTATTGAGATGATAGATGCTACGATAAGTAACGTGACAATTTTCATACACTATTTAAGTTTCGTTTGGCGTTTTCTATCAACGCTTGCCAACTTGGTTAAGCCCCCAGAGCTTATTTACTAACTTAAACTTTATTGTAAATAATAAAGTGATTACTACTAGTAGTGATTAAGGTTTTTTGACTGTACTGATACAGTAACGCAAAACTTTATATTGGCTCGCTTGTATCAATGATGTTGGCGTGTGTGACATTTATATGATGAATTGCGGGTATTCCATTACTATTGACCATCCTCTGATTACTTAAATAGACTTAAGTTGGGTGATTTACCCTACCACCCACTCGAGTAACTTTATATATAATAAATGTATGCCATCAGATATAACGGAGCGGCCAAGGTGTTCAAAAATATCTGAACACGCACTCTAACGCCCTGACAATAGAGGCGTGTTCAGATATTTGTGAGCGCCTCGGCCGCTCCGATATATCTGATGGCTGTACCTATGATGTTTTGATACTTTAATTATAAGAAAATGCTCTACGTCCTACGTACTTATTAATGTGTTGTCCCATATAAAAAGGGTCCTTAAGGCGTTTCAAATTAAGTATTTTAGAAGCCCTGGTGGCCTAGCAGTAAGACCGTGTGACTTTCAATTCGGAGGTCGCGGGTTCAAATCCCGGCTCGTACCAATGAGTTTTTCGGAACTTATGTAATATGTGTAATATTTATGTGAACTTGTATAATAGCATTCGATATTTACCAGATGCTTTTCGGTGAAGGAAAACATCGTGAGGAAACCGGACTAATCCCAATAAGGCCTAGTTTCCCCACTGGGTTGGAAGGTCAGATGGCAGTCGCTTTCGTAAAAAACTAGTGCCTACATCAAATCATGGGATTAGTTGTCAAGCGGACCACAGGCTCCCATGAGCCGTGGCAAAGTGCTGGGATAACGCGAGGTAGAAGGTTTTCCATTAAATATTTTATATGGACCATTATAATTATTTTAAGTGACTAAAAATTGAGTTTTAAGGGTAAATTGCCCAAATTGTTTTTTAACACATAATGTTTGTTATATTCTTTTATGTAATACGGACAATGGTAGTTTTTAATTAGGTATTATATTTTCGTTGTTATAATGATATTAAAAATAGTATTTATATAACACATGTTATGTTATGTTTATAACTTTCTTTTCTGAACCGTAGTCAGATAAGGTAGGTAAGTGAAACGATATGTATTCAATGTGTCTTCCCAGTAATCTGTCAAAGAACAAGAAAGTCATATACATTTCAAAGCAATAGAAACAGTTGAAATGCAGTTTAATCTGTCCCAATCCTAAACATTACTATGTATTTTTATAAAATTGCCTTTATCATCATCATTGGCCTGTAACATCAATAAGATGATGGTTTAAACAGCGTCCATATTAAGAGTGCGGCACTTCCGCAAATGACTGTTAAGTCCAATGCGAGACCGGCAGCCGCGACCGCATATTTGGTGACGAAGGTGGGACGGCGGCGCGCTGGTGTCTCAGTTCTCGCCTAGTGTGAAGAAGGCTAAACCACGCTTCATCGTGTGCAGCTACCCCTTCACCCAGGGGTAGGCCTTTATCATATAGAAAGGGGAAATACTCGCAAAAAAGAAATAAAGACGATATTTTTCTATTTTTGTAATGTAAGTATATTGTGGAGGTGGTTGTTAATAAAAGTTTATTTTTTGATGTCTTGTTTTACTTCCATAAGGGCGACAAAGATACGAAGCAATAAATAAATCAATATTATAGGACATTTTTACACAAATTGACTCACACAGTAAGCTCAATAAAGCTTGTATTTATTGTGGGTACTTAGACGACAATATATATTAATACATAAATATGTATAAATACTTAAATACATAGAAAACACCTATGTCTCAGGAACAAATATCCGTGCTCATCACAAGAAATGCCCATACCAGGATTTAAGCCCAGGACCATTGACTTCACAGGCAGGATTACTACCCACTAGGCCAGATAGGTCGTCAATGCGTCAAAAGGTCGTTTATTATAACCAGAGAGTATAGAGGGTAATATATATCTTTGTTATAACTATTAAATTGAAAATTTCAAAAACCCCTAACCTAAGTACGCTATATATACGCAACAGAATCCATTTAATGCAAAAAAGAGTTACGGAAAAGGGCTGATACTCTTCAAACTGCTGGATCGATTTCCATAAGAACCACCGCAAGGAAACTCGCTTTTTACGTAAAAAATCCGCATCGAAATCGGCCCATCCGTTAGAGAGCTACGATGCCACAGACACATGTAATACCGCTTTTTTGCGTCGGGAGTTAAAAAAATATGTTTGTGAACCATTTTACAAACACGCGGTGTCGCTTTTAAGACAGATCAAACGAGAGCCCATGATAGAGAACTTTTGCGACCTAATAGGGAATATTACGCGAAACTTTGTATAGGGAGCGCCACTACCACAATCCATCACAATCTGGGGGTCTACCGCGAAACAAGAAAATCGAAATTTCGTTATACTTAACCTCTCTATAAAATCATGCATATTCGAGCAATAAAGAGGCAGATAACTCTTCTTCCTCGCGTTATCCCGGCATTTTTGCCACGGCTCATGAGAGCCTGGGGGTCCGCTTGACAACTAATCCCATGATTTGACGTAGGCACTGGTTTTTATGAAAGCGACTGCCATCTGACCTTCCAACCCAGAGGGGAAACTAGGCCTTATTGGGATTAGTCCGGTTTCCTCACGATGTTTTCCTTCACCGAAAAGCGACTGGCAAATATCAAATGATATTTCGTACATAAGTTCCGAAAAACTCATTGGTACGAGCCGGGGTTTGAACCCGCGACCTCCGGATTGAAAGTCGCACGCTCTTACCGCTAGTCCACCAGCGCTTTTTTAAGAGGAAAGAGGCAGATAACTAAATTTCGATTTTCGCGTTTCCCGGTAGGCCCTTTGTAAACAAACCGCCTTGATGCATCAATGTCATATTTTATTGTCTGTGAAAACTTGTCAAAACAGTTTAAGGCGCAATATGTATTAAATTAATCTATGGTTTACTAATAGGCGCTAGCAAAGACATATGTAACTTCGTATAAGATGAATAAAGTCTAAGAAAAAAACGTGCTTCGGAAATCAAGAAAAAGTCATTCTCGGATAGATGGCGCACACACCTTTGGCCTATGCTCAGCTAGATGGCGTGACAACACCGTTTCATATTTAACAATTTTAACACATAGATATCAGTGAATGAACATGGGTCAAAATGATATAAAAATAATAAAATCATTTATCCATATAAATACATTTTTTGATAATTTTATACGTTTTCATTTTGAGTTTTAGTCGTGTGTCGATAGATGGCAGTAAATTTACTGTGACTACAAAATTTACTATGACAGGACCCCTCTATACTATCTATTCTCTTTGGCGCTAGTGATGCACTCTGGCCACAGAACATTGCAGTACCTAATACTCCCTAGTTAACATTAACCACCATCACGCACACAAATGTTGTAAAACACTACTCGACAACAGATGGCAGCACTCACTACGTCAAAACATGTGTTTTAAAAACACATAGAGTCCGCACAAAAGCGTGCGGTCAGTCGAAATAAAGATGACTAAAACATGAAACATGACGCTCGTGTATAAATATTTTCGTTACTTTGTCCGCGTCGATATCTTTGACCCCCTAAGACAGTTCATGTTCATAATATTATTATATCAACATGAAAGGTTGTCACACACTTATATGATTGCATGCGACTGTGAACTTTGTCCCGTGGTATTAAGGTCCATTTCAAATTGCCGTCGAGTCGTCTGACGATTGCCACCCCTGTCATTATGTGGATGAAGGTGGGACAATGCTTGAACTAATGTGTCGATAAAATTAAATAAAAACCGGACAAGTGCGAGTCGGACTCGGCCACCGAGGGTTCCGTACTTTTTAGTATTTGTTGGTACATCGGCAACGGAAATACATCACCTGTGAAAATTTCGACTGTCTAGCTATCACGGTTCATGAGATACAGCCTGACAGACAGATGGACAGTGGAGTCTTAGTGGGTCTCGTTTTTACCCTTTGGGTACGGAACCCTAAAAATCATATTCTTATAATATACCTACTGTAGTTTTATAATAGGTACCTACTTATAAAAAATATCCCACGAATGAATGTTATTTAATCAATTTTTCGTCTGTAGAAGCCTCTATACTTACCTATTTAATTTTTAACGAAGAAAAAGACATAATTTTAATTTTTAATTGAGATTAGTATTTTAATCTAATATATAGGAACGGGCTTGACTGTTAGTTACTTTATGTAATTACATATTTGTATGATCATGTAATGTAACAATAGATATTTTTTTAAATAAAAGTAGCAATAATTTAATATAATTATTAAAATATATAATATTACTTAGTTACTATGTTGTTATTCAATGTCTGGAACTCTACTAAACGTTTCGGAAGCAATACAGCTCAAACTCATGGCTAAAGTAGTGTTTTTACATAATAAACAGCCAGCTATATCGCGCTGAAAGAAGTATCAATACTTTTTTCAGAACTGACCCCATCACTAGCGCTTTTCTGTCATCGGCCGCCATCTTAGATAGTTTATTTGAATTCAGAACGCCACCGGCGGCGCGCGTAACGAAAACGCGGGAAAATCGCGAGTGCACAGACAAGGATGTTTTAAAAAGTGTAGTGCCGTGTTATGGTGTAAATAAATAGGTATGTAAGTATTATTAAAATTAGAGACACATTTTTAGGAATTTACGTTCGTCGTTCAAATATTTTTTAATTAGTTTTTCGGTTTAATATCGTGATAATCCAGACAGGTGAATTTAGTCGTCACTTTTGTTTATTTTATATTTCTTTCAATTTTAAAGGGGGTAAAAGAAACTATGGGACAAGAAAAACACTCGTAGGGAAAATAAAAAGTTGGAGATACTTAATGATATTAAAAACTAAATTAAATGATCATATTAAACATAAAAATAATGCATAAACTTTATATAATTAGCTGTAAAATATATACGTAGACGGACTTTTTTTTCACAAGCTGACTAACTAACTTACTTAACTTTACCACGTAACGTTTTAACATAACTTTCTCCATTTTTCCTTTAATATAAGACTTGCTTTTTTTTTTCTCTTGCGCCGAGCAAAATAAACTATAATATTGTGTTTGTACACCACCGGACCATACAACAATGTAAAATGGCGGCCTTAATGCCGAATGGCATTCTCTATCAGTCAACAGGACTAAACAGAGATTAATAATTGATGTTTGTGTTTCATGAAGCCCGAGGGATTTTTTTCTTCGAAAATAAATTTCTCTATACAAACACCATTTTTTATTAGAAGTATTAGAACAAATTAAATTATATTCACAAAATATTTTATATATATATATATATATATATATATATAATTGGTTTTTATTTCAAGTAGAACACGGTAGATCGCGGTAGAGACCCGGGGGCCGTGGAGTCGTGACGCTCAGGGCCTAAAAAAACTGTTTGAAACCACGCTATTTATTTATTTTATTTTTTAGTTTATACTTTTTTTTTATTTACATACAATATATATACAGTGGTACTACTAAACTAAATTAATAACTAGCTTAAATCTAAATAAAATAGGCCCTTGAGGCATTGTACCAAGGATGCTGGCGGCATTTCCTCGCTGTATCGCAATGCTGATACGTTGTGCGAGGTATTTATTTTATTAGTTTTAATTTATTTAGTAGAACACTACTTTATAAATTATAAACTGAATAAAATGTCATATTTCTATGAAAAAGTGACCAAGGCCTCCAGTGACCCAGTCCAGTATCGCGGCAGGTGCTGTGCGATAGCAGAGGACGCTGGTTCTATTCCAGCCTGGGGCACTGGAGGCCTTGGTCACTTTTTCGTAGTATAAGGTGGTGGTATTAGTGCTCGGCTCAACATGCTAATGCCCGATAGATGACACCCTGCTATCACCTCTATTACCAATGACTTAAGTTTTAAGATGACATGTACTGGGACCGCGTCGAGCACTAGTACAGCCAGCAGCAAAAGTTGCTAAGCGGGCCAGGTGTTCAAAATGATCTTGACGCGTCTTTATTGTTAATAGAATAAGAGCGTGTCAAGGTAATTTTGAACACCTCGCCCGCTTAGCAACTTCTGCTGCTGACTGTACCACCTTATGACATTTTATAAACACCATTTTATCGAGTTGTGATAATTTGATACGGTTACGTTGCAATTTAAGTAATTTTACACGGTAATGTTTTCGTTCAGCCGTCGCATTGTTTGGGCAGGTGGAAATTGAAAACTGTGCATAGTTATTTACTATAATGCGCTATTTTTATGGGTGATACTAGATTTTGTAGCTAAAAATATTTCACACTTTCAAATTTAATGTGCAATACATATTTCACACTTTCATTTACAATAATGTAAACTATCAAATGGTTATATACTTATCTCTATAAAACGATTCCTAACATATGCTATAGTCACGCTATACAGTAATTTGTTAATAGAGTATTGATTTAAAAAGGACTATACCACGGCCGCGAGAACTGGTGTACTATCTGTTTTCGACATTAGGTAACTTATTAGAAAGACATTTCAGAAAAAATACATTATGCTCCAGAATTATATGTGAAAAACTTTTTATAGCACACTAGCGACCCACCCCGGCTTCGAATGGGTTACACAAAACCTTAACAAATTATACACCTAAACATTCCTCAAGAATCACTCTATTGATAGGTGAAAACTGCATGAAAATCCGTTCAGTAGTTTTCGAGTTTATAGCGAACACACATACACACTAAACAGATAGACGCGGCGGGGGACTTTGTTTTATAAGGTGTAGCGAACGTAACGCATAGCATCAAACTTCAACATTTATTCAGCAAATAGGCCACAAGGGCACTTTTACACGTCAACATTGAATTTCCATACAAGCAAAAATAATAATAATACATCAACAATTAAGCAACTGCCTGTCTCTTAACGTCGAATTACATAAAAACTATGATAAAAATATAAAAAAAAACAGACACAAAAAAAAATCTATAGTCATTTCAGCCTCGGACTATTGGCGCCTTTCATTCTTTAGTTAATATACTACTATTCTTTATCCACTTTAAAACATTAACGACTTTCCACGTGAACTATAGTTCGATTTTTTACACGACTGCCCAAAAAAAAGAGTGTATTGTTTTCAGCGTTCATGTTTGTATGTAGGTATATATTTTTAGGATTAGAAAAAAGGTAAACAGTCAAGATTGTTTACCTTTTTAGGGTTCCGTAACTCAAAAGCAAAAAACGGAACCCTTATAGGATCAGTCGTGCGTCTGTCTGTCCGTCTGTCACAGCCTATTTGCTCCAAAACTACTGGACCAATTAAGTTGAAATTTGGTACACATATGGAAGTCTGTGACCCAAAGACGAACGTAATAAAAACAAATAAATTTTAAGCATAAGCTCTTTTAGGGGGAATATGAGAAAATTAAAAAACAAAGTTTTGCAAACCATATCGTGTTACATATTAAATGAAAGGACTTATTTTGAGGATCTCAAATATATCTTTTTTATAATTTTATATGAAATAGTTGAAAAGTTATTTAAGAAAATAGGCAAAAAATGACCATTCCCCCCCCCCCCCCCCCTTTAACTCCGATACTACTGGGTCTAAAATTTTGAAAAAAATACACATAAATAGTTCTTTACCTTTAGATGACAGGAAAACCTATTAGAAATCTAGAGTCAAGCGTGAGTCGGACTTAAGAAAAAAAACGCGGTTGGGCTGTTTTAGGGACACAGCCGTAATGGTTTACGTGAAACTCGGTGTGGACAGCTTTGGCGAAGGCCGAACGCCGAGCTACGCGTAGGGCCGAAGGCCCGAAGCATCCCCCAGTAGCTTTTTGAAACTCACGGCCGAAGGCCGAGTTGCGGGAGGTTAGTGTTCAAACACAGAACAATTGTAGTACAAGTGTCTGAATGCGAAGATCGAAGGCCCGGACCCTCCGACATGTGGATGCTTCCTGCAAAGGAGATCGTCGATTTTATTCTATCTTTTGTTAAGCGATTGGGCCCGATACCTATAGATTACTGGAAAAACGTATAAGAAGTCTGCAATTAAGCGTGAGCCGGACTTAAGAATAAGAATTGCGAATAAGCTCTATCAGGGCCACAACAGCAATTGATTTACGTGAAATGTGATGTGGACAGCTAGTGCGAAGGTCGAAAGCCGAGCTCTGCGTTGGGCCGAAGGCCTGAAGCATCCAAGAGAGGTGCGCCTCCACGCAAGGTCGAAGGATGAGCTTTAGGAGGTTAGTGCTCAAACAGAACAAATAATTGGTTTAAGTACGAGTAGCTAAATGAGAAGGCTGAACTGCCGTATATCAGAGGGTCTACTAGCAGGAGATCTAAGGTCCACCACCTTGCATTTTGGAGACAAAGCAAACCGCTTGGAACAGGTGTTCCTGGGGGTGATCTGAGCTGATTAAGCCCGGTTGCCAGGAGGTTCCCCCCAGCAGGTGGGCAGGGGAGGGGGGGTAAAAGTGCCTCCGGCGCGCCTCACTCTAAGCTTTATATCTGCATACATCTCGCAACTATATCAAGTTTGGTGTCTTTTTCGTAAAATTCGAGGATGAAGAATTCAGTTATGTGACTAAATTTTCACTCACCCATACAAAAAATCCGAGAAATTCAAAATTAAAAAAAAATATTTTAATTTTTTTTTTCCTAAATCCTCTAAAAAATTTTAACTATGAGGATTTGCTCTAGAAAAAAAATACCTGTGAATAGCCCAGTTATCCTACTATACAGAATAGTAAACTTGTCAAACATTTTTTTGCGTTGCAGGCTGTTTAGAGTGTCTATTGCTGTCTTTTGGCTGGTTTTGTTACACCAGACTGCGGAGGCGTAGGTGACAATTGGCCTCACTGCCGCTGTGTATAACCACATAGCAATTTGGATCTTAAGCCCCATCTTGCTCCTGCCATTCGACAGCATGACCACATGGCCATTTTCACTTTTTGTATAATGTTTCTCAGGTGAGGGTTCCAAGTTAACTTTTGGTCAAAGGTGACCCCTAGATACTTGACCTCTGCCGAGAACGGTATTATTTGTCCATTAAGTCTTGGTTTTGTGAGTTTATCGAGCATCCGTTTCCTTGTGAATGGTTAAATGGCTATTACAGTCTTGCTCGGATTAATGGACAAGTTCATAACTCTGTTAAAAAAAATGTTTTGTGTCGCGCGGCGTACCTGCATTGTAAGAGCGGTATGCAGCGTTTAGGATTTTTAAGTATGTTTAGATGATTTCTGATAAGTTGTTATTCTTCTGGTTGTAGATTACATTAATAAATTACTTCTGGAAGTGATATATATACAAATATAAATTAAATATATAAATAAAGATGTTGGGAAAACTTTCGCCAACAGAGTTAAGTATTATAAATGTGATAAAATTAACATTATTATTTGCATGTCTTTTCCATATCTCGGGACCATGGGGTCCCGGACCTTTGGGAGGCGTACGTGGGGACGAAGCCAACAGCGCAGAGGCCCTTTAAGGCACGTTAATCTAAAAGCAAGGGATACATGTGGTGGATACTATCCCCGAACGCACAATGTGATACATCCGGAGATGGTCCCCGCCAGGTGCAAAGACTATTACAGTGCAGCACTTTTGTGCTGCGATGGGAACTAAGGTCATGGGCTATAGATTTGAAAGTTGGATGGACTGGATAATGGGCTATGGGAGAGACTAGCGGACACCTGCCGGGACAATCAGTCTCAAAATTGTAAATGACAGGTGGTGACTCGCCAACTCATTGAGTGGGCCCCGCAATGGCCGCACGCACAGTGCGACAACAGGGCAACACTTTGGAGTGGCTGTGAGGTTGTCAAGAGGTGAGTCTGCGGTAGCCAGATCCCGGTAATCCGTTCAGCCGGCGTTATGACATTTTACACTTCCAACCTGGAGTAGGTCCCGCTCTTGCGACTCCATTCTGGCCGGCCAATCAAGGCAAGCACAGAGGCGAGGGCCAGATGACAGGGCCCTCTGGAATAGGGGTCCGCGGTGTCGTCACTCACCGTCAGCTCGCCACAAGCTGTCCCCGCGGGACATTATTATTATTATTGTGGTGTTGTGGGCCTTTGAGTGTCGCATTGACCAGCATTGATTTATTGTGACGGCCCTTTAAGTTCATTACTAATGCCCGTTGCATCCAGAAAGTTCCAGATTCTTTGGGCCGTAATGTTTTGTACCTCATAGGGTTGCACTACGTGTCGCCCTAGGTAGGTACTTCTTTTTGACATTAGTAGTCCACAAGAACAGACAATGTGCATTGCAGTCTCCTCTGACTCCTGACAGAACCTGCATGTCGCATCTTGTTTCTTGCCAATTTGAAACATATATGTTTGTTCAACTTGCAGTGTCCAGTCAGTATTCTGGTCACCGCGCAGGTTTTGTGCCTTTTGAGTCTTAAAAGCTCCTTAGCAGTTTTGCTGTTGAACCCTTTGATCAGAGCTTTCGAGTGTTCTTGTCCTTTAACGAACTTCCACCAATCGATTGCTCTCGTTTTTTCTAAGTTGCTGAGCAGAGAATATGCATCTCGTTTTGTGCTTCCACAGAAAGGTTCTGGGCCGACCAGGGGTGTGTCTGCGCCCTTTCTAGCAAGTTCTTCCGCTTCTTCGTTTCCGTTAATGTCGGAGTGCCTTGGTACCCATCTAAGTGTAACTTTGTTGGAGTAAACCAGTGCATTTAGGTTTGTTTTACAGTTCTGGACTAGTTTTGAGTTTGACTCAAGGAATTCTAGTGCCAGCGGAGCAGCCTGGCTGTCTGAGTTGATGTAGATAAGCTGGTGTCTTAGGTTTCTATCCAGGTTGATCTCCGCACATTTGTTGACGGCGAAGACTTCTGCCTGGAAGATTGAGGCCAATGTGCCCATGCTGACGCTAGCTCTGAGCTTAGATCTCTCACCATAGATCCCACATCCTACATCATTGCCTTTCTTGGAAGCATCTGTATATCAGATGTGGCTTCCCTCTTCGACGTACATTTGGTTGTTGATCCATTTGTCTCTAGGAGGTATTTCTACTGTGTACAGTTTGGTGAGATGACATTCGGTGTGAGCGTCATCAGTGGGCATGCTAAGGGCTCTATTCGCAAAAACCCAGGCCTTTAGATTGGTTAATGCCTGAGAGCGCCATTTTGGCCTGTTTAGCGTGCATATTCTGTAGACGCACTGCTTGGCCTCCTTTTGCACCTGCAAGTGGAGTGGTATGATGTCCAGCAGTGCATCTAGGGCCGCTCCCGGTGTCGAGGAGTAGGCGCCTGTTACTGTTAAACAAGCCGTGCGTTGCAGGCTGTTTAGAGTGTCTATTGCTGTCTTTTGGCTGGTTTTGTTACACTAGACTGCGGAGGCGTAGGTGACAATTGGCCTCACTGCCGCTGTGTATAACCACATAGCAATTTGGATCTTAAGCCCCATCTTGCTCCTGCCATTCGACAGCATGACCACATGGCCATTTTCACTTTTTGTATAATGTTTCTCAGGTGAGGGTTCCAAGTTAACTTTTGGTCAAAGGTGACCCCTAGATACTTGACCTCTGCCGAGAACGGTATTATTTGTCCATTAAGTCTTGGTTTTGTGAGTTTATCGAGCTTCCGTTTCCTTGTGAATGGTTAAATGGCTATTACAGTCTTGCTCGGATTAATGGACAAGTCATTTTCTCTACACCATTTGAATATTGTGTTTAGATAGAGCTCCTTGCATTAGGTTGGATATTGTGTTGAGGCAAGGGCCTTTGACGATGACTACAAGGTCGTCGGCATATCCTTGTGTAGGTATCAAAGTCTTGGCCTGACATGATTGCAAGAAGTTGGTCCACTGCTAGGGTCCATAATAGTGGGGATAAAACGCCTCCTTGTAGGCACCCTTTAGTGGTATAAAATTCATGCTCTATATATAGTATTGATGGTCAGAGTGGCTACTCTGTTTGAGAGCATGCTATGTACCCATCTGGTGGTTTCGTCTACTCCCTTTGATTTCATACCATTGAGTATGGTCTCTGTGGGCGTATTGTCGAAAGCACCTTCAACATCAGGCAACAACAAAGGCGAATTTAAAAAAGTTATGGCTTTCTGACGGAACTTGAAATCTAAAAGATGTATGCGGTTAGGTAGTTTTAGTATATATGTATTGTATCATATACAATGTATTATATGTATTATATATTTTAAATATATATAGTTGTTTACATATTTGTTATATTTCATATCCCATACTTTGTATATAGGTACATAATTATAGTAGGATATAGGTTTACCTATCTTGTAGGATATTAAATATTTTATCTTAAATATTTTATCTTTATGCCGTTTAGTACAGCTTTTATGTCTACCGTTCTCCAATTTTCCCTCAACTGCTCAAGGGTTAACTGGAAGAGATCCCTGAAAGGGATAAGTTCGCCTTTGTACTAATGATGTGTGTTCTTTCATGTTTTATGTTTCTTTTTGTACAATAAAGTATTTTACTACTACTACTACATCAAGGAACGCACATAGAGCGGTTTGCTTTGCCTCTAGGGTTTTCTGCACCTTGTCAACCTGGTTGAAAATTATTTCGGCGACACGGCGGTTTTTGGCGCACGGCGCGATTTGGTCTATGTTTGGGGACAGATTATAGCCCCTCAGCAACAGCCACCATGCCCTGCTGATTGGGGCTGGTCCAAACAACAAGGTTATTGGGAGCCCATATGGACAAGCCTACCTGCGGCGACTGCTGCTTGTTTAGAGCTTATTCGTTGCCGCTGCAAAACAAAATGCGCAGGGAGGTGCAACTGCGTTAAAAAAAACCTAAAATGCACAGTCCCATGGGCATGTAATGGCAATTACGAACAATATAATATCTTATTTTAACCCGCATTTTTTGTCAAACATCTCCTATGTTAATTTTATCACATCTATAATACTTAACTCTATTAGCGAAAGTTTTCCCAACATCTTTATTTATATATTTAATTTATATTTGTATATATATCACGCCCAGAAGTAATTTATTAATGTAATCTACCACCAGAAGAATAACAACTTATCAGAAATCATCTAAACATACTTAAAAATCCTAAACGTTGCATACCACTCTTACAATACAAGTACGCCGCGCGACACAAAACATTTTTTTTAACAGAGTTATGAAAAAAAATGTTCGACAAGTTTACTATTCTGTATAATAGGAGAACTGGGCTATTCACAGGTATTTTTTGGCTAGAGCAAATCCTCATAGTATACATTTTGTAGAGGATTTTCGAAAAAAAAAAATCTAAAGATTTTTTTTGAATTTTGAATTTTTCGAATTTTTTGTATGGGTGAGTGAAAATTTAGTCACAGAAATGAATTCTTCATCCTCGAATTATACGAAAATGACACCAAACTTGATATAGTTGCGAGATGTATGCAGATATAAAGCTTAGAGTGAGGCGCGCCGGAGGCACTTTTACCCCCCCTCCCCTGCCCACCTACTGGGGGGAACCTCTTGGCAACCGGGCTTAATCAGCTCAGGTCACCCCCAGGAACGCCTGTTCCAAGCGGTTTGCTTTGTCTCCAAAATGCAAGGTCCCCTTAGAAAACGGGACCTTAGATCTCCTGCTATACCGCGAACACCGAACTTCGCAAATTGCGGGGATTTCTCTTTTACTCCAATGAAACTCTAATTAGAGTGACAGAGTGAGATGCCAGCAATTTATGAACTTCGAACAAAATTAAAGATAGCCAGCCGTGTGTGGAAAAATTGAATGAACAGTTGAATGTACAGAACTTCGCTTTTTCTCGCTCGTTCGAAAATGTGTGCAGTACGGAACCCTTGGGACGCGAGTTCGACTCGCACTTGACCGGTTTTTTTCTAATGCTGTGTCTTTTTATTGAAAATGATTGAATAACGCTTTTAAAAATTAGTTTATTTTACTTATGAAAGCAAAAGAATGTAAATAATCGTATATGATTCATAATTGTTACATATTTGCCGTGACTTATTTTTCAAAAGTGTTTTTCAATAAAAAGACACGTCAAGATTGTTTACCTTTTTTCTAACGCTAAAAAAACGAACTATAACGTGGGTCATCCTTTATATTATATGTATAACTTTGTGCATAAAATCATTTTGCAGGCAGAATCTAGTAAAATAATAATTCCTTTATCGACTATATAACATTTACGATATTATTATGTTAAGGGGCTATTATTGTGTTGTATTTTTTTTTGGGTCAATACATTATTTTTTACGATTGTCAAAGTGAACTAGCCTACGCCGATAACATAATTTAAATTCGAGAAAATTGTCGGTAAATCGTTAGCAACTAGCCACTTTAGAAAATGCCATTCAATTACTGGCCATACATTTTATATTTATAGGTACTGCCTATTACTATTACCTTAACTACCGTATTTTCTAAAAATAGGTACCTACTGAATAAAAACTTGACTAAGTACTTATTATAAAAATTGGAACGTGTAATTGTATAGAAAAACTAGGTAAGTATAAATAAATGTCAGGCGGAGGGGCGTATTTTGGAATTTGGCGCCCCGGGCCAATACGTATAGCTGCCCCAGAAGTCAAGGAAGAAAAACGAAATGCAAACCGCCAGGGGCGGCATATGGGGGTTGGCGCCCCGGGCCATGGCCTGGATGGCCCTAGGGTAAATACGCCCCTGCCGTGAGGCGGATATAATAAGAACAAATTTTATTTGTATTAATTGTAGATCATTATATTTATCCGTAAACTCGGGTTACTTTGACCCACATGAAAACCTTATTTAAAAGGGTCTAATAAAAAACTTAAAAACGTCAAAGGTTAGCTAAAACCAACCTCATGTCATATTTCCATAATTACGGTGCAATAATATAACCTGGACCGAGTAAATCTCAATGGCCAAAGTTACCCTCCAGGGCTAAAGTAACCCGACTTTACTAAAAAACCTATATAAATCATTATCTTGCCCTTGTCCTATCCAATAATAAATAAATAGTCATTGTTCCTATAGTCGTGTTAGCGAACGGTCTCATAGCGAAGAGTCTCGACTAGAGAGACTCTCGCTGGGTGGTTGGATCAAGGGTCAGATGCAGAAGGCGGTAATTTTGGACACGGCGCGTATAGTACGTCGGTTCCTCACTCTGTGGCCCTGACCACCAGCAAGGGCCAAGACCCGCTGCCGGAGGCACCCTAGGTTAGAACTTTTTTATAATGTGTTTATATATTTTTTCTAATGTTTTGTAAGTGTTTCTATCTTGTACTTTTATACTCACAATGTAAAACCCTAACCTAAGACCCAAGTTAAATAAAGTAAATAAATAGAAATATATATAATTATTACTTATATTCGTAGGTAGGTACCGCCGCATGGGTATTAATAATTACATCATTAGTGTTAAAATTAAACTGAAAATCGTCTGTTTATTTCCTCATTAACCATAAGGAAGTTATAACTTTGTTTACTCCTAAGCCTCTACCATCAGTTTTAACATTGACATAACGCTCACGTCTACGTAATTTACTTTCTGTACATCTCGCTTGCACTATTGCTCGCATATGCGAGTACGAGCGAGATGCATAGAAAGTAAGTTACGTAAACGTGAGCGTTATGTCAATGTCAAAACTGGTGGTAGCCGTACTAAATAGGTAATTCGTCCGTATGATTGGATACCTACACTATATACCTACTATTTATTTATACGACTTTATGCATATATAAATAAATATATACAGTAGAGTCCGGTTAGTACGACTTCGCATATAACAACCAACCGCGTATAGCGACGTAAGTATAGGCACTTGTTTGGTTTTAGTATGAGCTACTATGAAAGTACAACCGTTTATTACGACTCCGCTTATAACGACCGATCGCTTTTAACGACGGATATTGACTTAAAATCCGTGCGTCAAGTCCGGTTACAACGACGAGCGACGTAGTTTTTACAAATGAATTGTTGGTAAGAAGCTTACTCCGTCCCGCGCACCCGGTGGCGCAGCAAGTGGCTTCTTCTAAACATACAAGTCTCTCCATTTAAGACAAAGTGTTGTAATACCAACGTAAATATTTTTTAAATATAAATGTTCTTTTTTCTTTGATTGTCGCATAAGTATTAATAAATACAAAATTATGTAATTATTTTGATAAAAAAATATATTAAAATTGGCAGTTCGTTTAGTGCGACATCCGGTTAGTACGACGTAATATCAGCGGTCCCTTGGGCGTCGTTATAACTGGACTCTACTGTACCTACATACAAACATGAACGCTGAAAACAATACACTCTTTATTTTTGGGCAGTCGTGTAAAAATAGAATAATCTCGAAATTTTGTATGATTAGAATATTAGATTAATAAATAAATGGTTTGGGTTGTCCCATACGATTTATTTATTCTTACACAAAGTGGCTTTCCATCAGAGAATGGTCCTAATGCTTCATGTGCCATAAGGACTTTTTTGTCAGAATTTCTGTTCGAATTTCAGATAAAAAGGACCTTATTGTACTTGAGCATAAGGACCCTTCTGTAATGGAAAGCCACATTATTGACTTACTAGCTTTTGCCCGCGATTTCGTCTGCGTGGAATTAGTGAAGTAGCTAAAGTAGGTATAGCGCCTGGATAATGCTAATAGCAATCATTCAATTCGCGCATTGCTTACTTCAATTATTAGGCAAATTATTAACTCTTTCAATTCCACCCCCCTTTGCACTCTCTTCAGGGATGATTTCCGACATAAAAACTATCCTATGTCCTTCCCCGGGACTCAAACTACCTCTATACCAAATTTCAACTAAATCGGTTCACCGGCGTGAAGAGGTAACAGACAGACAGACACACTTTCGCCTTTATAATATTAATAATAATATAGTATATGGAGTATGGATTTCTACAGTAAGCTCAATTAATCTTTTATTGTTAGTACTAAAATATACAACGATAAACCTACAGATAAATATCATAGATATTTAATGCTTATCTAAACAAGTTATCATTTATCACACATTAAAAGCTCTTACTGTGATTCAAACACATACACTACTAAGTTTATCCTCCAGCCATACAAATGAAAATCCAAAATTTGCCACTGAAATTTGAACCTATAATGCAGGGAATAGAGTTGAGTTTGTTTTATTTGAAAATTGAACGAAACAAAACAATTGCAACTCTATTCCTATTTTAATATGGTTTAAATTTCATCGCAATTATTAAGTACTATAGATAGGACCTTGGGCCTTAGGTTAAGTTTATTACCATTACCAATTAGATTAACTAGAATGAATAGAAATCCGCAATTTCTGGAAACTTTCATTAGAAAATTCTCATGCAAGTACTTGTACCTACGTTTCAGTGAAAATACGATGGAAAATAATTATGCACTACATCTTACCCTTTCAAACAACTGTCATTGAGAAATGGAAAAAATAGATTTAAAAAAAACAACGGGTTGCACTCCGGGAGTGCCGGCAGAAGTGAAAACTTAATGACATTGTAACAGTTTTTCGATCAGGTCACGTGTCCGTCTTACGAAGCGTCTTACGTCTTACGCTCTCGCGAGTTTAACATTTTTCCCCATCACAAAAAGTGCACAGCGCCGCTAAAGAAGTTTTCACTTCAAAAATCACGGCAGAAAATCTATGACCTCCTACTTTGAAATTATATTCGATTATCCACCTAACTAGAGTTAGACCAAGAGAAGTCTGCAACGGTTTTGATAGCACACGCAGTGCAAGTGTCATTTATACTTCATAATTTCATAGAAGTTTGACGTTTAAAATAACACTTGCACTGCGTGTTCTATCAAAATCGTTGCAGACTTTCGAGAAATGGGCTCCTGGAGCCCAATTGTGTGTTACCATAGTAAGACATACCTACTACTTGACAGTTTGTAGACTAATAATTATGAGTCTAATACCATTCGAGAAATAGGCGCCTGATGTAGTGAAAAGTACTTACCTAATACTTACCTATAGTTTTATAAATAGAAAAACTGCTGCTGCCCTGCTAAGCCAAAAAACGCTATTAAAGAAAATTCATTGCTAACTTATCGTCGGCTGACAAGCAATAGTCACTAACTAACATCATTGAAATTATTGGACAATAATCCGTGTTACAAGTGTAATAAAGTGCATTGTTGCTTAAATTTTTTGATAGTACCGTAAAACGGGGTGAACAGAAATCGCGGGGTGAATAGAGAAATTTTGAACTTTTTCTTTCAAGTTGTTATATTTAAAAACGTACATCTCTAAAATTAGATGTTTTGGAATGGGTATAAAGTAGACTATTTATTCTCTACATTGATACCAAAAGAACTTAATTAAACTGCCTAAAAGTTAGATTTTTTTGACTCTAAAGTAAGGTCTCGCCGAGGTAAGAAATGAAGCCTGTCTGAACTTTGTTCTAGCGGTAAATATTTTGACATTAACTAAGTAAAAGTTAGCTAACCTGGCAATATAGTATCACAAGCTTTCACAAGTTTCTGTGGCGCATCTTAGTTTTAAGTTCTTTGTATTATGTTTTTGTGATGTGTAAATAAATAGAAAAAGTATCTGTAGTACCTAAATAATAAATAATATCACTAATTTTCTCTATAATAAAGGATTTTTTTGCTAAAAACCAATAACAAGCAAATTTACTTGATAAAGGGGTCAGTGGACACGCATATATGGGGTGAACAGTTACGCCATAGGGGGTGATTAGATACAACAAACCTTGGGGGTTAAAAGACACGAAAAAATAATTTTGTGTCAAATAGCTGTTTTACAGATATATATACCATTTGCCAATAGAGTATCCACATAATAATGACCAAATTCGATGCCTATGACAGCTAAAACTTAATATTTCTATTCACCCCTTTCTTGTGTCTATCGACCCCGTTTTAAGGATATGGAGAAAACAGGTAGTTTTCTTTGATTTTCTCAAACTTAAAAAATACTACTAAAAATAGGCTCAAAAAATGATATCAAAATTATTACTTTTATCATTTGGATTATTGGCGAAAATCGTCCTTGAAATTGAAAATCGTGTCTTTTCACCCCGTTTTACGGTACTTAGTGAGTTTTGCTTGTCACCCGACGTTATACTTTAGTTTCTATAACTGAGAATTCAATTTCCAAAATCATTTGTTTTTAAGATAGCGCTATTTGGCTTAGGAGGGCAGTATTAGAGTCTGATCGGAAAGAGAAGGGTCCTGGAATGTATAAGGCCCAATACATTCCACGACTCTTCTCTTTCCGAACAAACTCTATCCATCTAACTATCGGTATTAGTCTAATACCGTTCCGTACCGTACCGTTAGTGAAAAGTACTTACCTATAGTTTTTCTATTATCCACCTAACTAATGTATCGGTACTTACAATTCCAGTTATCACTATCGCAGTGTCACATTTTACCGCTTTGTCACGTCCACCATTATATTTTTTGCGACGACCTGTCAAGCTTGGCTGAACACGAAATGTTACGTAATGATAATAGAGAGTTGTTATCACAAACAGCTGATATTGTGCGACTCGGCAAACGTAGTGTAGGACGCCCTCCGACCAGGTGGGATGACGATCTGCGAAAGACTGCAGGCAGATGCTGGATGCGGCAAGCTGAGGACAGGGCGCTCTTTAGAGGAGGACTATGTCCAGCAGTGGACTACTATAGCCTGATCTGCCTGATGATGAAACAGCTGATATTGTGCGGTCGCAGCAGAAGTACAGGTCAATGTGACTAATTCTATCATAGGGACTATTTCATCATCATCATCATTACTCTCGTCCACTGCTGGACATAGGCCTCTCATATTGCACGCCATTGAGCACGATTTGCGGCAACTCTTGCCAGCCGCCTTGCGAAGGTCATCGCTCCATCTAGTCTGAGGGCGTCCTACGCTACGTTTGCCGATGCGCGGTCTCTACTCGAGAACTCGTCTACCCCAACGGTTATCGGTTCTACGGGTAATATGACCGGCCCACTGCCACTTCAGCTAGCTAATCCGGTGGGCTATGTCGACGACTTTAGTTCTCTGACGGACTCCCAACTCCCATCCGTCAGTGACTATTTCGTCCCTAATATTTTTTTCGGATTTTAAAACGATTTTACCAAAAACAAGAAATTCAAAGTGGCGGTCATTTTTTACAATGTTTGACTACGAATTCATATTAATTAAGGTACTTTTCGGACCCTCAGATATCAATTTTTATCATGATTAGAGCAAATTTTCCGTCGGACGTACCGTTTTTGAACTACAAGCAAAAAACTGAAAGAGGGCAAAATTATTTCCACAACTCCAGAACCAAATGAAGGTATTAAGACGATTTCCAGCTTGCTGGGAATTAATTCCTGGATAAAATCTAATTAGAATGGCCCAAAGAGAATGGCCTATGCAATGTCAAAGTGTGGAATGCCATCATTAATGTCAGATTTCTATTAAAATTTGACGTTTATAATTATAACCTTTGTTTTATTCCAGTCGAAGCTAAACTATACTCTGGTAAACCCAATTTGGCAGTCATAATATGCGCGAAATTCAAATTTTGTATGGAACCGACCCTTCCCGCCTAAATTTTTCAAAATTGCCGCTTTTTTCTACTGACGTAAATGGCTTGCGTAACTATGTTTGGTATTTTTAAAACAAGAATAGATCTTAACACGTAATTCCGGATCGATTGTTCCATTCGTAAATAGAATCGATTTACAAACACAGTTTATTGTCGATCAGAAACAACACAGACGTCGATTGTCTTTCAGCATTCCTCGGTTGGGATCACAGTTCTATATTATGTACGAGTAGTTTGTAGTGACGCTAACTCTTATCCCTAGAGGGGACTAAAGCAGAATTTCAGTTTTTATAATGAATTTTTACACGATTTATTCACGGGCAAATGCCATGAAAAAAATCACATGGAAACTAGACTGTACACGGTGGCTAAAAAATAACTGCGTTCCCGTTGCCAGGGAGGTTTTGGGATTATACTAAGCAACGTTTACGGCAAAGAGAATAGATAGTATAGAGGGGTTCTGTCATAGTACATTTTGTACTCACAGTAAATTTACTGCCATCTATCGACACACGACTAAAACTCAAAATGAAAACGTATAAAATTATCAATAAAATGTATATAAATGATTTTATTATTTTTATATCATTTTGACCCATGTTCATTCACTGATATCTATATAAATGATTTTATTATTTTTACATCATTTTGACCCATGTTCATTCACTGACATGGTATAATAATATACTCCGCCTGGTACTCCATTCCCGTCTTTTCTAGGTCACCTAACTGACACGGGCCTACGTCATCATGCGACAGCGCTATATGATAATATGCGATAGCGCTATATATAGCGGCCATGTTGTTGTGACGTAGGCCTGTGTCACTCTGGGAATGGAAGACCATGTTTTATTAGACTATGATTCACTGATATCTATGTGTTAAAATTGTTAAATATGAAACGGTGTCGTCACGCCATCTAGCCGAGCATAGGCTAAAGGTGTGTGCGCCATCTATCCGAGAATGACTTTTTCTTGATTTCCGAGTTCCGAGGCACGTTTTTTCCTTAGACTTTATTCATCTTATACGAAGTTACAATCGAAGGAAAGATAAAAGCATAATAATACATTAAGTACTTAAAAGCAATAAAACAAAAATCTCTGAAAATAACATTATGGCATAGTATGGTGGAGGCCTATGTCCATAAATGGACATCCAATAGAATTTAATATTTAATTAAATATAATCAGAAAAAACAAAAAAAAAAAACATACAATATTTATAATAATAAAATCGCAAAATTAGAATTTAAAATAATATAATTTCATAACACTAGATAATAATTAGATTAAGTTACTGAAAATGTAATGAATGTTCTTTATAATGAATCAAGCATGTATCGTTTTCTATTGGAAATAAACGGCTAAATTATTATAATTATTATTATACGAAGTTACACATGTCTTTGCTATGGGACCAACCCCGAAATCGCAAAAATTAATTACCGTCCCATAGAAAATGGACCAGCCAAAATGTATGAAACAGCCAAAAAATTTTTTTGTAGACATGCGGAAAGAGAAGAGTCGTAGAATGTATGGGTCCCAATACATTCCACGACTCTTTGCTTTCCGAACAGACTATATATCCTACAAGTCCTACAATGTCCGTATTGACCCAGTTCCGATGTAAACGAACTAGCATTCAGTGAATGAACTCCATGGTCATATACGATTCCCGCACGGTGTCATATAAAATGCATGAAATGACGCAGTCGTACAATCGCCCACACTGTTAACTGTAGGTATGTACATCGGTGGACCTTATGCATGTTGTAATAAGGTCCACCGATGTACAGTTAAGCCCTATTTTGACGATGCGAGAACTCGCATGCGAGTTTCATTACATTGCGGTTTTTGATCGGTCGGTTGAATTGGACGTAACCAACAGTCCGCAATGTAACTAAAATCGCATGCGAGTTCGCTCGCCGTCTAAATCAGCTCTTAGGAGTTGAGATGCCACGAATAATCGGCAACTATTCGGTATTCGGCCTATTCTGCCATTTTGCGGAATACCGTAAAACGGGGTGAGTAGGTTTCGCGGGGAGAGGTGGGTTATGAATGGGGAGAGAAGGTTTGAGAGGGGGGTGAGAAGGGATTTTAAGACAACTGCTACAAAAATAATGTATTACAATTTAAAACGGAGCTATAGTAATACGCATAATAAAAAAAAATCGATCCAACAATCTTCCAAAATCACCTTTGTATGAAAAGTGAAAACCCCTCTCACCCCAAATACGAGGCACTACGGGGTGAGGTGGGTTTTCCTCTTTATCGTCATAGTTATGAAATGGATCTACCCAAAATAAAATAAAAACTAAAATACAAACGTCCGGAACATTTATTATATACACCATTCAGTTTTCATATGTAAAAATAAAATGTTATCGAGGTTTGAATTTCAGTTTTGACCCTACTCACCCCATTTTACGGTACCGAATATCTGATGCATATGTAAAAATAAAATGTTATTACCTAAAAAGAAAAATTACGCAATAAAAGTAACCGCAAACCGGTATTATATTTAACATATTTTCTTGTAAACTTGTTACCTACGAAGACCTTGTTTTTGAGCATTTGTTGATTGAAAATATTTTTTTATCATGGGTCTGGTTTGATTGACTCTAACTACATTCCGTAAAACGGGGTGAGTAGGTTTCGCGGGGAGAGGTGGGTTATGAATGGGGAGAGAAGGTTTGAGAGGGGGATGAGAAGGGATTTTAAGGCTACTGCTACAAAAATAATGTATTCCAATTTAAAATGGAGCTATAGTAAAACGCATAATAAAAAAAAAAACCGGGCAAGTGCGAGTCGGACTCGTACACGAAGGGTTCCGTACCATAATGCGAAAAACGGCAAAAAAATACGGTCACCCATCCAAGTACTGACCCCGCCCGACGTTGCTAAACTTCGGTCAAAAATCACGTTTGTTGTATGGGAGCCCCACTGAAATCTTTATTTTATTCTGTTTTTAGTATTTGTTGTTATAGCGGCAACAGAAATACATCATCTGTGAAAATTTCAACTGTCTAGCTATCACGGTTCGTGAGATACAGCCTGGTGACAGACGGACGGACGGACGGACGGACAGACGGACGGACGGACGGACGGACGGACAGCGGAGTCTTAGTAATAGGGTCCCGTTTTACCCTTTGGGTACGGAACCCTAAAAACGATCCAACAATCTTCCAAAATCACCTTTGTATGAAAACCCCTCTCACTCCAAATACGAGGCACTACGGGGTGAGGTAGATTTTCCTCTTTATCGTCAAAGTTATGAAATGGAACTACCCAAAATAAAATAAAAACTAAAATACAAACGTCCGGAACACTTATTATATACACCATTCAGTTTTCATATGTAAAAATAAAATATTATCGAGGTTTGAATTTCAGTTTTGACCCTACTCACCCCATTTTACGGTTCACTAGTTCTGAGCAACAATAGTTAAACTTTAGCAAACGTTGTGCTTTGTTGGTGAACTGTTTTCATCCTTAACGTGACTCAAAAATGTTCGCATGTTATGCCGAATATTCGGCGCTTCGGCCGAGAGAGGAGCCGAATATTCGGTATTCGGCCAAGACTACTATTCGGGGCATATCTAGTTCTTATAGGAGTGTTGCTGTTTGTATGTCTGTCTGAAAACATGATAGACCAATATTTCTAGACACTGTTCCGTAAAATGGGGTGAGTAGGATCAAAACTGAAATTCATTTTATTTTTACATATGAAAGCTGAATGGTGTATATAATAAGTGTTCCGGACGTTTGTATTTTAGTTTTTAATTTATTTTGGGTAGTTCCATTTCATAACTTTGACGATAAAGAGGAAAACCCACCTCACCCCGTAGTGCCTCGTATTTGGGGTGAGAGGGGTTTTCATACAAAGGTGATTTTGGAAGATTGTTGGATCGATTTTTTTTTATTATGCGTATTACTATAGCTCCATTTTAAATTGAAATACATTATTTTTGTAGCAGTAGCCTTAAAATCCCTTCTCATCCCCCTCTCAAACCTTCTCTCCCCATTCAATCAATCTATCAATCAATCAAAATATACTTTATTCATGTAGGCCTAGCAACAAGCTCTTATGAATCGTAATTAATCTTAATCTAATTATCAGAGCAATTTATTGATGTTAATATTATTCCATAATAAAATTGGATTATTATACATATCAAATTTAACACTAAGAATTTCACAAAAGGATCGTCAAACATTAAAAAGATTGTATAAAAAAATACTAGTCTAGAATTTCTAGAATAAAATCTATATCTAAATGTCATTCATAACCCACCTCTCCCCGCGAAACCTACTCACCCCGTTTTACGGTTCTAGATAATACCGACCTAATGCCACTTTCCACCATTATTACGCTAAATATACCCATCATCAAAAACTGTGCCATTCTCAACCAAAAGGGTACTTAATGTCGGTTTTGAATAAGGTGCTATTTCCATATAGCTTCAATTTCAAATCAACCTTATTGACAACCGACAATGTGACATTTTGATTGAAAACGTCACAACTAACGTCATGACGTGTGCCGTGCGTCATGGACATATTTAGAATGGAACTTTAATAGTCACTTTAAGGTACACTTATAAGTTCTTAAGGGTAGAGCCAGAGACAGGTGAAGATAAGACAGTCAATCTTTCTTACAAAGACGCTTGCTTTTTGAACATTCACTTATAGGTATAGAACTTCATAAAAATGGGCCTTGCGGGCACTAAGAATGGTGCCAGTACCGCAGTGTCACGCACAGGAATACGAGTCAATCGTGCACGCCACACCACAATTCGATTGGTTGATGAGTTCGCATCACGGTAGGTCGCAACTAGTTGCGTTTAACTGCACGATTGGCTCGCATTCGTGAGTGCATGACACCACTGAACTATTCCACCGTTTTTAGTGCCCGTAAGGTCCGTCTTTACGAAGTATTATATATATAAGTCAATGTTCAATGAGCAACTCGTGTTTGTTTTAATGTTTTAATATTTATTTGGGCACAAACGGTACAATAATACTTACAGATATTAATATTATTCAATCCATGAACCAGTGAAGTTGCCACTAACTACTAACACGTATATAAAAATAAACAACGGAATAACAACAACTACTTTTGTAAGAAAGATTGTCAGTCTTATCTTCACTTGTCTCTGGCTCTACCCTTAAGAACTTATAAGTGTATCTTTGTAAAGTTCCATTATAAATTACGTCAGTGACGCACGGCATACGTCATGACGTTAGTTTTTGATGATTGTTTTTGCGTGATAATGTGGAAAGTGGCATTAGGTCGTTGTCTAGAAATATTGGGCGTAAGTGGTCTATCATACTTTCAGACAGATATACAAATAACAACACTACCTTTAACCAACAACATTACCTACAGACCCTATACTACTGGACGGACTCTGTATACTAATTGTTCGGGAAACATTAAAACTCAAAAATGCGCGTTTTCCCAGAGATAAGACCTATTAGAAATGTGCAGTCAAGCGTAAGTCGGACTTAATGTACGGAACCCTTGGAACGCGAGTCCGACTCGCACTTGGCCGGTTTTTTGCTCAACAATATACGCACATGTTCAAGTTACGTTATTTTTTAAAATATAAAACATGAAAATAGATCCCCAGATAAACTTTTGATGAGACATTACCTATAATATTCATATCCGTAATCCTAATTAGGAAAAAAGACTTCACCGAAATGTCACGAACACGATACACAAATAACCACCGGCAGCCATTTTGAAATATTAATAGTATATCGATTTTTACCGAGCGACATGGACATTACTTGTATCATAATAATGTGCATAATATATCATTGGGAAGCTTTTCAGTTGTTTTACTTTTGTTTTGTAATGGTCCTTAGAGCATTTAATAACTGGAGTCGCCTTTAAGAGCTTACCCCTCCGCCGAAAAACTTGCACAATTGTGCAAACTTTTGTATGGATTGACATGGCTATTTGTACGTTACGTACAAATCATGTAGAAATAGCAATATATTTGACGTCCCCTCCCCCCTGGTGACAGACAGACAGACGGACAGACAGATGAACAGACGGACAGTGGAGTCATAGTAACAGGGTCCCTTTTCTACTCTTTGGATACGGAACCCTAAAAACGAATCAAAATCGGTCCATCCCTTGGAGAGCTACGATGCCACAGACAGACAGATATTGGCGTCAAACGTATAGTACTCGTACTTAACCCTCTTTTTGCGTCGTTGGCTAATTAATTAATAAAGCATAAGTTGCGTTGCTCAAACTCAAGGTCCGACAAAGGGCATTGAAATGCACCAGAATATACTATTTACGCTATTCTCAGCTTGCCCTTTTGATGAAAATAGACACAAAACATAATCTTACCTATGCACCCCATAGTATTGAAGATGATTGATAATAAGCTAGTTTTATAACCTCTATTTTCTAAAGTTAGTATATTAGTTCTAACATGGTCGTCCGACACCGAATTTCGCCAGGGAAGTGTCAGAGAGCGCTGGCGACCTAGCAGTAATGCTGGTGACGCAGTAAAGGTACTGCTGTACTTAATGAATAAATAAACGGGTATATTCCAGAATTAGACCGCGTTATAGTTTTTATTTAGACCAATAATTATTAAAATACTATATTATTTATCGGAGAAGGGACGCCTACACATGATGTGTAGACGTTCGGTCGCGTAACATAATTTATGAAATATACTTTATTCGGTACTTATTTCCTTTAGCCACTTGCGTCATCCTACTAACCCGAGGTTAACCGTTAACCCAGTGTCAAATTGTACTGTAGTGTGTGGTAACCTATACGGTTTCGTATAAATAGCTAGGGCTAGTGTTGTCATTTAATGTTATTGAGTGATTGTAAATATTTGTCGTTGTTAACTTGTCACCGGGTAAATAAAAAATATCGGAATATTTGACACTCCTGGCAGGATCGCCATGTGAGGTGAAGATTAAGACAAACAACTGCTTGCTATGATATTGGTATAATGCGCGTCAAATGATACATGTGTAAGCCATATATACTCTAACACTGTATGTGTGTGGGTAAGGCACACACTACAGTACTGGTAACCATGGTAACTCCAGGTTTAACCGGTTAACCCCGTGTTAGTCGGATGGTGCAAGTGGCGCTAAGCTACAAGCACCGGTCAAGCTTCCTAATCGATTTAAACTGTATTGAGGTTACATGACCTACATTATTTAATGACAGACGAATCAATATGCATACGCCACGGTACGTAGGCGGAAACACGCGGACACTGGACATGGGACATTTACGATATAACGGACATTCGTGACGTCCCACGGGTAAAGGTACCTTATGGCGGTTGGCGCTTACGCTATTATTAACGCCGCTCCAATATTATTGCGGCGCTATGTGACGTAAGCGCCAGCCGCCATAAGGTACCTTTTGCCGTGGAACGTCACATTTTATAGTTAGAACACACGAACCCCTCGTGTGTTTTCTCACGGGACTCTGTATGGGGTTCTTACAAAAGGAGTGTAAGTACAGGTTTTAAAAGTAGGTATAGATTTATTGCATTATTATTTTCCTTCGTATTTTCACGGAAACGTAAGAATATGTCTTGCTAGTTCAGTCAGTATCGGTACACAAAGTACTGGGTTAACTGAAGTAGCAAGACAAATACGAACGTTTCCGAGAAAATACGATGGAAAACAATTATGCACTACATCAGTACGTATGTAACACCCATGGATTTGTAAGCGTCCATAGGCTACATTGTTTAAAGTCAGACTAATCAATATGCATACCCATGGAGTAGTCCACAAGCGTCCACAGACTACATTATTTACTATGCATACGCCACGGTACGTAGGCGGAAACAAGTGGACACTGGACATGGGACATTTACGATGTAACGGACATTCTATAATTAGGGGTAGGTTGTAACGGACATTCTATAATTAGGGGTACAACACTCGAGCGGTTGAGTTTTCTCGAGGGACTGCGTATGGGCATAGAGTAAAAATACATAGAGTGCTCAATCCATACATCAGTTTTAGTACCTAAACGACTATTATTTTCGTTGTCGACATCTAGCATCGGGTAGCGGAATTAACAGTACTGCTGCTGTAGTCATTATTAAATGTAAGCGGAAACGAATATCGACAGTCGATCAATCGAATATCGTTAGTGTTGTGTGTCGACAGAGTAACATCCCTAGTGCGCAAAACGTTCAAACTGATTAACGAGACCAAGTGCGGGTAGTTCGAAAACTCGCGCGGCTAGAAGATATTGATGTCAACTTTAGCCAGGCTTCTCCGAGACCACGGGGACAACGCCGTCCTCGAAACGTCGGAGGTAATCTTAAAACTTAATTACGCGATTAAGTCCCGTTGTGCAATTTAATAATGTTTAAAAATCGTGAAAGTTTAAATCAGTGTAATATTCGTTTTGGTACCAACACTGATGTATGGAGTGAGCACTCTATTCTTTCTATATTTCTCTATGGTTAGGGGTACAAGTGAATATGAAATAGTTTTTACTTTTAGTATCTTTTGTAGTTTTCGTATCAAATTAAAAAACCCGCAGACTGTTGATAACGCGCACTATCATTAAAATACTAGTTAATGGCAACCCTAGCTAAACGTAATGGGACTAGAAATTAATCGTTTCCTATGATTATTCGATAGCAATTACTGTCCATTTGCGATGCGCTGTCTAATCGGGGTAATCATCGCTTTTGCCAACAAACACAAACTGTACAAACAACTCAAAACTTCAGCTAGCATGACTGCCTAACATGCTGGCGGTCGCGCGAGTTAAGGTGACAGTCCATTTCCAACGACAGCAGCACTATCATATTTTACTATCGAAATTGACAATAAAACTCACTAAACCATTTTTGTTCCAGAAAACCATGGAAAATGGGCACGATATCGAACCAGAGTTCACAGTCAAAAAGCTCACCAGCCTATTGGAGCGGGCGCCGCGGCGCGGGAGAGAGACAAAGGGGCTCGAGAGAGAGACAAAAGATCGCGTCACGTACGAGAGCGAGAGGCTGACTAGTCACAGCGAAGCGTCGTCGCGGAGGAACAGCGACGATGGGGGGAGGGCGCGGAAGGAGGGGTTTAGGGAAGGTAAGAGAGACAGAAGATCGCGTCACGTACGAGAGCGAGAGGCTGACTAGTCAGAGCGAAACGTCGTCGCGGAGGAACAGTGATGATGGGGGGAGAGCGCGGGAGGGATTTAGGGGAGGTAAGAGGAACGAAAGATCGCGTCACGTACGAGAGCGAGAGGCTGACTAGTCACAGCGAAGCGTCGTCACGGAGGAACAGCGACGATAGGGAAAGGCGCGGAAGGAGGGGTTTAGGGGAGGTAAGAGAGAGACAAAAGATAGTACGTTCGTACGTACTATCTTTTGTCATGTTTGTCGTGAGCGAGGCGTTACGTACGAGAGCGAGAGGCTGACTAGTCAGAGCGAAACGTCGTCGCGGAGGAACAGTGACGATGACGGGAGGGCGTGGAAGGAGGGGGTTAGGGGAGGTAAGAGAGACGAAAGATCGCGTCACGTAAGAGAGCGAGAGGCTGACTAGTCAGAGCGAAACGTCGTCGCGGAGGAACAGTAACGATGACGGGAGGGCGTGGAAGGAGGGGTTTAGGGGAGGTAAGAGAGACGAAAGATCGCGTCACGTAAGAGAGCGAGAGGCTGACTATTAGTCAGAGCGAGGCGTCGTCGTGGAGGAACAGCGCAGCGACGACAGACAGACAAACTTACTTTCGCATTTATAATATTAAGCAGTGTTTATATTAACACTAGCTTTTGCCTGCGACTTCGTCTGCGTGGAGTTATTAATTTGGATAGCTTATTTTTTATCCAATCTGCTTTTTATCGATTCCCCATACAAACTTCCACCCCCATTTTCACCCCCTTAAAGGGTGATTTCTGTGATAAAAATTACCCTATGTCCGTCCTCGGGACTCAATCTCCATACCAAATTTCAACGAAATCGGTTCAGCGGTTTAAGCGTGAAGAGGTAACAGACAGACAGACAGACACACTTAATATTAGTATGTATTCGTTTTCGTTACAGATGGCACCGCCTCAGAACCACCCACAGCTAACGTGACCAGCCTCAACGCATGGAACGACCTGGCCAGTTCCACTTCCACCACTAGGACGGAGCTCAGTTCCGATGGTACGGTGGAAGATCAGGTATTGATTTGAAATGAAAGCCAGACTCCAACATTATAATCGTCGTATTAGTGTCGTCATGTTGTATCTCTTTTTTTATATTAGCTGTGTAAAATGTGTGTATTATTCGGTTTATTTTATGTTTCTTTCCTTTATGTTTCTTTATTCTATTTTTTGTCTGTTACCTTCCGTGATTATTTCTCACTTGATGGTCTCATCGGAAGATCAGCGCTGGAAGTCGCCAGCAACATGCTGAGATGGGACCATTTCGTGACACTTTATTTTTCACTATGTTTTTTCTATGTAGTTATGTCTATTGTCTGTGTGTTTACGAATAAAACTATTCTATTCTATTCTATTCTATTCTGTTCTATTCTATTCATTCTATTCTATTATATTCTATTCTATTCTATAATCAGTATTCTCATGCATCATAATCATCAATATCAACACTTCCACTTCTGCAGACCCCATCTCAAAGATGTTAATGAATACCACTTATGACATTCAATAGGGAATATTAGGCAAAGCTCTGCGTAGGTGGAACTACTAGCACATACAGTAAACAAACCTCATTGACATTATCAATGACACATCATGCGTCACTAGGCCAATCACATGGCCTACCGTGAAACACGGCAATCGAAAGTCCGGTATCTGCCTCTCTATCACTCTTGCTTATTCGATCGATAGAGAGGCAGATAAAGAAATTTAGATTTTCGCGTTTCGCGGTAGGCCACCTGTAAACAATACGCCTTGGTGTATCAATGTCATAGTGAAAACTTGTCAAAAAGGCCTAGTATGTATAAGTTACTCTATGGTTTTACTAAACAAATTAGTGCTGCACTCTGGTGGCAAAACATTGCAGTAATACTCCCTATTTTTCCTGGAATCTTGACTGTACAAGACGATGACTTGACTTGACTTAATAAAAGACGTAGCGATTGTCCTCCAAAAATGAATAATCGTTACTATAAATGTTTCAAACTCTTTTCTGCCCCCGCCCCTATACCCCTCCTTCCGCGCTCTCCCCCCGTCGTCGCTGTTCCTCCGCGACGACGCTTCGCTCTGACTAGTCAGCCTCTCGCTCTCGTACGTGACGCGATCTTTCGTCTCTCCTACCTCCCCTAAACCCCTCCTTCCGCGCTCTCCCCCCATCGTCGCTGTTCCTCCGCGACGACGCTTCGCTCTGACTAGTCAGCCTCTCGCTCTCGTACGTGACGCGATCTTACGTCTCTCTCTCGCGATCTTTTGTCTCTCTTATTATTATAATAGGCTAGCGAGCTTCTTGACCGTAAACTATAATATGTTTCAAAAACTTCAACTACAAAGACCCCTCATACATAGAGCCAGACCAAGAAAAGTCTGCAGCGGATTTGATAGCCCACGCAGTGCAAGTGTTATTTTAAATGTCAAACTTCTATGAAATTATGACGTATAGTCCGTTTTGATTGGAGCCTGGAGGCTTTCACGCTGCATCCTCCAGTAAGGTGGTGGTACAGTCACCTGCAATAATATGTTACACATCGAAGGCCGCAAAAATATCTGACACGATTTTATTTGTAGCGCAATAAGTGCGTGTCACATATTTTTGCGGTGTTCGAAGAGTAACATGTTATTGCAGGTGACTGTACTAGTGCTCGACATGCTAATGCCCAATAGATGACACCCTGCTGTCACCTATATTGACAATGAGTACAATGACTTAAGTTTGTATTTAACTAATTATAATTTTAAGCTATTTTTATTTATTGTTTTTTTACTTGTTTTTGTACCATATTTATGAATAAATTAGTTTCAAGATGACATGTACTGGAACCGCGTCGAGCACCGCCACCTTATATGGGTGCCACTCAAGAGTGGATCATTAATGTAGTATACATAAATACTAAAATAAAGTTATAAAATCATCATCTGAAGAAAATTATGGCATACCTAACCCTAATTTAGATTTTATCCTTTCACAGCCATCTAACGTTAAAGTGTTTTCCACCAGACCAACCTCGCGCATCCTGGGTCAGCTCTCCCAGGCACGCCCATGCATATCAAGGAGCCATGGAAGTCAGCAGACAACCTGGCCCCGGATTCCGCCTTCGGGACTTCGCTGGCGGACATCATGGAAAGCCCTGCTAATAAGGTATGAATAGTCAAAACCTCCATTATTGGTACAAGCTTTTATCGCTGACTGTACTTTTCTTTCCACAGGCAACTAATACTCATCGAGACGATTTAAAAAACCCCAAAAACAATTACACAATAAGGTTGCGTTGTTTTATAACAGAGTTCCTATAGCCACACCTCCTGTCTCCATCATCAGATTAGTCAGTGAAATTGTAGAAATTTCGCAGTAAATTAGTGTATAGTTATTACATTAACTCACATTTATAGACGGGTCTATCGTAAATTTATATTATTACGTTTATTTACCGACGTTTCGGCACAGGTATCACTGGTCTTGGTCGCGGCTAACCCCGATAGACCCGTCTATAAATGTGAGTTGTACAAAACGCGAAAGTTTTAAATATTATCTAGTTATTATAGTTTCAAATTTAAATGTTTTCGACCTAAATAGAGGAATTAAAACTTGTCACCAAGCTTCTCGCTAATTGACAGTTATTAAACTGTCAATCTGTCATTCCGTGCATAACGATTGGAGAGCCGTCACCTGCACGGTTCCGTGGGAAAGCACAAGTGGTTTGTGGCCAAGGCCGGGAAACGGAGCATACTGTGCTTTCATGGTTTTTTCAAGTTTCTTGTTTAAGTTATGAGGAAATGTATCGTTTTCGATTACGGCGACCCCAAATTAACATTATGGACGTTGTCTAGCGTGAGCCCTTATGTGGCTGGCCAGGCCGAACTTGGTCTTAAATACTCTATTGCACGCGTGACAATAAAGTTGGCCAGCTGCGTTGAACGTGTACACGTAGGAGGGCTTAGGTATCTCTTTCCTTAACTGGCGTTTTGTGTCTAGGCTTGTGAGGTGGTTATCCTCAAACATTTTGACACCGTTATGGATGGTAGAACGCCAAGATGAACTTCTTCCAGCAAGCTCCTCCCAACGCTCACGCTCAGGGTCAATGGCGCAAGCGCTCAGCTGCCGTTTGAGCACGTCCTTGTAGCGCAGTGTTTAGATCTTAAGATTAATAATGATCTAAAGCAACATTTCCCAAACTATAGGTCGCGACCCACCAGTGGGCCCTGAATATTGAGTGGGCCCTGGAACTACTAGGGCATCTGAGCGTTACCAATAATATTGTATGCCCCTTTTTAAGACAGCTGAGGGGTGCGTCACAAATTTGGCAGTTTTTGCTATGTGGGTCGGAGCCCAGTCAACTTTGGGAACCACTGATCTAAAGATACACAGGTCTACAGGTCTAGGCGACTCCACACTAGCGTCTCCCGAGCGTCAGCGTCTAGTCAACTCTATGGCTGCTGCTCGACGCAACTGCGCAGCGACGCTATTTTGCATAGCGCAGACTACACGGGTCACCCTACAGCAACCCCTAAGAAAATCTTACGGATATACGAATACGGAATACGGAATATTACATTGTCGTGAAATGTAACATCTGTTACGTGGGCGTCGTGTGTGGACAGTAGGTATTCTAAAGCCGTCAAGGGTTAATAACAAACATGCGATTTTCAATTTAATCCTAATAACATAAGGTTTAATTTTGCATGTTAAGTTCAATAAACGGACATTCTAGAGGGTATTTACTTATTTATGGAAATATTCTTTGATGTTTTACAATGTTTTTAAATGGGGCTTATTATTACTTAAGTACTATTATTTTTTGTAGTAAGTAGGTACTGATCTCGCCTGAAGTAATTAATTTTTCTTTTAAATCAAATATTATAATTAATATGGTAGGACACTTTAAAATTACCTTTAATTAATTCGCTACAGCTATACTCTGTATCTTTAGGTATTTAAATAAAAGTAAACAAATAATTTTTAGATTTTCGGGTAGTTATAACATTTATTGGCTAACCAACCAAATACAAAACCGCCTGGATCTGTCACTGAACGACCTGACTTTAACCTACATTATTTGATGTTTTCATCTACCCTCAACTGGCTTAAGTTTAGTAACCATGGTAACTCCAGGTTTAACCGGTTAACCCCGGGTTAGTGAATGGTGCAAGTGGCCCTTAGTATAATTAATTGGAAAGGAAATACCTACTGTCGCCAATTTAATTAACCGGAGTGGCGTTAGAAACGATATGGCGGTCAGCAAAATATAACCAGCGCGTGTCGATAACTTAGTATAGGTTGGAGCACGCGCTGAGCCAGTTAAGATAATGTCTGTATCGCCGCAGATTAGAGATGTGATGTTAAGATATCATGATGTATAAAACGCTTAGTTGTGATGGAATAAATTAGTCTAAGTAAACCCGTCAACGGTACCTTTTACTCACCCAGCCATGTCCCTCTAAAAACGTCAAAATATGTTCATGGAAATTTGACATTAATGATGACATGACCACACTTTATCATTACAAATGGCATGCAGAATTATCTTGGTCCGATTCGAGTAAAACTTCAGTTGACATGTGTCAGAATATAGTTGTGCATTCCTTGAATACATCTTGTATTAGAAGATGATTAGAAGCACGGATTTTAACATTTAGTATCTGTGGTTGCTTTATCTGTGGTCAGTTACTTAAAATAAAAGTGTCGTCATGTGTTAATAAACTGTAATTTTATTAATTTATTTATAAACATTTTTACAACATAACAAAAGCACTAAAACTTATAAATAAAAAATTTGCCCTAAGTCGACTCAGGATCCACCCTACCTACGGACTACCCCCGCCCCGCTGGATGGCAAATAAATATTAATACATTATTTAACCTTTATTGCACAAAACATAAAAATAATGTACAAATAGCGGCCTTAATGCCTAATGGCATATAATATTATTATATGGCGCAGTCGGTAGGATGTATCAGTTGTTTTAATAGAAATGTCATCCCATTACGCCAAAAGTATAGCGCGACATAAAATAGTATAAATTAAATAAAATATAACTAAAAGATTCCATACCAAATTGTTGTTATGTTTAAGCATTTTACGTCAAAAATGTGACTGTTGTCGTGTCGTACGTCAAAAGCCAAGAGCATTTATTGAATAGGTTCAATACTACTACATCTTCCTTCTTATAACGAATTAAGTAACAAGTTAACAACACTCAACAAGATGCAAATAGGTAAGTAGAAAATACAAAAATTATAAAAATACAACATAACATTCTATCTCCCGTCAGTAAAATAAATAAATTAAACAAAGAAAATTAGTCAAAACTAAATCTTTGTGGCGGGCGCACTTGTCTCCCGCTTCTAGTAACCGTACCACTACCACCTGATTCGCGTTCACCCTGAGGAGATCGAGGAACTGCAGTTGGATTAGGTGGTGGATGTGTTGCGTCCTCGTCTGAGTCTGGAAGGACAAAATCTAGGTCACTGTATCTGTTAGTGGTGATTGGAGTTGTTGGGGAAGCTGAAGCAGACGCGCGTTTGTTCCGCTGTAAGATTTGTACTGGATTTCTTCGGTATGTTCGACCGTTTTGTGTGGTAAGCCAGTACGAGCGCTCTCCGCGTGCGACGCCTGCAACTCTAGCGGGTACCCAGACGTTTTTCTTTGGGTCAAAACGTTCTGTAAATACTTTTACTAGCTTCTCGTAATCGGACTTGTCATCAAGTTCGAATTCTTGTAAAATTTCACGTCCAAACTTTCCTATGACATGCAGAAATATTGCACACTTATCTTTCGAAGAAGCCTCGTCGCGCCCTGATGCAATTAGGAAATAATCAAAAGCAGATTTCCATTCTCTCCAGTTGACAGCCATGTTCCCTTGTTCTTGCAAGGGTTCCGGTTGCTGTATTGTAGCATACACACTATTATTATTTTTCGCCATTTTAGTATCAGTCTCCTAAAAATCCGGCATTACATTTACTCTAAAATATTAATTATAATATTTTATATTATATTTTCACACCTGACACCATGTCGTGTCGTACGTCAAAAGCCAAGAGCATTTATTGAATATGTTCAATACTACTACAACTGTTACGTAGGAAGTGGCGCTCTCAATAATTTTCTACAATTTCTTGTCGAACTATATTCTTCTACTAGAGTCTGTTCGGAAAGAGAAGAGTCGTGGAATGTATTGGGCCCCATATTTCCGCGCAGACTCTACACACTTTCACTTTTGGAGGCGAATAAGGTTGTAAACGTTACCTTATGTCAGGGGTCACCAGGGGTTACCTTAAACCCCGGCCCGCGACGCGTTCCAATCCGGCTCGCCGACACCCAAAGCGTCCGGCCCGCGGGAGCCAGGCTCCAGGGGTTCAGCCCTAACAGCAGCAACCAGATACACTCCAGGCGCCGATGGTGGTCCGCGCGAAAGTTTCTGAGGCGAATATGGCCCTCGGGTAAAAAAGTTTGGAGACCCCTGCCTTATGTGATGGCTGACTTTCCAGGTTGATTCAAATTACTGGACCAAGCTACTCTTCAAATTAAGGACGAGTAATTATCGAATCTACAAAAAGTGCTTAATACTTACAAATACTTTTTTTAACAGATCCCCTTACGTGAAGACATAAAATCCGTATCGTCCGAGAGCCCAGAGGACCGCCGGCCGCGGTTGGGATGGCGTCTCGTTCGCAATATGTCCACGGCAGCCAACGCCTTCAGTCCCAAAGGGACGCCAACTGCACTCCCCGGGACGCCACTACCTGTACAGGTAGGTACAGACAGGGTGCGAAACTCCTCCCTTCGGGCAAACTCGTCTCCGTTCGGCTCAGCATTGCTCCGAGCAATTATTAGGGTTGGCATTGGCACAACTTGACGTCCCTTTTCATGCACGATCACAGATAAGATAATGACTTGAATTTTGACAACCCTAAATAGCCGAAAGGGATAGTGCCATATATTAGAAAGGAACCTGAACCGCTGTCAAACTTCGGTTTTGTAGGAAGTTTCCTTTCTGTACCGTAGTACTATTATTTATTCTGTGATACAGTTCTGTTACAATAGGGGTTGAAAAGTCCACCTAAGGTCCACCTCCTCTCACGTCTAACCGGTGAGCTCTAGCGTATCTCTACAAGTAGAGATCTCATATTGAATTTGAATATAGAGTCCTGTCAGTAGAGTAATTTAACACTTTCGTCCACAGTCCAAACCAGAAAGCAAGAACACAGACTACTCGAAAGACAACAGAAAGTCATCACTGCCATTCTACCCCAATGAGAAGGATGAGAAGGATGAGATTATCGGTGAGACCAGTCCTGAGGTGAGTTTATGGGGGTTTTCAGAAAAAAATGGTACCATTTACTTTTTTTCGAATAACCATCAACTTTTGGGTAGTAAAACCTTCCAACTACAGTCTAACTAATACTGCAACTATCATATGGTCCGCAAGTTCAAAAGAAAATTAAGTATATACCAATGTTCCTTTTGGTTTACTCCGAGTTTTTTCTTCCATTTATAAACATATCTTGCCTTAAAACTACAAAAAATACAGAAAGTCACACCTGAACGAAAAAATTACATTTAATTTCATACTAATTTTGGGTGTCAGTTTTGTAACGGTCCATGGAGAGTCACTCCATACTAAATGTATGTGAATTGCATTACAAAACTATTTTTTTTTTTCGACACATTTTTTTTCTTTTTAGATCGATAGATTCGTGATTCTGAGATACCCAAAAAGTTGATGGATTTTCGAAAAAAGTACATTTCTTAGTGAAAATTCCCCTATATTTAGCTTTGTATTTAGTAAATAATTTTTAACAAGAGCGCTGGTAGCCTAGCGGTAAGAGCGTGCGACTTTCAATCGGTCGCGTGTTCAAACCCCAATGAGTTTTTTGGAACTTATATACGAAATATCATTTGATATTTACCAGTCGCTTTTCGGAGAAGGCAAACATCGTGAGGAAACCGTGCTAATCCCAACAAGGCCTAGTTTACCCTCTGGGTTAGAAGGTCAGATGGCAGTCGCATTCGTAAAAACTAGTGCCTACGCCAATTCTCGGGATTAGTTGCCGGAAAAAAGCCGGGATAACGCTAGGAAGAAGAAATAAATTTTAACAACATCAAGACGCAATCATTTAAAAAAAATTACAGTAAATGTTATATTCGTAGGTGGCGCCACTGTCATCAATAGCAGCAAATTTAAACTGCTCCGTTAAATTTTATTAATTATAATTATTTTAGTGCATATATTTTGGTCATAAACAAATTATTTTATTTTATTGAAGTGATAAAGTGACACCGTGACCAAAAAAGCGATAAAAATGCCACCAACAAAAGCTAAACAAAAAGAAAAGTGTAGTGACGGACAGTTGACGGACGTTATTTTGAATTTACAAAGTACTATTCTGGAAATGAAACAAAAAATGGATAACACGTATGATTTAATTAAATGCCAACAACAAGAACTGGTAAGACAAAAACAAATACACTCCCAGATATTACAAATACTAAAGCACAATCAAACTGACCTTGATATACTACAGGCAAAGACACCGCAATTAAATGACTCTGGTCCAGAAGCACTTAATTTCATTGATGACACTGTACATGGAACACAAGAACCGACCAAAGAGCACACTGCATCAAAGCATGACATATCTTGCACGACACCTACAGGACCCACAGATCAAATGCCAGCGGAAATGCTGCGGCTCCGGACCCGTACCCGTCGTAAACTGCAGTCGGAGGGGCTCTTAACTCAACCATCGTTATCACCAGACAACATGTCCTCTGTGCCACTTGTCAGTGCAGCATCCAAACCAGCTGCCGCCCATCCTCCCGTCTGGAAATCCGTCACTCAAGATGCAGTACCTCCAAAACGAGCTATATCTACAGGAGTAGTGCAGAAGGAGTCAGGTTCTCTTGTGGCAGGTACACCAGCTGCAGCATTCACTAAACAGGCACCTCCTGCTGCGTCATCGGCCCCAAAAGCACCTTCTGCAATGTGCATCTCACTGGCACCTCCTGATCCTGCATATGGTCCACTGGCAGCACGTGATGCTATTACGTGCGCTCCACTGGCAGCCCCGGTGCCCGTAGCTCCGAAGGAGCAACGCGAGGGACTGCGGGCAGCTACGCCACGGTCTGTTAGTCTGCACGTCTTCAACCTGAACGTAGAAACCAGCTGTGAAGACGTCGTTCATCACATCCAAACCAGTATCGGGGTCCAGGTAGATAGGTGCGAACAGCTGAAGGTCACGAGGGGTCATTACTCGTCATTCAAGATCGATGTGCCGGCGAATAAAGTAGGTGTAGTTCGTAGTCACAAACACTGGCCGGCTGGCGTGTCCATCAGGCACTTCAACACAGTCGAGTCAAAAAACTACCTAATAAGCAGCGGCGACCGACCACCACGCTAGCAAAATCTTCATGTTTTAAAATCGTCCACCAAAACGTCAGATCAATTTGCGGCAAAACTGGGTTACTAGACTTGCTAAATAACTCCGAAAATCCCGATGTATTGGCCTGTAGCGAGACTTGGTGCAAGAAATACGAAATAGAACGAGTTAGGTTATGTGGTTATCGGCTTGCAAATAGCTACTGTCGCACGAATATAGAACATGGCGGTGTGGCGCTGTACACACGGGCCGATATTGAGTACCGCCAACGAAATGACCTACAGAGCCTGGCCATCGAATTTCATATAGAGTTTACTGCAATTGAAATTTGTAAAATAAGTTTAATAATAATTGTGTTGTACCGCACTGGAAACGGTGACTTTGAAATTTACTTAGATAAGTTAGAACTATTATTAGATAGATTAATAAAAGAGAATAAAAGTTTCATTCTAGTCGGCGACCAAAATGTCGATTTCATGTCAGAGAACGTATCGAGGCGGCGGGTAAACGAAATCTTACAAATGTATGGGTGTAAAAACTGTGTCGAGTTTCCGACCCGTGTGTCCGCGCACAGCTCGACCTGCATCGACTGCGGGCTGGTACCGCGCGAGTACCGGGGCGTTGAGACCCGCCCGCTAGATACCCCAATCAGCGATCATAACGCACAGGTATTCACCCTCCCTACTACACGACAAACACTTGAACCAAACAGTTTCATGCAAAAAAGACTATTTACTGACGAATCATTAATTACTTTTTATATTGACATTGAAAATTATAATTGGAATTTTGTGTATAATGACGTAATTTCTATAAATGACAAATTCGACAAATTATTTAATATTTTAATGTACTATATTGATATTCACTTTCCAATGAAAAATATTTTAGTTAAGAAAAACAAACATGCACCATGGATTACAGAAAGTCTTTCTAAATTGATTACCAACTACAATGACTTGACAGTAATGAAACAACAGTACCCAGATCTTGAAAATCTCGCGGAGTGCATCAGCCACCAAGCAGATTGCATTAAGTCAGAAACTCTAACTGCCCGTCGAGAATACTTTGGAGATCGTATAGCCAATAGTAAAAACCCATCAAAGGAAATGTGGCGTATAGTAAATGATGAGTCATCTGCAAAACCATTACAACATACTATTTCACTCAGGGATGAAAAAGGAAATGATTTGCCCTGCAGCGACGTACCGGAAGTATTAAATCGACACTTCCTGACGGTAACATCAAAATATAAATTAAATATTAACAAATTAGACTCTGTGGAGCACGTTAGGCATCATCTAAGAAACAAAAACGTTCCTAATTTCATTTTGCCAAAAATCACACTCACAGACCTAAACCGCACTCTGAGATCCATGGTAAAAACACGACAGACACTAGATATCTACGATATTTCCCTAAACATACTCGAGTGCATCTGGCCAGTCGTCGCAGGGCTACTAGTAGAACTCATTAATACCATGTTCTCGTGCGGTGAGTACCCGGACGTACTGAAAAGCACTCGAGTATGTCCTGTCTATAAGGGAAAAGGTGAAAAAACTGCTGTGGACAATTACAGACCCATCACTATTGTCCCCAACATCTCTAAATTAGTCGAATCAATTGTATCAAATAGTTTAATGCATCACTTAGAGACAAATGACCTACTGACGGACAGACAGTTTGCGTATAGAAAAAATAGGTCCACCACAACAGCTGCATATGAAGTATATGATTGCATAGCTACGGCGTTAGATGAAAAGGACAAACCGGCAGGGATATTCTGCGACTTGTCTAAAGCCTTCGACGTTATAAATCATGACTTACTGTTAGAAAAGATCGGAAACTATGGAATCGCTAATAACACCCATAAATTATTTAAATCGTTCCTTCGAAATAGACGGCAGACAGTGGAGGTCAAAATTAAGGGCAAAAGTGTTAAATCCGACGCAGGTATACTGGAACAAGGAATACCTCAAGGCTCCGCGCTCGGAAATACCCTATTTTTAATTTTCATTAACGATCTCCCTTCCTCTATTGATGATGGCAAGATGGTGTTGTTCGCTGATGACACCACCGTGGTAGTGAAGGCGCATACGTACTCGCAGCTCGAGGAAAAAATAGCAAATACATGCACCCAACTTCATGAGTGGTTCTCAGCGAACGGCCTCATCCTCAACGTCACAAAATCGAATATAATGCTTTTTTCCGCAAGTTCTTCGATTAATATTCCGCAAATACAGATTCCACTTCCAAGGTGTGATTCGTGCAGATTCCTTGGATTTACCGTTGACGCAAAACTAAAATGGAAAGAACACATTAACAACTTGTGCGAAAAGCTTAGTAGTGCTATATTTGCCGTCATCATTTATTTGACGACCGGTCTGGCCTAGTGGGTAGTGACCCTGCCTATGAAGCCGATGGTCCCGGGTTCGAATCCTGGTAAGGGCATTTATTTGTATGATGATACAGATATTTGTTCCTGAGTCATGGTTGTTTTCTATGTATTTAAGTATTTATATATTATATATATCGTTGTCTGAGTACCCACAACACAAGCCTTCTTGAGCTTACCGTGGGGCTTAGTCAATTTGTGTAAAAATGTCCTATAATATTTATTATTTATTATTTATTTTCTCTTTATTCATTTCTCATCTTAAGTTAGGTTATTTATAATATGAATATAAAAGTAAAATATAAAAACACTTACAAAACAATAAAAATGAATATAAACACATTATAAAAAACCTAACCTAGGGTGCCGCCAGCAGCGGGGCAAGGCCCAAGCTACCGGTGGTCAGGGCTGCAGAGAGAGGAACCGGCGGACTATCCGCGCCGTGTCCAAGATCACCGCCTTCTGCATCTGACCCTTGATCCAACCACCTAGCGAGAGTCTCTCAAGATGTTGGTCGAGACTCTTCGCTATTAGACCGTTCACTGAAACGACTATCGGGACAATGATCGTCGAATCAACATCCCACATGGCGGTTATCTCGTGAGCCAAGTCTAGGTACTTACTGGACTTGTCCTTCTCGGCCTTCACGAGATTCTCATCATGGGGGATGGTGATGTCAACGAGCACGGCCCGACGGTGCGATCGATCTATTATCACAATGTCAGGCTTATTGGCTACAATAGTCCTGTCTGTGATGATAGATCGATCCCAATAGAGCGTGGCATGACCATTCTCGAGAACAGGCGCAGGTAAGTACTTGTAGTACGGTACTTCGCGGTCCACAAGGCCATATAGAAGAGCAAGTTGCTGGTGAATAATTCTGGCTACGAGATTATGTCTGTGCAAGTACTCGCCGTTAGCAAGATGAGAACAACCGGAAATGATATGCCTGAGTGACTCTCCGGGACGGCGGCATGCCCGACAAATGTCGACCGTACCGTCCTTCAGGATATATTTCCGATAGTTGTTCGTCATCATCACTTCGTCCGCAATTGCACAGGCAAAACCCTCGGTTTCTCCGAAGAGGTCCCCGAATCGTAACCAGTTCACCGACGCGAGCAGGTCCACATCGGGTCCCGTGAGGGCCTTGTAGAACCGCCCGTGTAGCACCTTACTCTCCCATGTCGCCCTGCGATCCGCAGTACTTAGTACCACAGGTTTGCGCCAGTTCTCGTTTGCCAAGGAGAGCGGCGTGAGGTTCCTGTCTACTGCCACCACATCACGATGCATCCCACACTCGTTGTTAAGGAAATAATTCCTGAGATTGTACACCTCGCGGTTGTGGAGATCCTTGGCGTTTAGGAAGCCTCGGCCTCCACACTTCCGTGGGATGTACAATCTCATAACTGACGAGCGTGGGTGTAGCATGCGATGTGTGGTGAGCAGTGACCGGACCCTCCGATCCAGGGCGTCCAGCTCGGTCTGAGTCCACCTTAGTATGCCAAAGGAGTATGTGAGTAGGGGCATTACCCAGGCGTTGAAGGCGCGCACTTTGTTGCCTCCTGACAAAAGACTGTTAAGGACTTTTGTGAGCCGACTGAAAAAGCGCTCCTTCACCGACCGTCTAATACCCTCGTCCTCAATACCCAACGACTGTGACATACCAAGGTATTTATAGGTTTCTGATTCAGAGATAGATCTGAAAGACATTGTCTCAGAAAGTTGTAAATTTGTTGAATTTACAACCCTCCCCCGCTGTACATGCATAACCGCACATTTATCGACACCAAACTCCATGTGGATGGCACTACTGAAGACTTCGGTGGTTTTCAGTAGCTCCAACAAGTCTTGGCTATTTGGTGCAAATAATTTGAGGTCATCCATGTACAGAAGGTGAGAAATGACTTCACCCTCTCTCCGAAGCCGGCAACCTAGTCCCAAATCCTTCAGCAGGGTGCTGAGGGGATTCAAAGCTAGGCAGAACCACAGGGGACTCAGACTGTCGCCCTGAAAGATTCCTCGCTCATTATTTATTATTATTATGTTCTTGTTGGATATCACGGGCCTATAATCCCGGCTTTTTGATAGGCTTGCGTGGGGACACAGATCCAACACGTAGAGGCCCCTTGGAGAGCTTTATTATTATTATTATTATTTGCGATGCGCAAACTAAAGCCAATTATTTCAAAAAATATGCTGCTTCAAGTATACTACTCCTATTTTCAATCACTCATGGCGTACGGTATTATTTTATACGGAAATTGCACAGAATCAGAGAGGGTGTTCAAATTACAAAAAAAGGCCTTACATGTATTAGCGGGTGTACATCCTAGACACTCATGTCGACAGCTCTTCAAGCAATATAACATAATGACGCACTACTCTCTCTATGTCTATGAAATTATTATGTTCACACGCCGTAACATTCGTTTATTTAAACGCATAGACATGCCTGGCAGAATAACCCGCCAGACCGGCCGATTACAGTCCGTGCCGCGGCGCCTCGCGCTGCTCGACAAAAACCCACGCGTAATAGGCCCGGCGTTTTATGAACGTCTACCCGCCACTCTCAAAAATGAATCATCGGATGATGTATTTGGGCGCCGATTGAAGGAACTTTTATTAAATAAAACCCTCTATTCTGTCAAAGAATATAAAGAATAAAATCTTGACTATTTAATTTTTTAATAAGTATATTTTAAATTTTTATAAATTAGTAACAATTGACATACATTTCCTATTATTGTAATATATTAATTTTGACCTTTAGACATTACCTAGGCTAGTCGTATATTTTAAATATTTTTATTATTATTTTTTGACATTTTTATTTTTTATATTCTTTATAATTTGACTGATTTTTACATTTTACCTACTCTTTTCTATTTTATAGAAAGTCGTTTTATATTGTATTACTGTTATTTTATTGTTTTTAGATTATTATTATTGATATTTTTTGTTGTGACGATCTTTTTGTGAAATGCATTCTATTTTGACGTGTGAAATTTAATGTATATTTACAACAAGAAATAAATGAATCTAATCTAATCTAATCTATTAATTCCCACTAGGGCTTGGATCCCGAGTCCCTCATGTTCCGAGACGGTCGTCGACGGATTGACATGGTGCTGGCGTATGAAGAGGAGGACTTCGGAGTTATGACAGAGGCTGAGGCAAGGAAGAGGGACTGTCGGAGGGTTTTCCAGGTACGTCATCATTTATTCCTGCCAGGGCTTGGACCCTGAGTCTCTCATGTTCCGGGACGGTCACCGACGAATCTTATGAAGAGGAGGACTTTTGCGTCATGACGGAGGCTGAGACCTGTCTGAGGGACTGTCGGAGGGATTTCCAGGTACATCATCATTTATTCCTACCACGGCTTGGACCCTGAGTCTCTCATGTTCCGAGACGGTCGTAGACAGATCGACATAGTGCTGGCGTATGAAGAAGAGGACTTTGGGGTTAGGACGGAGGCTGAGGCAAGGAAGAGGGACTGTCGGAGGGTTTTTCAAGTACGTCATCATTTATTCCTACCAGGGCTTGGATCCTGAGTCCCTCATGTTTCGAGACGGTCGTAGACAGATCGACATAGTGCTGGCGTATGAAGAAGAGGACTTTGGGGTCATGACGGAGACTGAGGCAAGGAAGAGGGACTGTCGGAGGGTTTTCCAGGTACGTCATCATTTATTCCTGCCAGGGCTTGGACCCTGAGTCTCTCATGTTCCGAGACGGTCACCGACGAATCTTATGAAGAGGAGAACTTTTGCGTCATAACGGAGGCTGAGGCCTGTCTGAGGGACAGTCGGAGGGATTTCCAGGTACATCATCATTTATTCCTACCAGGACTTGGATCTCTCATGTTTCGAGACGATCGTCGACGGATCGACATGGTGCTGGCTTATGAAGAGGAGGACTTCGGAGTTATGACGGACATCTAAATCGGTTCAGCGGTTTAAGCGTGAAGAGGCAACAGACAGACTGACAGACTTCCTTTTATAATATTAATAAGGAAGTATGGATTATTTTCAATTTGTTCTTTTATAATTGATTTTTGACTAACAATTTTAAACGAATTTTGTAATCAACGTATTTTTACAGGAAAACCTCGTAAAAGAAGGGCTGGAGCTAGAGCTAGAAAACAAATGCCTGTCGTTTGACGGCAAAACGTGGTTCATCAAAATCCACATACCCTGGAAGACTGAGATGAGACTCGCCGAAGTTATTGGAATGAAGCTACCTACCAAACGGTTTATCACCATTTCTGTGAGAGCGTGGGTAAGGTTCCCTTAAGTGTAAATCTTAGTACCTATTATTAAAACGTGGTTCTTCAAGATCCACATACCCTGGAAGACTGAGATGAGACTCCAGAAGTTATTGGCATGAAACTGCCTACTAAACGATTTATCACCATTTCTGTGAGAGCGTGGGTAAGGTTATCTTATGTGTAAATCTTAATACCTATTATTAAAACGTGGTTTTTCAAGATCCACATACCCTGGAAGACTGAGATGAGACTCGCCGAAATTATTGGCATGAAGCTGCCTACCAAACGGTTTATCACATTTTCTGTGAGAGCGTGGGTAAGGTTCCCTTAAGTGTAAACCTTAGTACCTATTATTGAAACGTGAAGACTGAGATGAGACTCGCCGAAGTTATTGGCATGAAACTGCCCACCAAACGGTTTATCACCATTTCTGTGAGAGCATGGGTAAGGTTCCCTTAAGTGTAAATCTTAGTATGTACCTATTATTAAAACGTGGTTCATCAAGGTCGACATATTACTTTGGAAAACTGAGATGAGATTCGCCGAAGATATTGGCATGAACCTGCCTACAAACGGTTTATCACTATTTCTGTGAGAGTTTGTTTGATGTTTGTTTCTTTTTTTAATGAATATTTTAATTATACAGGATTTTAACTCATGGAAACCCTATACATCTCTAAGGGCCACTTGCACCATTCACTAATTACATTACATTATACTTGGGGTTACTTATATTATACCTTGGGTTAACCGGTTAAACCTAGAGTTACCATGGTCACCAGTACAATTTGACACTGGGTCAACGATTTAACCGGTTAACCCCGGGTTAGTGGGATGATGCAAGTGGCGCTAAGGATAATTAGATAATAGTTATTTACGAGGAAGTAGGAAATTCGCAACGAGTGGTGATAAATTAAAAACACGACCAATGGGAGAGTTTAAAATCGACACGAGTTGGATTAAAATTAAACAACAACCTGTTTTATCCACAGAGCGACGAAAAACAAGCGGAACGCGACAAGAAATGGCATTCAAAATGGCGACGGCGATGGAAACAGATTTACGAATACGAACATTCCAGAATCGAGTGTGAACCTTCGTTCTACGCTGCTACCGAACAAAAGGGGGTCAAACGGGAGGAACAGTAAGTATCCATCTCCATAATTATTGTGTGACATTCCTAAACTTTCACTCAACTAGAATTCACTTAAACCAGGGCAAGATCAAAAATTAAAAACCGGCCAAGTGCGAGTCGGAACGCGCACGAAGGGTTCCGTACCATAAAGAAAAAACCTGCAAAAAAATCACGTTTGTTGTATGGGAGCCCCACTTAAATATTTATTTTATTCTGTTTTTAGTATTTGTTTTTATAGTGGCAACAGAAATACATCATCTGTGAAAATTTCAACTGTCTATCACGGTTCATGACATACTACAGCCTGGTGACAGACAGACGGACGGACAGACAGACAGACAGACAGACGGACAGTGGAGTCTTAGTAATACGGTCCCGTTTTTACCCTTTGGGTACGGAACCCTAATAAAACAAAAAAAAAGATGCAGCCAAGACATTATTTTCACCAATTTTTGGATACAGAAAATACTAAATTGAACTTAAATCTGTATCCTATTTTCAGGTTCTTGGTGAAAGACAGGCATACGCAATTTTCTCCTGCACAACGAAGTTTGCTGGTCATGCAGATCCTTCTCAGAGCCAAATATGACAACAATGACACAAAGGTAACTTAGGGCTGATTTAGAAGCGCGCGAACTGGCATGCGATTTTAGTTACATTGCGGACCATTGGTTACGTCCAATTCAACCGACCGATCAAAGCCCGCAATGTAATGAAACTCGCATGCGAGTTCTCGCATCGTCTAACGTTCAAAATAAAAGAAAAGTGTGGATATATGACTTCTAAATTTAAATGGCGCTGAATACCTGCGTATCCTATAAATACTAGTTCCTCAAGGTCATATTAGCCTAAAGACGCATAAAGGATGACTCACGCTAGACCGGGCCGTGGCCGGGCCGGAGCTTCCGGCGCTTCGTTGTATATGGGAAGTACCACGTGATCACCGATTAGCCGTCATAGAAACGGCACGGCCCGGTCTAGCGTGAGTCATCCTTTAACCCTCCCTAAAATATCCCTACAAAAAGTAAGAATCAACCTTAGCCCAAGGAACCGAGCTACCGGATCATGGTCAGTTCACCTTGTTGGACAGATACCTTATCGAATACCTAGTAAATTTGGAATATTACTAATGATATCGCCATTTACCACAAAAGTAATAATAATACCTAACTCCACGGCCAACTTCGGCACAAAATAAATAATAGTACTAGGTACAGAAGCCTCACTCTCTAACAAAACGCGTCTGTTACGATCAGGACACATATGGCCGCTAGGTGGCGACAGCGCCACGCGCGGCTTATGGCTAGCCACCAAAATTGGTGTGGAACGGATGTACTTGTAGCAAAGCGACGAAATCGCGGAGTGAGCCACACCTGACTTCGGCCCCGGCGACTGCTGTCAACTCCGTTGCTGTCGCTGGTGGCCACAAAAGTATCGATATAATAGTCATATTTTGACACTTTTCCCCACTAAACCCTAGTACTAGTTAATATTTTGCAGTTTTTCATCGGGATTTATACGATTTTTCTTCCAGATGGGTATCCGTCGCCTGCTCAATGACGGAACGTACATGGCGTGCTTTCCCCTGCACGAGGGGCGTTACGATATTGACATGGCTGATGGGAGCCACACGGACCGACGAGTAAGTGTTTCTTCTTGGATTGCTTTCGATACCTCCTTTAAGGGAGGTATGAGAGGCCGTTTCCGCCTTCCGGCTGCGACGGCTGTTGCGGGTCGTTCCTCACCGTGTGGGGAGGTCAGTCATCGTCGTTGTGAGGACGAATGTGTAGCTGGCTCTTCGCTACCGATCGTTACCCAACCCCACGACCCCTAGCCTGGTGATACCGTTTAAGCGGGGCCAGGTTTCGGACAAGTAAGTGTACCATATACCCCGGCTACATACTCGACGAGTGGTATGGGAAGTAGACAGAGACGCAGTGTGGCCACGAGTCAAAGGACCGGCAAGGAGCGTCGCGATTAATCGCGCGAGTAGGGTGTGGCCGGCGCGGGCAACATCGCGGCAGCGCGAGGAGCATAGTCTGACGGCTCGGCCCCGACATCGAGCGACTTGCGACGGCGGCAGCGATAACCATAGGTTGGAGCGTGACACAGCAATCGGGCCTGCCGAGCCGTGACCGAGGTAATAGACTCTATAGAACATACGCAGAATAGAGGAGAACCATCAGGGTCGTCATGTAAGGTGATTGCCGATAAGACCTGGACATTGCCGGCGAATAATTATTTTGCGACCGAAAACCGAACCAAATAAGGCAGAATAATTCTAGAGGATGGTAGGAAACTAAGAAATGTAAATGATTCAAGGAAGACGTTAAAAATGAAAATTCAGCTGTAATTATGCATCATCACACTGATCCTGATAATGTATTTTTTTATCACACTTGCTAGGGTATGCGGTCCGTAAATCCTAAGTTTCGAGTGTTTCGTCCTAAGGCTGTAATGGACATATAAAATTAGGCGGAAGATTTATTTATTACCCTTTTTCTCTTCACAAGTTTTTTTTTAATTCAATCAACAAAATTAACTGTATTTCTTTTCCCCAGCTCTTATACCTGGAATGGGCGCGCCCCTGCAAATGGTACAAGAAGCAGCCACTCTGGCTAATACGACGGTACTTCGGGGACAAGATCGGCCTGTACTTCTGCTGGCTCGGGTTTTATACGAAGATGTTGTACGCCCCGGCAGCTGTTGGGACCCTGTGCTTCTTGTATGGTCTAGCCAGTATGGGATCAGAAGACAACATTCCCAGGTAATTAAGCACTGACGCAAAAGGAGGGGTGTTATATGTTTGAGGCCAATGTCTGTCTATCTGTGGCATCGTAGCTCTCCAATGGATGGCCCGATTTCGATGCGGTTTTTTACGTGAAGGCGAGTTTTCGTGCGGTGATTCTTAGCTATGTCATAGAGAAATATAGTAAGAATAGAGTGCTCACTGATAATTCCGCTACTCGATGCTAGATGTGGACTACGAAAATAATAGTCGTTTTGGTACTAAAACTGATTTATGGAGTGAGCACTCTATGTATTTTTACTCTATGTTTCATTAAAATCGATCCAGCAGTTTGAAGAGTATCATCAGCTCTTTTCCAAAATGATATATGTAATTTTATTGGTTTTTTTTTATTTTTAATTGAAGTTATAATTATTTCACAGTAAAGAGATCTGCGACATCTCCGGCCCCGGCAACACGACCCTTTGCCCGCTGTGTGACAAGGCATGTCAGTACCAGAGGCTATCCGACTCGTGTCTGTTCGCCAAACTGTCATACCTGTTCGACAACCCAGCTACGGTGTTCTTCGCGATATTCATGTCCTTTTGGGGTAAGTTTAACTTGAGGCAGGCGTGGCTCACTCCGCGATTTCGTCGCGTCACTACAAGTACATGCGGCCCATACCAATTTTGGTGTTTATCAGTAGCAGTAGTAGTTGCCGCGCACCGCTACGGAACGGATGCCTGCTCGCGCTTGCGCCACCTAGCGGTCATATCTGTCGTAATAGACGCGTTTTGAGAGAGTGAACCTTCTGTATCTAGTACTATATTTTTGATAGGTTAGCAAGGAAAGTCTATATCTCAATCTAGATACCAAGTACGTATAGAGTTAGCCTAAGCTAATTCTGCACCATTCAACTTGGCAAGCGACTGAGTGTGGAATCGCCACCATAAACATCTAATTCCTATGAAAATATGATGTTAGTAAAGATATAGAAAAAGCTTAAAAATAAACTTCTGTCTACCTTTTACTTAACATATAATAAGTGGGCATTTCTCAGGAGGGCCATTTTTACGTGTCCGGGGCAATAAATGATTGAATTTACTGTTCAATAAATCTGAATTAATTTAGGTATGATCTTCAGCCTATATTCTGTCTGGGACACTATAAAATTATTTATTTATTATTTATATAATACAAGAAAAAAAAATTCAAATGCCAAAAATGATGTTCGGTGGGACTGTCCCGCACCCAGATTTCATGAAACAAAAAATTATTACTCAAGATGGGGCATTAGATCGGAGTTATTATGGATATTCACGCATAAGGTATTAGTTAACTTATCATATTCTTTATATCACAATAATGTGTTTGCTCAGCTCATTGAATAAAACCAAATTTACGATGTGTCCCGGGCTAGTGCCTGATTTCGGTGTAATTTGCAAAACATGTCGGTACTCCTTCAAAGTTGTAAACCAGGAACTCAGTGTCTCAAACATAGTATGCTTTAGTTGTGCCTTAACCGTTGAATAGAGTAGAGGTACAGTCACAGTATAATAAAGTGATTTTTTAAAGGTTTCTCCGTCCTTCGGCGGGTTTGGTTCTATGTTTTTTTGAGATCGGTGGTGCAATTTACTCCGAAAGTTTTAGTGCATTTATCGTTATGCAAGTGATAAAGAAATCCTCGAAAGTACGTAAATCCAACATTATTACATCTCCTCTGTATCACTCATGCTATTTCTGTAATTGCTAAAAAGCGATTAATTTTGACATCGCTGGTGTTGATTTCCTTGGATTCGGTGGATTTTTTGACCACCGATATCAAAAAAGTGATCACTGAATTCAAATCCTGCTCTGTAAACTAGTTTGTTGTACTAATTTATCACACGTAAACATTGCAATTACGTTGTATAAACGTAAAATTATGTTTGTAAGTAAATTAAGTCATAATAGGTACAAAAATCACTAGTTTACTATGAGTAGTTTTTTAAACCAGACGTGTGTTGAAACTTGTAGACCCAATGTTTCTTTCTCTGTCTTGATATTCTATTCAAACCAATGAAGTAAATTATGTTAATTGTCCTCTGTATCACCTGAGGCCCTACACCTCGATACTTTATTAAACGTGTCAGTCATGTTAAATGAATGCAGTCAATTAGATCCCACTTATTTTAAAATAACTTGTGTACTATGCAAGGTGCACCCAAGGGACAGGATGTTCAGAACAAGGGATTAAAAATAAAGTGGCCTTCTAATGTCGAGATCGCTTCAAAGGCACTACTACTACTACTACTGAGCGTACCTTACTGATCGATATTTCTAAAGGATAGCGATAGACACAAATTGAACATAGCAAATGTTTTAACAATCCTCAATGTCTTATGTCTTTATGTCTAAATATAGGAGTTACAACTCAGCTCAAGTGTTTGAGGGTGCTGGAGATCTCCAGCACCCTCAAATAATTAATAGGTAATTAGATCTTCAAGCATTAGTCGACCACTTCAAATAGTTTTAAATTCATGGAGTTCACGCTTTAAAACTCTGTTATTCAAAAATACTTGTTTTCCGTATTGCATCACATTGCTTTATAAGTGCATTAAATATTTTTTGAGCATTGAACACCACTCAAAAGTTTCTTGTTTATCGGGTGTAGGTAACATAAGTTTATTTTTGATGCATGTGCGGTCGGATTCTGTGAAACAAACATCTTCTCCTTTATGGCACTAATGTGCGAATTTGTGGTCGACATGTCTGAAACTCGTTCCAGGACCATACATCACCCATCACCCTATTATATGACGACAGTCAAATAGTGTGGGATATCTTTTAGAGATGTTGTTTTATAAGCCGTAATTAGGTTATTTTAAAGTCTTGGGTCTTTATCTATTAAATTTATGTAAGCTTTTGAGATCATTAGCCTTGTTACATCGCTTATAATCAAATAAGAATGAAGAATATGATTAAAATGTAATATGATTGAGATATAAAATTGAAATGTGATTTTTGTGTATGCATTATTGAATTCGGTGACGCCAATTGATTTCAGTGCCTGCACATGATTTCGGTGTTTTTTTAAATCTCAAATATCTTAAAAACTATAAGGTTCTAATGAAGGCCTCCACTACCAATATTTTTTATATTAAGGCTAGATTTTAGGAAATAAATTCGCATATCAAATAAGTTAAAAAAAAATTTGACACCGAAGTCAGGCACCGAAGGTCATCTCTGAGAAACGCCCAAGTAACTAATAAACTACATATTATGTTTATAACTTAATTATACGTACGCGATTTAGTCCCGGTTTTGTAATTAAATATATAGTTACTACTAGCGCTTTGCCCTGGCTTCGCACGAGTTACACACAACCTTAACAAATTATATACCCTTAAACCTTCCTTAAGAATCACCCTATTGATAAATGAAAACCTTATGTTTTTCTTTCCAGCAACAACATTCCTAGAGCTATGGAAGAGGAAACAGTCAGTTCTGCGCTGGGAATGGGACTTAGGTGGTGTTGACCAGGTAGGTAACTATCAATAATTAACTACGAGCAAAGAATAAGGGCTTATTTAGACGATGCGAGAACTCGCATGCGAGTTTCATTATATTGCGGGTTTTGATCGGTCGGTTGAATTGGACGTAACCAACAGTCCGCAATGTAACTAAAATCGCATGCGAGTTCGCGCGACGTCTAAATCAGCCTTAAGGGTGGTACTCCATCTGTCGAATATCTTTGTCCAATGTGTATTGCATCTCACAATTTTGCTTAATCAGAGATTGAGACGCAATGACATTGGACAAAGAAATTGGACAGGTAGAATACCAACTAGCGTACAGAAAAGAAACTTCCTACAAAACCGAAGTTTGACAGCGATTCAGGGACGAATCATGCTGTCTCTTTCTTATGTATGGTAGTATCCGTTTCAGCTATTTAGGGTGGTCAACATTCAAGTCATTATCTTATACAGATCGCAACGGTCGTACACGCAAAGGGACGTCAAGTTGTGCCAACCCTAATATTTGGTCGGAGCAATGCTGAGCCGAACGGAGCCGAGAATGCCCGAAAGGATGAGTTTCGCGCCCCTGCTACGAGCATTTTCAGTACGCCAGCTCCGAACCGCTGTCTTTTCTGGCCTTAACCTTTAATGCCAAAAATATATTAAAAATAACCAATAACAATAACCACTTTAGGACATACACACTTAAACAACCAATTTTGCACAGGAGTCCTATTCAAATGTTAAAAACTTTAGCAAGATTTGATATCGTATCGCGTTTAGGTTTATGATCGCACAATAAAAAACAAAATAGCATTTTTTCACCTTTTACAAAACATTGAATATTTCCGAAACTAGGAACCGTTATAAGGTACCTTTTCCCGTGGGACGTCAATATGTGTACCTACCAAATTTCAACTTAATTGGTCCAGTAATTAGTTTTGGAGAATATGATGGGCTGTGACAGACGGATAGACAGACAGACGCACGAGTGATCCTATTTTTTGCCTTTTGATGTACGGAACCCTAAAATTATGGTCATTGTTAAAAAAACCACTTTTAAAATAGGTATTCATTTCTCCCATTTTCAGGATGAAGACCCTAGACCAGAATTCGAAGCTTCAGTAAAGACATTCCGGACGAATCCAGTCACTAGAGAGAAAGAGCCTTACCTACCAGGCTGGCAGAAGACCATGAGATACGTGGCTACCAGCTCAGCTGTGCTTTTCATGGTAAGTAGATTCTTTAAGCATCCCAGCCTAAAGGGTCCACAGATTACCAGTTAGCCGGACGATATCAGCCTGTCAGTTGTTCCGAACTGTCAAATTTTGCGTTTAACTGACAGGCTGACATCTTCCGGCAAACTTGTAATCTGTAGGAGCCTTAAATTCTACTGAATAAAGGCCAAAGGATCTTCACAAGAACGTCTTTCTTGGCTATAACGACAGAAATTCTACACAAGCCCATTATCTAAGTCACAAGAAAGGAGCCTTATCTACCAGGCTAGCAGAAGACCATGAGATACGTGGTTCAGCTGTTCTTTTTATGGTGAGTCTCTTTAGACTAGACATATCAGCAATAGCATGAAAATCCATTCGAACCTCTCAGCAAATATCTACCCTCTTACCTTTTCTTAATACCAAAATCGCATAATCTGACAGATGGATTTACCCGAGTTTGAAGTTAAGCGACTCATATGGTGCCGAAGCCTTCATAGATCTATCAAGACATTCAAGATCACGTTGTCGTTGACGATATTTCAAATTCTATCACGTATCATTTGCAGTTTTACCCGATTATGCCATGAACAGTTGGTGCCCCCACATAAGACCGGTTTCCCACTGACGTCCAGTTTTTTGCGGGTACGGATTTTTGCAGGATCCCGTTTTAGTAGTATAGGTGCTAATATAGTAACTTTCACACGAGGATTCTGTTTGCGGGATCCTGCATGCATACTACAGAAAACTGGATCCTGCAAAAAACCGTACCCGCAAAAAACTGGACGCCAGTGTGCAGTGGGAAACAGCTCTAAGTATCCACTTCTCTATACCGCTTTTATAGCGACGTGGTTACTTAAGTTGGAGGGCACTTACTGTCTGTTGTGGAAATCGTGGTAAAAAGTCAGATCAGCACTTTGTGAGTAGAATACGTTTCTTGAAGCACTAAATCTAATAGCAAAATAAACATTGGAATTCTCTGGCTTTACGCCAAATTTTGTTTAGGACAATCCATCATCTCATACCCAACACTGATACCCAAAGTGTCTAAACTGTACATATTTGTCACACAATTATGTTCCTAGTTTATAAAAGCTTAGGGTCTAAAATTGTACTTAGATAAATTTGGGTTTTTAGTAACTGATTTTGAAGTGCAAGATCTGATGATAGAGTGCCTAAATGCATGTTCGCAAATATTGACGGAAGGATAATCTTAGATTCTATTTGCGTCATGTCATTAACCTCATTTTGTTATCTTTAAATGTAATTTAGAATAAGTTATTGGCAAGTTTTTTTATTCTCAATTTATTCGTGAACAACTTCTTAAAGGCCTCCCTCCTCCCTTTCCACGTATCCCGGTCTTGACCCGTCTCCCACCCGTTCCTATCAGGCGTCAAGGTCATCTCGCCAACGCCGTCGAGGTTTGCCGCGGCCCCGGGTTTGATGTGGCACCTAATTGGTTGTTATTTAAGCCCACAAGTCATCCGGCATACGGCAAACGTGTCCCGCCCAGTCCCACTTCAGCTTGGCGACTGTTTCAGCCACGTCTAAAAGTTTAAAAAAATGTTTAATGTTTCTTCCACAGATAACAATAGTCCTGGGCGCCGTCCTGGGCACAATAATCTACCGAATCTCGATGGTGTCCGTCATCTACGGAGGCTCCGGATTCTTCCTCAAGAAACACGCCAAGATCTTCACCTCAATGACGGCTGCCGTCATTAACTTGATCATCATTATGATACTCACTAGGGTACGTCTTTCCCTCTCTTTCTCCATTCGCTGTAAGTATCTCCTGTCTCCCTTCCCTCTATCAAGTTTCTTATAAGATCGCTTACCTCTCCATATTTCTCACTCTCCCTTATTACCTCTCTAAACCCTCTTCTTCATTATATTAGTTTCAAGGCTTCATCATCATCATATATTGCATCATAAGCTTTTCCATTCGCTTTAATTATCTCCTGTCTCCCTTCCCTCTATCAAGTTTCTTATAAGACCGCTTACCTCTCCATATTTCTCAGTCTCCTTTATTACCTCTCTAAACCCTCTTGTCTCTCAAGACCCTATTACTAAGACTCCACTGTCCGTCTGTCTGTCAGTTGAAATTTTCACAGAGGATGTATTTCTGTTACCGCTATAACAACAAATACTAAAAAGTACGGAACCCTCGGTGGGCGAGTCTGCCTCGCACTTGTCCGGTTTTTATTTCTGTTCCGCGTCTTTATAAAGAAATTTCTCAAAAATTCTCACAACATCTCGCATCGGATCGCAGCTAAAAAAATGGATGATAATACATTGATGATTATTTAAAGTACTAAGAAAATTTATTTTAATATGTAGGCGGGAAACAGAAAATAAAACGTTCCTATACAACAAGCCCGTCTCGTGGTATTGAAACGTGTATACATTTTCGTCTGCTATAATCTAAGTCTACATGGTGTGTACGCCACACATATGCTCTTGTGGCACGGACGTGGACCGACTGGGACACCACGGATTATCTTGTCAAAAAAGTGCAGGCCGTTTTTCGAGACATGCGTCGCTTAATGACATAGTCCGTCGGTCTCTTGCCACCATCAATGTGCCTGCTCTTCTTGAGCCGACTGGCATTATCAGAGATGATGGCAAGAGGCCCGATGGAGTGTCTTTAGTTCCTTGGAGCTTGGGACGAATGTTGGTGTGGGATGCTACCTGCGTAGACACACTGGCACCGTCCCACCTCCAACGGACTACTGTAAAAGCGGGCGGAGCGGCGGAAAGCGCCGAAATTCTAAAACGTTACAAATATAAGAGCCTCGGTAGAGAGTACCATTTTGTACCATTTGGAGTTGAAACTCTAGGTCCATGGGGTCCCAGCGCGCATAAGTTGTTCGCAGAAATCGCGAAGCGTCTGGTTGACGTAACTGGTGACCGAAGAGCTGGCGGCTACCTCGCACAACGTATCAGCATTGCGATACAGCGAGGAAATGCCGCCAGCATCCTTGGTACAATGCCTCAAGGGCCTATTATAGATTTAAGCTAGTTATTAATTTAGTTTAGTAGTACCACTGTATATATATTGTATGTAAATAGATGATTAAAAAGTCTACATGTGTAATATTTAGAAAATATTTGCAGGCAGTCACTGATAGCAGATGCCCGATCTCGGGTCGGAAATACTCTACTTTCGATTTCCAGATGAGAGGTCTTGGACGAAGAAATAGTTTTTGACTTTAATCATATTGATTCCAGATATACGCAAAAGTGGCGGTTTACCTGACCAACATGGAGAACCCACGAACACAGACTGAATACGAAGATTCTTACACGTTCAAGATATTCTTCTTTGAATTCATGAACTTCTACTCTTCGCTTATCTACATTGCCTTCTTTAAGGTAAATGAGTGGTTAGAGATGCGCTCAAATTTTTCACCTAAAGGATGACTCGGGTTAGAACGGCCCGGGTCCGGGCCGAGTCTTCCGTCACTTCGGTTTCTATGACGGGTGACCGGTGATCACGTGGTGATTTCTATAGAAAGTTGAAGTGTCGGACGCCTCGGTCCGTACCCGAACCGTTCTAGCGTGAGTCATCGTTGATTATTCACAACCAACTTATGACAGAACTTTTAAGCGGCATATAATATTGCATCTTACATATGGATGTGAAGTTTCCACTCAATTTAATACTGGGAAATGAGTCTAATTTAGATTGCATGATTTAACCCCAACCCCAACATAAGTAAAATTAGTTCCAGTGAAATTCCGCAACATGGCGCGTCCTATTCCTGATCAGGCTTTCCATGCATTGCAAGCTAAATAAAATCTTGTAAAATGACTAAGTATAAACTTTCCAGGGCCGCTTCTACGACTACCCCGGCGACGATCAAGCCCGCAAATCCGAGTTCTTCAAGCTTAAGGGCGACATCTGCGATCCCGCGGGCTGCCTGTCCGAGTTGTGCATACAACTCGCCATCATTATGATCGGCAAGCAATGTGTTAACAACTTCGTTGAGCTCGGGAACCCGTAAGCCTTTCTCATCTTTAACCTATTTGCTACACCCTGTCAGGGTTCATGTTAATCATGTTTCACATATTTATATGTAGGATGCGCGGAATGGAACGTAAGGTGTGAACGAGTGAGTGATAGAACGAACTGTTGAATGAACGATGTGTGAATGAGAGAGTATGATGCCGAGTGTCAGTGCATGTGAAAGGAATAGCAAAACGCCATGGGCAAAATGAACTGTAACTGGGGATTCGGGGAGACTGATTTTGGACGTACGATGTGACGCTGTGTAATTTCTCGTGTTTTTCCAAAAATATAAGCTCTTAAAGATATTTTGAGTTGTTTGTGTTCGCCCGACCCACATATGTTACTTTGTAGTTACTTATCTTGTACATGAATGCAATAAAAAAAAAATGTTGTCGGGGTGAGACCGCTTTTTAGCGGAAACACCGCCTGTTGTCCCCATGTTGTCCCCAACAACTTCAACCCAAGATTTCTCCAAGGGTGTCTTGAAGAAGCTTCTTAGCGATAACACCGCTTGTGGTCTAGAGTTAGACCAAGGATTTTGATATCATATGCAGTGTAAGTGAGCAGTGTTTGATAGTATAAGTATGTCTTAATTTCATAGAAGTTTGACGTTATAAATAACACTTGCACTGCGTGTGATATCAAAATCGAACTCTACATTCCTTTGGTTTTTAATTAAGTATCATGTTGTTTTTTATTTATTGGACATTTTGGTAATAAAGAATAAGCTACTTACTTATTGTATTAAAGGTATCTTATCGCTTTGTGTTCTAAATTACTCAAGTTCCAATAAATTCATTAGTACGAGCCGTAGTTCAAATCTCGGATTTGGAAGCCACCAACACTCCAGAGTAGGGGAAATTAAACGAGTAGAAGATTCTGTTCGTGAAAAGTAGATGCCATTTTTTACTTTTTTTAATTATAATTCCAGAAAAATCCACAACTGGTGGCGTCAGCGTACGCACCGAGCTATTACCCGAGACCCGACTAAGCCCCACATGGCCTGGGAACAAGATTATCATCTACAGGACCCTGGAAGGCTTGCACTCTTTGACGAATACCTGGAGATGAGTAAGTTCTCCTTATCTTATTAGAGACTTATGAAAGCAGCTGCCATATTACGCGCTCCACTCCTTTCATTAAACAAGCGATGAATTACCTACTCATAGCATCACAAATCTTTTCACCAGCCCAATAACATTTGTTCGGTGTGATCCGTTATCTTATTTTTGTTGATTAAATATTTAAAACTGTGCAGAAGCCAGGTACTGAACGTTTTTGCAAAACGTCGCCGTACCAACGAAGGCGATACTCTTGCTCTTTGCCACGAACATACTTGCAAACGCTGCCGCTATCCATTTCCCATATTATTAACATAAGTACCTATAAATATTTCCTTTGAAAGCTAGGTACCGCTCAGAACCTGGAACGCTTATCAGCCTTGTTTAAAACTTAATTTTTATTCCACAGTTCTTCAATACGGCTTCGTAACGTTATTCGTGGCTGCGTTCCCGTTAGCGCCTCTGTTCGCGTTGCTCAACAACATTGCCGAGATCAGGCTGGACGCCTACAAGATGGTCACACAGGCGCGAAGACCGTTGGCAGAGAGGGTGGAAGACATTGGAGCTTGGTAATTACTACAATAGTAATATTCCAAACAAGCACTACATATAGGTAGCTATATCATCATCAGCGTCGTCTCTGACAGAATACGCTAATTTAGCTTTAGAGCTCACGATACGCTCGATACTATTTGCACGATATTAGTATCATGCACTTAGTCACATTTAAAGACGCGAAGACTGTTGGCTGAGAGGGTGGAAGACATAGGAGCTTGGTAACTATTGCTTAAATTCCAACTACAGTAACTACTGTCTACTATATCGTCATCACTTCATCAAAGATGTTGCTATGCCTGAAGATGTTAGGGAGGTCGGTAGACAAAAGCATCTTCCAAAGAAATTCATCATAATTGATTGAAAGTTGTCAAAGCAGTTACCATAAAACTATATTAGTATATTGCTGAAATAAGGCAGGCGCGAAGACCATTAGCAGAAAGGGTAAAAGATATTGGCTACCTATCGTCGTCATCAGCGTAAAATACGTCGTTTGTTCCTAGATATATAAGGCATATTTAAAAAAAGTCATCATAATTAATCTTACCAAAGTTACTTACTTACTCCGTTGGCTCAGCGACCCAAAATGAGACATTGAGACTTGGCCTCCGACACAAGATAGCGCCAGTTTTCTCGGTCCTGTGCGACCTCTCGCCAATTATGGACTCTAAGTTCGCGCAGATCTGCCTCCGCCATGACGCGCCAGTGATACCTTGGGCGTCCGATAGGGCGTACCAAAGTTACCGAACCAGATATATAATAGGTACATTATTGCTGACATGTGGCTGGACGTTAACAAGATTCGACCGAGTCGGCCTCTGGCAGAGGTTTACCGTAACTCTACTACGTTTTTATCATCATCATCTTCATGTATATCAGAAGACGTGTAGGTAGGCTGAGTATGAGAGTAGAGATGAGTAGGCATCTTCCAAAGAAAGTAATTTTGACCGATCTAGCCAATTATTTGGCCTCATGGGTCACCATTTATGATTTCTAAAACGTTCATATACACTATCCGTTTTATTTTTCAGGTATGGCATTTTACGAGGGATAACTTACGCAGCAGTTGTTTCTAATGTAAGTACAAACATTCATAGTAAAAAGGTCCACTTGGGTCGATTAAATATACATACATACATATAATCACGCCTATTTCCCGGAGGGGCAGGCAGAGACCACGGATTTCCACTTGCTACGATCCTGACATACCTGTTTCGCTTCCTTCACTTTCATTACATTCCTCATACACGCTCGCCGGTTTAGGGTGCTCTTGGCCTGGCCTTTCTTTATTAAGATTACCCCGATCTGATCAAGTCCGCCGAGGCCCGCTAAAAACTGTTTATATTTTATTAAACAAGAGTACCTAATATTTTTCCTTTTGTCTGTTTCTTTCGTGATGTTCCTAAATTTAAATTGTTTGCGGTACTCGTAAATAACATCCACAACTTAGCCGATGTACAGATGTAGTGCATAATTGTTTTCCATCGTACTTTCTCGGAGACGTTCGTATTTGTCATGCTACTTCAGTCAACCTTAGTACTTTGTGTACCGAGACTGAATGAAATAGCAAGACAGGTTCGTACGTTTCCGTGAAAATACGATGGAAAATAATTATGCACTGCAACTAAGCACTTTTCTTCATTTTTTTAATGTTTTGATACATTTACTAGAATATTTTATATTTGTTACAGGCATTTGTGATAGCCTACACGAGCGACTTCATTCCCCGCATGGTGTACAAATACGTGTATTCACCGGACAATACTCTCGCTGGGTACATCGACCACTCTTTATCACGTAAGACAACAGTTTAATCTATTTCTTAACGATCTCCTAACCGAGTCGGTAGTGACCCTGACTGAAGCAGGAGGTCCCGGGTTCAAATCCTGGTAAGGGCATTTGTTTGTGTGTTTATTACCAGATATTTGTTCCGGTGTTATGTATGTTTTCTATGTATTTTAAGTATTCATCTATCTATTATATACCTACCTACTATTGTTTAGTACCCACAATACAAGCCTTTTTGAGCTTACTATGGGGCTAGGTTGATTTGTGTAAGATTTAAGTTATTGGTTAACCCTGGTTGGCAAACTATGCTCTCATGCCATTTACTGCAGCTCAGCCCAAGGTCTGTTTTCCAATTTCAAACTCCCTTCCACTGCTTCGAGATCTCTTCAAATGTTAATAATCTTCCAGTGTTCAACACATCAGACTACCGGGAAGAGTGGGGGGCGGACGAGAACGAGGTAGACCCGCCTACCTGCGCGTACCGAGGCTACCGGAACCCTCCAGACCACTATGATCCTTATGGACTCTCTCCACACTATTGGCATGTGTTCGCCGCTCGGCTGGCGTTCGTTGTAGTGTTTGAGGTAAGTTCTACCAGTCTTCCCTGAGCCCTAAAGAAGGGGTTTTGCTAAGTTATCACAATCACACGCTAGTGCGAGTTGAAAGCGAAGCGAGGGCGCAGTGAGATCACCGAGAGCTCGCAACGAGTTCATGGCCTCGCCACAGAATAAATAATAGTACTAGGTACAGAAGATTCACTCTCTAACAAAACGCGTCTTACGTCTTACAATTAGGACAGATATGACCGCTAGGTGGCGCCAGCGCCACGCGCGGCTTATAGCTAGCCACCAAAATTGGTGTGGGATGGACGTACTTGTAGCTACCTGTTGCAAAGCGACGAAATCGCGGAGTGAGCCATGCCTGCCTGAGCCCAAAAGAAGGGTTTTCGCTAAGGTATCACAATCACACGCTAGTGCGAGTTGAAAGCAAGGCCAGCGCGCAGTGAGTTCAACTCGCAACGAGTTCGTGGCCTCGCTTTCAACTCGCTCGCCAATTACTAGTGATAGGGCCCCAAAGGCCTATTTCGCAAATGCTCAAATCACGAATCCGAATATTTCGTAATAAATAAATTCACGAGATCTAAATACTGGTATAATTTTGAATGCTTGTATTTTACAACAGGCTTATTTTTAGAGGAGGCTTTTTGCGAAAGAAGAATTTCACAGTACACCCATTTAGAGTAGAAATGTTTTTAGATCGCTACTGTACTTTCATAAGGGGTCATCCATTAATTACGTCACACGAACCCCCCCTGTCACACTTGGCCACATTTGGCAAACCCCTCCCCCCTGGTGTGACGACACATTTTTTCAACGAAATCGGCAAATCGAATTAATTGCTACCATTCATATTTTATAAAAATATTTTTGACAAACTAAATATTAGTAATTTTATAACGGAAAACTGATAAGGTAAGAAAATTAAATGAATAAAAACGATTATCGTTCCAAAACTTGTTATTTCACTGTACAGCGAATAAAATAATCTAAATGAATTTCGGTTACTGATGAAGTTAAAGTGACGTCACAAAGTTTGTGACTCCCCCCTCCCCCTTGTCACAACATGTCACATTATCTTGACCCCTCCCTCCCCCTAAACGTGTGATGTAATTAATGGATGACCCCTTAAATCGAGAAAAGAGACATAATCTAATTTCATAAAATGCTTCAAAATGAGCATATAGAATGGTGATTTCTCCATTTACCTTCCACCCTACAGCCCAGGCTATGATAGAAAGGGCACAGGATAGAGATACATGAGAATTGCTTACCTACCCACAAAAGCCTAGCTCTTTTCCTGATTATGATGGTTACTTAATCGCGAAACTTAAGTTTTAAATATACGTCCGACGTTTCGTAGTGTGCAAAACGTTCAAGTTAATAAACAAGACCAAGTGCGGGTAGTTCGAAAAACTCGTGCATAGAAGATGTTGATGTCAACTTTATCCAGTCCTCTCCGAAACCCCGGGGACAACGCCGTCCTCGAAACGTCGGAGGTAAATTTAAAACTTATGTTTACGCGATTAAGTCCCGGCGTTGCGAATAATAATGAGTAAAAAAACCGGACAAGTGCGAGTCGGACTCGCCCACCGAGGGTTCCGTACTTTTTAGTATTTGTTGTTATAGCGTCAACATAAATACTTACATCATCTGTGAAAATTTCAACTGTCTATCTATCACGGTTTATGAGATACAGCCTGGTGACAGACAGACAGACGGACAGACGGTGGAGTCTCAGTAATAGGGCCCCGTTTTTACCCTTTGGGTACGGAACCCTAAAAATCGTAGAGTTCAAATCAGTGTTTATGTTGTATTTCTTCACCAGCACGTAGTCTTCGGCCTCACCGGCCTCATGCAGCTCTTCATCCCCGACGTGCCCACAGAGCTCCGGACCCAGATGCAGCGTGAAGCCCTACTAGCCAAGGAGGCGAAGTATGAACACGGGAGGCGACGCCTCTCTACTGAATACAGGCAGTTAATTACGCAAAAGAGCGACAGCGGGCCAGCCACAGGGCCTACAGGTAACACTTACCAGCTTTTAACTTGCTTAGTAGCCATCTACGCTCTAATAATGGCCCTAACCAAGAAGGCCAAGTATCACGGGCTCTTTACTAAATGTGACAGATTAGCGGATGGAGCGGTAAGTATGACATGGGCCAGAATCGGGGAATCCTATTTACTACCGCATGTGTACTGATTGTGAGTACAGACGGTTGATAATTCAGATGAGCGTCCGTGGGGCAGCTACAAGTAATAGTTACTTAAGTACTAGAAGCCCTACTGGCCAAGGAGGCGAAGTATGAACACGGGAGACGACGGCTCTCTACTGAATACAGACAACTAATTACGCAGAAGAGTGATAGCAGCCCAGCTACAGGTAACACTTACCTACTTTTAACTTCCTTAGTAGCCCTCTACGCTCTAATAACGGCCCTAACCAAGAAGTCCAAGAATCACGAGCTCTTTACTAAATGTGACAGATAAGCCGGATGGAGCGGTATGACATGGGTCAGAATCGGGGAATCCTATCTACTACCGCATGTGTAGTGAGTACAGACGGTTGATAATTCAGAATAGCGTCCGTGGGGCAGCTACAAGTAACAGTTATTTAAGTACTAGAAGCCCTACTAGCCAAGGAGGCGAAGTATGAACACGCGAGACGACGGCTCTCTACTGAATACAGGCAGTTGATTACGCAAAAGAGCGACAGCGGGCCAGCCACAGGTAACACTTAAACTTACCTACTTTTAACTTGCTTTGTAGCCCTCTACGCTCTAATAATGGCCCTAACCAAGAAGGCCAAGTATCACGGGCTCTTTACTAAATATGACAGAGAAGCGGGATGGAGCGGTAAGCATGACATGGGTCAGAATCGGGAAATCCTATCTACTGTCACATGGCTACTGAGTACAGACGGCTGATAATTCAGAAGAGCGTCCGTGGGGCAGCTACAAGTAATAGTTACTTAAGTACTAGAAGCCCTACTAGCCAAGGAGGCCAAATATGAACACGAGAGACGACGGCTCTCTACTGAATACAGGAAGTTAATTAAGCAGAAGAGCGACAGGGGGCCAGCTACAGCCCTACAGGTAACACTTACCTGCTTTTAACTTGCTTATGGCCACTTGCACCATCCTACTAACCCGGAATTTAGTGGTTAAAGCGTTAACCTAGTGTCAAATTGTACTGGTAACCATGGTAACTCCAGGTTTAACTTGTTAACCCTGGGTTAGTGGAATGGTGCAAGTGGCGCTTAGTACCACCCTACGCTCTAATAATGGCCCTAACCAAGAAGGCCAAGTGTCACGGGCTCTTTACTAAATGTGACAGATACGCGGATGGAGCGGTAAATATGACCTGGGTCAGAATCGGGGAATCCTATCTACTACCGCATGTGTACTTATGATTATGATTATGATTATGTACAGAAGGTTGATAACTCAGAAGAGCGCGAGTGGGACTACAGGTAACACTTAGGTAGGTACTATTTAAAAAGTAGTCACTAAAGGGGCCCACCAATTACCAGTTCGCCGGACGATATCAGCCTGTCAGTTAAACTCAAGAGGTGACAGGTCCGAACAACTTGCTATTTCAGTCAGCCTGGGTCAAAGACATATGTAACTTCGTATAAGACGAATGAAGTCTAAGGAAAAAACGTGCCTCGGAATTCAAGTAAAAGTCATTCTCGAATAGATGCCGCACACACCTTTAGCCTATCCTCGGCTAGATGGCGTGACGACACCGTTTCATATTTAACAATTTTAACACATAGATATCAGTGAATGAACATGGATCAAAATGATATAAAAATAATAAAATCATTTATCCATATATATACATTTTCTGATAACTGGTTTACCCTTGAATTGCCGACAGACATTTCAACGAATGTTATTTCGAAGACAACGTTTCAAGTATTTTCATTTCATCGACAAGTACTTGCGTCGAAGAATCGATACTAGTAAATTTAAATCGGGAATTTTTAATTGGTACTTTAGTTATTTTGCATTATAGTTTATATCGTGGTATTTCTTTACGGGTTATCTTATTTCATTTTGGATTGTATTTAATAAAATTTATTACGCGTAAAATTATTTCAATTTGTAATATTTCGTTATCGAAACTAAAAGCAGTCACGTCAGTCGGCTCACTCTGCGCGATTATAGGTATGTGGGTAATTTTTTAAGATATGAAATTGTTTTTCTGGACATACATAATTTTGAGAAAGCGGCAATTTTAAGTTTGCGCTCTAATTTTGAAGATATAATTTTACAAGGCTGCCATTTTCATTTTGGGGCTATTTATAATTTATAAATAGGTTGGTAACAATAATTTAAGCCGTTCATTTATGTGCAGGATCGCAGTTCTAACCTAACCTAAACCTACTTTGAAAGCCGTTCGTTTCTTTGTGGGGTCGCAATTCTAACCTAACCTAAACCTACTTTGAAAGCCGTTCGTTTCTGTGTGGGTATCAGTTCTAACCTAACCTAAACCTACTTTGATAGCCGTTCGTTTGTGTGGGGTCGCAATTCTAACCTAACCTAAACCTACTTTAAAAGCGGTTCGTTTCTGTGTGGGGTCGCAGTTTTAACCTAACCTAAACCTACTTTGAAAGCGGTTCGTTTCTGTGTGGGGTCGCAATTCTAACCTAACCTAAACCTACTTTAAAAGCCGTTCGATTCTGTGTGGGGTCGCAGTTCTAACCTAACCTAAACCTACTTTGAAAACCGTTCGTTTCTGTGTGGAGTCGCAGTTCTAACCTAACCTAAACCGACTTTGATAGCCGTTCGTTTCGGTGTGGGGTCGCAGTTCTAACCTAACCTAAATCTAAAATTCTTACAACAGAAATATGTATAAATGTGTAGCACGACATATAAAAATGTAGTAAAGTAATACGTCAAACAAATGAATTGCAATGTTTAGTAGTTGTGCCAATTAAAATAATTTGATGCGAATTAGCGATCAAGTTATATTCGTAGAATAGTATTTCTACGTAGTAAGAAAAATTGAAATAAATAGTATATGAAACAAAATAACGCCAAACAATATTACTAGTACTAACGTTTCGATGAATCATTATCGATGAAATAATATTCGATGAAAAGTTTGTCGGCAAAACAAGGGTACACCCTGATAACTTTATACGTTTTCATTTTGAGTCTTAGTCGTGTGTCGATAGATTGGCAGTAAATTTACAGTGACTACAAAATTTACAATGACAGGACCCCTCTATACTATCTATTCTTTTTGGTCTAGGTACAAAAAGTACTGAGGTTGATTGAAGTAGCATGACAAATACGAACGCTTCCGAGAAAATACGATGGAAAACAATTATGCACTACATCTGTATTGTTTGATTAAATTTAAAAAAAATTGTCATTACTTAAATAAATAAAATAAAATAAAATCTGTGGTTATTTCATGTCCACAGAGCGCGCACCATGGATGAGACGTGCTTCCCGCGCCTCAGATAGCCTGGACGCGCACGTGGCCATCGCGCAGCGCCCCTCGTCACCGCACTGACGTCACACCAGACTGTTCGACCTTCAATTGTTTAGGTCAGAAGAGACAAATTAAGTCATAAACATGTGTACTGTGTTTACATCATCTCGGCACCGCTCCCATCCAATCGGAGAGGCTCGGGACGAGACGAGGAGAAAGGGGTGTGTGTGTGGGTGTCTCAACGAGTGTGTACAGCCGGCATTAAATGAATGTAATATTGTCCTGATAGCAAGTATACTCGTAATCACGGTAAGTATTAAGTGTAATGTGTGGACCAATGTTTTGTATTTTTGGATAGTCGGGTAATGTCAATGAAAACTTTTAATTGATGACGCAAAAAAGCCAAAGTTTTTCTGAGAGGATAAATTATTTAAGTGAGTACAGGAATATAAACAAATAATTATAAACTAAATTTAAAAACTACAACTAACTACAACATAAACTAAAATTATAATAACAAAACTTCCGTGAGACACAGACATATTAAATATATTAAAAACGGGTCACTCACGTATCACATGTCGAACGTTTTTCGACTTAAAATACGTGAGTGACCCGTTTTTAATATATAAACTAAAATTATAAATAAAAAACTGGCTCCAGCTCGGTGCCTTGGGGTAGGGTGCCAAAGGCTGGCGGCATTGCCGCGCTGGACGACAATACTAATGCGTTGCGCGAGGCAGGAGCCAGCCCTCTCGTCACCCGTCGCCTCCACGAGGCGCTTCGCCAGCTCTTCGATGTGCGGTTGGGTTTTCGGGGGCGAAAAATCTATCTAGCGAGGTCTTATCTCTGACAACGCGCATTGTTGAGTGTTTTAGTGTGTTTTAGTTTTAGTCTTAATTGATTTAACTATTGTTTTTCATTAAAAAAAACCTACTGTATAATTTTAAAATAATCATATATGATCTCAACAGCACTCTTATAAATCATACATAATATGTCAAATGTAATTATTTACTACGAATATATACGAAGCACATGTGTCTGTTAACTATTTGTGTAAGTTATTTAAGAAATTGTAGATCTCTATAGAAAAAACAATGAGGTGCGTTGGGGTAGCCTCGAAAGCGGGATAATTGAAAAAATGGCAAATATCAATTAAACTAGAAGCACTTTTTCTACAGTAAAAACAGTAAGCAAATACTATGAAATGAATTTTAAGCAATAGGTAATATTACGCAAAACTCTGCGCAGACGGCGTCACTAAGGCCAATTACATGGCCTACCGTAAAACACGATAATCGAAAGTTCGGTTTCTGCCTCTCTATCACTCTTGCCTATTCGATCGATAGAGAGGCAGATAACGAAATTTAGATTTTCGCGTTTCGCAGTAAGCCACCTGTAAACAAACCGCCTTGATGAATCAATGTCATAGTGAAAACTTGTCATAAAACTGTTTAAGGTTATGTTTAAATTACTCTATGGTTTACTAAACAAATTAGTGCTGCACTCTGGCGGCAGAACATTGCAGTAATACTCCCTATTGCGAGATGCCTTGGTAACCGTTGCAGTAATATTAGTGATGCTATTGCTGGTTTTATAGCTTTTTGCTATTTCCAAAATTACCAAGCTTAAGTTATCCCAATGCAACCTATGTATTTAAAAATATGTATGGCTCTCTGTAATCTGTAGGTATGTATATCTATTTTTGTGGCACGTTATATTAGCCTAAATAAAATAATTGATGATTTACATGTGATACATGTAAGATATTTGTCATAATTGTAAGAGTGACATAGTTTTTAATACACATTCTTTTTTAAACTTTTTAATAAAAGGGTCCAAAGAGTTAAACGTTTTAAAGTCTAGTCTTAAGGATATAAACGTAACAAGAATGTATTTAGGGTGTTAGGATAATCAAATTGATCTATATTTTAAAGAATCTCCTTTATATATCTGCAAATATATGCAATGCATATTAGTTGTAATAAATAGGCTAAAAAATACGTTGACAAAGATTTTTTACTGCAAGTACTTTAAAAAAATGATTGAGTTTGTTTATCAATGCCAAAGGAGCATATTTAAAAGATTTTTGTTCCAGTTAAATAATTATAGTTTTAATTATTAATGACATTTTTGTAAAGTAAGCAATTAAATAAACTAAAATTTTTGTCAACATAATTTTGGGCCCACAACTCTAATGACATAATTATTTATTATTCTCATCTTTCGTACACTCACAGTCATAAATTTAAACACCTTTTCACCTTGTTATTGTATTGAAGTCAAAATGTGTGAGGATGTTTATGACCACGGCTGGATTCGAATCTAGACTCGTGCCGTATTTTAGTAAGGATATGGTTCTTAACCTTTTGACCGCCAAAGAAGTCAATTGACGCGCGCTGCTACAGCCCAATATCGTCGGGTGACAAGCAAAAGTCACTTACTAACACCAAACTAACACCATTGAAATTATTGGACAATAAACCGTGTTACAAGTAGGGTTGCCAACCGTACTATATTATATAGTATTGTACTATATTTTGGCTCTCTGTACTATATACTTTTGGAAAAATATATAGTACGCTAAAATACTATATTTCCGATTAAACGTATATTACACTCATGTTTAGAATTTTATGTAAAAGTACTATATTTTTTTGAAATGTACTATATTTTTGATGCTTTATTCTGGAAAGTACTATATTCCCCCAAAAAAAAAATTTGGCAACCCTAGTTACAAGTGTAATAAAGTGCATTGTTACTTTAATTTTTCGATAGTACTTAGTGACTTTTGTTTGTCAGCCGACGATATCAACCTTCGTGTATTCCAATAAGGTTCACAATGACGCGCTGAGCACGATAGGCGTGACATAGAAAGGGTTAAGGTATTTTTTTCTTAACCCTTAAATCGACATCGTGTGAATATGTGGGAAAAAAAATTGGAAAATAAATGATCAAATTGGTTTTAAATATTATTTTAACAGCAGCGATTTTATATTTATTAATTCCAGTTTTTATATAATAAATATTAATTAAAAAGTAAATTGTATTTTATGTAGGTTTGTGATTAAGACCACAATTATACAGTATCTAACTGAACGAAAAGCAATTACTCAAACCCTTGTTTAGGTTATACTAAGCAACTTTTACAATAGGACCAACCGCGAAATCGCGAAAAAAAATAGACTCTCCTATAGGAAATTTCAACATTAGACCAGCAAAATGTATGAAACATCCAATTCTTTTTTTCCGCGTTTTCGGGGTTGGTCCCATAGTAAAAGTTGCTCAGTATGACCTAAACATTAACGGGTTTGAGTAATTGCTTTTCCTTCAGTTACATACTGTATACCTAACACATTCACATTACATACTGAGCGTAAATTTATTAAAAAATTAAACATTACCTATTTGATTTCTATCACACTGATAGCGATGAGAGTTATCATTTTTTATCACGCAATAAAAACCAGATTAAAAGAAAAAAACATGCATTTAAGGGTTACACATCTTATTGTATTATAACTATACTGTCTAGTAATAGTTGTGTTGAAAGTACTGTTGCTGTCAGTCCAATTTTATGTGATATTAGTATTTTATAAGTAGGTAGCAGTCATTCGACATAACCTCAAAATAATGGATGGTATGCAGTGTAAGTAAAGGAGATAAATAGCAATTTTCGTAATCACGTCATAGTAGATTAGGAATTAGGATACTTGGGGAGTAAATGAACCTTTTAGTATTATTTGAATATACGAATAAAATCACATAAGTACTTTTTAAAAAATCGTGTTCCATCTTATCCCAACGTACTTATCAGCAGCGACAAATTTGCACAGTCTAAAAGACCAAATGTTAACTGGAGCCCGGTTTTTCCGGGCAAAAACGTTCATTAAACCAAATTTCACCCGTCAAACCGGGTATGATGATGAGTGTAGTACCATGTAGAAAACAGCGGGATTTCAAAAACCCTATCTACTGATAATTACATAATTCAGACAAACTGTAATCATTATGAAGAACAAAACATTATTAATAATAGTTTGGTATAGTCGTTCGATTTGTAGCTGGCCCCGAACGGGTAATCCTTTGTCTATTGTCAAGTAAAACCGCACGTGCCTGTATAAAAATGGTTCAGTCACTTTAAACGGTTATTGAATTACAACTCCTATGGAAAGTGCAATAAGATTCAAAATGAACTAATGGAATAATATTTTGCGAGGCTGTGTGTGATCCCTCTATAATGATTCGGTCAAGTTGTGTTCTCATGTATGGGGAAGGCAAACAAATTATAGCCAGCATTCAATGAATGTAGTACGATACCTTTGGGTATGGTGCTTTACGCACACTACTGTCCCATGCCCTCCCCCTGACGCAACCCCCTTTTAGCATGAAATATGTCCCGGGTGACGGTTTTTTTTAATTTTTGCGAAATGTATTAGAGTTAGGAATAAAGTGTCAAGGTAAGAAATAATCCTTAATAAATTTTAAACAGGCAGGGGGAGGGGATAGGACACTAGTGTGCGTAAAGAACCATACCCAAAGGTATCATACTACATTCATCAAATGCTGGTTATAATTTGTTTTTCAAAATACAATTTGACCGAATCATACGGTTACTGAGTGCCGGCGAGTATAGATAGGGTCTTTTAAAACTAGTTAACTTAAAGAATCTCTAATCTCTAAGTGAATATACTGTATACGTTGAAATTACTCATTGTTCTATAAATCTGTATAATTGTATATTAAAGAATTGTTATTTCAACATGTATTTTGTTTAACCTGTCTCTTCAGTCATATTTATAGGGTTCCGTACCCGAAGGGTAAAAACGGGAGCCTATTACTAAGACTCCTCTGTCCGTCTGTCTGTCACCAGGCTGTATCTCATGAACCTTGATAGCTAGACAGTTGAAATTTTCACAGATGATGTATTTCTGTTGCCACTATTACAACAAATACTAAAAACAGAATAAAAGAAATATTTAAGTGGGGCTCCCATACAACAAACGTGATTTTTTTGCCGTTTTTTGCGTAATGGTACGGAAGCCTTCGTGCGCGAGTCCGACTCGCACTTGGCCTGTTTTATTTCTATTCGTTTGGCGTTGTCGATATGTACAGTCGACGTCAAATATATGTTTACATTTTTCGCCTTATTATAATAAAGCCATTTATTCCGAACGATATAAATTACACTTGATTTTTTTTTTTATATATAATATATCCCTCAGTTCGGTGTGCCGCAATGCATAGGCCTCCTCCAACTGTCTCCATTGGGCTCTGTCTGCAGCAACCCTCATCCAGTATGGCCCCAGAGTCAGACGGATGTCATCTTTCCATCTTGTGATTGGATGTGCTTGCTTTCTAGTACAGCTTCTAGGGTACCATAGAGTAACCTGTTTGCTCCATTTTTCTATTGGGCATAGCATGTGGCCTGTCCATCCCCACTTTAGATGGTCAATGCGAGCGTATGTCGGTAATCTTTGTTTTCTTTCTTATTTCTGAGCTTCTGATTTTATCTGATAGTTTGATCCCTAACATACTACGCTCCATTGCCCTTTGACACCTTGCAAGTGTCTCGCGATGGTTTTTCGCCTTATTACAAAGGAGTAAGGTATCTCCGACGTCGACTGTACGATTGTCATCATCGTTAGGTCCTCTGAGCTACGAATTACGATCGCTTTACCAAATACGCTATATAGAAAAGAATGAATATAAAAACATTACGATTATTCACTAATATTGGTCCTGGGTTCGAATCCCGGTAAGGGCATTTATTTGTGTGATGAACCCAAATATTTGTTCCTGAGTCATGGGTGTTCTCTATGTATATAAGTATGTATTTATCTATATAAGTATGTATATCGTCGCCTAGCACCCATAATACAAGCTTTGCTTAGTTTGGGGCTAGGTTGATCTGTGTAAGATGTCCCCAATATTTATATTAATCTATAATATTATACATTAAACATTGTGAAAATAAAACAACGGCTTATAAATATAAATATTTATTTTAGGGCACATTGCGCCACAAATTATAAATTGAATAATTTTACGGTTTATAGTCACTCGCGCGACATGTTAAAACCGTACAACCGTAAAATTATTCAATGTTAGTATGTCTCACAACACTCCAAATACTGTACTGTGTAATACTGGACGTCTTTTCATTACGCGGCGTATCTTTTTATTTACACCGATCATAGCAACGTCCAACATACTTGACATATGTTTTTTTTCAACATTATAATTAGATTTTTTTATATACCAAAAAAACGATGTAACACAGTTTTTTTTGAGATTTTTTCCCTTGTTGATTTTGAGTTAAACTTGGTTTTTCATTATACGTATATTGAAAAGTTGAAAATCCCACGCCGCCGGCGTTACGCCGCCGCCGTGGATTTTTTCGTGGCGCGCCGCCGCCCGATTTTTTTCTACCGGCGCGCACGTCTACTCACAACAGTTTAAATTAAATTATAAAATAATAAATAAACTGATACTTATCTAGTTATAAAAATAAATTAAGTACTTATACTTAAGTATTATAATTACCCTGACATTCACATTATAACTCTGGAAATAGGCTACAATTTGTAATTGATTATAATGTATGTAATAATTTGCTATGCAAAAGAACATGAAAAACCCCAACTCATTGAAACGAATTAACCGATTTTGATAAAATATATCAAAGAACGCAGCACTAGAAAACTTGTTTTTAAATAAAAACAAAACCGCATTAAAATTGGTTTACCCGTTTAAGGGCTATGGGCCACAGATAGCGGTAACAACCCTCTTTTTGCACTTGGGGTTAAAAAGAGTTATTTTTCAATCACTCAACTTTATCTCCTTGTGTACATCTATGTCTCTTTAACCCGCTACTTTGCGCAAACTGAGTGCTACATAAATCACACGCAAACGGCTTATCACTATGAATCCTCATATGCAACTTCAAATTGCTAACAGAAAACTGTTTATTACATACATTACAATTATACCTAGCCTCGGAATGTATACGCATGTGTTTAGATAAGTTACCAATTTGTTTGTTACATATTTTGCAGGTATAAGGTTTTATTCCACTGTGAACTCTTAGATGGCGCTTCAGTTGTCCAGTTTCTCTGAAAGAGCGTTTGCATATGTCGCAATTATAGGGTTTTTCACCAGTGTGAACCCTCATATGTATCTTTAAATAGCCGTTATCAGAAAACGGTTTTTTACAAATTTTACAAGCAAACGGTCGCTCACCAGTATGAGTTCTTTCATGGAGTTTAAAACTTGCCATTTGCGCGAATTGGCGGTTACAGAAACTACACGAATAAGGTTTGTCCCCAGTGTGTACTCTCATATGGACTTTTAAAGTCGTGTAAGCTGTGAAAGTCTTATTACATTCCTCACAACTATACGGCCGTTCTCCAGTATGCTGTCTTTCATGTATAGATAAATAACTTTTACTGGAAAACTGTTTTTTACATATATTACAGCTATAAGGTTTGACCCCGGTGTGTATAATAAATATATGTCTTTTTAAATGAGTTCTTTGAGGGAATCTCCGTCCGCACACATCACACACATAAGGCTTTTCACCAGTGTGCGTTAAGATATGAGATTTTAACGTTTGATTATGTCCAAAAGATTTACCACATTCTTCACAACTGTATTTTTTCTCACCTGTGTGAGTTTTTAGATGCTCCTTTAATCCTTTTTTCCTTTGAAACTCCTTATCACAGTAGCTACATGAAAACTTTTCCTCGAAATGTATTGTTAAATGCTTTTTCAACAGTCTCGCTTTATCAAAACTCTCAGAACATTGTGTACATGGGAATTTATCTCCATCGGAATGGTTTGCGCTTATATGTCTATTCAATTCCTTGTTATTAGTATATTTACTGTCACATAATCTACATTGCACTGTTTTCTCCCCTGTGTGTTGTCTCATGTGTACCTCTAAGAAACCATTGTAGGTGAATTTCTTTTGACATATTTCACATGAGAATTTCTTGGTTTTCTGGTCTTTGGAAGTTCTGGCTACTGGAAAAAGAAGATAACTGGTTTATTACGCACCCTATTCAACTTATAAAAAGAACACGAAAAAAAAACAAATGTCTGCCAAATCTAACTACCGTTAATTGTTGTTTGATCCTATCTATCTCTTTAATGTGAGTGTTTTAAACAAAGGGTTGTTTGGTTAGTTGTAACCAAATACACAAATTTTTTAGCAAATTATGTAAAGTGGGCAACCTTCTACCTAATAAATTAACTTTTAGTCATCCTTGATATATTATGTCAATTAATAGTTCCTAATATAATAAAGAAATGGGTATACCATTATTTTGGGCAAAATCTTATACCTTTAAACGAGCAATTCTTAATTAACATATGTATTTCGGGGATCTCGGAAACGGCTCTAACGATTTCAATGAAATTTGCTATATGGGGGTTTTCGGGGGCGAAAAATCGATCTAGCTAGGTCTTATCTCTGGGGAAATGCGCATTTTTGAGTTTTTATGTGTTTTTCGAGCAAAACTCGGTCTCCCAGATATTACATATTTAACATAGTAATAACAGCAGTCCCAACAGCATCCTTCGCATGATAGCGGATAGGGTTGACTGTCCCTACTTGCTGCACTGCGAGGGATTGCATTCCCCCATCAGTGTTGTTTTGTTTTAAATTTTCCTGTATCTACTAACCCCTTAGTTTGTAACCTCTACTAATAAAAATGTGTCCATATGTTACACGTAATAAAAATATTCATTCATTCATTCAATAATCTTGACATACATACCTTGTGGTGTGACGTCATCACTTTTTTGACGGCACGAGCGAAGACTAGCCAGCGGCTGATCATCAATGTCTTCCATATCGATCGAGGTGGGTCTGTTCCCTGTAAATAAGGAGTGTACAGTCAGCAGCACAAGTTGCTAATCAGGCGAGGTGTTCTAAATTACCTTGCTCTTATTCTCTTAAGAATAAATTTAACACGTCGACCGCTTAACAATTATTGCTGCTGACTGTACAGGTTTTTAAAGGGTCGGAGCGCATTTGACACTCATAAACGCATGCTTTACATATGAACAAAACGGATTTCTAAACTAGTGGATTGTGACTCTGCCTACGAAACAGGAAGTCCCGGGTTCGATTTCAGGACGAATCAGGGTTCGGAATGTAGATTGTTGCCTAGTTCCCATAGTAGTGCCAGACCAAGCTATCTCTACATGATCTTAACCTCCTGAGACCCAGAAGCAATTGTTTTGTTTTTGAAATTGGAACCCTTAGTTACACAATAAAAGTTTAAAATAGATTTTAGAATAGGTACAAAAAATTGCAGGCAGGGACTTAGGAGGTTAATTTGTTTTATAACATCAAAGTGTATGGCTCACCCGGTATTTTATTATTTTAGCTCTAAGTAAGTATAATGTCTTGCATGGTAGATTTTAATGAAAATTGTACTCTAACATTAGTATTTAAGTCCTGTTACTAACACTTATATGGGTCTTGCCTGAATTAAATGATTATTTAATTTAATTTTAAATGTTAGGGGAAGAATGCATACCATCAATACCATCATAGGTGAGATTCTTTTCATCCTTGCCATCATAATTTGGTCTATGCATCAACTCCTCTCGGTAACCTGAAAAAATACAATTTTTTAAGAACAATACTAAACACAATAAAATTAACTAAACAAATATTTACCATTGGAGCAGCTACCATCTTCAGACTTTATTTCAGCATCTGCATTTGTTTCGTCTGAAAATAAAATATTTATTAAATGAGTACCTATAATAGGACAAATATTAAACTTTTATCGCAATGTAAGCTATTTAGCTTATTATTATAGCAGGATATTTATCCTGCAGGCCTAATAATAAGTAATAAAATAACTGTCATTTTTTAACACCGCTGGATAGAAAGTGACGAACCCCGTTTTATCACGATGTCACGTAGACAAGAACAACCATTGTGTTTGACAGCTTAATTCCAATAGTTGACAGCCCATTTGACATCTCTTTTACTTGGATTTAAGATATTGAAGATAACCAACTAATCCAACTATTCATAGTGTCCAGCACTGGTCAAATAACATTATGTTCCTACTTCGATTTCTGTTTTGTTAGATTAAAAGTTAATAAAACAAATGCCAATATCCAGCTAGAAGGAAAATAACAAATTGACAGAAAATAGTAGTAAAGTAGAGATACACCGGATATTCAATTACTATCCGGTATCCGGTCTATCCGGCCCTATTTTAATATCCGGCCAGATACCGGACCTAATACCGGATAGTAGCTTTCCTTGATTTCGGAGTAAACGAATTGGATTTAAGAAACAGTCACGGTCATAATCGTACGCGTTTAGTGTTTTAAAACAAATTAAACATTCCACTTCCATGCGCACTCATTACGAAGTTTTCTAATCTAGAAATGAATCCGCGCGAACGTTAATTACGAAACAGGTCAAAAACCGGCACAATGTGCAACTGATATTCTGAAATGTAGGTATAGTTCCGTCGATGAATATTCGGTCGTGACCATCGAGCCGAACATCCGGTGTCCGGTATCCGGCCAAACAACTATCTGTTGCATCTCTATAGTAAAGTCAATAATTGTATGGATTCTTTTTCTATTCATCATTTCCATTACATAACACATAACACTTGTATACTGGTTGACTTTGGGGTTCACAATTTCGAATGTCAAAAATGTGTAATATAAACACTACATACCATTAACCTGATTACTGTATTCCAACAGCGAGTTCTCACAAGCAAGAACCTGCCTTTTAAAGACGGTTGCATCCCGCAGCCTACATACGCAGCCTTCACAGATGCTGTATGATGACTGGGATAAAGTTGGAGGTTTCATCTGGAAAAGAATATTATATGAGGGTCCAACAGAAGTGAAGATGGACTGGCCACATGTTGAGAGACAGGCAGGGAAAATGGAGCAAGATCGTAACAGATTGGTTAACCTAACAGGTTGCACACGGAGCCAGAGGAGATCTCGAACAAGAGATGAACTCAAACTCACAGCGGGCACGAACTGGAGAAGAGTGGCCCATGACAGACCCCAATGGAAAGAGCTAGAGGAGGCCTTTGCCAAGCGGCACACTGAGCTTAGAGAGATACTCTAACTCAGAAGAAAAGGGTTTAATACATAGATAGATATGAGGGTCACCATCATCATAATTTAAGAGCCTGGCTCTTGTTGGTGGAGTCTTCTTCTAGGCTTGTGTCTAGGGTTACCAGATGTCAGGAATTTTTGGCCGTTTGTCAGGAATGCGGCCGGAATACGAAAATGTCAGGAATTTTAGTGAATTAGCAGACTATGTACCTAACAGCTATTATGTACCTAAAAAGGTACATAATTCAAATTTACGTACATACATAAATCCAAACCAAATTAAATTAATATAAACAATGTATTAAGCATACATAGATATCGCTTATGGCTAGCCTGAACCTTTTTGAAGCCTGAAATTTTCTCTATATATTTTAATTTTTTTATTGTGTTATATGTTATATGTCATATGTTTTAGACATATCATATCGTACAACTTGAATTAATTATATTCAGTTACCATTGGAAAAAAAATCGAGTGTAAAACAGATTCCTATTCATTCCCGGCTCTCAACAACCGAACTGAACTAAAGGAACTAAAAGACCGAACTAGTTCGTTTGACCGATTGACCGAGAGCGGAGCGCTCTCCGTAGTGAACGAGCAGGCACAAGCCTATCTTTTTCTTCCTCTATTCTTCATGACTGACCACATGAGGTTATTTTCCCTTACGCAACATGTTTTAAAGAGTCTAGGTCCATATGAGCATTGATTTTGAGGACCGGTTGTATTATTAGTATACTTACAATAATATTCAAACAATCCCGTAACATATCTGCGTATATTTCTTCCGTTCCTTCGTGAACATACCGCTCGCCGAGGCTTCTGAAGCCATCTTCAGCTTGGCAACAGCGACATATGTAGCTTTTGTTCCATAAATCACTCATTATTTATCATTTAAAACAGAAAACAATATAAAATTACTTTTGGCAGAGAATACACAATACGAGTACGAGTACAACACAACACTGTGTTTGACAGATTTGACACATCAATGACACATTGACAGAAAACCACAGCAGAAAATATACTTGAAACCGGATTGAACTTACTGAAAAGACAAAAAAATTACTTATGACTAGGCAGTATAGCTTAGAGCTTTAGCCTGTCCTGATGGAAAAAAAAAATACTTGAAACCATCTTGAAACGGAACGACGGAATTTATATCAATCATTATCACAAATATTTCGATGGCTTGACAACGTTTAATAAAATAATTGTGGTTTCTTAAAATTGGTAATTCCTGTGGCCTATGTGTGGCCTATTTATAAAGCTACAAGTTACAATTTACAAGCGGAAATCTCGTTCTAACACATAAGGTTAGAAAGAGACTTCCGCTTGTAAATTGTAACTTGTAACTTTATAAAATAGGCCACTGGTGTTATTATTGATTCAAAAATTTTGCTAAAATAAATGGCCGAAAGATTTTTTTTGCATGTAGCATGTATGCATATTAAAAATAAAACGCAACGTAGTACCAAAATTAAAAAATAAACTTAATTTTTATTTATTATTTATTATAATAACAAATTATAGATATAGTTGGTCAAACCAAATTGTCAGTAAATAAGAACAAAAAAAATTATACTCATCCTTTTCTTTTGGGTGCTAGTACTAGTGTAAGACAAAGATAGTATGATTCTCTCTGTCTATGTTTGAAATAAGACAGTCCTTTGACAAACTATATAATTATTATAAATGTAAAGTAATATAGATGGTCAAGCAAATCATGTCAGTAGAAAAAGGCGCGAAATTCAAATTTTCTATGAGACGATATCCCTTCGCGCCTACATGATACATAGAAACGAAATACCAAAGGAAATTGGCTTTAATTAACTAGAAGTATGCATAAGATATACTGCGTCAAGCAAATCTTGTCAGTAGAAAAAGGCGGCAAATTTGAAAAATCGCGGGCTAGCAACACTGTGTTCGAATAATTCCAAAATCGCGTGTCATCTGTGTTTTATCTGTGGCCAACTTGTTTGTTGACATTCTGAATCGTTTTTATTTCAAGAGATATTTCTGCTGTGACCTGTGATATTTTCTGATATTTAATAAGATTGTGCATTACCTTAAGCAAAGCGAAGCCTGCAATGTATAATCATACTCGTTGATAGTACACATTACTAAAATTTTAGGTTATGACAAATACTGGAAGAACATGGGAAGAACTTGGGAACTTTTAAGATTATGTGCAGTTTTTTTTGTTTTAGGGTTAAAAGGCATAAATAAAATTAAAACGTATGCCTAAATCTATCCAATAAGACCACACATTGTGTCCTGGAAACCGTCCATAGGCCCACATATCTTAATATTTTCAGCGACTGATTCGACTACATAATTTACAAAGGTAAACTTTTAAAACAGTATTAAGAACTTTGATTACATCGCCGTTCTTTCGCAACATTACCTAATCCTTACATATGTTTGTTGCAGGATTAAATCTTGCTCAATATGAGGCGTTCGGAGTAGGTAGTTTCTCTTCAGGAGTTCAGTTAGACAATACTACTACGGCGGTTTATATACGTGTACAGCTCAACCAAGACGAAAAATAAATTTATTATTTAAATATGTAACAAAAATATTGAGAGCTTAAATATTGATGGAATAGATTATTCTTGTATAAGTTGTCCTTATGTTGGTCATCAAGAAAATATATTATTTAGGCTAATTTGTTTCATGCTCTCAGCTACTGCACATATATACCTATGGGAAATCCTAGTTTATACTTGCTGAAACAGGTACAGTCAGCAGCAAAAGTTACTAAGCGGGCCAGGGGCCTATTTCTCGTACGTTACAAGTCTTGTAATACAAGTGTGTATCTATGGTAACGCTTGTATTTCAATATTTTTTGCAAGTTTCCGTTTCACGTAAATGTATAATTGTTACAAGAGCGGGGATAAAAGAGTTTTCACAAGTGTTGTTGTTTCACAAGTTGACAAACACTAGTAGATATTATATACTAAAATAGTAATTTCGTTTCTCAAAAGCTGTACTTTATACTTGTAGCTTGTGACTTATCACGAAATAATGAGGAGTCTCTATAAACTACTAATATGCGTTTTTGGTAAAAATCGATTAATAAATAAATGAAGATATTGCATTTTTAAGATCTCAAACGTGTAAGTTTTGAATGCACTTCGTTAAAATCAGTAATATTATTTCAATTTAGCTTTTATTCTCCAAAAAAAAACAGTAAACTCATTCCTATGAAATTATTATAATTGGGAAAGAACCAGTAAATGACCAATAACATAATAATTTTGTAACGAATTCACCCGTATTATAAAAAAAAAACTGACCCACCCTGAAGCTTGTAAACATTCATAGAGTGACTGACGAAACTGAGTTTGATTTTACACTTGTAATTGATAATTTTGAGAAACGCTTTTCATTACTACTTGTATTATTATACGCTTGTATATTATGAAAACACAAGTCAGCCATGTGACATTGACATTAAGATAACATTTATAATGGCCATTGCATTTCCTTTTTGCATAGTAAACAAACCTATTTTCTAACTTTAGACAGCCGCCTTGTATTATAGCACTTGTAGTAATCATTCCTACGAGAAATAGAATTAAAACACACTTGTACAATGAAATTTTTAATGTAAGCTTGTAGACTTGTGAACTTGTAACGTACGAGAAATAGGCCCCAGGTGTTCAAAATGATCTTGACGTGACTTTATTATTAAGAGAATAAGAGTGTGTCAAGGTAATTTTGAATACCTGGCCCGCTTAGCAACTTTTGCTGTTGACTGTACCTATGTATCTTTTTAAAAGAAGCTTTAAGTCGCTTTACATACCTGTTTGTTCAATATAAGAAAATAATGTAGTCAGCATTCATATGGAGCACTAGACGCAGTGTAGGTATAATGTTAGAAAAGTATTTTCACATTTCCAAAATGACAAGTCTTGAATAGCCTAATGTGCAAGTTAATAAAATTTCCTAACAGTATTCTCCTGATATATAAATGCCTTGTTTAATTATCAGCATACCAAATATAATTTAGCCGATATGTGTAACATTTTTAGCCCATACACAAAACAGCAGCATGAGCAAAATGTTACCAAACTAGCATGTAAAGAGTATCCCTGAACTATAATTATACATACCATACACAACATAACAATATTATAATTGTGTTATATTTCTCAAACATATTTCCTAAACTTTAGCCTGGCAAACACAACTAGCCAGTTAGTCAGATCCAAGAAAATTATACTCATAGCTTTAGCATAAGACAAAGAGTATGATTCACTCTGTCTTTAGACAGTCAGTCCTGGGCCAAACTACATAAAGATGCTATTTTATGCCTGCCACAGAACCCTACAAATTATAATTTGTAGGGTTCTTTGTTTACCAAGGGTTAAATTAGACAAATTACTGTTAAACTAAACTAAAAATATTTAGTTTACCCAAGAAATGTTTATTGTAAGTTAATTTATTTATTTATAATCATTTATTTCAGGCAAGACCCATATAAGTGTTAGTAACAGGACTTAAATACTAATGTTAATTAAAGTTATATAGGGAAGATAAAAGGAGTCCTTATGTTTGGAAACTTAAATTACACATTTTGTAACAAATCTGTTTTATGCTTAAGATGCAATAGATGACTACAGAGTATTATGATGCTTGGTTGAAGTGACCAGGTAACCTTGGTAACTTCATATTTTTTCAATGAATGCCCTGAATTAAAGTGTAGGTAAATTAAAGTGACCCTCATCTTCTCTTACATTTAAATTAAATAAGCACCCAAATATCATTTGTTTTATTTTTATTATGTATATTGTACAATATATACCAATCAAAATATTACACAGGTAGGTATGTGATATTGATCCAGAAAAGTACACTAATTTACATTAACAAGTGGCATATTATATTGTAAGTATCAAATATTCCACAATTTCCATTTTGCTATGATCAAAATTGAATTCCAACTGAGAAATCTAATAAAATATTAAAATCCAGTAGGACATCTACCTGCGGAAGCAATGATTTTATTCATACATTCTAGTTTAATGGCATCTCTTCTTCTTTGTCGTTCCCTCATGACTGAGGATCGTGACCAATTACTATGTCCCTCCATTTATCGCGAACAAGGGCTATGGGGGTGCTCTCTGCATGGAACCACATGCTTGTTTTATGGAATCCGACCATCTTGCAGGGGCTCTTCCTGTAGCGCGCTTGCCTTCAACCTGCCCCAGTATGATGTCACGTTCGAAGCTGTGGTGTGGCGACCGCATTATGTGCCCAAAGAATCTAAGAGCCCTCTCCTGGCAGATTGTTGAGAGTCGTTTGGTGATTTTGAGCTCTCTCAGAATGGTTTAATGGCATAGACCGCTTCTAATTGTAATTTGATATCTTCAAATTTGTTAATCATTTTGACTAACATGGCTTTTAAATTGTCCGTCCATATTAAATAACAATTTCTAAAATTTTCAATAAGCCGCAAGTGACAATTTGAATTGACGTACGTAGGGCGCGCTCAGCGGAAAAAAAAATCATATTCGTTTTAGTTCGACGTACATTGCTGCTTTTCTTAGCGCAATACTGCTCTTTGAGTGTTGCCCTACTTTAGTTTGCTTTACATTGCTACTGACAAGATTTGCTTGACGCACTATAATTAGACATATAGGATAGACATTAGGTTTCTAACCCCGGCTACAGACGTAACGATAAATCGTAGCGATTAAACTGTGCAGTCCGAACTGCGCAGTTTTATCTACCGTGTGTATGACAAATCGTTACGATAATCGACAACGATTTGTCATACACACGGTAGATAAAACTGCGCAGTTCGGACTGCACAGTTTAATCGCTACGATTTATAGTTACGTCTGTAGCCGGGGTAAAACACGTATGTCAATATCATAGACAATATGTAGAAGGCAAAAGGAGATTATATGTCATTCTCCCCCTCTATGATTTCTTCGTTCGGATCCAGGATGTAGTCGTTAAGATGTTGAGGCATCTTCTTAGACCTCGTAGATCTACGGAAGATCCGTGAAGGCGGAGCTTCTTGTGGTGGAGTACTGTAGATCTCTTGGTCATTATTAAGTGTACCTGCATCAACAGGATTTTCTTGTTCTTCGTCTAATGTGGGAATATCAGATCCTCCATCAGTAGCCGTTCCGTCGGGTATAGAGCCTTCATCATCCGATAAGGGAAGAGGCGCTAAGTGTCTGTTAGATACGGTAGACTCCTGGCCATTACGTCGTCGTACATACGAGTAGTTCGGATTACTGTGTAGTAACTCGACTTCTTCTACGTAGGGGTCTGTTTTCGATCGAACAAATTTCTTAAGTAAGACAGGTCCCGGAACGAGCCATGATGGAAGCGACTCGCCGACTGGTGTCCTCCTAGGGAAATTAAATAGCTTCTCGTGTGGAGTCGCATTTATCGAAGTGCAAAGGAGCGATCGTACGCAGTGGAGAGAAAGTTTCAAGACTTGTTCCCAGTTTTCGATGGGCAGGTTCTTCGATTTTAAGGACAGCTGTATAGTTCGCCAGAGGGTGCCGTTAAGCTTTTCCACTTGCCCGTTACCCTGAGGGTTGTAGGGAGTAGTGCGAGAAGTGGCAATGTTACATTTCTTGAGGAAACTTTGTATTTCTTCCGACATGAAGCAGGATCCTCTGTCACTATGTATATATAAGGGCTGGCCATATTCGAAGAAAAGTTCTTTGAAGCACTTGATGACAGTCGCCGAAGATGTGTCAGGACATGCGTATGCGAAAGGGTAGCGTGAGAATTCATCAATTATTGTTAGAATATATTTGTTGTTTGTGTTCGAAGGCAAAGGTCCTTTAAAATCTACATTCAAGCGTTCGAAGGGCGATAAAGCTTTAATCAAAGTGCCATTTGCTTTGGCAAAGCGTGGTTTGATTTCTGCGCATACGCGACATGAAGCAGTCATCTTTTTGACATCGTCTAAGTTGTATGGTAAATTCTTTAGCTTGATCCAGTGATACATTCTAGAAATCCCAGGGTGAGAAAGCGCATCGTGCAATTCGTATAGCTTATTATTGTTCATAAACGCGCAAACTCTTGAAAGAGCGTCAGCAGCAGTATTCTGAGCCCCTGGTCTGTAAATAATATCATACTTATAGCATGACAGTTCGAGCCTCCATCTTTCAATCTTGTCGTTTTTGATTTTGCTAGTATGATTTTGGTCGAAAATGTAGCTTACGGATTTCTGATCAGTGATAAGGATAAAATGTCTGTGAATAAGGTAGTTGCGCCATTTTCTAAGGCATTCGACGATAGCACAGGCTTCCTTTTCGACGGAAGCATGTTTGCGCTCGCAGTCCGACAAAGTTCTCGAGAAGAACGCAACCGGTCGACCATTTTGTGATAATGTCGCGGCTAGAGCATAATCTGATGCATCAGTCTCCACCGTCAAGGTTTCTTTGTCGTCAATAGCAACCAATGCTGCCTTTTTAATATCAGATTTAAGAAGTTGAAAACTACGCTGTGCATTTACGTCTAAAGGGAAGTTGGAATTGTTAATCAAAGGTTGAATCTTTTCCGAAAAGTTATGAACCCGCAATACTGCAGAATTGAAGAGAGCTCTAGGGCTATTTGCTCACTACGCTAAATGTAGCGTAGTGAGCAAATAGCCCTAGAGCTCTCTTCAATTCTGCAGTATTGCGCGGTAACGGTAGTTTTATTAGAGGCTCCAGTCGGTCTTTATCTGGTTCAATAACGTTGTCCCTGACAGTGTATCCAAGGAGGCTGATGGAACTTTTGCTGAAATTACATTTTTGTTCGTTTAGGGTGAGATTGTACTTCTTAGCAGCGGCCATGAATTGTTGTAAGTTTTTATCGTGCTCTTCTTTGTTTTTACCGCAGACTGTGACGTCATCAAGATAAGTAAAGGTGCCTTGTAAATGTTCTTTTTCAATTATGTGTTCGAGAGTGCGTTGAAAAGCCGCAACTCCGTTAGTGACGCCAAATGGAATACGTTTAAATTGCCAGAGTTTACCACAAGCTTCAAATGCGGTATATATTTTCTCTCTGTCAAGAATAGGGACTTGATGGTATGCACTCTTCAAATCAATCTGGCTAAAGTGGTTGAATTTCGCTACTTTCGAAACTATCGACTCAATGTGAGGCAGAGGATACGCATCTAGATATGTGAACTTATTGATAGTTCTAGAGTAGTCGACGACCATTCTTTTTCGATGAGATCCACCTCCAGCAACTAGTACTTGAGCGCGCCAAGGAGAGACGCTTGGCTCGATAATCCCATCTTTTAAAAGTTTAGATATCTCGGCTTGAATAAATTCTTCATCATCTTTGTTGTGACGTCTAGATTTAATAGCGATGGGCGTAAGATCAGCAGATAAGTGCGTAAAGACAGATGCTGGCGGTACTGATGCTTCCATTACGCAAATATGTAAGGGTTCTCTGGTCCCTCCGAAATCGAGCTCGACTTTGGAGTGAGTTTTGAGTATGTCATGGCCGACGATGACGTCCGCGCATAGGTTGGTTACTATGCGTAGAAGGCGTTGCTTATATGTGTGATTATCTATTTGGAGCGTAGCAAAACAAATGCTTTCTACTTGTGACGTGTTGCTTAGAGATGCTAGATTAATCGTTTCTTTGTGCGGATATTGCTGTAATTTCATTAATTGTGCTATATTTCTATCAATGTAGCTCTTGGAGCTCCCGGTGTCAATCAGAGCGTCGGCGCGAATGTCGTTGATAGTTATGGCGACCGTAGCTTTTCGTAGGCTCGACGGGCTTGCAGCAGAATATTCGGTTTCGTAGGAATCTTGAGATGGTAAGCTTCCGATGGGACTCGGGATGGCATTGCTCGTGGAGGGAGAGCCACGAGACCGGCAGACTGACGCAAAGTGTCCCTTCTTGGTACATAGTTGACAGTGAGCGTGGAAAGCAGGACACTTTATTCTTTGGTGTACCTTACCACCGCAAAAGAAACAACGCCGTATTGGTGGTTGAGGTACAGGGACAGCAGGGACAGCAGCATTGTGAGATTTGTAGCTTCTTGTGAAGGCAGTACTGACAATAAGGCATTCAATGTACTTGGGATGTTAACACCCATAGTTTCGGAGTCCTTTTCGGCTGTTTCGAGGGTTACTGCCTGATTATAAGCTTCGTCCATTGATAGAGATGATTTTTCTAACAAACGTTCCCGTATTTTAGGCGACAGGATACCAGATATAAAGGCGTATCGTACAGCTTGTTCTTTATGTTCTTCAGCTGAGACGGACTTGAAATTGCACTTTTGCGCCAGAAGATGCAAGGCGCGGCAATATTCAGAAATACTTTCGTCTTGCTTTTGTTTTCTTGTCCCGAGGACGTGGCGAGCCAATATTTCATTTTGGGGTTTCACGTAGGCTTTGTCTAAGAGAGCAATAGCAGATTCATAGGTTTGACAGTCCTTGATGATGATGAAAATACTAGATGACAAATGGTTCGCTAGCAGTTTTAATTTTATATTATCCGTAGCATCGGTGGAAGTATGTTCGGTGAGAAAGCTAGTGAAGGTGTACAGCCAATGCAACCACTTATCTCCAGCCGCGGGGGCCGTAGGTTCAACGTCAAACCGTTCCGGTCGAAGATATCTCGATAATAAATGCGATGACTTATCATCTGATTCTTTCTTCGGATCCGTCATTATTTTTCTAGTTAATTAAATTGATACATAGAAACGAAATACCAAAGGAAATTGGCTTTAATTAACTAGAAGTATGCATAAGATAATTAGACATATAGGATAGACATTAGGTTTCTAAAACACGTATGTCAATATCATAGACAATATGTAGAAGGCAAAAGGAGATTATAGTGCGTCAAGCAAATCTTGTCAGTAGCAATGTAAAGCAAACTAAAGTAGGGCAACACTCAAAGAGCAGTATTGCGCTAAGAAAAGCAGCAATGTACGTCGAACCAAAACGAATTTGATATTTTTTCCACTGAGCGCGCCCTACGTACGTCAATTCAAATTGTCACTTGCGACTTATTGAAAATTTTAGAAATTGTTATTTAATATGGACGGACAATTTAAAAGCCATGTTAGTCAAAATGATTAACAATTTTGAAGATATCAAATTACAATTAGAAGCGGACTATGCCATTAAACCATTCTGAGAGAAGTCAAAATCAACAATCTGCCAGGAGAGGGCTCTTAGATTCTTTTGGCACATAATGCAGTCGCCACACCACAGCCTCGAACGTGACATCATACTGGGGCAAGTTGAAGGCAAGCGCGCTAGAGGAAGAGCCCCTGCAAGATGGTCGGATTCCATAAAACAAGCATGTGGTTCCATGCAGAGGGCAGCCCACATAGCCCTTGTTCGCGATAAATGGAGGGACATAGTTATTGGTCACGATCCTCAGTCATGAGGGAACGACAAAGAAGAGATGCCCTTAAACTAGAATGTATGAATAAAATCATTGCTTCCGCAGGTAGATGTCCTACTGGATTTTAATATTTTATTAGATTTCTCAGTTGGAATTCAATTTTAATCATAGCAAAATGGAAATTGTGGAATATTTGATACTTACAATATAATATGCCACTTGTTAATGTAAATGTACTTTTCTGGATCAATATCACATACCTACCTGTGTAATATTTTGATTGGTATATATTGTACAATATACATAATAAAAATAAAACAAATGATATTTGGGTGCTTATTTAATTTGAATGTAAGAGAAGATAAGGGTCACTTTAACTTACCTACACTTTAATTCAGGGCATTCATTGAAAAAATATGAAGTTACCAAGGTTACCTGGTCACTTCAACCAAGCATCATAATACTCTGTAGTCATCTATTGCATCTTAAGCATAAAACAGATTTGTTACAAAATGTGTAATTTAAGTTTCCAAACATAAGGAGTTAACTCCTTTTATCTTCCATAAATAACTTTAATTAACTTACAATAAACATTTCTTGGGTAAACTAAATATTTTTAGTTTAGTTTAACAGTAATTTGTCTAATTTAACCCTTGGTACCTATTCTATTTCATGGTGCTAAGAAATTCTATTCTTCTATTCAATTTATAATTTGTAGGGTTCTGTGGCAGGCATAAAATAGATTCTTTATGTAGTTTGGCCCAGGACTGACTGTCTAAAGACAGAGGGAATCATACTCTTTGTCTTATGCTAAAGCTATGAGTATAATTTTCTTGGATCTGACTAACTGGCTAGTTGTGTTTGCCAGGCTAAAGTTTAGGAAATATGTTTGAGAAATATAACACAATTATAATATTGTTATGTTGTGTATGGTATGTATAATTATAGTTCAGGGATACTCTTTACATTACATGCTAGTTTGGTAACATTTTGCTCATGCTGCTGTTTTGTGTATGAGCTAAAAATGTTACACATATCGGCTAAATTATATTTGGTATGCTGATAATTAAACAAGGCAAAATTTTAGGAAATTTTATTAACTTGCACATTAGGCTATACAAGACTTGTCATTTTGGAAATATGAAAATACTTTTCTAAAATTATACCTACACTGCGTCTAGTGCTCCATATGAATGCCGACTACATTATTTTCTTTTATTGAACAAACAGGTATGTAAAGCGACAAAACTTCTTTTAAAAAGATACATAGGTACAGTCAGCAGCAAAAGTTGCTAAGCGGGCCAGGTATTCAAAATGACACACTCTTATTCTCTTAATAATAAAGTTGCGTCAAGATCATTTTGAACACCTGGCCCACTTAGTAACTTTTGCTGCTGACTGTACCTGTTTCAGCAAGTATAAACTAGGATTTCCCATAGGAATATATGTGCAGTAGCTGAGAGCATGAAACAAATTAGCCTAAATAATATATTTTCTTGATGACTAACATAAGGACAACTTATACAAGAATAATCTATTCCATCAATATTTAAGCTCTCTATATTTTTGTTACATTTTTAAATAATAAATTTATTTTTCGTCTTGGTTGCGCTGTACACGTATATAAACCGCCGTAGGTAAGTATTGTCTGACTGAACTTCTGAAGAGAAACTACCTACTACGAACGCCTCATATTGAGCGAGATTTAATCCTGCAACAAACATATGTAAGGATTAGGTAATGTTGCGAAAGAACGGCGATATAATCAAAGTACTTAATACTGTTTTAAAAGTTTACCTTTGTAAATTATGTAGTCGAATCAGTCGCTGAAAATATTAAGATATGAGGGCCTATGGACGGTTTCCAGGACACAATGTGTGGTCTTATTGGATAGATTTAGGCATACGTTTTAATTTTATTTATGCCTTTTAACCCTAAAACAAAAAAAACTGCACATAGTCTTAAAAGTTCCCAAGTTCTTCCCATGTTCTTCCAGTACTTGTCATAACCTAAAATTTTAGTAATGTTTACTATCAACGAGTATGATTATACATTGCAGGCTTAGCTTTGCTTAAGGTAATGCACAATCTTATTAAATATCAGAAAATATCACATGTCACAGCAGAAATATCTCTTGAAATAAAAACGAGTCAGAATGTCAACAAACAAGTTGGCCACAGATAAAATACAGATGACACGCGATTTTGGAATTATTCGAACACAGTGTTGCTAGCCCGCGATTTTTCAAATTTGCCGCCTTTTTCTACTGACAAGATTTGCTTGACGCAGTATATATGTCACTACATTTTTAAAATTTACCGCCTTTTTCTACTGACAAGATCTGCTTGACTAACTATACTTTATATTCTTGCACATTAAAAATAAAAAACCGGGCAAGTGCGAGTCGGACTCGCGCACGAAGGGTTCCGTACCATAATGCAAAAAAAAAAACGAAAAAAAAAAGCAAAAAAAAAACGGTCACCCATCCAAGTACTGACCACTCCCGACGTTGCTTAACTTTGGTCAAAAATCACGTTTGTTGTATGGGAGCCCCATTTAAATCTTTATTTTATTCTGTTTTTAGTATTTGTTGTTATAGCGGCAACAGAAATACATCATCTGTGAAAATTTCAACTGTCTAGCTATCACGGTTCGTGAGATACAGCCTGGTGACAGACGGACGGACGGACGGACGGACGGACGGACGGACGGACGGACAGCGAAGTCTTAGTAATAGGGTCCCGTTTTACCCTTTGGGTACGGAACCCTAAAAATGGATAAATATTGTATTTCTAAATTTTCTAAATATTTCATCTAGCAACATCAATATTCCCGCCGCCGTCCCCCTCACCCTCTACGGGTCAGCATCGCATTCGCATTTTCTCTTTTTGCTTGTTGCCTTGTTTATTACTGTTTTTGATGTTGTAAAACCACAATGCGAATTGATTGATCGATTTCCACGTTTTACATTATTTTCTCGTGTAAGCAATTGTATAACAGCAGTTCAAACACAATCAAAATGATGGACGACGCGATTGAGATGTCATTAGGTAAGTTCTAATTATTTTTTTACTTCCCTCCATGCTTTCCGATCCAAGCGTATTTCGTAATTTTCGAAGAAGAATTTACTCTTGCATTCCATTCATAGGTCTCATGTCGATGTTCATAATTTCATACCAGGGCTTATATTATAAAGTTTTGGACATCTGAACTCAGCAAATCCTTCTTTTGAAGTTCACTACATAACCAAATAATCATCGAGTTTATTGAAATATGATTCAAGAAAATCTGTTCAGCGGTTTGAATATGTCAAGGGTATTTTTTAACTTTGTTATTATGTATGTACAACTTAACATTTACAGATGACATCATAAAACAGAGTCAAATTGGCAAAAACAACCAAGGGAAAAACCGTAACTATAACCAGGGTCCAAACAAACCCTATAACCAAGGAGGGCCCCAAAATTATAATCAGAATAGAAATTACAATAATCAAAATGGAAATAACCGGAATTTTAACCACGGCAATAGAAACGGTCAGATGAACCCAGGAAATCAAAACCACAACGGTATGAACCGTAATAACCAGGGTGGAATGAACCGGAATTTCCAGGGTGGCATGAACCAAGGCAACCGTAACTGGAATCAGGGAAACATGAACCGAGGACGGTCCCAGTCACGAGCAAGATCACGCAGCCGCTCACGGTCCAGGTGAATATTGCACATTGCTTCTTAACATTTTTAATGGTGAGAAAGTGAAAAAAGCTGCCTATGATAAGTATAAATAACTCTAAAATTTACTTATGCCTACTGAGGGTTCCATACTTTCTAGTATTTGTTGTTATAGCAGTAACAGAAATACATAATCTGTGAAAATTCAACTACCTAGCTATCACAGTTCATGAGATACAGCCTGGTGACAAGACAGACAGACTGACAGTGGAGTCTTAGTAATAGGGTCCCGTTTTTACCCTTTGGGTATGGAACCCTAAAAAGCTGCCTATGAAAAGTATAATTAACTCAAAAACTTAAGAAATACATTGTAATGTGTCTGTATATGTACAAAAGTTGATTATTATATTCAAATTTTGATGTAAGTCTGATATGAGTTCTGTTTTACATACCCAAAAAGCATGTATATCTTTCATATACTGCTGCCGGGCGAAAATTTGTCTTGATTAATAAAGGATCCTGATTCTAATAACACCTAAAAGTATAGCTTTATAACTAAAAATCTAGTAAAAGTATTTTATACCATACTATGGTACAAATGTAAATTTACAACTTAGAAAACTGTCTACTTTAGAACTTGACTTACTTGACTTATTGTCCTAAGTCCCCTATACTCTGTATCTTTAGGTATTTAAATAAAAGTAAACAAAATCTACCCTCAAATGGCTCCTTAAGCCAGTTGAGGGTAGATGAAAACATTACACGATCAAATCATATAGGTTAAAGTCAGGTCATTCAGTGACTGATCCAGGCGGTTTCGTGATTGGTCGGTTAACCAATAAATGTTATAACTATCCGAATATTTACAAATTGTTTGTTTAGTTTTATTTAAATACCTAAAGATACAGACTATAGACATCGGTTACACGCTAATTCTGGCGTCAGTTCAGTCCATCATTGTGGTCAGAATGACGAGAGAATTATGGTGTAACACTCGGACTGAGGGTCTGGACTGATGAAAATTTAATATTTAGATAATATTCTTCAGTCCATTTTGAATGACAGAAAACTGATAGGAGTCGATCATGTAACCTGTTTGTGTCATTCTCGCGTCAGTCACCATATTAGACAAGACTAAATGACTGTGTTACGTTCTGTGTCCAAATGGCGAATATGTCGTAATTTTATCAGTCTGATGTCAGTCTGGACTGATCGTGTAACCGTGTCCATTTTCCATCATTCTGGCATCAGTCAAAACTCGAATAAGACTTATGACTGAACTGATGCCAGAATTAGCGTGTAACCTATGTCATAGAATCTTAATCTGTATTTAAAGGTGTATCAAGTCCTAAGGTTTTGCTTGTTTTATTTTTATGCAAACTTTGTCATCCACCAATTTTTTCACGCAGATCTCGCTTCTCCCGCGAGGGCTCCCAAGCTCGCTCGCAGCGCTCCCAGTCTCGCGCGCGCTCCCAATCTCGCGCGCGCTCGCGATCTCGCCGGGGCTCGAGATCCCGGTCTCGCTCGCGCTCGAGATCGACGTTCACGCCGCGAGGTCGCGCCGGGCTGGATGAGCCCGTTAACGGCATTCCTGACCTAGTGCGGGTTGGGAATTATTCAGGTAAATAAATATTATATTTCTACTTTTTTCCAATGCATGTTGCACGTACAGCGCATTCTTCGCAGCTATAAGTTACAATTTTACAAACACACTTTCGGATGCGCCGAAGGTTCGGTTTCGGTTGAAACAAGAGCTAAACCAAAAATTAAAAGAAAAACAAGTGCAAGTCGGACCCGCGCACGAAGGGTTCCATACCATTACGCAAAAACCGGCAAATAAAATCACGTTTGTTTGGGAGCCCCACTTAAATATTTATTATATTCTGTTTTTTGTACTTATTTGTTGTTATAGCGGCAACAGAAATACATCATGTCTGAAAATTTCAATTGTCTAGCTATCACGGTTCATAAGATACAGCCTGGTGACAGACAGACAGACAGTGGAGTCTTAGTACTAGGGTCCCGTTTTTACCCTTTGGGTACGGAACCCTAAAAATACTCTTATTATTATGTCAAACCATTTTTTTTTTCAGGTGGATTCCAGAACAGAAACAATCGACAAAACAACAATTATCGGCAAAATTCACGCCCAAACTACGACTCTGACTTGACCGTGAGCATCGGCAACAATTTCGCTCAGCGACGCAACCAGAACTACCTCAACAAAAACTCACTCAGCCAACTCAACAACCAATATAATAACCAAGGTTACAAAAAAGGACCAGGCTCCGTCGGATCCAATAGATCCAACTACTCAAATAGATCTAATCGCTCAAACAAGTCGTTCAACAACTCAAACAAATCGTTCAACAACACAAACAAATCGTTCAGCAACTCAAATAAGTCGTTCAACAACTCAAATAAATCGTTCAACTCCAATAAATCGTTCGGAAATCGACAAAAACAGCCATTTTCAAAGCAAATTTTGGATCCCGAGCTTCAGAAGGAAATAGCAGCGATACAGAAAAAGATTCCGGGGACTATAGTTATTCCTAGCGGAGTAGATTTCGCGCCTACACCGGTGACTACATTGATGACGCTGCATGAGAGATTTGGATCATAAGGTGAATCCATATGTTTTTTGGTCGATTCATATGTAGTGCATAATTACTTTCCATCGTATTGCCACGGAAACTTACGAACGTGTCTTGCTATTTCACTCAGTCTGGGTACAAAAAGTAGTGACATTGACTGAAGTAGCATGACAAATACGAACGTTTCAGAGAAAATACGATTATATACTACATCTGTACGCATTATTTTTCAATTTGGACAAATGGAATGTCAAAATCACAAAATATAGAAAGAAAAAAAATTCTTTCATAGAATGGTAAAAGATCAGGGGCTTTTCGACCATTCTATGGCTTGGAGCATTTATTTTAATAACCGGAGTCGCCTTTAAGAGCTTACCTCTCTGCCGAAAACCTTGCACAATTGTGCATACTTTTGTATCGACTGACGTTTTTCTGACATGGCCGACGTATATCTGACGTGACGTACGATATAACCAAACGGAGTAGTCATTAACAGGCGTTCCCCTCTGTCGAAAATAGGCGGCCAATGGTCATACACATTGTATGGACTGTTTATCTGACATGGCTATTTTTACGTTATCTATACATTTGACGTGCCCCTCCCCCGCAAAAATCGGTAGACTGTATTGTACAGAAAAAGACAGCCAAGGCGTCTCCAGTTACTAAATGCTCTAAGGTCGAAGCCATCAAGTGCTCTTTGACCATTCTATGAAAGAATCATATTTCACTAAAAATGATTTAGTAAAGGAGTCCATAGTGGATCTCCCGAATTTTCATTTCATTTCGAGGACTATGTTAACCTTGGACCTGCGTTGGCATTTGGCGTCACCATTGTGGCGATCTGTCATTTTAGGATATAATAAGGATTAATATGTAAGATTTTCACGCTGTATGTAAGTTACATAATGTAAAAAAGTATCAAACGTCTGTTACCTACATGTGTATGATGTACAATAACCATCATATATATCAAAGCGGCCAAGGTGTTCACAAATATCTGAACAAGGCGTCTATTATCAAGACGTTAAAGCGCATATTCAGATATTTTTGAGCACTGTGGTAGCTGCGATATATTTGATAGCGCCTGTTGTACAAAGGAATGTAGGTGTTAACTGTTAACGTACATGGTAGCCTTTCATAAATAAGTGAACTTAGAATTAAGTTTAATATAAATAAGAAAATATCTTTTGACATGTTTCTTGTACTAACGAAGTGTATATTTCCTTTTTTTTTCTTTTGTGACATTAACTGTAATAACCCTTTCATCGACAAAGATAGCCTTTCATAAATAAGTGAACTTAGAATTAAGTTTAATATAAATAAGAAAATATCTTTTGACATGTTTCTTGTACTAACGAAGTGTATATTTCCTTTTTTTTTCTTTTGTGACATTAACTGTAATAACCCTTTCATCGACAAAGATGATCCCCGCTTTTTCTACTCAAAATCACAAGATGGAAGCACGCCTGCAGAGAAAGTGTTACAAGTTTTCTTTAATTCAACACCAAGACACAATACAAAAGCCAGTGATTCTTAGTAGAATAAATAATATTTAGTACTAGATACAGAAGGTTCACACTCAAAACGTATTTATTACGACAGATGATCGCTAGGTGGCGCAAGCGCGAGCAGGCGTCCGTTCCGTAGCGGTGCGCGGCAACTACTACTGCTAGACACCAAAATTGGTGTGGGCCGCATGTACTTGTAGCGATGCGACGAAATCGCGGAGTGAGCCACGCCTGGTAGAAGTTTAATATCGTAAATTAACCAACTAAGCGAGGGTAGATACTAATCTTAGAAATGGTCATAATTTTACCAACGATGTTGTCGTATACTGATTATTTTGCGACGGTGAAAGGGTTAAATTTAAAGTAGGAATATCTGTGATTTCAGCTGTCTTAGAGAAAATAAAAATAATTAAGATAAGTTATGACAAAAGAAGACGTTTTTGTTCGAAAATAAATAGTAAAAAAATGTATTTGTTGGTTTATTTTCAAGGTCCAGAAAAACGGAAGGTGTGAGAATAGGGGTCTACGAAAAAAACTACTTGAAAATGGATGCGTCAAAAAACTTGCTACTAAACCATGAATCTAGTTTATCTAGTAGTAGTATGTAACTGGATCTGGCATGAGGGGTGGGGGAAATGACCGAACGGGATATCTTATGTATCTTTCAGTAGGAGTAGCAGCGAAAGCGCTGTAAGACTCCCGCTCGGTCATTTCCCCCCACCCTTCATGCCTGATCCAGTTACATCGTAGAGTCGTAGAATGTATTGGATCCCATACATTTCACGACTCTTTTCTTTCCGCACAGATTCTAATACCTATTCGCAAATTCCCAAGATTCGCTCAGCTGTTTTCGTTCTAGATGGAACTTGGCAAGAGTTACAATCACGTTGCCAGAAATGAGCTGCTGTACACCGTGTTTTAATTGAATTCCGTTACCTTCGGGGTATGGTTAAGTACGTTTAAGAGAACTAAATGTCATAGTTAATTTTCAAAAAAAAAAAACATTTTAAGTTTAAAAAGTAATTAAATGTAGCATATAGCGTTATTGTAACACGGGCATTACATTTAACACTCAACCAAACAATTGAAATCTGTGACATATCAATGTCATTTCGAACATCGATCGACCGAGATTGTACTAAGTTTAGTAGCAAATGTATGAACTCATTCTAAACACTAATCAATATGTAAACCGGCCCTAAGGCAAGTGTACACGCTTGTAGAGGCCTTATAGGAAATAAATAAATTATTGATTATCTCCGAAATGGAGTTAATTAGAATATCGGTGTCTTTGAGAAAGTTACTTGATTTAAGCTCAGGAATGCAACCTTGAAATTAACGGAAATAAAAAAGAACACGGTGTATAATAAAGCGGAATTTCCGAATAGGTATGGAGAGGGGAATGAGATTTTTGTAGGATGGCCTTTAGTACGGTCACCTGCAATAATATGTTAACTCTTCGTAGGCCGCAAAAATATGTGACACGGTCTTATGGCTGTACCAACTGTACAAATAAGATCGTGTCGATGTGAAATTTATTATTGCAGGTGACTGTACGCCCGATTCTTTTAGTACGAGCAGGGGTGCGAAACTCCTCCCTTCGGGCAAACTCGGCTCCGTTCGGCTGAGCATTGCTCCAAGCAATAATTAGGGTTGACACAACTTGACGTTCCTTTTCGTGCACGACCACAGATAAATAATGGCTTGAATTTTGACACCCTAAATAGCCGAAACTTCTGTACGGAGCGGAATCCTGGACAACGTACGAAAAATAAGAACGCCGGCTGAACACCTTTCATATGCGCTGTCTGCGGAGCATACTTGGCATCACATGGAAGGATCGCGTGACAAACGAGTCTGTTCTAAGCGAGGCACAGCTCCATAGTATCACAGCCACACTGAAGAAGAGACGACTGAGGTGGCTTGGCCATGTGTATCGAATGGAACGGACTCGTTTGCCACGTCAAATCCTGCTTAGGAGAGGTTGCAGACGCAAAAAGACCGGTTGGGCGGCCAATGCCTAATAATAATTGGGTTGCCTTTAACATCTCATGCAACCAATGGCAGAAACTGGCCGAAGACCGACCCGTGTGGCGTCGTGCTATTCACGATGGTCAATCCAAGCACGAGATGCCTGGTTTTCCTCATTAAAAGAAAAACGCATGAGGCGCCACGAGCAGGCCTCCAACCCCCGCCCACCTGGGGGAGCATACACCTGCCGCGTGTGTGGCCGAGGGATCATTTCTCGTATAGGGCTTTACAGCCACGAACGCAAGTGTCGTAACCAGGATGCTGCTTAAAACATCTGACACAGATTATAAAGGCCTGTTATTAAATAGCCGAAAAGGATAGTGACACATATTAGAAAGGGACAGCACCGACCCTGAACCGCTGTCAAACTTCAGTTTTCTAGGAAGTTTCCTTTCTGTACGTTAGTACTATAGTGCGTCAAGCAAATCTTGTCAGTAGCAATGTAAAGCAAACTAAAGTAGGGCAACACTCAAAGAGCAGTATTGCGCTAAGAAAAGCAGCAATGTACGAGTACGTCGAACCAAAACGAATATGATTTTTTTTCCGCTGAGCGCGCCCTACGTACGTCAATTCAAATTGTCACTTGCGGCTTATTGAAAATTTTAGAAATTGTTATTTTATATGGACGGACAATTTAAAAGCCATGTTAGTCAAAATGATTAACAAATTTGAAGATATCAAATTACAATTAGAAGCGGACTATGCCATTAAACCATTCTGAGAGAACTCAAAATCACCAAACGACTCTCAACAATCTGCCAGGAGAGGGCTCTTAGATTCTTTGGGCACATAATGCGGTCGCCACACCACAGCCTCGAACGTGACATCATACTGGGGCAAGTTGAAGGCAAGCGCGCTAGAGGAAGAGCCCCTGCAAGATGGTCGGATTCCATAAAACAAGCATGTGGTTCCATGCAGAGGGCAGCCCACATAGCCCTTGTTCGCGATAAATGGAGGGACATAGTTATTGGTCACGATCCTCAATCACAAAGAAGAGATGCCATTAAACTAGAATGTATGAATAAAATCGTTGCTTCCGCAGGTAGATGTCCTACTGGATTTTAATATTTTATTAGATTTCTCAGTTGGAATTCAATTTTAATCATAGCAAAATGGAAATTGTGGAATATTTGATACTTACAATATAATATGCCACTTGTTAATGTAAATTAGTGTACTTTTCTGGATCAATATCACATACCTACCTGTGTAATATTTTGATTGGTATATATTGTACAATATACATAATAAAAATAAAACAAATGATATTTGGGTGCTTATTTAATTTAAATGTAAGAGAAGATAAGGGTCACTTTTAACTTACCTACACTTTAATTCAGGGCATTCATTGAAAAAATATGAAGTTACCAAGGTTACCTGGTCACTTCAACCAAGCATCATAATACTTACTCTGTAGTCATCTATTGCATCTTAAGCATAAAACAGATTTGTTACAAATGTGTAATTTAAGTTTCCAAACATAAGGAGTTAACTCCTTTTATCTTTCCTATATAACTTTAATTAACTTACAATAAACATTTCTTGGGTAAACTAAATATTTTTAGTTTAGTTTAACAGTAATTTGTCTAATTTAACCCTTGGTACCTATTTTATTTCATGGTGCTTAGAAATTCTATTCTTCTATTCAATTTATAATTTGTAGGGTTCTGTGGCAGGCATAAAATAGATTCTTTATGTAGTTTGGCCCAGGACTGACTGTCTAAAGACAGAGGGAATCATACTCTTTGTCTTATGCTAAAGCTATGAGTATAATTTTCTTGGATCTGACTAACTGGCTAGTTGTGTTTGCCAGGCTAAAGTTTAGGAAATATGTTTGAGAAATATAACACAATTATAATATTGTTATGTTGTGTATGGTATGTATAATTATAGTTCAGGGATACTCTTTACATGCTAGTTTGGTAACATTTTGCTCATGCTGCTGTTTTGTGTATGGGCTAAAAATGTTACACATATCGGCTAAATTATATTTGGTATGCTGATAATTAAACAAGGCATTTATATATCAGGAGAATACTGTTAGGAAATTTGATTAACTTGCACATTAAGCTATTCAAGACTTGTCATTTTGGAAATGTGAAAATACCTTTCTAAAATTATACCTACACTGCGTCTAGTGCTCCATATGAATGCTGACTACATTATTTTCTTTTATTGAACAAACAGGTATGTAAAGCGACATAAAACTTCTTTTAAAAAGATACATAGGTACAGTCAGCAGCAAAAGTTGCTAAGCGGGCCAGGTATTCAAAATTACCTTGACACACTCTTATTCTCACTCTTATATCATTTTGAACACCTGGCCCGCTTAGTAACTTTTGCTGCTGACTGTACCTGTTTCAGCAAGTATAAACTAGGATTTCCCATAGGTATATATGTGCAGTAGCTGAGAGCATGAAACAAATTAGCCTAAATAATATATTTTCTTGATGACTAAGAATAAGTAATCTATTTCATCAATATTTAAGCTCTCAATATTTTTGTTACATTTTTAAATAATAAATTTATTTTTCGTCTTGGTGGCGCTGTACACGTATATAAACCGCCGTAGGTAAGTATTGTCTGACTGAACTTCTGAAGAGAAACTACCTACTACGAACGCCTCATATTGGGCGAGATTTAATCCTGCAACAAACATATGTAAGGATTAGGTAATGTTGCGAAAGAACGGCGATATAATCAAAGTTCTTAATACTGTTTTAAAAGTTTACCTTTGTAAATTATGTAGTCGAATCAGTCGCTGAAAATATTAAGATATGCGGGCCTATGGACGGTTTCCAGGACACAATGTGTGGTCTTATTGGATAGATTTAGGCATGCGTTTTAATTTTATTTATGCCTTTTAACCCTAAAACAAAAAAACCGTACATAATCTTAAAAGTTCCCAAGTTCTTCCCAATCATGTTCTTCCAGTACTTATCATAACCTAAAATTTTAGTAATGTTTACTATCAACGAGTATGATTATACATTGCAGGCTTAGCTTTGCTTAAGGTAATGCACAATCTTATTAAATATCAGAAAATATCACAGGTCACTGCAGAAATAGCTCTTGAAATAAAAACGATTCAGAATGTCAACAAACAAGTTGGCCACAGATAAAACACAGATGACACGCGATTTTGGAATTATTCGAACACAGTGTTGCTAGCCCGCGATTTTTCAAATTTGCCGCCTTTTTCTACTGACAAGATTTGCTTGACGCAGTATATTTATGGTATTTATGTATTATGTGGTACGAGGTCGCCCTTAAAGAGGATATAACCAAACTGATTAGTCATTAACCTTTTGAACGCCAGATGGCGCGCGAATATGCCGTGCCCCGGACGCCAGGCGATCGCGATTATTTAAGCGAAATTGAACTTTACGGAGTCTCGCGTAAATCCCTATTGAATTGGCGAAGCTGACGGCTGTAGCCGTCGTTGGCGCCCTTGGCAAGACTTTCCGATGACGTCCACAGCCGTCTGTGGCGGTCAATGGGTTAACAGGCGTTCCCCTCTGTCGAAAATAGGCGGCCAATAGTCATACACTGTATGGACTGACGTTTATCTGACATGGCTATTTTTACGTTACCTATACATTTGACGTATAGGTTACCCATCCCCCGCAAAAATCAGCAGACTGCTTTGTACCGAAAATTACAGACAAGGCGTCTCCGGTTGGTTATATCCTCTAAGTTTGTACCCCGTGTATGCCCCTTTTGGCCCTTTTGCTATGCCGAGGTAGGATAAAAATAAAACACCGTCTACATTTTAGTCATATATTTAGACGCTCTCTTGCACGGGCGGTTCGTAGCCCTCCGGCCTCTCGGACTTGTCGCCGGCCTCGCCGCGCTTGCCGCTGCCGCCCTCGCCGTGCAACTCCATCAGCTTGGAGATCTCGAAGCGAGGCCGCTTGAGTACCTTGACCTGAAAAAAACATATACTTGAGAAATGGCTTTATTTAGGGTTACAGGTTTTGTTAAAGGGAGGATTTCAGTGGTAAATCAAAAGGGAACAAATGTTTTCATCAGTTCTGTGTCATTGCGAGCTAGGTGGATCATCATTGTGGTTTTAATAAGCTGTTTTCTTAATGGGGTTGGCAACTGTCAAAGTTTTGCATAGATGGCGCTATCATAGCTTGCCTCTTTTTCTATGAGATTTAAAGGCCTGGCGTCCAGGGCATAAAACTCCATTAAAAAAAAAAAAAAAAAATTTGACACTATTCTAGGTACTGACAGGGCAAGCTATGCTGGCGCCATCTGCTAAATACTTCGACCGGCCAACCCCATTGTCAAAAAAACAGAAAGATCTTATTTTTTTGTAATATAATAAAAATAGGCATTGTGCTGAAATTTTTTATAAATCAGCTTCACTGATTATATAAGGATTCCACGTCGAAACATCGTTAGCGCGATGTAGGAATCGCGTCGACCGGCACAACGCCATCTAGCGGACGACTGAGTAAACCTTACCTTCCTGATGCACACATCGCGGAGCGGGTAAATGCCGTGGCAGGCCTTCTCGATGTCCTTGGCGATGGAGTCGGGGAGGAGCTTGTTGACGACCTCGCGGAGCTCCGAGTTGGTGACGTCACGGGTGATGATCTCGCACATCTTCTTGCGGATGGCGCGGACCTGGTTGATAAAAGGAAGAGGTTAGAAAATGGATTCAGGGGGTGATATACTGAACTAACAGGCTTGATTAAAACAGTTTGGAGGAAAAATTGGTATGTTACCTAGCATATAGATTTGTTTATAGTCAGACCAAGAAGTCTGCATTTTTCGTAAAACCTACTTTTTGCAAAGTGTTATTTGTCACTTTTTGACATCTACCAATAAGGATATTTAGACTACGTCCCATAGCAGCAACATCACCATGAAAAAGGCCTTTTACACTATGTAACAATAAAAACTAGTTTTTTTTAATTAATATTATCTCTGAAACTAGGCGAATTTCAAAAAAGTTTATAGGACATTTTTGTCTCTAAATATGATCAGGAATAGGCTGTTAAAATTATTCGGTTTCCTCATGTTACACCGTGTATAATCAAGTGAGTAATATTATATACTAGCGCGACCCGTCCGGGCTTCGCACGGGTTATCAAATTATAGTAATTATACATATAAACCTTCCTCAAGAATCACTCTATCGATAGGTGAAAACCGCATGAAAATCCGTTCAGTAGGTTTCGAGTTTATCGCGAACATACAAACACACAAACAGACAGACACGGCAGGGGACATAATTTTATAAGGTGTAGTGTAATCACTTCGCAAAAAATCACAAAAAAAACTCCTACTTTCATATAATAGTATCATATAGCAACATTGACAGGTAAAATCAGGTACTTTACAGCCTTAGAGGATATAACCAACGGAGACGCCATGTCTAAAATTTTCGGTACAAAATAGTCTGCCGTTTTTTGCGGGGGAGGGGCACATCAAATGTATAGGTACGTCATGTCAGATAAACGTCAGTCCATACATATGGTTGACATGTGGTTGACCATTGGCCGCCTATTTTCGACAGAGGGGAACGCCTGTTAATGGCGGCTCCATTGTTAATTACTCCGAGTTTACAGCTCATATTTTTTGGTAATGAAATGTAGCAACGGCACAAAGTGATCCTTATACAGTGGTAATAAGACTCTAGATTGTGTGGCAGCATATAATGTTCGCAGCATAAAACGATACGAAGACCATAAGGTATAACTTCATATAGCTGGACTGCGAAAATTGTTTACTTTCAGATTCAAGCGTTGTTTTTCGAAATGGCGGCATAGCTTCGCCATCCAGGTTCACTGCACCTAAACCTCACAAAGCCACTGTTCGTTTTTTTTTAGCATTAGAAAAAAGGTAAACAATTTTGATGTGTCTTTTAGTTGAAAAACACCTTTTAAAAATAATTCACAGCAAATATGTAACCATTATGAATCTAATAAGATCATTTATATTCTTCTGCTTTCATAAGTAATAGTTACTGATAAAAATCGAAAGCGTTTCTCAATTAAAAGACATGTCAAGATCGCTTACCTTCTTTCTAATGCTAAAAAAAAAATGAACTATAGTCAGGCGTGGCTCACTCCGCGATTTCGTCGCTTTGCTACAGGTAGCTAAAAGTACATCCGTTCCACACCAATTTTGGTGGCTAGCCATAAGCCGCGCGTGACGCTGTCGCCACCTAGCGGCCATATCTGTCCTGATCGTAACAGACGCGTTTTGTTAGAGAGTGAGTCTTCTGTACCTAGAACTATTATTTATTCTGTGCTATAGTCTAGTAGACATGTGTGGTCCTTACCTGGGTGTGCTGGGCATAGCAAGTCTTGCGCTGGCTAAGCGTATCCTTGTTGGTGAATCCAATGCAGAACACTCGCAGCAGGTAGCCATCGGTAGTCTTCACATCAATGTTGGCTTCAACCAGCGTCTGCCATTTCTTGACCATCCATCTGTAATTAGAAAATTAGGTTGTTGAACGAAATTTTAATTAAATAACCAATTCAAACCTTAAAGACTCTATCAACTGCCCAGTGGCGCCCTCATTAGGGGAATTGTGTTTTCTAATAAACCAATTGAAGGGATGTTTACAAAAACAACATAACTGCCTACACTGGTTGACACCTGAAACGATTAACAATGTTCTTAAAAAAGTGTCAACCGCTCTAAGCAGTTATGTTGTTTTTGTAAACATCCCTTCAATTACTTTCTGTAGAGCCCGCGCCCACAGAGAGTGGTCTGGACGGCTGGAGCGGCGGGGTATCTGTGTTCCGCGTTCAGAGTACTGCTTTATATGTGACACCGTAAGACTGTGAACCCGTTAGTTTATAATCTAACGTAGGTTAGGTTAGATTGTAATCTCCCTACCGTCAGTTTATAATTTAACTAGCGATATTATAAACTGACGAGTTTACAATTTTACGGTGACATATGCAATGTAGGTAGCTCCTAACTATAACGCACACGCGTTCAGACAGTACACGGAAGTCCAGTTTGCTTTCTGTGTGCGCAGGCTGATATAATTCAGTATATTAAAGTTGTTGCCATCTACTTTCAATGGGTAGGTACATTGTTGAAAAAGTTTAGAGATTGTTAAAAATGTAGCAGCGACACAAAGTGTTCTTCTTACAGTGGTAATAAGACTCATATTGTGTGGCAGCATATAATGTTCGCAGCATAAAACGATATGAAGACCATAAGGTGTAACTTCATATAGCTGGACTGCGAAGATTTAATATCAAATCTAATTGACCAAATCTGGCACTAAGTTTTATATTAAAGGAAAAAATGGAAAAAGTTACGCTTCCGGCAGGACTTGAACCCGCATCCTCCACAATTGATTCTGGCACTAAGCTCAATGAAATTTCATAAGAGCGAAAAAAATCTCGGTGGTACAACTACAGTTAAAGTGCATAATTATTTTCCATCGCATTTTCACGGAAACGTACGAACGTGTCTTGCTATTTCAGTCAGTCTCGGTACACAAAGTACTGAGGTTGACTGAAGTAGCATGACAAATCAAATACGAAAGTGTCCAAGAAAGTACGATGGAAAACAATTGTGCACTACATCTGTATAGGAAGTGGTTTTGTTTCAGGACAAGGTGCTCGGAGATCCCTGATAGTGTGTTAAAATTAGTACAATATCCTTACCTGAGCTTATCAGTGGTCAGGTCCATTCCGTGGAAGTTGCAGAGCACATTGCGGCCCTGGACATCCTCGGCGATGAGACGGAACTTGCGGAAAGACCTGGGACAAACAGCTCAGTTAATGTCTTAATAGCTATGGGTAGAAAGTATGTGGGAAATGTTTTCGAGCATTATCAGAAATAAAATCAAAAGGGAACAAATGTTTTCATCAGTTCTGTGTCATTGCGAGCTAGGTGGATCATCATTTAATGCTCATTAAAAACTTGTCTTTTTTTTAAATCGTTACAGCAACTTATTTGCACCAAACTAGTATAGGAGACTTCTTAGACATGGCTAAATTTAGCATACTGAATTTAACATGGTTTTACTGTCTAATTACTATTACTTAGATGCTAAATGCCTTTTTACATTTTCTGATAGCTAAATGTAGCCATGTATCTATTTTATGTAAAGAATGATATTTAAAATAAGACTGTTATTTTAGAACATACCTCTCAGCGTCAGTGTCGGCTTGAAGGTCAGCGAGTGACACCTCAAACACGCGCCCCTTCAGACCTTCGGACGCGATTTTCGTACCCTAGAAAAAAAATACTGGTCAGAGACAATATTAAACTTTTTGAGGTTATGTTTCCAATGATCCGATTTTCAGTGATAAATCAAAAGGGAACAAATGTTTTCATCAGTTCTGTGTCATTGCGAGCTAGGTGGATCATCATTTAGTACAATTTTAGGCTAATCATTATTATTGATAATTATCTTAGAAATCTTAGAAACTTTGCCCTCACCAGGTGGCCATTGCTTGAAAATTTAGGATTTTAAGTTAATGTGATAAACAGATCAGAGGCTAGAGAATTTATTTGTACATATTTGCAAACGCACATTGTACAATTTATTACTACTTGGCAAACTACTCAACTAGACTTCATAAAACTCCTATGCTATACATAAATTTATATGAAATTGTCAAGAAAGGACATTAGCTCATTGATTAAAAGCTTGTAGACCACGTGGTAGACATACTACATAGTCTATTGAATTATTTATTTAGTAAGGTAAAGTTGCAGTTGTACACAAAGTGAGGTTAGATTGTACTATATCCTAAATCTAACCTAAAAATAAGGAAATGAATAACTGACCTGGGTACGGTTGACAAGGGTGGTGCCCACTTGTCTCTTGGCGAACATGGACGGCGCCTTGACATCGTACCAGTCTTTACGGGTGAAGGGATCTACACTGAAAGCAAAATACAAAAAGTTTCATATAACCTTAAAACTTACCAAGACACCGCTTGAAATTTAAATAAATAATGTTATAGGTCACTCGCAATTTGAAAAGACTGAATTTAGTAGAATATTTGTAATAACGTGGACAATGTAAAAGTATTCTAAGAAAACCGGAAACTTGAAACACGACTGACACGAGCCACTAAGTTATATCGGCAAATATCCCAACAATCACAGATTTCACTTCCAATATATGATATTAAACACATTGTCGGTTAATTACAATATCTTATGGCAGGCTTATTAAGCACTTACATCTTCTTCTTAACACCCTTTTTACCGCCCTTCGAAAGGCCTTTATTTTTACCGACCGCCATGATCACAATCAAACTAAGAAAGAGTTTGGATTGTTTATGCTCACGGGCAAATGTCATTTTGTCCGGTAGGTTGTATGAACTGTAGTTATTCTCTATGGGCACTTTATAAAATTAAATAAAAATATGTATTTATTTAAAAATGTAGAATATTATATTCATTATCATTATCAATTTGTTAATTTACGTTGCAAATACAAAATTTTATGTAAAATCATACATATCAAAAATATCAACGTTCATAATCATAGCTTGAATAACTTCTGACGTCAACTGTCAATGTCAAATGTCACCTGACTGCTGTCATGTGTTGAAGTCAACTCGGCTATGACGTAGGGATACCGCGTTATAACGAAATTCGCAAATTTCTTGATAATATAACTAGCAAAAAGCAGAGCTTTGTAAGGGCTCGCGAAGTTTTTCTACCTAAACGTACCAGATTGCGACTTTGATCCAGTCCGCGGCTTGTTCCATGTTCGATCGAGTGGGTACGTTATAAATCCGTTAAGGACGCAGCAATAAGTGAGAACAAGAAAGAAATATACTGACCCCGGTCGCTGTCCGGTACGCCTGTCTGTTACAGCTTTTACTTTGTCCATTAAAACGTGTCCAGACGACTGTTTGACACTACAAATTGCCAATATCATCCACACGTTATATACAATTTCATAAGAGCTTATTAAATCCTACACGGTCGCCCAGTACTTTTTGTAAGGAAGCCAATTGGCTTTCCTACATAATGTTGGGTCAGAGAGCCAATGTCATTGAATTTATTTTTGCGTCCACCTCACAATTAAGCGAAAAACTATCCCGTATGGACAGCTACTGGTGGTAATCACGCTGCTCCGCACATAAACACACATATAATTTGCTCTCCTAAGTGCTCATCAAGACGAGTGAGATGGCCAAAACAGCGTTTGCCTATGTTGCACCAAACCTGAGTTCCAATAGGTACTGCAGGGTTCATCATCAGCTCTATCTTGGGTACTACTCTCCTAAGTGCTCATCAAGACGAGTTGGATGACCAGAACAGCGTGTGCCTATATTGCGCCAAACCCGAGTTCCACTATTAGGTACTGCCAGGGTTCAGCATCAGCTCTATCTTGGGTACTTCTCTCCTAAGTGCTTATCAAGACGAGTCGGATGACCAAAACAGCGTGTGCCTATGTTGCACCAAACCTGAGTTCCACTAGGTACAGCCATGGTTCAACATCAGCTCTATCTTGGGTACTGCTTTACCAAGAGATCATCATGACGAGTCGGATGTCTAAAACAGGGTATGTCTATGTTGCACCAAACCTGAGTACCTGGTACACTACATAATTCCGAAATATTTTATGCCGAATTTTAGAATATCGAATTTTATTATTCCGTTTTTTAAATGCTCGACCCATCAAAATTCCTGTCGTAATTACGAACGATGAAAATCACGAATGTGTATATTTCCGAATAGCAAAAAAGACGATTTTTTTAAATTCCGAACCACATAATTCCGAATATTAAAATTCCGATAGTGATAAACACCGAATTTAACATTTACGATTTTTGAAATCACGAATTCCGAAATGCCATTATTCCGATTCCACGTGCGTGACTCCTATGCTCGCCTCCGCAGCTCCGGCTTGCTGATCGCCTTAGGCGACCAACAGTTGTAACATGGCAAACCTGCATGTACAGCCACCGCGCGCACTGGCCGGTTGGAAATAAAAAACTAAGGGTTTCGCCGTCTTTTGTTTTTTCTTCGTAAATTTTTCCTTTGGATATGTTGTCGGATATAGCACAATTCTGTAATTATTATTTTAATGCGACTGTATGGTTATAACTAGTGATAAAGTTTAATACTAGGGCTGCCACTTGTAGTATCATGTCAACCTCAACCTATATACTTACGTACTTTACTCTATGATGTCAACTGTGAATGTCATCTGAACATTCAGAATAAAACTACAAGATTAATAAAATAAATATGTTTTAATATAACATTTTGGCGACGACGACGGAGCTATGACCGAACGCGTTGATCGTTTCCAATTCGATTCGTTCGATAACAAAACAGAAGACTGGGATTATTATATCCAGCGCTTCGAAATTGAACTACAAATTCACGGCTTCGACAAACAAACTTCTGAGGATAAACGAAAACAACTTCTTCTTTCTCGGATTGGACCTGCAGCCTTCAAGGTACTCGTAGATTACTATCGACCAGTTGTCGTTACTACGAAGTCGTACGATGACTTAAAGAAGGTGCTTAACGAATATTACGGCAAAAAAACGTACGTCCTCTCAGAAAGAGTCGCTTTTGCAACTAGACACAGAAAAGCAGAAGAAACAATCACACAATTCATCCTCGAGCTAAGATCATTAGCGGGATACTGCGAATTCGGAACCACCCTGGACGAACGTATAAGAGACCAACTGGTAATCGGCATCAATAACAGCACATGGCAGCAAGAACTTATTAAAGAACACCCAACAAACAGTGCTAAACTCTCCGATGTTATAGCCACAGCAAACAAGCTTGAACAAGCAGAACTACAGAGCCAACGTTTAACAAACAACCCCCAGATGGGTACTGAACAACAAACCGTTAACAAAATAAGGCCCAAAACACATCGGCCTACTCAACGACAAACTCCTAAAGTAAAAACATGTATGTTTTGCGGACGTGATTTTCACACGAACATGAACGACTGTCCGGCAAAAGGAAAACGATGTAATGCCTGCGGCAAAGAAAACCACTTTTCAAGCGTCTGCATAACCAGCGGTAGGCTCAAGTTACAACAGAACAATACCACTAGACACATAACAAGGCAAACAGACAGCGACGATGACGATTTTGATGAACAGAGCATACACACATTTGCTGTGAAGAGACACAACAACCCAACTACAAAAATTATGATACCAACTCAACTCAACGCAAAAAGGGTCGAAATGCTATATGATCCAGGAGCAGTGCATTCCGTAATTGGAAAAAACCTATGGAATTCTATTGGACGTCCACCATTAAAGAAATGTAAAAACCTTGTGGCTTACACGGAAGTAGAAATTGAAACATTAGGAACATGCGAGATAACAGTTAACGCTTTTACCATTCAGAAGGTATTGACCGTTTACGTTACGCAACGAAACGATATTCCACTTTTTGGGCTGGATTGGTGCATAAGCTTCAAATTACCTATGCCCCCTGGAGCCAGGCTGTGCAATATAAAAACACCTGCAGCAGTAACCTCAAACCAGCACGACACAAAACATAACAACGCAGTACAGTACATCCTTCAAGAATTCAAGTCACTCTTTGACGGTAAACTTGGAACTATAAAAGGGCATAGTGCTAAGATTCACATACCTAACGACGTAACGCCCAAAACATGCCGACCTCGCCCGGTACCTCTCGCCTTACGTGAACAAGTGAACAGCGAACTACAACGACTAGTCCAAGAAGAAGTTATAGAACCAGTTGACACTATGTCGACTCCAATTGAATGGGCCTCCCCAATTGTCATTGCAATTAAGGCTAACGGAAGCATCCGCATTTGTGCCGACTTCAAAGTTACTATAAACCAACATGTCCAAACCGATGATTATCCACTTCCCAGATTTGAAGAGATTACATCAAAATTGTCTGGAGGACAACTGTTTACAAAGATCGACCTGAAAGATGCATACCTACAACTGATGATCCATCCAGAATCGCGAAAATACTTAACGATCTCAACACATAAGGGCTACTTTCGCTACAAACGCTTACCATTTGGAATTTCCTTTGCGCCGGCCGTTTTCCAAAGGACAATGCACCAGATCCTAAGTGGCATTGATGGTGTTGTTTGTTATCTTGACGACATTCTTATAACAGCCCATAACTTAGAAGAACATCTAACACGCGTAAAAACGGTACTCAAAAGGCTACAAGACGCCGGAGTGAAAAGCCAAGTAAATAAGTGCGCTTGGTTACAGGAAAGTGTCACCTTTCTAGGACATAAAATAGACGCCAGCGGTCTACACCCGACGGAAGAAAGAATCAATGCAATTAAGAACATGCCTATCCCGGCCAACACAACGGAACTCCGAGCACTACTAGGCTCGTTAACATATTATGGCCGTTTCATAGACAGCCTTCACATGAGATGCGCCCCATTGTACAGACATCTAAAAAAGAACCAAAGGTGGAACTGGACCGAAGAAGACACAAGAATAACGAACGAACTCAAAAACATCCTAACGTCATCAGACACGCTCGTACACTACGACGAAAGCAAACCGATATATCTCAGCAGTGACGCATCAGAGAAGGGAGTTGGTGCTGTTTTATTCCATAAAATCAACGAGACGATGAGACCCGTGGCGTATGCTTCGCGAACACTCTCCGACGTCGAACAACGATACTCGACTATCGACAGAGAAGCATTGGGAATCGTGTATGCCGTCACGAAATTCCACCAATATCTTTATGGTAGAAAGTTCATCCTGTTAACTGACCATAAACCCCTGGAAAGGATTTTCAGCCAAGATCGAGAAACACCCAAAATCGCTAGCAACCGGCTCCTTAGATGGGCCATGATCTTAAACAGCTATGAATATTCTATCCATTACCAGGCAGCACGAGAGAACACCCCCGCCGACGCACTATCAAGACTACCGATCGCATGCAACGACACAACACTGGAAGAAAGAACCGGGCTACCGCAATTCGCCCACTTACTACATCTAAGACTCGAAAACATTCCCGTAACAAAACACGAGCTACAAAAACAAACACTCAAAGACAACACGCTCAACATCATCAAAAATTATATCATTACGCATTGGCCAGATAAGAAAGACCTTTCCAACGAGCTACACACGTTTTATGAAAAAAGGGACCAGATATCATACGAAGACGGAATCTTACTTTGGAACGGGAGACTCGTCATACCAGAAACACTCCGACCCCAGATCCTGGAAATGCTACACGACGGCCATAACGGCATCACAGCTATGCAGTCACTGTCACGTCTTCACGTATATTGGCCAAACATCGACAAAGACATATTAACTTTCTCAAAAAGGTGCAGTCTATGTCAGCAGTCCAGAAGCAACACGAATGAAGCTCCGGTGTTTCCGTGGGGAATACCTGTGGAGCCTTGGCACAGGTTACATGTAGACTACGCGGGGCCATTCTTAGGTCACATGTGGTTAATACTTATTGACGCCTATACGAAGTGGCTAGAGATTGTGCCAACGAACGTTACAACGACGAGGGCAACAGTGCAGAGATTAAAGAACATATTTGCTACATTTGGAACACCAAGATATATCGTAAGTGATAACGGACCGCAATTCACTTCAGAAGATTTTAACCATTTTTGCCAAGTTTCAGGCATCACACACATTAAAACAACACCCTATCACCCCAAAACGAACGGATTGGCGGAGCGCGCAGTGCGCACGTTTAAGGAGCGAATGCTAGCCAGTGACAGAAGCCTTGACCTCCAGGAACGCCTTAACAGCTTCCTTCGAGGATACCGCAATACCCCACGACGCTCAACAGATCGATCGCCCTACGAAATGATGTTCGGAAGGCCAATACGCACTACTTTCGACCTGTGGAAGCCTGACGTAAGAGAGAACATGGAAAAGGCACGCCTCAAACAGATACTGAGACCTACCAACAAAGTAGTTGTGCCTCCGGTATATAAACCTGGCGATAAGGTTTGGATAAACAAACCTATCGGTAAGGGGTCTGACCCTGGAACAATCATTAAATGCAACGGACCTTACTCTTACGAAGTAGAACTCACGAACGGAGTACATAAACGCAAACATGCAGATCAGCTTCGCCTAAGATATGAACAAGTACCAAAGACGGCCATCGACTCAAACCAACAAACATCTCGACATGTGCCCGAAACTAGACAACCCGAATCTGAACAAAACCCAAGGAGAACGATCAAGATCAAAAACTTTACATACTACAGACGTAACGTTAACACTCGAGAACAGAGTGGCGACCATGGCGAACAACCGGCCCCAGAAGCGCTCAACCGGGATCACCCAGACGGTCCCACGTCACCACCGGCACCTGTGGCCTCCACCAGCAGGGATACAGGCGGAGGAGCGGCCGAGCCGCCTGCGCCATCCTCATCATCTGCTCAGCCAGATCCACCCTCACCGCGCCGGTCGGGACGGAAGACGAAACCACCGTCTCGTTTTGGTTTTTGGGGATTATAGACAAACAAGCCTCTTTGTGGGAGGAGGAGTAATGTAGTATCATGTCAACCTCAACCTATATACTTACGTACTTTACTCTATGATGTCAACTGTGAATGTCATCTGAACATTCAGAATAAAACTACAAGATTAATAAAATAAATATGTTTTAATATAACACCACTAATGCAGGTAAAGTTTGTATAATTGTATATATAGCATTAAGTTTAGGTTTATGTTGAAATTAAACCTAATCCAAGTCTTATTTGTACGAAATGTACGTCACTGGTTCTCGTAACGGAATAAGGCTTGGGTTAGGTTTCGACTACAAGTCTAAGAACGTACGATTGTTCCAGCCCTTCCTTCTACCTTTAAATTGAAGAGCTACTTATTACTGTTGCTGCTTATTATTTGGACGTTTGCTGCTGAAGCTTTTCTTTACCCACGGACCTCGCTGAGCCTGCGTTGCCAAAGCTGATTCCCGCACCCGCGGCCTAAGTTGATCGTACGGTTCGACAAAGAATGGGATTCAAGAACGTTAAGGCCAGTGACGATATTTTATTGGTTTAGATTCAAGTATTGACAGAAATTAGTTTATTTTATTGTACATATTTTCATATTATATTATTTACTATAAAGAACCTAGTTTTCATTTACCGCTCTAGCTAGCCGGTTACACAGTTTGTTTTCGTGTCGCAGTTCTAACCTAACCTAACCCACTTTTCTGGCAACAGTTTGTTTTCCTGGGGTCGCAGTTCTAACCTAACCTATGTTCTAACCTAACCTATATATGTAAGTATGGATTAATTTTTTACTTACCATTTGTCATAAAAACAAATAATTAACATTAGCACGAATGTTAATTCATCACTTCTCCAACAGATGGCGTTAGTAGTAATACAAAGTAGTAAGTAATAAAGGAATAACTTTATTTTATTTTTTTAGGTTTATAAAATGATATTTTTATGTTTGATAACACATCTAGACATCAATTTAAATTACTATGTTAAATCTCAAACGTAATAGTCCAGTAGTTTTTCCGTAAAGTGTACCACAAAAATGCATAGATTGTCGAATAGTGATAGGGCTCGCTTCGCTCGCCCTAATAATTTAGACTAGTTGTGAAGTTAGTAGTAAAAAAATAATGATGTATAAGAAAGGAGATTTAAAAATGCTAAGATTTTGGTGTAAATTGTTGAAGTCATAGAATAAAAAAAACAACGGGTTGCACTCCGGGAGTGCCGACAGAAGTAAAAACTCAATGACTAGTCCAAAATGTCTGCAGCACTATGTATAATTGACCCACCCTCCTTTCTATTGAAAAACTTTAGTTCCGAAATTGCTGGTTAGTGAGCTTGTTTAAAATTCGAAATTCAAATTTGTAGCGTTAATTGTTTAAAATTCGAATAGAAATTGTAAAGTTACCTTGCAGACCTCGCATCTAAATATATTTGGTCATGATATTTTGAGTTTTATTCACCAGTAGGTACTAGAGTTCACTTTTATTAGCGATTTCATCAATATGTAGCTTTATTGAATTATATTTGAGTGATATAAAGTTAGAATGAAACTGTGAGATCCTCGTATTTCAACCCGTACAAGATTAGAACCTTTTTCATGTAATGTCATTGAGTTTTTCTTTATTGATTTAAATGCCATCTAAATGAGTGGCTATCTAAACTTTACGGTCACGTGATCGCGTTACGCTGTCTCGAGTGTATCATTTTTTCCCCACCTCAAAAAGTGCCCAACGCCGCTAAAGAAGTTTTCACTTCCAAAATATCTGTTATTTTATTTGTCAACTGATTTATGGGCTTATTACGTATCGCTGGCTCAATATTACAGGCTTCTATGTTACATTTTCAAGATAAGTAGTTGAAATTCGACTTAATGTCACTATGGCAATGTTCAAATTTCAGTTCGATAAAAGTGAAATTTGAACCCTGTAATACGTATTGGGGCAGCGATATCTCTCCTGAAAATTTCTTGTTACGGGGTTTTTAGTTCATCTATCATACGCTGGTAACACTGACTTGATTACAGCAGAGGGGCTACCGCGAAAACCGAAATTCGCAAATTGCGGGGATCTTACTCTTTTACTCCAATGAAGGCGTAATTAGAGTGACAGAGAAAAATGCCCGCAATTGACGATTTTCGGTATTGGCGGTAGCCCTACTGGCCAGACGGCTACGGCTCCGCCTATTGCGATAAATTTCTAGTTGCACACTCGCCGTCTACGATTAGGCGATTTCCGATTAGATATAAACCGAGTTTGCCCTATTATCTCTAGTTCACGGTTACATTCTAGTGATACCTAACGTATTTTCCGTAAATCGTTACTTTCGCGTATCTAATGTGGAACTGAACGTTCGAATTTTAAGTATGGGTGCTAAAGTGTCCCGAACGGATTTTGAGTGGGTCTACACTGAGGAGCCTCATGCTAGCCGCCGGAAAATTATTTTAGGTAAGTTGTGACGTCATTATTATGTATTCTATCAATAAAATCTGCTAATGTTTGCTTCAAAAGTTCATGATGTCGTATAGAGTATGTATCGAGGTATGAACTCATTTTTTTTTAATTGTCTATGTTGTAAGAGTTTTTTTAGGCACTTTATTCAGTTTGTAACTGTAATTTCTTATGTATTTTGTGATAATAATGGTCATTCAAATATTAAACCAAACATGCAATTATTTTCCTGCATAATTGATAGTGTTTTCCTTTAAGTATTCCTAAACTTCTACCTACATATAATAGACTGTATGTAAAAAACCAGACAATTGCGAGTCGGACTCGCCCACCGAGGGTTCCGTACTTTTTAGTATTTGTTGTTATAGTGGCAACAGAAATACATCATTGTGAAATCTATTATGGTTCATGAGCTACAGCCTGGTGACAGACAGACGGACAGTGGAGTCTTAATAATAGGGTCCCGTTTTTACTCTTTGGGTACCCTAAAAATGTTTATTGAAATTGGTATTCAACAATAGGTAATGTCTGTTAGAGCTCTTGAACCTGAACTTAAACTGACTACCTTGACTATATTGTGTGTTTTGGAACAGTGTTCTTCAATCTGTGGGTCTCAACCCCTAGGGGGTAGCGAAGCCTCTACCGAAGTGATACATAAGCGAAATATCTTGTACATACTTTTTAAAATTTGAAAAACGCTGTTTTAGAGGAGTAAAGAATTTTTATTTTGAAATGTATACATATTTATGTAGGTGTTGCAAACTGTTTTACTACTTTAACAACAATATGCTATAAAACTAAAATTGTGAAAGAGAATTTATACCTACGAAACATGTTTACCTCCAATTCTTAGGGTAATAAAATAACCTGATATGAAGCATTTGTAGGTTTTATGCTAGGTCTAGGTAGCTGTAATAAAGTTTTCGTTTTTAGTTTATGCCTGGACAGTATACCTACATTATTTATTTATTCATATGGCATAATCATTCAGTTGTTTATAAAGATATTTTAAGGTTCTGTATCCACAATATTCACTCATGGAAAAAAAGAATAATTACTAATTTTGAAATTACTTTAGGTGCTGTAATTAAACCTTTTCTTTGCGTTCCTTTAAATTTTTCCATGAGTCTATATAATAGCAAAACAGTGAGAAGCAGGCGGGTTGCTAGTTTATAATATTAGGAGGATGACTAAACTGTATTGCTTGTTTAGTTGTTTACTGATAAGATATGATAACACACCTTACACACCTGACACTTGATCAGTTGATCACATAGTGACTAACACATAGTAGACTATCTAATAACTATCATATACAAAGTTCCAGGAGAATGTTTATTTACTGGAGAGGGGGCCAAGAAAATGTGACATGTTGTGACAAGGGGGAGAGGGGAGTCACAAACTTTGTGACGTCACTTTAACTTCATCAGTAACCAAAATTTTATTTTAATCATTTTATTAACAAGTTTTTGGAACGATAATCGTTTTTATTAGTTTAATTTTTTTTCATAATCAGGTTTGGGTTATAAATTTACTAATATTTTGACAAAAAATTAATAATACTTAATTCGATTTGTCGATTTCGTTGAAAAAATGTGACGTCACACCAGGGGGGGAGGGGTTTGCCAAACGTGACCAAGTGTGACAAGGGTGGAGGGAGGGGTCAAAAAACCTTGAAATTCGTGTGACGTAATTAATGGATGACCCCCAAGGAGCTATATGTTAAGTGTCCATCGATGGACCTTATTACTAAAGGCATAAGGTCCACCGATAGACATTTAAGTGTTACTGTTTGTATGTATGTTGTATGTATGTGTCACTTAGCAAATCAGCTACTTAAACAATGACTGTAGATTATTGAGTAATACTTAGGAACTACGTGACTTCACACACGGCAACGTTATTAGGTATATACCTATTAACATGCACATAGATCTCTGCTAAGTAACTTTGTCTCTATCTTTTGACGACCGGTCTGGCCTAGTGGCTAGTGACCCTGCCTGCGAAGCCGATGGTCCAGGGTTTGAATCCCGGTAGGGCCATTTATAACACAGATATTTGTTCCTGACTCATGGTTGTAATATATGTAAGTATATAAGTATGTATTTATCTATATAAGTATGTATATCGTCGCCGTCGCGCGTGGGTATCGTAATCGTACAAGCTTTGCTTAGTATGACGCTAGGTTAGGGTTGCCATAAGTGTGGGGACTCAGACCGGGACATTTAAAGAAAACCGGCCAAGTGCGAGTCGGACTTGCGTCGCGTTTAAAGGGTTACACAATTTGTAACAATGTATTTTTTCATGTGAAACGTGAGTGAAATGTCTATAATTAAGTCCGACTCACGCTTGACTGCACATTTCTAATAGGTTTTCCTATAGATAGGTAAAGAACTATTTTGTGTTTTTTTTTTCAAAATTTTAGCACAGTAGTTTCGGAGATAAATTTTCCATGTGTTTAAATGATTATTCATTGACCAGTCAAGCTACCATGTAGATTCAGGGGATTCAGGGTCAACCAGCAAAAACGCGAGCGCAGCGAGCGCGAAATTTTTTTGACAAAATTGTGAAAGCGTGTTAAAAAGGCCGGGCCGGGCCTAAAAATCCGAAGTTCCCCAGTGAGGCTAGCTTTCATGCGAGGTCGAAGCCGTGCTTCAGGATAAGCTCAGCTAGAGCATAGACGCCAACCAATGTCCATTGTATTAAAAAGCGAAACCGCAGGCCGAGCTTGGCGCAGCGAGGTCAAAGGCTAAGCTGAAGAAGAGGAGATTTGGAAGACAAACCAAAAATTTAGGTAAAATGTGAGGCTGATAGTCGAGCTCAGAAATCTCCACATTACTTAATAAGCCCGAAGCGTACTAGTTTATAACCAGCGCGGTGAGCTTTCATGCGAGGCAAAAGGCCAAGCTTCTCAAATCAAATTTTTATATTTGTTAAAAATTAAGCGACGCCGAAGGTCGATCTGTAAGAAAGCAGCGCTAGTGTTACTCAACAATAATATGTGTCATATGTACAAGAGTTACTCGGAGGGCCGAAGTTCCATTGATGAGGTTTTAGGCCCTTGGGAGCCTGAAATACAAGCTCTACATTACAGAATTTAAAAGCTATAAAATAACATAATTTACATAATCATCTAATTATTGTGTGTCTGAGAAACTGATATTGGACATTAGGTAAAAGTAGGTACCATAAAACATTTTTTTTAATTTTGGCCATATGAAACGTAGAAATGTAGGTATATTATTATTTACCAAGTCCAGCCCCCTACTAAATAACTATGATTTTTAAACCGGGACAATTTTCTTATCGGCCGGGACGCCGGGACACCGTGCTTCAAACCGGGACATGTCCCGGCGTACCGGGACGTATGGCAACCCTACGCTAGGTCGATCTGTGTGTCGCCTAATATTTATTTATTTATTTTAGTCATGAATATTTTTTTTTGTTTTGTTTTTGGCTATTTTAACGTTACGTATACATTTGACGTGCCCCTCCCCTGCAAAATTCGGCAGACGGTTTATACCGAAAATTACAGACAAGGCGTCTCCGTTAGAGCACAACAGAGTTTTGAACCCACGATTTAGACCTCCACACACATATGAAAGGTTAAACAACAACTTTGCCTTTCTATTTCTTCTGTTTTCTTATCACTTTTCTCATATATCACAAAGTTCACGGCGACTAGGTAGGACGACTAAGGGTGGCGGAGAAGGTGCGGCCTCCGTACGCCTGCGATTGTGCACTACAATGAATTTTACCGTCCGGCAGTCCGAGTTTTTACGGTCCGATATGGCACGCCATTAAATGTATATAGTAGCTTGTGCACTAGACGTAATTTTACCGTCCGACATTTTACTTTTCGCCATTCCGGACAGTTATTTTCCGGTCCGAGATGACAGCTATGAAAAACGTGTTTATGCTTGTGCACTGCGTCTGGAATTAGTATTATTCATGACCTGGCCGGGCGGGCGCGGGTTAGGGGGGTGTGTGTTTCATGCTGCTACGCCGCACCTGCGAGTAAAAAGACGGACAAGTGCACAAGCCAATCATCCGTTTTTTTCATGCAACTGCGCCGCACCTGCGAGTAAAAAGACGGACAAGTGCACAAGCCAATCATCCGTTTTTTTCATGCAACTGCGCCGCACCTGCGAGTAAAAAGACGGACAAGTGCACAAGCCAATCATCCGTTTTTTTCATGCCATATCGGACCATGAAAACTCGGACTGCCGGACAGTAAAATTCATTGTAGTGCACAATCGCCCTTAGTCGGCCCACCCCGTCGCCCCCGTACCGCGCAGGCGAGGACTCATTTAAGTGGTCGGTCTATAACTGCACTGTAATCTCTGTTTAGCAGCATCATAGATATTATTGTATTGTTTACTGATAACAGACGTTTTTATACGAGATAAGCCCGGTCTAGTGAATCAGCAGCCGACTGCCTGCTATGGATTATGTTAGGTCTCCTTGATAGCATAATCAATGGCGATTTCCAATAATTCTATTTGCACCAAAAAATTTGTAGCAAAAAATAATAGCTAAACCTAAAGCGACATCTGGCTATCCAACCCAGTCGCATGGAAGTCCTAAATACTGTCATATTATTATGACATATCGTAAACTAAAGATGTTCAACTCTTTCAAACCATGCTACTTCGAACTTCGAGCCATGCTAATGATTTTAAATTGATCACTTAAGAGCTACATGCTAGGGCGCGCCACAGTACTATTTTAACAGTATTACAACATACTATCAACAGTGGTAAGAGTAGGAGTTACATTTTTAACTGACTTCCAAAAAGCTCCGCAAATTATTTCATGGCATTTGCCCTAATAAAATCATGTAAAAATTCAATAATATATTTACTAACAATTTCTGGGTCGATCAACTATTTCTTGTTGTTATTCTGTCCCATCAACCAGGAGACAATAGTAGCATAGTTTGTTAGAAGAACTGCTGAACCAACCATGATCTACAAACGTGCTTAGTAGATGTCCCATTATGGAAAGGCCTTATAACTACCAAACAATTCAAGTTTGGTTCATTTAAATACGAAAAAACTAGGATTTTAAGAGTGACCGAGGAGACCGTAACCATGGAGACTACAGTTCGTTTTTTTAGCATTAGAAAAAACTTGAAAGAAGGTAAGCGATCTTGAAATGTCTTTTAATTGAAAAACGCTTTTTAAAAATCAGTAAGCAGAAGAATATAAATGATCGTATTATATTCATATTTGTTACATAGTTGCCGTAACTTATTTATAAAATGTGTTTTTCAATTAAAAGACACATCAAGATTGTTTACCTTATTTCTAATGCTAAAACAAACGAACTATAGTGACCAGAAAAAGTTGATTCACCATTTTACACCAATCCTGCTAATGAACAACTTTGCTAGTTAAGGCACAATAACAGGAGCCCGTTCTTACTTACTACATATTATACTGAAGTTTATTAGTCCTACGGAATTGTTGTACTGTTCGTTATTCTACTGTGCCTTAACTAGCAAAGTTGTTCATTAGCAGGATTGGTGTAAAACAGCGCTAAATACACATAACGTGGGAGTTGGACCACGGTAAAAGATCGGAAGCTAACTTACTTATCCCATTCATTTGGGCTGAAAAAAAATTCAACCTATATACGTCCCACTGCGGGTCACAGGCCTTCTCTCATGCACGAGAGGGCTTGGGCTGTAGTCCCCACGCTAGCCTAATGCGGATTGGGGACTTCACATAGGTACCTACACCTTTGAATTTCTTCGCTGATGTGTGCAGGTTTCCTCACGATGTTTTCCTTCACCGAAAAGTTAGGGTAAGTATCAAATATTTCGTACGTTAGTTCCGAAAAACTCATTGGTACGAGACAGGATTAAACTTCCAAAAAGCAATGTTTTTTCGTATTATTAAGAAGTTTACTTTTAGACTAACGTAGCATACAAATTTATATTATCGTGCGAGCGAAGTGAAGTCTTAGGGTCCAATAGGAGTGTACTTTTCTTGAGTAAGTACCCTATTCTTTATCCAATAATCACGACATTTCGTTGGCTCAATATAACAAAGTTCTATGTTACATTTTCAAGATACTTAGTTGAAATTCTACTTAATGTCACTATGATAATGTTCAAATTTCAGTTCGATAAAAGTGAAACATAGAACCCTGAAATACTGGGCCAGCGATTTGGTTGGACCCGTAGGGCCCGGCCACATGTCAGCGGTGCGACGCCGCTGCCGCCGAGTGGCAGAAAGGTAGAAAATTGGCCAATGGAACTGTGATTTTATTATCTTGGATATAAACTAGCGACCCCGGCTTCGCATGGGTTACAACCTTAACAAATTAATCACCTAAACCTTAAATTCCTCAAGGATCACTGTTAAGATTGCCGTAGACTTTTTGAATTTAGAGGATACGGGAAATTCCGGGAGCTGGAGCCGATACTGCGGTGCGGTGCTAAAAGGAAATTAATAAGTACTTGCAGACTTACTACTTACCCCGTTCGTCCGTAGTCCTCGTCCACTAAATCTAAAGCGGTTTCTTATTATGCGGCGCGGCGAAGCGATATATATTAAACTTTGTAGGATTCTTCTTATATGGACTAAAATCGATACTCGATGCGGCAATTTATTTTACAAGAGTTTGTTGACAGTCGGTCAATATGTCAGCGTCATGTCGAGGTGGCCAGCAGTCACCGTAGAGTTTTTATTTTAAATAAGGTCGAAAGGGAATTTTGGCGCAGTAGCGCCACCAATCACTCTATTGATAGGAGAATACTTGTTAATTACTCTGAGGTGAATACATACAAATCCGTTCAGTGCGGATATGATGGTCGTTCTTGTCTACGTGACAGCGTGATAAAACGGTATCCGTCACTTTCAATCGCGGTATGTTAAAAAGTGATGGATATTTTGTCACGTGGATAAAGCCATCCATAATAGGCCTGCAGTATTTCTTGAATTTTTTTGAGTTTATTGCGAACATACACACAAACAGACAGACGCGGCGGGGGACTGTGATTTATAAAGTTTAGTTAGTCATGATTCATATTTACATTTTTATTCTTTACAGAAAAATATCCGGAAATCAAACAGCTCTTCGGCTACGACCCCAACTTCAAATGGGTGGTGACCGGCATGGTGCTAGTTCAGCTTATAACACTACCCTTCATCCAGTACCTCAGCTGGCCGACGCTCATAGTGGTAGCATACTGCTTCGGTGGAGTTATCAACCATTCTCTCATGTTAGGTGAGTTCATTCAACACGTAGAATATCTACACATGTAGACCCGAATCAAATGGGTGGTGACCGGCATGGTGCTAGTTCAGGTTATAACACTACCCTTCATCCAGTACCTCAGCTGGCCGACGCTCATAGTGGTAGCATACTGCTTCGGTGGAGTTATCAACCATTCTCTCATGTTAGGTGAGTTCATTCAACACGTAGAATATCTACACATGTAGACCCGAATCAAATGGGTGGTGACCGGCATGGTGCTAGTTCAGGTTATAACACTACCCTTCATCCAGTACCTCAGCTGGCCTACCCTCATAGTGGTAGCCTACTGTTTTGGAGGAGTTATCAGCCATTCTCTAATGTTAGGCGAGTTTCTTCATCGGTTCTTATATGCCATGCCTTATAAAAAACCGGGCAAGTGCGAGTCGGACTCGCGCACGAAGGGTTCCGTACCAAAATGAAAAAAAAAAAAACAAAAAAAAGCAAAAAAAAAAAAACGGTCACCCATCCAAATACTGACCACTCCCGACGTTGCTTAACTTTGGTCAAAAATCACGTTTGTTGTATGGGAGCCCCATTTAAATCTTTATTTTATTCTGTTTTTAGTATTTGTTGTTATAGCGGCAACAGAAATACATCATCTGTGAAAATTCCAACTGTCTAGCTATCACGGTTCGTGAGATACAGTCTGGTGACAGACGGACGGACGGACGGACGGACGGACGGACGGACGGACGGACGGACAGCGAAGTCTTAGTAATAGGGTCCCGTTTTACCCTTTGGGTACGGAACCCTAAAAATCTGACTAGAACTCTAAAATGATCCCACCATTTTTAAGGAAAGTAGTAGTATACTCGTAGCAGTTGATAGGGTCTAAGATACTTGCACTTTTATAAGATCTGAATGACACACACGCATATCTAGAATCAAGGTTAAACTACAGAGGTGTTTATGTGTATTTTGTATTATTCTGTGCGTGTTTTTTGTATCCATAATTATTATAACTGACCTAACTTAAGACCTACAACAAATAAATCTTATACCTTTATACTAAATGCGAAATTGCATAATTTTTATAAAGCACTAAGTGCTTGAGTTATCGTAGACATAACGGCATATTCTAATAATAAAACTGTAAATTTATTTATAAGGTTAAGGTTAACAAACATTAAAAAGAAAATAAACTAACTTATCTATAAAATAAAACTAAATTAAAACTAATAGGTACTAAATAAAATAAAATAAAATTAAATTAAAATATATCTAAGAAATTGGGCCACTTTATACTTAGGAGCTATTTTTGTATAGGTATATATAGGTATGTACCTATTTATATATTTCGGCGATCTCGGAAACGGCTCTAACGGTTTCGATGAAATTTGCTATATGGGGGTTTTCGGGGGCGAAAAATCGATCCAGCTAGGTTTTATCTCTGGGAAAACGCGCATTTTTGAGTTATCATATGTTTTCAGAGCAATGCTCCGTCTCCCAGATATGAATTAATTGATTAATTATGCGTAATACGGTGATACGCCTTTGGTCAGTAAATTGATACAACTCAATGCGGTTACAATGGCTATTTAATACTTAGACCGCATGCACTTTGTGCCATAGAACTGGGCTACAAGCCTCTAAAAGGTTAGTTAGCGTGTGGTGTACCACAGATGTTTACATTGTGGTGATACTGGTAGTATCAGTGAGCAGTTTTATTCAGGCCTGTGTAAATAATATTTATATTGTGCGGCACACATGTGCGGGGCACATTGCACGTACAACCGATGGCCATTGGGGCGGAAAGACCACGTACCGGAAGGCGCAGCGTGGGTAGACCCCCCACAAGGTGGACTGATGACCTGGTAAAGGTCGCGGGAGTCCGCTGGATGCTGGCGCAAGACCGATCATTGTGGCACTCTTTGGGGGCGGCCTATGTTCAGCAGTGGACGTCCTCTGGCTGATATGATGATGATGAAGTGTTAAGTAAATAGAATAGATGTTGATTTAAATGGATCACACAGAAAACGGGGTTGGTCTGTGAATGAATCATCACTATCTCCGTTTGAGTCGCATCACGTATACCTGCTTGATTAGATTTTCCTACATGACATAAGTATTTATAGGTAATCATAATCAATAGCTTATCGAAGATTATTTGAAAGAGTTAACACGTGCGTATGCTCACGTGAACGTAATAGGGTTACCAGATGACAGGAATTTTCCTGACATGTCAGGAATTTTGGCCTTTTGTCAGGAATAGGGACGGAACACGAAAATGTCAGGAATTTTTTGAATTGAACGATTCTTTATATAAAGTACCTTTTTATTTACTTAAATAAATACAAATAATAAATTTAATAAAACGCGGCCATATTAATAAATTTGTATCTGGTAACCCTACGTGAACGTACGATGCATTGTGGTGCATTGGGGTAATTCCGTAACTTCTTTCTCGCGTTTTGCCACGGGCGCCACGGCTCATGGGAGCCTGGGGTCCGATTGACGACTAATCCCAAGAATTGACGTAGGCACTAGTTTTTACGGAAGCGACTGCCATCTGACCTTCCAACCCAGAGGGGAAACTAGGCCTTGTTGGGATTAGACCGGTTTCCTCACGATGTTTTCCTTCACCGAAAAGCGACTGGTAAATATCAACTGATATTTCATACATAAGTTCCGAAAAACTCATTGGTACGAGCCGAGGTTTGAACCCGCGACCTCCGGATTGAAAGTGGCATGCTCTTAACCGCTAGGCCATCAGCGCTTTTTTTTATTGGGGTAATTCCGTAAACGGGGTTATAAGGCTACGTTTCGATCAGAGATATATGTGACGTTCCACGGGAAAAGGTACCTTATGAGGGTTTCTAGTTTCGGAGATATTAAATGTTTTGTAAAGAGGTGAAAAAATGCTAATTTTTTTTTTATTGTGTGATCTGAAACCTTAATGCGTAACGTTTGTTTACCTGTTTTTATTTTTGTTATAAGTTAGTTATAAGCCTAGTAATGTCGTCTCAGAGTTTAGTAGAAAAGGTACCTTATGGAAAAAAGATTGAAAATTCCCAAAAAAACTAGTCAATACGGGAAAAGAAGTTTGGTAGAGAACTGTATTAGCATTCTGCAAAACTAATTTGATAATTTCAGTTCTGGTTGGGGCGCCTCGCAAATATTATAACCGTACATTGACCGACATCACAAATCCAAGTAGACTGCTATTATACCAAAGTTACTCTCGTCAAGTCTTTCTTAACTAGAATGATCTTCATTTGGTTTGGTCGCATGCAGTAAATCAGCCATTGGTTTGCTGAAAAATGCCAATACCCGACGCATTACCTTATGGAATATCTGAGGTCATTGAACCTCAATGCCGCTCATCTTCAATAGCAACCGAAATATATTATTGATAAGAAATAGACGATTTATACCATTACCAAAATATTATTAGTTTATCCTAACTGTTCCATCATCATCATGCCTCATCATGTAACTTGACCACAAGGTACCTTTTCATTACATACAAATTATTGGTCTTTTTTAAGATTATTATGACGAAGAACTAATTAAATTTGGGGCAGTTTAATGTAAATTAATATTTTCTATTCATAAAAGATAAACTGTAATATGATTGATATTTTGTAGTGATGTATTATTAGATTTATTTCCATAAGGTACCTTTTCGTAAATGTATGGAGCAAATACTGTTATTGTTATGTAAGTTTAAAGTGGCATAAGGGGTTAAATATAGTATTTAGTTGGGGTTTTAGGATTTATTTCATTTGAATGACAGAATTTCTTTCATATGTGCTCAGAAAAATTGATTGTGTGTCACATTAAAAGTAAAAATATTCAATTTTGTGATTTTATATGAAAAAGTCAGAAAATACATTTTCACCTCTAAATCGGTATTGTTTTTTGCTTAAACTGTCTGTCAGTGTCGTTTTCTAATAGATAAAATTGAAATCTTGCGAGCTCATTGCAATCACTCGTGAAAATGAAATAAAACTTTATTTTCAAGAGATACACATAAATCAGTCGATATCAAAAGTTTCTATTTGCATTACAGAACAAGTCGCAATATTTTTTTAATCTCAGATATATAAGGTATTATTATTTGTAGTCAACTATGTAACTTACTTCAGGAACATAGTTTTTTAGGCGGCTAAACTTAAAACTTCTCTATCGTAAAGTTGCTCATTTCACAACATTATTTTCAAAAAATCATATCTCTGTAACTACGCAACCTAGAAAGTTGATCTTTTATGTTATCGATAGCTTATTTATTGTAGATTACTGGGGTATGCATAACTCCATACCCGCCATAAGGTACCTTTGACCGTGGGACGTCACATATGTGCGAGGATGCGTTGCGAAGTAGGTGTGTGTTTGTTAAGAACCAATAGGTGCCTCACTTTCCTATTGCTTACCATGCCCAACAGTGCCTGTACGGTAACCATCAGTTTGTCACTGACATAAACGCCGTCGAGAACGTAATTTACTTTCCATACGTCCCGTTTGCACTAAAATGCGAGTGCGAGCGAGATGTATAGAAAGTAAATTAAGTTCTCGACGGCGTTTATGTCAGTGACAAACTGATGGTAACCGTACTGGTTCAAAAAAACGGTGGCTATTTACAAAACAGCTGTCTACATCTAATTACTTTTCGACCATTGTTATATTATGAAACGAGAAAAACACAACTCGAAGTCGAAATTGTCCCGCTTTTGATTGTGGGGTATGATTGTAAGGTTGACTGGTAGAGAATGCCTTATGGCATTAAGTCCGCCTTTTGTACTATAAGGTTTTTCTTTTGTGCAATAAAGATTAAATAAATAAAATAAATTGCAGTAGGTACCCAACTGAAAGAACCCTGCTACACCATATTCCTTATCTAGAACATAGGTAGGCATTTAACCACATTATCAGATACTTATTGATAACTTGATAAGAGATTACATTATCTTTATTGGCTTATATTGGTCATTAGCTATTTTTCTACAAATAATAAATAATATTCATTCAACTATTATGAATAACTATGATTACTGATTAGTATCAACTACAAACGTGTTACACGTTTTCAGCGTACCTATACCACTGATAATTTATTTTCTATGATCTGTACATGTATTTGTAGATGTACAACGTCTACGAAAACATAAACAGTTCGACTAATAAATGTCTGTACTGTTATGCTACTCTTGAGTATAAAGCTAAGTTGGACCCGGCCTAGACTCTTGGCCCCGAAAATATATGCTTCCGTCATATGTAGCGATATTTAGCGTGGACATAATCTGCATACGCAATACGTAGTTGCATAGCTTTATTTCAGGTAAATATAATGGCCTAAAGATAAATACCTTAAAACTATTATAACAAACAAAATATTTTAAAACTAAAAACTACAAAACATATCATGGTTGCGATGTATTACGCAACCCCGCAGTGTCAGAAAACCGGCCGCGGAACCGCCGGAACTTGACACCCTTTGGCCAAAACTCCTCCTTGTTAAAGGTCACTAGACGTTCAGTCCGAAGTAGTCGGAACGGTCACACAGTAGTAGAAAAAATACAATACAAGGTATCGTGTATCTATACAGTTGGAACGTAACTTTATCTTGGCGGGAGACTTTGATGGCGGCCATTTAACAAAATTCTTTTGCGAGCGTTTAAAAAACGACGCATTAAAAAAGTTTTTGTTTTGTTACAGCCATCCACGAAATCGCACACAACCTAGCATTCGGCCACGCGCGGCCAATGGCTAATAGACTATTTGGGTTCTTCGCAAATCTTCCCGTTGGGGTGCCCGCCTCGATCAGCTTTAAGAAGTACCACTTGGAACACCACAGGGTAAGTCGTTTTGATTGCTCGCGAGTGTACAGCCTTCGGCCACGCTCGACGGCCAACTGTTCAAGTTCTTCGCAAATCAGCCCGTCGGCGTGCCCGCCTCCATAAGCTTTAAGAAGTACCACTTGGAACACCACAGGGTAAGTCGTTTTAATTTCTCGCGAGTGTACAGCCTTCGGCCACGCTCGATGGCAAGCTGTTTGGGCTCTGGTCGGCGTGCCTGCCTCCATACATTTTAAGAAGTACCACTTGGAACACAACAGAGTAAGTTCAAAGTTACCAAAAGAAATCATTTCGTCATTTGACAACCAAAAATCACCAACTAATATGTACATTAAGGATTTGTGGTTTATTTTACATTTTTTGGTTATTCTTAAGATAAAAATTTTTTCGTATGTAAATCAGAGCTCACGGACTGTACCTAATTTTCCCAAGCCGTCATTACATACAAGACCAGGCTGATTGGGTAGATACTAGATATTGGCCAATGGAACTGTTGTTTTAGTAACGAGAAGTAAGGAATCAAATGGTACCTCTGATATTACAATTAAAACAATACAGTTGCCTTCCTTCCTTAAATTAATACTTTCTTTCCTATTCATTTCCAGTATCAAGGCATAGAAACCATCGACACAGACCTGCCTACGCTCATCGAAGCGAAACTCTTCAACACTACCTTCGGAAAATTCATCTGGTTGATTCTCCAGCCGTTCTTCTACATGGTGCGGCCGCTGGTGGTCCGCCCGAAGCCTCCAGAACCTCTGGAATTGGTTAATGTGATCATACAGCTGTTCTTTGATGCCTGCGTGGTGCAACTTTTCGGTGAGTTTAGACATATGGTGTAATAGAGACAGATGATATAGGATAGTTAGAAAGACTTTCCATGGAAACTCTTCAACACTACCTTCGAAAAATTCATCTGGCTAGTGCTCCAGCCTCTCTTCGACATGGTGCGGCCGCTGGTGGTCCGCCCGAAGCCTCCATAACCTCTGGGACTGGTCAATGTTATTATTCAAGTCTTCTTTGACGCCTACGTGGTGCAACTGTTTGGTGAGTTCAGAGTGAAAGGTATAATCTTATTACAGAGCATTACAGGATATTTAGAAAGAGTTATTTACATAAGTATGCGTCGATAGCCGTATCGTTGTTTAGCTGGTGCGCGGTTAGTGACCTTACAACTGTTTTTTGAAGCGTGCGTGGTGTAGCGGTTTAATGAGTGCAAAATTACTTGTTTCTCTTATATACCTCATCATGGCGACCCAGCCAAGCCTAGTTTGCTAATTTAATAGTCATACAGATAGTCCCAGCTCTTTAGACAGACACGTAATGTGGTTAGAAACAGACAGAGACGACACGATATATTGTAATTATGTTTGGTAAATATGTTTATATATGTTTTTTTTTATTTGCAGGTTGGAAAGCTTTGTGGTACCTCATCATTGGATCCCTATTGGCGATGGGTGTGCATCCAGTAGCAGGTACTATTTATATTTACATTACGTATGGTTGAACCAATTTTACCATTAAATATTATTTTAGTATTTTAGACGCTCGATATAGTAGAAATTATTATGGCCGCAAACCTATAAAACGACACCCATGACGACATTTATGTCAAAGTGCACGGCAGACATGTTGGATTCCAAAACTGTCATCATTTTCGAAACCGGCACTCCCTGAAACCTATAAAACGACACCCATGACGACTTTTATGTCAAAGTGCACGGCAGACATGTTGGATTCCAAAACTGTCATCATTTTCGAAACGGGCACTCCCTGAAACATATAAAACGACACCCATGACGACTTTTATGTCAAAGTGCACGGTAGACATGTTGGATTCCAAACCTGTCATCATTTTCGAATTCTGTACTCCCTGAAACCTATAAATCGACACCCATGACAACTTTTATGTCAAAGTGCACTGCAGACATGTTGGATTCCAAAACTGTCATCATTTTCGAAACCGGCACTCCCTGAAACCTATAAAACGACACCCATGACGACTTTTATGTCAAAGTGCACGGAGACATGTTGGATTCCAAAACTGTCATCATTTTCGAATTCTGCACTCCCTGATACCTATAAAACGACACCCATGACGACTTTTATGTCAAAGTGCACGGTAGACATGTTGGATTCCAAAACTGTCATCATTTTCGAATTCTGCACTCCCTGAAACCTATAAAACGACACCCATGACAACTTTTATGTCAAAGTGCACGGCAGACATGTTGGATTCCAAAACTGTCATCATTTTCGAAACCGGCACTCCCTGAAACCTATAAAACGACACCCATGACGACATTTATGTCAAAGTGCACGGTAGACATGTTGGATTCCAAAACTCATCATTTTCGAATTCTGCACTCCCTGATACCTATAAAACGACACCCATGACTACTTTTATGTCAAAGTGCACGGCAGACATGTTGGAATCGAAAACTGTCATCATTTTCGAATTCTGCACTCCCTGAAACCTATAAAACGACACCCATGATGACTTTTATGTCAAAGTGCACGGCAGACATCTTGGATTCCAAAACAGTCATCATTTTCGAAATCGGTACACCCTAAAACCTATAAAACGACACCCATGATGACTTTTATGTCAAAGTGCACGGCGGACATGTTGGATTCCAAAACTGACATCATTTTCGAAATCTGCGCCCCCTAAAACCGACAATAAAACGACATCCATGATGACTTTTATGATAAATTGCATGACCGCCATCTTGGATTCCATAATAACCATATTTTTTTCGAAATCTGCATTCCCGATAACCTTTAAAACAATATCCATTACAACTTTTATGCAAAGTGCATGGCCGCCATCTTGTATTAAAAAATGGTCATCATTTTTGAAATCTGCACTCCCTGAAACCTATTAGGAATCAATTACGAATGCCAATCTCTGCTGAATTCTCTGATAGATAAGTAGTTAGAAAAAGTAATCACGTAACCGTGATTGCAACTACAATTAGTAGTTAGTAATCAAAAATGTTAACTACTTTTAACGGTTACTTCTTGTAATCAATAATCACGATTACTAACTACAAAATGTAGTTGTAGTTAGTAATCAGTAGTTAGATTACATTTTGCCCAACACTGTGCACTGGTATAGTTATATATGGTGGTATGGTATAATATATGAGTACTGAATAAAATTTATTTCTATATTTTTCTATAAAAAATATTTTCCTGTTAAAATATTTATCCTCCTTCCAGGCCACTTCGTGTCAGAGCACTACATGTTCAAGAAAGGTTTTGAGACGTACTCGTACTACGGAGCGCTTAATTTCATCACGTTCAACGTTGGGTACCACATGGAACATCATGACTTCCCTGCGGTACCAGGCAGTAGGCTACCAGAGGTCAGTACCTAATATAGCCACACAATAATTAAATTAAAATGCCCAATGATTAACACGAAACCCCAGTCATTGGCACCTAATTTTGACATTTGGCATTGTGCTGACAGTAAGGTAGTATGCCCTAGTAGACATATTTGTACTACGGTGCCCTGAATTTCATCACGTTCAACGTTGGGTACCATATGGAGCACCATGACTTCTCTGCGGTACCAGGCAGTAGGCTACCAGATGTCAGTACCTAATGTAGCTACACAATAATTAAATTAAAATGCCCAATGATTAACACGAAACCCCAGTCATTGGCACCTAATTTTGACATTTGGCATTGTGCTGACAGTAATGCCCTAGTATAGGCATATTTGTACTACGGAGCGCTGAATTTCATCACGTTCAGTTCAACGTTGGGTACCACATGGAACACCATGACTTCCCTGCGGTACCAGGCAGCAGGCTACCAGAGGTCAGTACCTAATGTATGTAGCTACACAATAATTAAATTAAAATGCCCAATGATTAACACAAGGTAGTATGCCCTAGTATAGACATATTTGTACTACGGAGCGCTTAATTTCATCACGTTCAACGTTGGGTACCATATGGAGCATCATGACTTCCATGCGGTACCAGGCAGTAGGCTACCAGAGGTCAGTACCTAATGTAGCTACACAATAAGTAAATTAAAATGCCCAATGATTAACACGACAACCCCAGTCATTGGCACCTAATTCTGACATTGGCATTGTGCTGACAGTAAGGCAGTATGCTCTAGTATAGACATATTTTGTACTACGGTGCCCTGAATTTCATCACGTTCAACGTTGGGTACCATATGGAGCATCATGACTTCCCTGCGGTACCAGGCAGCAGGCTACCAGAGGTCAGTACCTAATGTAGCTACACAATAAATTAAAATGCCCAATGATTAACACGACAACCCCAGTCATTGGCACCTAATGTTGACATTTGGCATTGCGCTGACAGTAAGGTAGTATGCCCTAGTGTAGACATATTTGTACTACGGTGCCCTGAATTTCATCACGTTCAACGTTGGGTACCATATGGAGCATCATGACTTCCCTGCGGTACCAGGCAGCAGGCTACCAGAGGTCAGTACCTAATGTAGCTACACAATAAATTAAAATGCCCAATGATTAACACGACAACCCCAGTCATTGGCACCTAATGTTGACATTTGGCATTGCGCTGACAGTAAGGTAGTATGCCCTAGTGTAGACATATTTGTACTACGGTGCCCTGAATTTCATCACGTTCAACGTTGGGTACCACATGGAGCATCATGACTTCCCTGCGGTACCAGGCAGCAGGCTACCAGAGGTCAGTACCTAATGTAGCTACACAATATATTAAAATGTCCAATGATTAACACGACAACCCCAGTCATTGGCACCTAATGTTGACATTTGGCATTGCGCTGACAGTAAGGTAGTATGCCCTAGTGTAGACATATTTGTACTACGGTGCCCTGAATTTCATCACGCTCAACGTTGGGTACCATATGGAGCATCATGACTTCCCTGCGGTAACAGGCAGTAGGCTACCGGAGGTCCGAATCTATACAGTTCCACAAGTTTCTTTCCAAGAGAAAATGCATGAGCTACTTTAAAAAATACTGTAACACATACTTCTAATCTTTCATGACAAAGATACCTCTTTCGGCCGATTAAATCCTATAGAATCATGTTTTCAGTGTGACCCAAGAGACAAAATGGCAACGAATGTACAAAAGTTGACTCCAAATATAATTTCAGGTAAAACGCATAGCCGGTGAGTTCTACGATGACCTCCCCCAACACCACAGCTGGGTGTCCGTGCTATACGACTTTGTTATGGACCCCGACATCGGACCCTACGCGAGGATCAAGCGCAAGGAGCGCGGGTTGGAGAGCTAAGCTCTTTTCTACAGAGCACAGCTCTTTTATACAGATTTCAGCTCTTGACTTACCAGCAAGATTTATGGCAAAGAAAATTTATTGTATGGCATGTGTGAGGGATTTGTCTACACTTAACACATCTTGTACCATCAATGAATTTTTGCTTTTGGGTAACTGAACCTGAGTTTGCCTGATTTCTTGGACTGACAAAAAGAGTTAACCAAAAAATGTAATTTTATTAATTTTGCAACGACAAAACTGATATTTTTTGTATATTACTTTATTGGGTAAAAGAAATATTTTTTTTTACCTAAGAATTTAAACCAGTGATTATAGCAATGATTTTTTTTTGCATTTTATATATTTAATATACTAATTACATTTCTAAGAAGCGGTTTAGGTAAATCAATTGAAGAAAACTTGATTTATTTTTCATGGTATTGATGTGATGATTTTTTTTCTCTTTAAAATTATTTAGGTAAATATGTCGAGTTAAAAAATATTAGTCTGCTATGAGACTTCTTTTGATCTTTTCATAAACTAGCTTTTTTCACGTTTGACGTGTGATAATAGATATATATAAATGTTAATAGAATCGATATAAATACAGTCCATAAAATACAGTATATAGAACCAATCTTAGTGAAGTATTATGTATAACTTTTAGATTGGTAAAGCAAAAGTATTTTTCTATGTTTTTTTTTTCATATATACCTATACTCAGATATACATATAACGACGATGGTGTTATTTTGTCACAATCAATTTTTTTTTTTTGTAATCAGTATTTTTTTAAAGGGTTTTATGTTTTATAGAAAATGCCTGTAGAATACATATATAGTACAGGGCAAAATATATAACAGGGAGTTTTGTTATAAAATAAGAGAAGACAAGGAAAAAGATTAAATAAAAGATTGAATGTATTAAAATAAAACTGAGCTTATCCAGAAATATTAAACAGTGTATCGCCGGTACCGTTATGGCACAGGTTTTTTAGGGAACATCGCATATTGTGAGTTTTTAGGAGTAAATATTGGGTTGATCAATTATTTCTTATTGAAATTATGTCCCGCCAGGAAATTTACAGTATGTAACTGAACGAAAAGCAATTACTCAAACCCGTTAATGTTTAGGTCATACTAAGCTACTTTTACTATGAAACCGCGAAAAAAAAAACTGACTCTTCCATAGGAAATTTAATAATATAATAATATTCAACATCAGACCAGCAACATGTATGAAACATCCAATTTTTTTCCGCATTTTCGGAGTTGGCCCCATAGTAAAAGTTGCTCAGTATGACCTAAACATTAACGGGTTTGAGTAATTGCTTTTCGTTCAGTTATATACTGTATTACAGTACCTATTAACCTAACAAACTTAAAAAATGTTTTGAACACATTTTACACATTTGGTCAATTAAAAAGATATATGTGACTTTTTAATCCAAAAGGTACCACATTGTCGGTTGTCGATAAGGTCGATTTCAAATTGAAGCTCTATGGAAATATCGCCTTATTGACAAACGACAATAAGTACCCTTTTGGTTGAGAATGGCACATATGACCATGCTTTTGAAAGTCACCCAGGAGACATAAAATCGTAACGAGTGAAAAAAGTTGATACACCCAATTACAGAAGTTGATGAGTCTGATTGTTATATTATTTATAAATAAGCTTTTTTGTGTTTATATTATAAATAAGCTTTTTTTTGTGTATTTGATATCAACAGTGAGCTAGTATGCGGGTTTTATTCAATATAATTTTTATAATAGACTATGGTTTATGTTTATGGTATAACAGAGGCTTACCTATATTTAGGTAATGTAATAGTAATAAACCTATAACCTAGTTCATTTTAGATTCCATCAACTCTCAATAGTCCATACACCCTGGCGGGTGCTGCCTCTGCGTGCGCCCCATGACACGGGCAAGGGCAGCATCCGCTCGGTGTACCCCTTACTTTTCATTAAAGTGTCAAAAGGGCATCTACGTGTTGGCTTCGGCTCCGCGCACGCCTCCTAAAGGTCCGGAACACCATTGTTCCGTGATGGAAGATGGAAGGACTACAAATATATGTTATTATATTGGTATATTTATATAATGTATTCATTATACCTATATCTGCACTAAAATCCTTATTGGCAAGATATTTACCATAATGCAACCCCTTTTAAGGGTTTGTATACTTAAGAGCAATTAATACTGGTCACTGTAAATTTCCTTAGAAAGAGACCTGTTTCTTTGCTGTTAAGAATTTATCAAAAACATTTACGACTAATGGATACCCAGTTATTTAAAGCCTGACCAGTAATATATGATCATTGTCAAGAGGGCGCTGTTATTCTGATGTACAGACACTTCTGAATGTATGACAGTTCAGTATAGTACGAAAAAATTAGTTCCAGTGAAATTCCGCAATATGCCGCGTGATCATATATATTCCTGGTCAGGCTTTACTTAGCAACCAATATTTTATAGGCTCGCTCCTAGGGCATCTTTTTAGTTATATATTTATTTATTTTTTTAGACATATATTTTTTGTCATGTAGATATACTGCTATGTATAATAGGTACCTCTGTGTGCCTTAAGAGCCGTTGTGCATTGACATGATTTGAAATTATACCCTACATAAGTAAAAATAAACATATTAGGCATATTTGGGGCTTCGGCCAACATTACACAGACTGGCCTAGCCCCAAACTAAGCTGTAGGTACTATGAGTACTAGACGACAAAGCATGTATATGATTTCATAAAATAAACACTCATACATACATGTAAAACAACCATACTCAGGAATACTTATTTACCATACAAGTGCGGAAAGTAGGAAGTATATTGTATAACGTTTTGCAGTAAGTACATATGGGCCTTTAAATTTCGACATGGGCACGGAAAGTGCTTATTCCCGCACTAGTGTGGGAAAGTAGCAACATATGTACTGTAAACTAATATTTGTGGTATTTAACACAAATAAATGTCCTTACGGGACTCGAACCCATGACTTCCAGAAAAACAGACATATATGCACAAATCGTGCATTGCACAACTGCTATTGTTGCATTTTATCATTCTTGTCATCAGTTGTGTAAATCTTAGAGATAATCATTTGTATTTAATGTATTTATATTTAGGGGTTATCCATTAATTACGTCACACGAATTTCTAGGTTTTTTGACCCCCCCCCCCCTTGTCACATTTGGCAAACCCCTCCCCCCTAGTGTGACGTCACATTTTTTCTACGAAATCGCCAAATCGAATTAAGTAAGTATGTACCTAAGTATTATTAATATTTTATCAAAATATTTTTGACGATATAAATATTAGTAATTTTATAACCCAAAACTGCTTAGGAAAGAAAATTAAAAGAATAAAAACGATTATCGTTTTAAAAAGTTGGTATTTAATTTAAATGTACAGCGAATAAAATAATTTAATAAAAAAAATCGGTTACTGATGAAGTTAAAGTGACGTCACAAAGTTTGTGTCTCCCCCCTCCCCCATGTCACAATATGTCACATTTTCGTGACCCCCTCCCTCCCCCTAAACGTGTGACGTAATTAATGGATGACCCCTTAACTGGAAGAGATCCCATACAGGGATAAGTTCGCCTTTGTTGTATTTCATTTATTCTGTAACAATAAAGTATATACAGTCAGTTTTTTTTTTATTTAACATACATACATACACAATACATATTTAGTTTGCATATTTTTTTGAACCCAGTGTACCTATATATTATATTCTTAAAAAACTCGGGGCTATTATGTATAAGGTTATTCAATATTAGGTGCCTACTAATATCAAGATGGCGGTTATAGTATAGTATAGTTTATTGCAAACCATGGTATAATACAATAGATGTTACAATGGAAAAGGGTCGCATGGCACATGGTGATGGAAATTTCCATCAAAACATTGTCCTATGAAATAAAGGTGCTTTCGGAGGTGATTGATATTTATTTATAAGACTGTCAACTTTGAACACTAATCCATTTTGTTTTTTTACATACATTTTCGGAGTATTTTAATTTATAAAAATTACATTCGTTTGAAGACGAAATGTCGGAAAACTTGGAAAAACCTGGAAGTTGATGATTTTTAGTAAGTGATTTTGGGCAGATTTTTCAGGGTTTGTAATTTTTTTATATTTACAAACTTTATTATAGGAATAGCACAAATAGTGTAGGTACTTACCTTTCTGGTGGCAGTAAAATTTTTCCTATACCCCTTACTAATAGTTACATATTTACAAAAATATGATTTAGCCTATGCAACTTCTAAGGGGTCATCCATTAATTACGTCACACGAATTTCTAGGTTTTTTTGCCCCTCCCCCCCCTCCTTGTCACACTTGGTCACATTTGGCAAACCCCTCCCCCCTGGTGTGACGTCACATTTCTTCAACGAAATCGGCAAATATTCATTTAATATTATATCAAAATATTTTTGACATAAGAAATATTAGTAATTTTTTATAACCCAAAACTGATTAAGAAATAAAATTAAACGAATAAAAACGATTATCGTTTCAAAAACTTGTTATTTAAATGTATATTAGCGTATAAAATAATTTAACTACATTTTCGGTTACTGATGAAAGTGATGAAGTTAAAGTGACGTCACAAAGCTTAACCATTTTTCCCAGAATCAGTAAACAATTACGTGACACATATTCATTTCGGGCAAAAAATAAAAATCATGCAATGAAGGGTTAAAACGAAATACATTAACTAAATATAATATTTGATGACCAGTGTCTTCGCAGATGTATGCATATTTTTATCATTTATCGCCGAAGGGCAACTTGTAAATATGAGATGATGTTTCTGACGACATAACCCCTTATCACAAGTAGCCCCGGTTATGTATTACAATACTAAAATATGTATGGAGTTAATACTCGAGGGACGAAGTTTTTGGATATTATTATGGTGTAGATTTTTAGATGAAATCGCTGTATTGTATATAATATTATATATAAATATGATCTGTGTTACTGTTGATGTAATGAAATATATATTTCCATAAATTGTAATGTTTGTTTTATTTATTGTTTTTATAATTTGACCTTCATTGGTTTTAGAGTTCTTATGAATTCACGAAGGGAGGATCGTGCGAGTTGGAGGGTCAAGACAGGACAAAGAGGGACAAGATTGTGAATTAAAAGGTTCATGACAAAAAAAAACTAGTTTATTTGTCAAACATTTATTCAAAATGTGCGTTATCAATATAAAGGCAGTTCAAGGCACTAGAAAGTTTAATACTTAATACAGTCTATTACATTTAGCGTTAAGCCTTATTTCACTATTTCACAATTCAAAATAGCATTAATATCCTTACAAATTCGCAAGTAGATAAGTATACCTACCATTATCTCAAAGAAAATAGCTGTTTGTGATTAATAAAAAAAAAAATGTGCTTTTATTTAGTACAAAGTGAATTTCGACGTATTTTTCGACCCAATGTGCCATATTTCTATCATTTAAAACCATTGACAATATATAAAGACGCCTTACGGGCAATAAGAATGGGGCCAGTACACTGGTGTCACTCACGAATTCGAGCCAATCGTGCCGTCTAACACCACAACGCGATTGGTTGATGAGTTCGATTCAGGCGCGCGATTGGTCGCAACTAGTTGCGTTACCACTGCACGATTGGCTCGAATTCGTGAGTGACACCGCTGAACTAGCACCATTTTTAGTACCCATAAGGCCCGTCTTTAATTATATGTCAATGTTTAAAACATTCAAACATTATATTGTACATAAAAAATCTTATCAAAATTACATTTCTATGATGAGATTCACAAGAATATCCATTACAATTCTGCACATAATACTAAATACATACACATAACATAAAATTTATTTCCTTATAACTAGTGGTACATTTATACTTATACTAGGTACTTAGAAATGGCCAAGGACCATTGGACGGATGTCTTATAACAAATAAGGGCTTTTTATAATAAAAATATATTTTAATCAGACTTGTTTTAAGTCGTTATTAATAATTAGCTGACCAGAAGTAGACCGTATTATGTTGAAATAAGAAAACTAATTACATACATTGAACTATCCTCCTAAGGCCCAAGGTCCTACTTAAAGTACTTATACAGTTCGATGAAATTTAAATCATATTCAATTGGAACAGAGTCGCATTTGTTTTGTTTCGTTCAATTTTCAAGCAACACCAAAATCAACTCTATTCAGTGCACCAAAGGTTCAAATTTCTGTGGCAAATTATGGGTTTTTAATTTGTATGGCTGGGCCTTAGGAGGATATCATTACTATGCATAGAACCGGCACAGAAAACCAGTATTTCGCGCCATGAGTTGATGTTGTTTTGACATCAAACCATAGAAGCGAAGCGTGAATCACGCGACCTAAACGCGTAAGCGCCATGAATTTTGCGACAATTTCATTGTTTTAATAGTATGACTTATCTATAGTAATAACAAAGAGAATTTGATATAGAGAGTTACTGTCATAGAAAATTATGTAGCTACAGTACATTTACTGCCATTTTTCGACACAAGATTAAACCTGTTAGAACGCCATTTGGCTTTGATCATTATTCTTTCACTGATATGTGTTAACTTGTTAAATATTAATATTAACGCCATCTACTCGAGCATAGGCTGAAGGTTATGGCGCCATCGCTCAAAAAGATTGCACCTTACCTTTGGCCTATAGTCGAGTAGATGGCGTTAATATTAATATTTAATAAGTTAACACATATCAATGAAAGAATAAGGATCAAAGTCAAATAGGGTTCTAACAGTTTAAATTTTCTGTCGAAAGATGGCAGTAAATTTACAGTGGCTACATAATTTACTTTGACAATCCGCCTCTATACACTATTCTCTTTGGTAATAATAACTCAATGATTACACGGGCTGAAATTATAAGAAACCCAGCACCGTCATTTCTATAAAAGGAGCGAGTGGAGCAGAGATATGTATGGATTCTTACTGCCAAGTTTGTGCATAGTTAGCGTGGTCAGTTTTCCGTCTACCATTTTTTTTCATACAAAAAACCTACACTATACTCATACCTTTCAACGGGTAAAGGCGTACCTTCATCGCTACTCTCAGTATTATCTTTCAAAGTATCATCAGTAAATGTCAGTCTGAGCCCAGTTTTCTGCGTATCGCTGTTCGTTAGACCACTTTTGTGCTCATGAGTTAGATCACTTTTCTGCTCATAAGTTAGACTACTTTTCTGCTCATGAGTTAGACCACTTTTGTGCTCATGAGTTAGACCACTTTTCTGCTCATGAGTTAGACCACTTTTCTGCTCATGAGTTAAATCCCTTTTGTGGTCAGTTTTCCAAGGGTTCCAGTGTTATCGGTAAGGCTACATTTTTTATCAAATCTGAAATGTCGTTATTGTTTGTGTGTCCCTAAAGTCCCTAAGTCTCTATCTGTCTTTTTTACTTTTGTGCTACTAGAAAGAGACCAAAATGTTACAGAATGTTGCTAAGTTATAAAAGGGTATCCACTATAGTCTCATACCTTTCAACGGGTAAAGGCGTGCCTTCATCGCTACTCTCCTCAGTAATATCTTTCAAAGTATCATCAGTAAATGTCAGTCTGAGCCCAGTTTTCTGCGTATCGCTGTTCGTTAGACCACTTTTCTGCTCATGAGTTTAACCACATTTCTGGTCAGATTTGTCAAGGCTAGTTCTTTTAGTAAGGTTAGTTTTCTAGTCAAATGTCAAATTCAGGAATGTCTATCACATCTAAAATGCCGTTAATAAAGATCCCTATCTGACTTTTTTAGTTTTGTGCTACTAGAAAGAGACCAAAAGAGGTTTGTTTTATGAATACATATAGTTGTTCTACAGTTCTACACTATAGTCTCATACCTTTCAACGGGTAAAGGCGTCCCTTCATCGCTACTCTCCTCAGTAATATCTTTCAAAGTATCATCAGTAAATGTCAGACTGAGCCCAGTTTTCTGCGTATCGCTGTTCGTTAGACCACTTTTCTGCTCATGAGTTTAACCACATTTCTGGTCAGATTTGTCAAGGCTAGTTCTTTTAGTAAGGTTAGTTTTCTAGTCAAAATGTCAAATTCAGGAATGTCTGTCACATCTAAAATGCCGTTAATAAAGATCCCTATCTGACTTTTTTACTTTTGTGCTACTAGAAAGAGACCAAAAGAGGTTTGTTTTATGAATACATATAGTTCTTCTACAGTTCTACACTATAGTCTCATACCTTTCAACGGGTAAAGGCGTGCCTTCATCGCTACTCTCCTCAGTAATATCTTTCAACGTATCATCAGTAAAAGTCAGACTGAGCCCAGTTTTCTGCGTATCGCTGTTCGTTAGACCACTTTTCTGCTCATGAGTTTAACCACATTTCTGGTCAGATTTGTCAAGGCTAGTTCTTTTAGTAAGGTTAGTTTTCTAGTCAAAATGTCAAATTCAGGAATGTCTGTCACATCTAAAATGCCGTTAATAAAGATCCCTATCTGACTTTTTTACTTTTGTGCTACTAGAAAGAGACCAAAAGAGGTTTGTTTTATGAATACATATAGTTGTTCTACAGTTCTACACTATAGTCTCATACCTTTCAACGGGTAAAGGCGTGCCTTCATCGCTACTCTCCTCAGTAATATCTTTCAACGTATCATCAGTAAAAGTCAGACTGAGCCCAGTTTTCTGCGTATCACTATTTGTTAGACCACTTTTCTGCTCATGAGTTAGACCACTTTTCTGCTCATGAGTACCACTTTTCTGGTCAGTTTTTTCGGTGCTAGTTTTCTGGTCAGCGTGATCACGTGATGTGTGCGTGTATCAGATCTGCGAGGCGGGCATGGTGGAGACGGCGCTATGGGGGGTGGTGGGGCGCGAGCCCGCGAGGGATGCGTTGAGGGACGCCATGGTGCCCATCTGGAACAAAAAATTAATTAACGTTAAAATACGTGGATATCTACATATCCTTCTCTTGTTTACCGGCACGTAAGCACAGAATAAATAATAGTACTAGGTAAGGTTCACACTCAAAACGCGTCTATTACGACTGATATGACCGCTAGGTGGCGCAAGCGCGAGCAGGCGTCCGTTCCCTAGCGGTGCGCGGCAACTACTACTGCTAGACACCAAAACTGATGTGGCCGCATGTACTTGTAGCGACGCGACGAAATCGCGGAGTGAGCCACGCCTGACGTAAGTCCCACTGTTAGGCACAGGCATCTTTTCACGCACGAGAAGGATTACGCTGATAAGCCCCACGTTAACTCAAAGTGGGATGGACTGTAGGCTAGCGTGGGTAATTGGGTGGTTGTTTATTTATGGAATATAGAAGACAGTTTTTGGAATCTAGTGTTTATTTTTGGAATCTGGTGTTTATTTTTGGAATCTGAGCCTTATTTTTGGAATCTGGTGGTTATTTTTGCAACCTAACATTTATTTTAGTAAACAACTTATATACCCATCCTTAAATGAGCTATATCCAATTTAGTCAAATCGCAAAGTACCAAATACAGACGATAGACCGGCATTCGAGATTATTTGTGCAGTCTGAAGGTTATTTTTGGAATATAGTGTTTTTTTGTGCTTACCCTCAAATGCGCCAGATCCTCTAGCTTTGTCAGATCACACAGCTCTAAGTACAAGCTGTAGACCAAGAGCCAGCCATAACAACCAGCAACCACAAATATCGCCCAGCACACACACGAGCGCGTTGTACGCAAATATCATATCGTTGACGATGGCCGCAAATATGAACGCCACCAGACGGAATAGGATGAACACACCGAATGTGTACAGCCAGGGAGCTATGCGTTTTCATGGTTTATAACTTTTATATAGCAATTCGATTTTACGTTTAGATTTTGGAATCTCATTTATGAAAAACTATGGTTATTTATGTGTTACTTTTGGAACCTGATGGCTACTTTTAGAATCCAATGATTTTTGAAATCTAATGATAATTTGTGGAATCTAGTAATTATTTTTGGAATCTATCGTTTATTTTAGTAAACATCTTATGTACGTACCCGCAAATGCGCCAGATCCTCTAGCTTCGTCAGATCGCATAGCTCCAGGTATAGACTATAGACCAGCAGCCACCCATAGCACCCAGCCACCACGAAGACGGCCCAGCACACACACATGAGCGCATTGTACGAGAAGATCATGTCGTTGACGATGGCCGCAAAGATGAAAGCCACCAGACGGAATAGGATGAACACACCGAACGTGTACAGCCAGGGGGCTATGCGCTTTTCGTGCTCCTGAAAAAAAAGTTCGACGTTGTAATTTTTTTCAATTTTCTACCCTATTTTATGGTAATAAGGCGTAATGAAAACTAAACGAGTGTTGTTAGTTAAAAGCCGATTCGGAGTCTAGACTCTAGAGAGTCTAGACTGCAAAACGTAATTCAAGACCAAAAAAAGTAAGACAATGTTGCCACTGCAATAATTTGTTTGTAAAATAGTAAATTCCTTTTGATAAATAATCACGCTAAGATAATTTTATTTATTAGTAATTTTACTCCTGCGATTTAAAAAAGTACTTTTATTTACTTATTTTTACATAAATACAAGACGCGCTAGTAAAAAGTGGCAACGTTGTCTTACTTGTTTTGGTCTTGAATTACGTTTTGCAGTATAGAGTCTAGGGGTGAATGATTTCTCCTAAAGAAGAGACGCTTTCCATATATATATTTATTTGTTAATTATTAGCATTACTTACCTGATTTTTACCCTTTTTGATAAGCTACAGGATGGCGGCATGAATGGTATAATGAATTAATTATTGCATAATGAATGATGATAGTGCATAATGAAATAATGATGGTATACTACATGTATTATGTCTTATCTAATTGCAGGAATCGTTTAGCAAGTTATAGTTCGTTTTTTTAGCGTTAGAAAAAGACTACGGGATCTTGACGTGTCTTTTAATTGAAAAACGCTCTTTAAAAATCAGTAACTATTACTTATGAAAGCAAAAGAATTTAAATAATCGTATATGATTCATAATTGTTACATAATTACCGTGACTTATTTTTCAAAATTCACGGTATTACGTCAAACCTTGTTTTCTAATGCTAATAAAAAAACGAACTACTTATAGCATGTTAATGATAATGAATCACAGTGAAATGTATTAATGACTGTAACATGAACACATTTTAACCCTTTAAACCGCCGTGTAGCCGCGCGCGTCAGTGTGTCTTTAGCGGTCAAAACCGGCCAAGTGCGAGTCAGAATCGCGCACGAAGGGTTCCGTACCATTTCGTCGGGTGACAAGCAAAAGTCACTAACTTCATTTAAATTATTGGACAATAAACCGTGTTACAAGTGTAATAAAGTGCATTGTTACTTTAAGTTTTTGATAGTACTTAGTGAGTTTTGCTTGTCACCCGACGATTTGTTGTATGGGAGCCTGAGTTAAATATTTATTTTATTTCTGTTTTAGTATTTGTTGTTATAGCGGCAACAGTAATAGATCATTTGTGAAAATTTCAACTGTCTAGCTATCACGGGTCATGAGTTACAGCCTGGTGACAGACAGACGGACGGACGGACAGACGGTCAGCGGAGTCTTAGTAATAGGGTCCCGTTTTTACCGTTTGGGTACGGAACCCTAAAAAAGATGGTAGAAATAGTATGAGTAGAAGATAATTATTTAGTACCTTTCTCAGAGCTATGATGAGAATGATCCCAGTGACCAACACGGCCACTGACCCCAGCCACGAGAACAGCGAGAATATTATCAACACGTTGCGAACTGAAATCAACAAAATATTTAATTAAAATAAAAAGTAATAATCATCATGAGAACTAAGGCGCTTAGTACACTGGATCTGATTCGCACGTCGCTCCTACACGCGAGCGGGATTGTCGGCGGCCGATCGTAAGATCAGGCATATCGTGAAATTCCTAGGCATATCGTGAAACGTGAAAATCTTTGACTCGTTCCCTGAGTCGACGGTGGGCAGTTTGCCCTTCGGGCATCTGATCTGAAGCAACCTAACAAACCTATCCTACCTATATATTGGTTTAACGTGACTCGTCAAAACATTACACAGGAACATTACGATCTGCCTGAATTTACGATCGGCCGCCGACATATACAAAAGTTTGCAATTGTGAAAGGTTTTCAGCAGAGGGGTAAGCTCTTAAACGCGACTCCAGTTATTAAATGCTCTAAGACCGCCACAGACATGTCATGGTTTTCTTGTTTGGTTTTTGAATGAAATTTATGAAAGGGGCATACATTTTGATTTAGTTACAAATAATATAATAAATATTATTCTCTATGGGGGGGGGGGGGGGTCTGCCCTGTTCCCCCTTGTCGACGCCCATATCGCTTACTCAGGATAAAAGGGCTTATAGATATAGTCTGTTTCTTTAGTAGGGATGTACCGACTAGTCGGGAAAGCCGACTATCCGGCCACATTTGTAGTCGGCGATTAGTCGGCAAAAATGGCCGATTAGTCGGCACTTTATAAGTGACAGAAAAATAGGGCAAAAAGAAATAAACAGCAAATATTTACCATAAGCTTTTCACCTATTTTACCCAAATTCCTATTTAGGGTGCTTACGAAAACTTTTATTCCAATTATTGACCTCTTGCTCGCTTTCTTGTTCGATTGTCCGGTTGTCGTATGAAATATAGCCTTAGAATATTTTATTTATTTAATTTTTCAGCGTTATTATTTATAATATGACAAATAACGCGACGAAAGGGGTAAAACGGTTGTTTTAAGTGCATCTGAACCGAACTTAGACGAAACTAATGATCCGGCCGACTAGCCGACTAATCGGCCATCCGAGCGCCGATTAGTCGGCTAGTCGGCCAAATCAATAGTCGGTACATCACTAAATGTATTTAAAAAATAAAAGTAAACAAACAATTTGTACATTTTCGGGTAGTTAAAACATTTATTGGTTAACCAACCAAATACAAAACCGCCTGGATCTGTCACTGAACGACCTGACTTTAACCTACATTATTTAATCATGTAATATTTCATCTACCCTCAACTGGCTTAAGAAGCCATTAGAGGGTAGAATTAGTTTACTTTTATTTCAATACCTAAAGATACAGAGTATAGATCTACAAACTTCAATAAAAAGGAACTGGTGATGCAGCAACCGTGTGTAATATTACACGAACCATTTCGAGCTAATTTTGACCCCTTCACAACTTGAAACCTACTTAACCTACACACATGAAATTTGGCACATAGAATATTACTTACCAGGGGCACTACCAACATAGACAAACTGGTAGCTGAAGGCATAATATCCGTAATGTACGGAGCCCGGTGCGGCCATGCCCAGGCAGTACAGGTCGAAGATACTTTGTGCGAAAGTGAATAGGGCAATGAACTGAAACAAATTATTATTAGGCTCTGAATAAAAGAATATGCTCTGTTTTTAGGGTTCCGTACACAAAGGGTAATAAAAACGGGACCCTATTACTAAGCCTCCAATGTCGGTCTGTCTGTCACCAAGCTGTATCTCATGAACCGTGATAGCTAGACAGTTGAAATTTTCACAGATGATGTACTTCTGTTGCCGCTATAACAACAAATACTAAAAAGTATGGCACCCTCGGTGGACGAGTCCAACTTGCACTTGTCTGGTTTTTTTAAATTTCATATGCTAATCTCGTAAGGCTCACCATACAAGATTTTCCTATTTTTAATTTGATCCTTGTCGGATAGTAAATTGGAGTGATTTTCGTTTGTTTGAGAAAGCAATGAAACATAAGAAATGCTAATTTATTTATGAAAGGTTCTATAGTATAAACAACATTATTTGCGATATTTGACACATTATGACTGACGTATATAGAGATGTAACTAACCCAAATCGATTGTCACAGCAAGCGATTACGATTGGATGGCACGTAGACTGAGGTATCGAATTGTGACGTATAATTAATTTTTATTTGAGATTTAAATAAAGCTAGAATTATATGGTTTTCCCGCAAGCTAAATGCATTTAATACACCGACCGAGTAGGTCGCACTCATTGTCAAAATTGAAACTAACTGGGGATCTATTTTAAAGTTTATTTATGTTATTTCCGTGTCAAATTTGTTGTCTGTTAAGTGACGATAAATATATCCATATTTACAATTAATCATCCGCCTTTTCCTTATTTTTATTAAAAGAAAAATGAAAAATTCATATCGATTTACTTAGACGACTACCGATTCATAACGATGGTGTCCGGCCAACCCTAAAATTAAAAAAAAAAGACGTAGAACGTAAACGTTCGCAGTGCAGTTGTTTTCCTTTGTGATTTCGATGTGCAATACATTTTACGTAGTATTGCTGTTGTGAGTGACAGACGTCAAATACCGCAAATAATGTTGTTTATACTATAATTAGATTGAAAACGAGTGTATGAGCCTACAATGACAGTTCAATCACAGTGTAAAAAGTAACAGTGGACCGACGCCTTTTATGTTTGCGTAAATGCCGAAACCGCACAAGAACACAGTAGGGTTGTCAGACTTACACTTGACTTACTATAACTACTATAAGACACGCTAGCCCTGTAATTCGTACCGAGCTACTAACAATGGCGATGTATGCAGCTCGGGTTCGCGTAGTACAAAAACAGGGCAGCAAATTGGCCCATCAAAATCAAACTATAATTTTAGTTAGCCGATAAAATAAAAACACAGTTATTTTTAAGTGAGACTTACCACAGACAGAGATGCAGCTAGCAAAGAACCTCTTTGAAGGTCCAGAACGAAGGCATCATGGAGTATTGGCTTCTGATACCATGGCACTCGCAGGGATCGGACGGACTTTGTTGAACGGAGGTTTGTTGAAGACCTACAAAAAGAAATATTGTTCAGACATGGACATATAATAAAACATACCTCTAACAATACCCAAAACACAAAAAAATAATGAAAGTGTAAAAAAAATGCATGAAATAAAGACTATTACTAACATACCCAGAGGGGAGTAATTGTGAGGCGGCGAATCTAACTGGCCTGGGGCTCCAAATCATTTGGCCTTATAATACGCCTCTGCCCAGAGGTCTAAAAAAAAGGCCTTTTATTCCATTGTATTTAATCAACAGTGGGTAGATTTGCAGTCTTGTATCCCTAGGCCACATCCTGTAGTAAGTACTAGCCGGCCCTCTCTAAGCACTCCTAATATCTGGCCATCCTAGGCCCGGGCCTACTGGGCCTTAGGGCAAATGTATTAATTAAAACAAATTAAAATCTTACTTTATTGGCTACAGATTTTCACCAAATAAAATCACTGGCAGGAGTCGATCCTGAACTAAGAACTGTTAAGAATGAAATCCAGTGACGGACCAATATTTCGTTATTTATCAAAACATCACAATAACAACATCTAAATAAACAAATCACAAGTTGTAAATGTAAATCAATGGCCATAATGACCAAAGATATAGGAATCGCTAAATTTGAAAGACAAATACTAAGGAAGAAAGTTTCTTGCAATTTTTCCTGAGATAAATGTACATTCCGAAGCAAAGAAAACACATATCTGTACGAGTACGAGCTGTACCCACTTTCAATTCAGCACTGTTACTTTATAGTTGAATTATCGAGAAGATGGAATTGCATTTGTAGTGGTTGTATGCTGATAGTACAAGAAAATAGAAAATTCAAATATAGAATGCCTGTAAACAAACAATACTACTACATATGCAATTCCACGCTCTCGATGATTCAACTATACTATACCTACTACAAATATGTAAACAATACTGCGTCTACTTGTTTCTATCATATATTACGAAATGTTGAATGAAGTATCATAGTAAACTTACTTGGTGGTGTAGTGGGAATACACTGAAGGCGTGGACCGGTAAGTAGAAGGAGTTTTTCGGCCATACATGATGAATATTTAACTAGTTACACTTTACGAACGGCTGACGCCCTAAATTTCATGTAAGTTAATGTTTGTGAAAGATTCAAGTGACTAGAATACACAAAATGCAAGCTAAACACACTTCAGGACTTGTAACATTGATTAGCGTGATATATTATCGGTTATTTAAATAAATAAATGCAAACTGAAAACTTGAAAAGCCACACCTATTCACCAAGCCTAGTTGTTGTCTTGTTTTTTTTTATCTGTGGCCGTGTTCGTGTGTCAAAAGCATGTCAAAACGGCGTCTGGAACAGTGTTGCCAGAGCAGCATATATGATCGATTTCGTTCAATCAGTAATCGATTCACATAACATGCGATCTTCTTTCAGACGAAATCCAGCAGCTGCACTGCAGTCGGCGTGCAGTTCCCATATTGCAGTCAGATTGCTGTCCGGTCCTAATCATACTTAGATTCACTAAACGCTGTACGCTCGATAAAATTGTTGATACCTTTATATTTATAACATGTTAATACTTTTTAAACAATTTAGACATTAATAGTTATATATTTGTTTTACAAGGGGGCAAAGTTGTTGTTTAACCGCTCGTGCTAATATTGATACCCGAGCAAGCAAAAGATTCCAAAATTGGTTCGAAAAATAGAATCTTGAGCGTTGCGAGGGTTTCAAAGCACGAGGGTTAAACAAAATTTGCCCCCGAGTGAAACAACATTTTTCAACACACCAACCCGAAGCAAATATCAAACAAAATCAAATCCAAATGAATGTTATTAAATATTTATCATCCAAAATCATCATTTATAAGTAAATTTTACCAGCAAACATAAGAAAACAACTCAAAATTTGCATTTGATTACTTTGCCTCACATGTGAATAAAATGCAACTTTGCTATCAGTTTTTGAAGTGCAAAGTAAGCCTTTCCGAGCTGGGTATCGTCTAGGGTCGTCTCATTCGTTTTTTGTCAAGTTCTTTAATTAGTCCTATTCTGCTTTCGTCACCCATTCTACATTCGCCAAGTTCATTGGTGGTCGTTTTCATATTTGGTTATATTTGGTTGTTTGCCATTTTCTTATTTCGGCTTATTCCGGTATTCGTCATCATCTTCTTTGGGCATGTACGATGTTAGTCAATTTCTTTATTTTGTCTCATTCGTTTTTCGTCCTATCGTCTTTGGTCTTATTCTAATTTAGTATTTTTCTTATTTAGGCTCTTTTGAAATTTGGACACATTCTTTATTTGTCCCGTTCGATATTCGTCCCATTCTATATTCGTCCCATTCACTATTTGTCTTGTTTTTTTGTTTTGATTCCATAAACAATAATCCTTATACTTAAATATTCATTAAATGTATCCTAAACAATACACATGTAGGGGAGATTAGCATATATGGCTACTTAGATAGTTTCAGACTGATTAAAGCTTTGGTAACTGCTGTCATCCTTCTTCAGGGCGACTTCTATGACACTCACGGGAGGGAAGGGATGATGAAATTGATAACCACACTGGGAAAATGTGTAGAGTTAAAGGTGACTCAGCTCAGGTAAGAATGCACATCAAATTGTATGAAAGCATCTCATAACAATCAGTCAGATTCATATAATATGTATTCTCATTTCTTTTATTGATTTTATTATCTTTTCCTTTTGTAAGAATTTGATATGTTTTCTGAAAGAGCTACGTATTTGTATAAAGTTATGTACTCACTGAGTATAAATGCACGAATTCTATAGTAATTTAAATTGTATTTTTCTTAATTACTCGTAATGCATGTTAATTATAAGATGTAATAATGTTTTGAAAAGATGTGTCCCGCCGAGTTTGTTGCCGGTCCCATATTGGGATACCTTCCTCCAATTGAGGGGGGATTTAAATCTTCTCGGGTTGGAGCCGGTAAAGGTTTATTTGACGTTCATAAGCGCATTGTAATATGCCTACTTGAATAAACTATTTTTTATCTTTTTTTTTACCAGCGAAAGTGACGAATGAAGAATATGACAGAATACAGAATAAGACAAATTAAGAACTTGTCATTAACCGAATGGGACCAACAACGAACGTGTCGATGAAAAAATGACGAATAATGAATGAGACTGAAAACGAGATAGACTAGGGCGGGTTGCACCGTGCCCATTTGATGTGCTGATCATGGCTAAAGATGGCGCTAACGAACGCTAACTGCATATTTGGGTTGCACCACGCCTAACGTCTGTTAAAAAGTTACGCTGCCCTTAACCGGTCGTAGACCACTGGTTAACGATTTTACCGCCTGATAAAAATGGCGGCACTTTATTGAATTTGTCCGTATTTCATGAATTTATATTTGATTTTTCAATAATTTTAGGAAATATGTTATTTTAATTATTAAAAAATGTTAATAACAATAAAATGTGGAGTTTCTAAACGCAAAAACGTGTGACAGTTGACATGAATGGCTCTAAAAGTCATTATAATTGGGAGACGATCCGTCTTTCATAAATACATTAATTTATTTATAGTTTAAAAGAAATGTGCGTGTTTTAAGTTTAAATTGCGTGCAAAATGACTCAAAGTTGGAGTTAAGACCAGATTGACGTTATCACAGGTTAACAAATACGTCCCATCAGATGAAACTCGACGGCATAATTATAATGTCAACACTACTACTTGTCGCCAGGATGGTAATTAAAACCAATTAAAGGCTTCTGATTATTGGAATCAAGATAAAAATGATAAATCCTTTGGACAAATCCACCACGGACGAACTATGATATTCGAAAACAGCGAGATGGCACCTATAGCCATCTACAAGTCTGCCTCTGAAAATCGTAACCCGCTATAGAAGTGAACTATGTTTAGAACTATAAACGTACATAAAACAAATTGCGAAATATAAAATCAAGTATTTTGTGAAGTATGGCAAGTGAAGTTTTGTGAAGTGTGGAATGTATTGGGACAATTCCAGACTAGTTGGCATAACTAATAGGTTATAATAAAGTGACAAAAATGTGTAATGCAAAAGTGATTATAATACTTCAACTCCTACTTACTTGGGTTTTATTTGCTTTTACAACATAATCTTATTCATAACCCTAACAACAACTTTCCAAGTAGGCATTAAACTAAAATAATATTATTTTTGGAGCTATCTATATTTGAATTGCAATTACAACTACAAGTGCAATTTGTGTTGCTTCTAATAGGATCCCGCACCCATTATCAACATAGTATGGCAAAGCATCCTTTAGCACAGCGGTCGGCAACCTTTTAGCAGCCAAGGGCCACATAGTAGTTAACTAAGTTTAACTTTTATATTGTATTTGTTAACAAAGTAGTCGCGGGCCGCACTTTGTTAATATTTATGTCTTTATCAGACATTGACGTTTGTCAATATTACATACAAAATAGGGGTGGAGTGGTGTGATGACCTCCCCGAGCGGGAGACAGGGGGAAGTTTGGGTGGGCTCCGGCCTGCCCAAAGGTCCGTCTGTCACCCCCGGTCCATCCTGGGCAACGTCACTAGCGACTGGCATTCGTGCCTCTTTCTAGTGGCGGCTAACATCCACACTGGTGTTGTCAGTAGGTGTAGGTTACTACTGACGACCTATACATAACCTACCTGTGCTAGGACCTGCACAGTAGAGCGCCGTACGCAAGGATGACGGGATCCTGGGGATTGAGCCATTGCCAACCCGCGTGGTAACACGTCTGCTTCGGCCCTAATTTCGGGCAAAACGGTAGCCCGGGCTACTAGCCACAGTCCGGGAAATGGTCAAGTGAGGAACCGTAGGTGGGCTCACGGCGAGAAGTGAGAGGGCCGCAGAGGCAGTTTCGGCTGCTGATGCGGTGGTGAAAGGCCATGCTGAGGAAGTGCGTTTAGGTGAATCGGGCGGAGGGCGTCTGACCTGGACGACCCTACGTCCCACCTTCACACATTTCCGATGTCGCGCAACTAGCCAACTTCTCACTTCTATACCCGAGTCGGTGTCCTAACGACTGAAAGCACCTTTTATATGTGTGTGTAAGCGTTCCCAAGGTGTGGGCCCTTGTAGGGTGGGAGCCGATGAGGATGAAGTTAATCGTTACGAACTATGGATACCAGGTCTAACGAAAAACCCCAAGCTGATCCAGCAGCGTCCATCGCTAATGGTGAAGCCACACAGGCGAGACAAGCTGTTCCAGTGACAGTGCGTCAGACCGAAACCCCGGCCCGTCCGCAACCCAGTTCATCTGGGGAGCAGACCGGCCCAAACCCCTTCCAGGACTGGCAGGTAGTGGACCGAAGGTCCAAGAAGCGACCCCCTGCTGGGAAGCCTCACCCTGCCAGACCTGTGAATTCTTCTTCCTCTAACCCACCCCCCCCTGTTAAATGTCAAGGTGGGGTGGCTAAGAAGAAGAAGAAAAACAAGAACCAGAGGCGTGCAGCTCGTCTAGCGCGAGAGCAGCAACTGGACAACACACCAACACCGACACACTCTGCAACCGGTGTGGGTGTGCAGGCTTCCCAGAAGCCGGCACCCAAACCGGCGCCGAACAAGCAGGTTGCTGCTGCCAGGCCTCCGCCGAAGGGAAAAGGTTCCACCCTACCCCCTAAGGCTGGAACGTCGGGCGACAGCCCTACGGGTTCGGCCGCAGATCCCTCCAAACGACGACCTGGTAAGCTCGCACGAGCCGCTGCTAAAAGGATGCGAGATGAGTCCTTCTCCCCGCAAGGAGACAACAAAAAGCAGCGACTAGTGAGCCCAAGCCAACCGTTGTCGTACGCACAAGCAGCGGCATCTGACCTGACGATCGTCATTACTGACGCGAAGTCGGGGAAGATCACCGCTGACCACTCCAACGCCATCCTCCGCGGGTTGCACCAAGCAATCGTGGAGGAGGCGAGGAGAAACCTCGTAGGAGCCAGGCCACCCAAATTCAAGGGCAAGCCCATCTTCGCTGAGGGGCAGCTGAGGGTCTTCGCAGAAGACGAATACTCGGCCGCCTGGTCTCAGCGATGTGTCCAGGCCCTAACCCTGCCAGACATCTCCCTTAAGGCGGTTCGCCAGTCGGAGATGGCAAGGAGAATTAAGTGCGGGCTCCTAATACCCAACATTAATAACTCGTCCTGGGAAGACGTCCGTCAGGCAGCTGACGGACTAAGGTACCAGAACGAATGGGCCAAGGTCGGGTCTTGGTCCATTATACAAATACTACGGCAAGACCAGGGGTGGTTTGTCGAGTTCACAATCCCCGAAGACCTCGTCCCCGCCTTCATGGAGAGGGGGAGATCCCTGAACTGTGGGGTGGGCAATGTCTACCTCAGGTTCAGGGGTCCCGGAGGCAAATACCTGGACCAGCCTCCCACCCTGCAAGGTTCCACCCTAAGGGTAACGGGAGTACAGGTCCCCAACGAACAGGCCGCGGGCACCTCCGAGCAGAGCAAGTCTGTCTCCGGGGAGAAAGTTGCCCCCCTGCCTCTACCCAAGCCGACGATACCCGAACTCTCGGAGGATGAGCTCCTTGGCACTGGTGAGGGACCAGCCGGGTCATCATCCGAGGGTGAGGACTTGTCGGCTTGGATAGTGTCGGGGTTGGCCGACATGTTCAAGGAGGGAGGGGAGATGCAAGATGCCGCCCCCACCACCGACAACATGGACACCAACTAGTGTCATCCAAGCAAACCTCCAGCACAGCGTGGCCGCTACGGCCCAACTCAGACGCTGCCTGGTAGGTTTGCCAACAGCCGTTGCCCTCCTACAAGAACCATGGGCGGGCAATGGATACATACGCGGGCTGTCCGACACGAAAGGTAAGCTCTACTACTCCACGGTACATGCCGTCCCTAGGGCATGTATCCTAACTACTAACAATATTATTGCACAACCGCTCACTGAATTCTGTTCCAGAGACCTGTGTGCGATTAAACTACAAGTTCCACTGCCAACAGGCTGTCGCGACCTAGTCCTCGCCTCGGCGTACATGCCCGGAGAGGACGAGCCACCGCCTGCCGAACTACAACGACTGGTCAGCCACTGCGAGAGATCAGGCCTCGCAATAATCATCGGGGCCGACTCCAACGCACACCACCCACTGTGGGGAATGGAGACCAGCAACAACAGAGGTAAGACACTTGTTGAATATCTTGTGACTACTAATCTAAACATTCTAAATATAGGCGCTGAACCAACATTTGTAAACAAACGATGCAGGACGATTATCGACCTGACTCTGGCTTCGGAGGAGGTCAGTGAACTAATTATGGGATGGCAAGTCTCCCAGGAGGCCTCCTGCTCAGACCATAGATGGATTCGCTTCAATCTACTAGCATCTAGAGACACACCAACCGCCCGGAGGAATCCCAGGAAAACGGACCGAGCCACTTTTAGGAAGGTCCTAGGGGAAAGCCTTGACCGGCTTCCACCGAGGGATGACCTTCGGGAACCGGCTCAGATAGAACAGCAGGTAAATATCTTAACTGATACCCTCGTAGACAGCTACCACAAGGCGTGCCCCTTAAAACCACCGGCAAAGACTGCCATAAAGGGTCACCAGTGGTGGGGCCCAGAACTGGAGAGACTCCGGGGGAAAACCAGAAGACTCTTCAACAGGGCCATGAACACAACGGCTGAGGTGGACTGGGATAACTACTACGAAGCCAAGGCCAGGTACAAAAAGAGATTGCGGTACTGGAGATCCCTGTCATGGAGGAACTTCTGCAGCAGCATTGAAACACTTGACCACGCCAACCGGGTAAGGAAAACCTTAGCGCACAAGCCCACATCACAATTGGGCTCACTGCGTAAACCCGATGGCACATACACATCTAGCCCTGCAGAGACCCAACGCCTTCTCCTGGTAACTCACTTTCCAGGATGCGTAAGTCTCGCCGATGCAGATCAGCAGGACGAGGAATACAGTACAACGGACAACAACTGGCAAATGGCGCACAGAGTCGTCACCGCTGAGAAACTCAGGTGGGCCATAGACAGCTTCCATCCCTTCAAGGCGGCTGGTCCGGATGGGATCTTCCCCGCTCTCCTACAGTGGGGTCTAGGACTCATCCAGGAAACCCTGACCGACATCATGGCAGCCTGCCTAGCCTGGGGGTACGTGCCCAGGAGATGGAGAGATGTAAATGTGGTATTCATACCTAAACCAGGTAAGAACGACTACACAGCTGCCAAATCCTTTAGGCCCATCAGTCTCACATCATTCCTGCTGAAGACCTTGGAAAAACTGTGCGACAGGGACCTGAGGGACCGAGCGCTAAAGAACATACCGATGCACAACAACCAGCACGCGTACAGCTCAGGTAAATCTACGGAGTCGGCTCTACACATGGTTGTAAGCCGCATTGAGAGGGCCATCCACGGCAAAGAAATGTGCCTCGGCACTTTCATTGACATAGAGGGCGCTTTTGACAAGACTCACTTTTCCAGTATAGGGAACGCCTTGGAAAGCCACGGCGCTGAACCCGGACTAGTAAAGTGGATCATGAACATGCTAAATCAAAGGACAATAAGGTATGTAGGTGAACCGCAGGCCGTAGCGGCGGTGCGAGGATGCCCTCAAGGGGGAGTTCTGTCACCTCTGTTGTGGAACCTAGTAGTCAACAACCTCATAACCAAACTGAACGAGGAACACTTCTACACAATAGGCTACGCTGATGATCTGGCAATATTAATATCGGGTAAATTTGCCAGTACAGTATGCGACCTCACCCAGGCAGCTCTTCGGATCGTAGAACGCTGGTGTAGAGATTTTGACCTATCAGTTAACCCCACCAAAACAGAAATGGTAATGTTCACCAATAAAAGGGCACTTGGCAACTTTACCAGACCAACACTTTTCCAGACTGAGCTACAGCTGACCGATGAAGTTAAGTACTTAGGGCTAACGCTCGACAGTAAACTCAACTGGAACAATCACATCAACAAACGCATAGACAAGGCGGGAGTAGTCTTCTGGCAGTGCAGAAGGATGATTGGTAGGAGGTGGGGACTCAACCCGAAAATTACCCTTTGGCTCTATAAGACTATAATCCGCCCCCTACTCTGTTACGGTGCTCTGGTTTGGTGGCCAAGAACAAACCTAGGCAACGTACGAGACAAGCTACAAAGACTCCAGAGGCTCGCATGCTCGGCCACCACTGGCTGCACGAGGTCCACTCCGACTGCAGCCATGGAGGTCATGCTAAACCTTTCACCGCTGCACCTACACATACAACAAGAGGCCAGTCTCTCAGCGGTAAGGTTACGAACCCTCAATATATGGTCTAACACCACAGGAGCTCTTCACACAGCATGCCTGGAAAAAGTATACAGCGAATTTCCAGTGCTCATGGCGGGCACGGATCGAATTCACAAACAAGCCATCTTTGACAAAAGGTACAAAATACAATTATTTGAGGACGACAACTATGAAGGACTCAATCCCCGGGAGCTGAGAATCTTCACTGATGGGTCCAAAACAGACAGCGGATCAGGCTCTGGAACCTTTTCAGAAGACCTGAACATGTCAATCACCACTCCGCTAGGAGCCCATAACTCGGTATTCCAGGCTGAGTGCATGGGCATCATTAACGCGGCGGCTGCCATCACTGCAAGGAAGGTAGTAGGATCCTCCATCCGCATACTCTCCGACAGTAGAGCAGTCTTAATGGCCCTAAAAAGCCATATAGTCACATCCAAACTTATACACGAATGCCACGAACGACTAATGGAGGTATGTCAGAACAATAAGATCACCTTACAATGGATCAAAGGACACAGTGGATCCCGAGGTAACGACGCCGCGGACGAGCTCGCCAGACAAGGATCGGGTGCGGGGGCGATTGGCCCGGAACCGATCCTCCCGATACCGTTTAGTAAGGTACGCTCAATGCTGCTGGCACGTACAGGGAAACTACACACAGAACACTGGCTAAACCAAACTGGATGCAGACAGGCCAAGCAAGCCATGCCGAGCATGAACGGTAAGCTCACAAGGGCGCTCCTTCAACTAGGAAAGGTTCGACTGAGTATGGTAACCAGTGTCATAACAGGTCATGGACTTTTTAACAAACATCTTTTTATAACAGGTGTCACAGACAGTCCCCTATGCCGTGGATGCATGGAGGAAGAAGAAACAGCCTCTCACGTGGTGTTGGAATGCAGCGGATTGGCCCCATACAGGGCAAAACATCTCGGATCCCCGAGTGACCTCCCCGAGGTCCTACTCAACATCAAAGGTCTGATAGGATTCCTCGAGGAGCTGGGCTGGCAAGACTAGTCCACCCCCTATCACGCAAAATAGGCGCAAGACGTCGAGTTGCGGAAAATCGCCCGAACTACAATACAATACAATACATACAAAATAGCCATGGAGGCTCGTGGGCCGCAAGTTGCCGACCGCTGCTTTAGCATAAAATAAAAATAAATGCCCGAGGGATGCCGCTTTCCTAAGTAATAAAAAAAGCTAAAATATATATTACCGTGCCAAGGCGATACTGGCTGTCAAGCTTAGTAGAGTAATTATTCTGGAAATATGGAACATACATGAGAACCACTGAGTTGTTTTAAAGGAACTTATAATATGCTTGTCAGATGCAGAAAGGAACAATACCCCTATCTGCATCTGACAAGCATATCTATTGACAAAATTCAAGGTATTCTGTAAGTAGGGCTCTTCCACTATAGTCAAAAAACATTTGCAGTGACTTTAAAAATACAAAGCAACATTTATAAAACTTTAATACAACTACCAATACCTGGGTCAAATAAAATATAATATGGCTTGTTTTCTTGTCACCTGAATTTTATTTGTGTTCAACCAGTCATACATTGAAATATATTTAACCCTAGCCATGTATTGGAAATAATGTTCCAGTACAGTACCTACTGATTAACCTACCTCAAGTCCCTATATACATAACATTTAAACCTAACATAGGTACCTAAATAGCCCTGAATTTGTCACAAGAAAAGGCCCTCGGTCTGAATTATTTTATTTTATTTGTTTTCCCTCCATACTGGCTTTTTAATTATTTATCTACACCCGAAGAAAATAAAATAGTTAATAACCAAGTTACCTGTATGACTGAAAATATAATAACTGATAGGTAGGTACCTCCTTAAATATAATTGTAAAATAAATAAGTTCTTTATCTACTCTCCGGGTAACCCTTTACCTCCATTGGTCACTAAACTGCTTAAGTACCTAAAAAGGATAGTAGTATGAAATGGAAAATAAAGTAGATAAGGTAACTAGCAATATATTTTCTTGTCAAAATTGAAATTCAGATAATATTGCTAATTGTACTTTATTTTTTGTAACAAGTTTCTTCCGGTTAATTTAATTGTATAATTTGTTGATTTCTTGAATTCATTCACTTGTGTGTAACTTTTATCTTGTATTCCATATCATATGGTGTCAATCTAACCTGAAAAGAAAGCAACATGATATTATTATAAGTCATCATATTCCTCGCGTTTGTCCCGGCATTTTCCACGGCTCATGGGAGCCTGGGGTCCGCTTGGCAACTAATGCTTAGACCAAGCAGTTTTAAATTAAAGTACAAAAGTAACTCAAATGCCTGCTACTAACAGTTATGCATTATTTTGTCAACAATACAATTGGAATTTTTTCCCTAACTATCGTCTTTGCTTCATAGTTGTAGATAGCGTAGTTAGCGCAAGTAATCACTTGTGCATGCTTGTGCTTAGGGCTCTGAAAGGACTGGAAGTAGGAAGCAGCTATAAGCATTAAACTAATAAGATAACTTACCGGGCAATGTCGCTCCTTGTTTGATTCCGACTTTAGCTAGGCCATTCAACAATCGTAGTCAGACATTTCACTTTAGAGTGTTTTTAATATATAACCATAAATATATTCAGGAATGGCTTATATTGTTGAATATTTCGATTTTAAATCTGCAAAGAAAGTGTAGTTCGCGCCTACAAAACTTTTCTCTTTGAGAATTTTGACAACTCAGTTTGGCATTTTTTTTTTTTTTTAATTTATTTCATGACCATGGATACAAGTCTCAGTTTGGCATTTATGACTGGGTTGCTATATAAAATAAAAATTCTACCATAAAATTTTTGGTAGGAATGCGTTCATAATACGGCAATACGATTACCGATTAGTAATTTTAACGTCCTGTTATTTTATAGTTGGTGCAACGCATTTTATTTAGCAATCGTTAAGACCCCCACGTCAGCGTTAAAATTTAGCGAACCGTGCTTACGTTAGCAGGTGGTTTGGTGCAACCCGCCCTAAGAAAAAGGCAACCGGAATGGGTCGGAATAAGAATAGAATGGGTGACAAAAGCAGAATAGGACTAATTTAAGAACATGGCAAAAAACGAATGGGACGACCCTAGACGATACCCCGAGCTGGTGTGGTGAAAAATATTATCTTATATAAGGGCCGGTAAAGACGGACTGCAACCCGACTGCAACATGTATGGGAACTGTACGCCGACAGTTCCCAATACTTCTATGAAGGGTACCTCTACCTTCCATAGTTCCCATACAAATTGCAGTCCGTCTGTATCGTCAGAGGATATAACATAACCCTTTGGTTATATCCTCTAAGGTATCGTCCCTAAGATGTTTCCTATTTTCTAGATACTACCAGTCAAAATAAAGCAAATTTTCAAAAACCACAATTTATTCAACAAAACTAAACTCCCGATCACTAGTCATCACTATTGACATAAATTGTACCGGACTGCCACAGACATTTAGGACAATTCAATTTAGACGACACATTTGGCCGTGACAAATGGTTCCAATTCGCCATCCCAGTGCACGAATCTCTTTTCCATTTTTTCGGCGTTTCCGTATTAAAATTTGACGTATCTCGAAGGTATTTTGTCAGCTTTTCGATTTTTTCCGCAGCCGCCATATTCGAGGTCTTGATAGAAGCTTGGGACTCCGACCCCGGGTACGAGACCTCGGTTCCGTTGTCGTTGGTGAGGTCCCAAGAGGAGGGGGTCGAGGCGGGCGTCGCGGCTGTAAAATTTCTCATATTCAACTCAGGCACCTATGGAAAAATGGAGGAGTTATCGATCTGAAAGTTTTTGACAAAGAACCTATGGATAAGGAATTAATTTGTTGCACGATATAATTCTATTCAGATCAGGATGTAGGGGAAGGGGGTAACACGAATATAGAAGGTGAAGTAGGTATATCCAACCAGCTAATTCAGATAGTAAGGAGTGTCCAGACGGGTAACATTTTTCACCAATCTGATTAAATTGTCCGATCAAATCAGGCCGTGCGGGACGCAAACGCCAATTTGGCTCGCCGGTTATGACCGATATTACCGATAAAATGGGGCGCGGACGCAAGAATACCAATTTGTGACGCTAGTATTCGTGTTTGGGGGCATTTTTTTTTTTATTTAAAGCGCTCAAACATAACCATAAATTTAAAATTGGTGAAAGTGGCCAAATTGGCGTTTGCGTCCGCACCGCACCACCCTTCACGACCTGATTTGATCGGACAATTTAATCAGATTGGCGAAAAATTGTTCTCGTCTGGACAGGCTTGTACTAATATGTTTATTAACAAACATGCTTATTGATAGAACTTTTTATAATGTAATGCAATTATTCGACGGCGACGGGCCCGTTTCTCAAAAGCTTGTAACTTGTAATACAAGCGGATGTCACTTTGACAGTTTTTGTTAGAAAGGGACTGTATTACAAGTTACAAGCTTTGAGGTTTGAGGAATATATAGTAACTTACACTTGGAGTCCACTTCCTCTCGCTCCGCGTTGACCCGGCAGCTCGGTGGCGCCATGAAGATCAGTGGTGATGTCGTGCTAGCGCTGCCCTCCATAAACAACCTCACGTTTTCGGCGAATTGGGGGTTTTTCTGCAAATATTACATTTTTGAATAAAAATAGAAGCAATAGATCACAGAATTCACAGAAAACCAAGGTTTATGTATAACAGTGAAACAAAAGTTCTGATAAATATGGCCCAATAAGAAAAAAAAAGTAACTCGCCTCCAAACACCATCCATGGTAGCCTTGGAGTAAGAGTAGACGTCACCGATAAGCTCCAAGAAAGTCGGCTGACGTGGTTTATGGGCATGTCAAAAGTAGGCCGCCTGAATACGTAGGCAACAGAGCCCTTAGCTTTGTCTTACCAGGCCCAAACAGGAGGGCAACCAAGGCAGCGGTGGCGTAATGTCATCGCCAAAGATTGAAACGCCTATGGGTTAGCGGAAAATGATGTCCAGGATAGAGCGAAGTAGGAAAGCGGATCCCTTCACAGTACGGGACAAATGCTAAGAGGATGATGATGATGATGATGATGATGATGAAGAAGGTATAACTCACCTGCCATTGCTCAAAACAGCTCCTGAAAAACTCGGTAGGATTGTCCCTGTTGCGGCTCATGATATGTTGGTTGAAGCACGCTTCGCAGAACACTTGTCCACAGTAGATCTTGATGTTGTCCTTTGGCACTTGGTGGCATGAGCCTGGAAAGAATAAAGTGAACGTTTACCCTTTACCAGGCTAGGGGATATATATTTCCCACATACGGTACTTCAAACATGTTCTCTTTTCGATGAGTAAGACTGACATTCGATTGTCATTTTTGAACTGCCTGGTAAAGGGTTAAGATGCCGTTATGACTCCCTAGATAAGAGTACCATTCGCCATTTGACGATAATATTTCAATGTCACTGTTAGTATTAGGATGTATATTATCAATGACTAATTTTGAGACTGGGTTCCAAAAGCAGACTGGCTTTTTTGGCAGAGCAGAGATTGGCTTTGGGAGCTGATGAACGGAATAAAACCGATATCTAACAGCATTTAGGCAAATAATCGAAGGAAGTGATTTGCGGTAGGCCGTCTGGACTGTCACGTATTATGTTCAATCTTCCTAGCTTGCCTTATCCGGCAATGGCGACTCCATCAACAATTATTATCCGGATTATGAAATGCCCTAATGTGGCTCGCAAAACCAAACTGTCTTGAAGATGCGGTCACACGATGCGCAATGGAGTTGTCCAGTCGAGTTGCGGGTGTATGTGTAAGAGGGCTTAGGTCGCGTCCTGCGGATATGACGCTTAGCATCTAGGTCTTCCAGACGCTGCTGCTCAAATACCAACTCTACTTTATGTCTCATGCAGAAACGCGGTGCAGTCACGTATTATGACATGACAATGAGCCAAAAGCTATCTCCAGGCTAATTTCAAAAAGGAAAGTGCTAAGAACGGAATAAAGCTGATTACTCACAGCATCTCGCGCAGCAGCTGTGGAACGTCTGTCCACAAATCTCCACCTTGTCGGCGTCGTTGACAGGCTGCAGGCAGCGGGCGCACATACATCGCTTGCCTTCAGTGGGCTGCTCCGAGGGCTTCGCGTCCGGCTTCGCTTCGGGCTTGGGCGATTGCTGCGCGCCTGTTTGAAACAATATCGTGACTTAAAAAGCCCATTTTCTCATGACATTTTTTAGTTTGTGTCAAGGATTATTTCTGCCTGCCCTGGATGGCTGCAACTATAGAGGTATCACTTCGCGATGCAGATCCTATACTCTGTATCGTCAGAGACGTATCGTTAGGTACTTAAATAAAAGTAAACAAATAATTCGTACATTTTCGGGTAGTTATAACATTTATTGGTTAATCAACCAAATACAAAACCACCTGGAACTGTCACTGAACGACCTGCATGACTTTAACCTACATTATTTGATCGTGTAATGTTTTCTTCTACCCTCAACTGGCTTAAGGAGCCATTTGAGGGTAGATTTTGTTTACTCTTTTTTAAATACCTAAAGATACAGACTATAGGCTGGAGATAGTGCTCGAGCGATGATGAGCGCGAGGCGTACGCGCTGTGATCGTCAGTCGTAATCAACCGCCACGCGTTGATTCCGAATCCATCCAATAGAGATCAACTGCCACCATTGCCACCTAAAGCTCGGTTTTCCTAGGATTGCGGTGCCGTCATATAGCGGCCATCTCCATACAAAATAATACGGCTAAATATGGATATCGTAGTATTTTGTATGGAGACGGCCGCTATATGACGGCACCGCTATCCTAGGAAACCAGAGCTTAACGTCAGATGCCAAAGACGTGATCCCGACATGAGATCCCATCCCACACATGAAATCCCTTAGACTTCATTAAGGTAGAGGCAATTATCGACCACACGGCTCAACGGCTCTTCAAGCATGTGTTAAAACTCATTCGATTGTTATTTTTAAACTGTCAAGTGTCAACCCTGAGACCCTGACAAGGTTTAACACCTGAAGGAATAGCAGAAAGAATAAACAAAGGTGTCTTACTTTCACTAGCAGTTCCCTGCGCCTTGACTCCCGGTGCAAACTGCATCCACCAGCTATCCACATGAACCTGAACATAGATTTAATATTGTAGCCCCCTTATTCATAAACGTTTACTAAAGTTGACAAGCCGATAATAATCGTGTCCCTTTTCGACGTATTGGTATGATGGGAAGGGACAAACGATTATTGTCAGCTTGCTAACTTTAGTAAACGTTTATGAATAAGGGGGTAGGTCAATAACCCCTTTTACAAGCTTTTTATTAACTTGCAATGTACCTAACTATGTATGTACGGGTCAAATGACCCACTTCCAGACTTCCAATGAAGCTGAAAAGTTGCATACATGTGTAAGTCGGATGACAATGCAATATTATGATACCATCGAGCTGATAGAGACAGGAGGTGGCCATAGGAACTCTCTGATAAAACAAAAAAGCTGATTCTGTTTGGGGTTTTTAGAATTGTCTCCATGAGTATTAGTTGCCTGTGAAAAAAAAGTACAGTCAGCGGTAAAAGCTTGTATCAAAAATGAAATATTTGCCAAAAACTTAATACAGTGTAAACACACTTAAGGCCCTTAACCCTTTACCAGGCTAAGGGATATATATTTCCCACATACGGCACTTCAAACATGTGTTCTATTTTCGATGAGTAAGTCTGACATTCGATTGTCATTTTTGAAATATCAGCCTGGTAAAGGGTTAAGCGAACTGTACCTGTGGAGTTTCGCCGCGGAGCCTCGCAAGAACAAACGTCTTGAAGCAGTCTTCACAGAAGACATGCCCGTAGAACACCTTCAGTTTCGCGGGAATGTGTCGGCAGATGCCTGAAAAATACGTTGGTAAAATTACAAGACGCACATATGTGGCAAGGCAACCCGTGCCCACAAAGTTTTCTGTTTGTGGATACAGTACGCCGTAACTCTTTTTGATTGGCGCGGAAGCGGGGCATACCCCATCTGCACCAATTCGATAGCTGCACTAATGTCCAGAATCATTGCTGCTAAGTAGGCCGGGGCTTTAAATGGATTAACAGACTTTCTAGCACGATGGCTTCTATGTACTATGTCAGATGAAGCTTCCATATCACACATTTCGCATTTGCATGAGATGCTTGTGGACGTGTGATCGTGTTGCTATGGAGCGAGCGAAAATCCAAATTCGAGAGTTAGCCTTTCTATCGAACTTGCATATTTAAACGATAGAGATGCAAATAAATGAAGTAGTTAATGGTTCGCAATGACATGCCGTCTGAACATGATTTGACTTTTCGCGGGCTTAAAAGCGTAGAATGCGTTATTGCCAGACTAAACTACGGTTGCAATCGATTTGAATATGATTCGGATCGATTAAAATAAAGATTATGGGAAATTGAATAAGAAGAGTAGGTACTATTAAAAAAATAAAATGAAAAATAAATGAATTGTTGGTTTTACTTACAGCACGTGCCGCACATCCTGTGGAAGTTTTGTCCGTCGATTTCAATTTTGTCTTTTTCGTCTATTGGTTGAAAACATCGTGCGCAGAAGCATTTTTTCGGTACATCTTGGGTTTTAGTCTCCATTGCGATAGTTATTATTAAATTTTGTTCAAAACGGGGATGTTGATGATGGATTAATTGAAAAAAATTAATCGGGAGTCTTCAAGCTGGTGGTGTGCCGGTTGAATAATGAGAATGACAAAATAAAGGAAAAACGATTCAAAGAATTTCGAAAAGCGAATTTGAAGATGATGTTCTTTGTGCCAGTAATCAATTTAATTAAAATCAATCAAAAAAAGGTAAGTAGTTGATAAAATTAAAAAAGAAAAAAAACTTATTGTTTGCTAAGTTGGACAACATGGATTATCGAGTGATTTATTACATTTGGGACTACACTGGCAACTACGCGAATGGATGACGTCAGTGAAATGTGTCAGCGTAACGGAAAGAATTTCTTAAATTATCTGTGGTAATTAAGTATTCGTTCTGTACTTGTTTGTTATGTGCTGTTATCATGTTTTTATCGAAAAGTGTTGTTTGTGAACTTATCTTAAGTTAATTCTACTCATATTTAGTGGTAAAGATATTTAGTTATCTTATCTAGTATAGTTTGCATGATAAGGAAGTTGTATATAAGTGTTATTGGAGGTTATAACGAATGCATTCCTCTGCCTTGATGAGATCATGTTTTCGAGTTTTTATGTTAGAATACTAAAAACACAGGCATAGTTAGTGATTTTATTGATTATTTCGGTATACTAGTTTATCTTTGGAAGCTTTATTCTACGCTCAAACACTCTTTTATCTATTTATAACAAATTGTAAATAGTTAAAAGATAGGTAGAGTAATTCCCCTTGAAACTGGGATTTGACCTTAGTAGCTCTTTATTTGGTGTTTTGCAACAGCCGCTAGTCCGTATAAAATTATCAATACCTTGACTTAGGTTGCTAATTGACATTATATATCTTCAACTGCATACAATACATAATACAACTGTGAAAAAGAAGTTAGGTACTGACTGACAGTATAGTTATGTAGTCACGTTTTCTGTATCTTAATGGTAATATAATTATAAACACACAGGGCTAAATACTCAAAAACTGAAAGCAGTTTTCATTTAAAATATAAGTTTATGTATACACCTTTTAATTTGGTTGTTTACATGCAAATTGTAAAAATAAATATGTAGGTATATAACTAGTTGTAAGCTAGCTATTTACTTATTATTTAACAAAATATACAACTAAACCTATTACAAATTAAAACTTATACCTAAACACACTCGATCAATTAATTTGCAATACTGTGACCACAACAATTATTTTTCTATCTCAAATAGTCGAATAGTAAACAGTATATATATTACAACTTTGTTATTATTTTTAATGTTGTCAAAAATATTATTTGTGAGTTTATTTAAGAACCAACAAATGTGGGTGATTAACAATTTTGGTGCCAACATGAATATGTTTTTTGTGTAAATGCATAAAAATAAATAAGCATGTATGTTGTTTTAAACAGTTTTGACTTTACAACGTCTATCTCATTTCCTGAATTTAGAACTTGAAATTAACATTAACTAATTGGTTAAATGGACTGGTTAAAACATGGACCAGATTAGTGCAAAATAAGGAAGAGTGGAGAAGATTGCGGGAAGCCTTTGCCCGAAGGCACACAGAATCGGTTATCATAGATTAAGGAAAACTATAGATATAGTATAAAAATGTATTTATAAATATAAATAAATAAAATTGGTTAAATAATAGCTGTTTGCTCTTTACAGAATGGTCCACCTGAATGTACAAAACAGCAAAATGTCCCGCCAAGAGAAAGCGAAGAGTGGCTTTGTAAGTATATTAGTTTGTTAGTACAAAAAAAAACTAAGCACTCGGTCACAGAATAAATAGTGCCGAAGTACTAGGTACAGAAGGTTCATTCTCTAACAAAGCGCATCTATTATGACAGATATGACCGCTAGGTGACGGTGCGCGGCAACTCTATGGCTAGACACCAAAATTGGTGTGGGTCGCACGTAATAGCGTCGCGCAGTGAGCCACACCTGACTCGGTGTTTCAGGTCTCGCCAATCCGGCACGCCGAGTATTAGCGACTCGGGTGACCCACTCTATACTCATAATCACACAGAAGGGTTGCATTAGATATGTATGGAAAATTTATGTTCTTTTTCTAAAACTTTATTTGGCAGTTCCAATCTGGCACAAAATTTGTATTCTGGTTATTCTAAAGAATGTTTGGACCGTATATCTTGTACTTGATCATACCATGGCAGGAATCAGGTACAGATGTGACAATTAAGAGCCAACGGGAGTGGTCATTTCTCCATACAAACGTACTCCTCGTTTTCCTCCGTGGTTTTTGAAGCTAGAGCAATGATTTTTTCAACACAGATTAATATTGTCAATATCTGTGTCGGACCGTTTTGCTTTTTTTGATATTTTTGTTTTTTAAGGCGCTAGAGCCCTTCAAAAATGGCCAAAATGGCCTAATTGACTATGCCGCAATGAGAGGCATGGCATTCAAAACTGATAACAATTAGCCAAAAAAGCAAAACGGTCCGACACAGATAATTTCATAGTCATTTAGATTTCCAAATTTGGTTACGATTGGTTAAGTTTTGGAGGAGGAAACAGAGGAGTACGAAACCTCGATTTTTGAGATTTTTACGCAGGATTTTTCGCCTTGTCCTTATCGCACTTCTTTTAGGTGCCGCTTCCGTTAGCGAGACGGGTATATTTACCTAAAATATTTAAAACTCAGCTCCTGTTTCGTCTTAAGAATTCGTTACGCAGGCGCGGTTCCGGGCGGCGCGTGAACGTTTTACATATAAAACGCTCACACCCCGCCCTGTAAACGCGCCTGTGTGACCGGAACCTTTACATCTGTCCTTAATTAAAACCATACATTGTCAGATCCGCCAGACACTTCTGCCAGAAACATCTGAAGGAGAGATCTTTACATATGACATATATTCCTAGCTATTGTATGCTTGTATGACAATTAGTATTGTCAATTAGATGCCTGTAGCAGTTCCATTTTGTTCCATTTTAAGTAAAAGACTCCTTCATCATAATTATACTTCGATTTTTTTAGCATTAAAAAAAGGTGAACATTATCGATGTCTTTTATTTAATTGAAAAACGCTTTTTAAAAATTATAGTGACCATCACTTTTATGAAAGCAAAAGAATGTAAATGAATGTTTATGATAAATAATCCATACTATACATATAATAATATAATAAAAAACAAAATATAAAAGCAAGCAGCCATCCATACAACTACTATTTTATCTAAAGTACTAACAAACACAATATATATTGGGGAAACCGATGCTCCTAAAGATAAAATACCGACTTTTAAAGTCGAGAAAAGAAAAAAATTCTAATATAATATAATAAAAGGAAGTCTGTCTGTCTGTCTGTCTGTTACCCCTTCACGCTTAAACCGCTGAACCGATTTAGATGAAATTTGGAATAGAGATAGTTTGAGTCCCGGGGAAGGACAAAGGGTAGTTTTCATTCAAGAAATCACCCTTAAAGGGGGTGAAAAGGGGAGTTGAAGTTTGTTTGTACGCAGATTGAATAAAATAATAGCTACCTACCGAAATTAATAATTCCACGATGACGAAGTCGCGGGCAAAAGCTAGTTGTTACATATTTGCTGTGACGTATTCAAGTGTTTTTCAATAAAAAGACACGTCAATTCAAGATCGCTTAGGCCTTCTTTCTAATGCTAAAAAAAACTAAATGTAGTAGATATGACTATTTCATAATTTAATAATGATGATGCAAAATTTAAAAATTATACACACAGCTGCTGCACACAGCATGGTATAATCACAGTATAATAAATAGTACTAACGTACAGTATGGACACTCCCTGCCTCCCGTTGAAAGTGCCGCCCACCCGCTCTCGGTTACCGCACAGTTACCGGCTGGCAAGGACGCGACGACGCGGTGCGCAGAGCGGAGGCCACGTAAAATATTCAAATATTTAACAAATATTTACAAAACCTATCAGAACACACTGAAAACAACACAATATCTATATGAACAAAAAATCATGTTTTCAACTTACGTAATATTTTTGTGGCCTGAATTTCCTTACAATAATGTTGTTACTTCGTTTATACTGATTCAAAATAGGAAACTATTGTATAAATCGAGCTTAGATACCCACCTTTTAACATACTTAATACGATTCTTATTTCTTCCTAATTTGCGCAATGAGTTTTGAGTCATTGAGGTCATCGAACTTGACAACAAAATGACGGAAACCCTAGCACGTCTTATCTCACTCACACAAGCATGGTACGCGTTCACCTACACGAGCTTAGACTGTGTGCGTAGGAACGCGTTTGTTTCATACATTTGATCGCCAGTGTCCGAGGTGTGGTATAATAATATACTCCGCCTGGTACTCTCTGCCCGTCTTTTCGTGGTCACGTGACTGACACAAGCCTACGTCATCATGCGACAGCGCTATATGATAATATGCGATAGCGCTATATAAAGTGGCAATGTTATTGTGACCAGGGGCGTATTTTGAAATTTCGCGCCCCGGGCCAATACGTTTCGCCGCCCCAGAAGTCAAGGAAGAAAAACAAAATGCAATTCGCCAGGGGCGCCATACGGCCGATATACCGCCCCTGGCGGATTGGCGCCCCGGGCCATGGCCCGGATGGCCCTAGGGTAAATACGCCCCTGATTGTGACGTAGGCTTGTGTCACTCTGGGAAGAGAAGACCATGTTCTATTAGACTATACTGTACAGTACTTTTAATTCTAGATACCTAATTTGACAATTGTACCAAAAATCAATTAGGCAGCAATTAATTAACTATTATAATATTATATTATTCAGCCTATATACGTCCCAACGCTGGGCGCAGGCCTCCTCTCAAGTCTCATGCGCGAGAGGGCTTGGGCTATAGTCCCCACGCTAGCCCAAAGCGGTATGGGGACATCACATACACCTTTGAATTTCTTATGTAAGAATTAGCTATTAATTAAAAAAATGAGGCACCTCTCTATCTGTATGACAAGAAGTTTAAGAACACTCCTTTTATGCTACTAACACAACAGATCAAGGTGTGTACATAATAAACACGTATTCACACGTTGCACCTTATTCCATAGACAGTAATGCTATAATTGTATAGATATTTTAGCCAGCTGTGCGACCTTGAGACGTGATTCACCCACGTTATACCGTGACTACACCCGATTAGACATGTATGGTTGGCATGACAGTAATCACTTAATTAGGGAAATATATTTATAAATTATAATTATCAGAGGTTGGAAACAGTGAGCGAAGTACCTAAGTAATAATGTAATTAGGTACGGTACCTAAATGTTAGAGATGCCACGAACAACTATTAAGCATTCGACCTATTCGGCCACTTTGCCGAATACTCGGTATTCGGCCGAATGTTGCCTACTATTCGGTCGAATACCGAATATCTGTTGCACCTGCCTAAAAAGAAAAATTACACAAAAAAAATAACCAAAAACTAGGTATATTTAATATTTAAAATGTGTTTTTGGAAAATAGTTAAATACGAAGGCACGATTTTGAGCATTTGTTGATTACAAAATATTTTGTTTTTATCATGGGTCTGATTTGATTGACTCTAACTACATTAATTAATTCTGTTCAATATATAAATATGTATTAGCAAACGTTGTGCTTTGTTGGCGAACAGTTTTCATAATAATTGTGACTCAAAATGTTCGCATGTCATGCCGAATTATCGGTCGCCGAATATTCGGTATCCGGCCGAGAGAGGGACCGAATATTCGGTATTCAACCAAATTCACTATTCGGGGCATCTATACTAAATATTTAATTTACTGTGCTAAAATGTGTCCGGCCGAATCCGAAGATTCGGTTTTGCTCTAGTTTCGGCCGAAACATGAATTTTATGCCGAAACCTGCAGAAACCGAAATTCCGGTCTAAGAGAGTTGGTTAGGAACGTCATAATTTCATAGAAGTTGTACTTTTAAAATAAGGCCAAGCGCGCACTACGATTTTAATATTTGCGACACGATTTTAGAATCTCGCTGTAATATGTATGTTATATATTTTTTGTCGTATATATAAATACATATCTACGTTGCATTTCTGCGACAAAATTATCGCACAACAAAAAGTAGTGCGCTTGGCCTAACACTTGCACAGTCTGTGCTATCAAAATCGCTGCCAACTTAGCTTGGTCTAACGGCGCGATTCGGGAAATGAATTAGAGATTAACTAGATACGATATAGTAAAGATTATCTTTACTATAGATGGTCAAGCAAATCTTGTCAGTAGAAAAAGGCGCGAAATTCAAATTTTGTATGAGACGATATCCCTTCGCGCCTACATTTTTCAAATTTGCCGCCTTTTTCTACTGACAAGATCTGCTTGACCAAGTTTATTTCATATCTAGTGAATCGCGTAATGGCTCCTCTACACGATGGGCCAGCGCCGGCCACTCCAAGGGACGCATTTATGTGATATTGCTATCTCATTCTACCGCATGGCTGCGTCCCTTGGAGTGGCCAGCGCTGGCCCATCGTGTAGAGGAGCCATAATTCATTTCCCGAATCGAGTCGTAACTCTATTAGTGTGCTATCTGTACCTGTACTGTATCGTGACGATAACTGCCCTTATCTTGCAATACTACAGTTTTCAGGTGACAAGCATATAAAGCACCCGGATAATCGGTATACACCTACGGTATACGCTATACCCGGTTTTTGTGATATTGAGTCGAGTTTTTGAAGTGTGAAAATATTTTGGATAAAGCGTGAGAATTATTAAGTGTGTGATTTTGAGTTAACATATAAATTGATCCGTTTTTGCCCTTATTTTACAATAGACTGATAATATCTTACCCCTAAGGCCAGCGGTTCTCAAACTTTGGTGACGGAACCCTTTTTGGAAAGCGAAATACTTATATGCAATTTTAAGAAAAATTTAGTAACATATAGACAAGCTGGGTTTTGTGTTTAGGTTTAGAGCACATTTTGATAATGGCTGCCTCAGGCTGTCGTAGTTAATTTAGTAGATCTCATTAAAACGCCCACGGATATAGTCCTATACTAGTTTAAATTTTTCTGTACTTTTAACTCTGTTTTTCCATCACCATGAAATCACGCGCATAGTAAAACTAGTGAAGCATAACCACACAAATTTGAACCTTCATCCATTGTTTTATGTTTTAAAATTAAAATTGACAGGAAAATCCGACCTTGCTCTTATCTGTTTTAAATACACTCTGTTTTACGGTCACTGTGTTTACTGTTTAGGTAATGAATGTCCTTAAAAACGGTATTAATGGTTCCCTGATCATTTCATTTGCTTCCATGTTTGCGATATGTACTCATATGAAATGTAAAATAAATAAATAAAATGATTTCTAGGGCTTAACATGGGCTGTTGTATTGTATGTACATAGTATAAAATGGTATGCAACTCACTTTATAAGTAAAATTGCACCTATCGCTGGCCCAATTACAGGGTTCTATGTTTCACGTTTACCGAACTGAAATTTGAACATTGTCATTCATATAGTCCGTTTTTTTAGCATTAGAAAGAAGGTAAGCGTCAAGATGACGTCTTTTTATTAAAAAACACTTTTTAAAAATAAGTCACAGCAAATATATAACAATTATAAATCATATACGACTATTTACATTCTTTTGCTTTCATAAATAATATAAATTCATTTTTAAAAGCGTTTTTCAATCATTTTCAATAAAAAGACACGTCAAGATTGTTTACCTTTTTTCTAATGCTAAAAAAACGAACTATTAAGTCGAATCTTGAAAATGTAACATAGAAATTTGTAATATTGAGCCAGTGCTATGTCACTGAGCCAGTGCTAGGCCATCTCGCGCTTTTACTAAAACTAAACGTGTATATGCCGTGTATGTACATATAAACTGTTTTTATAACCCAAATATAAAACGATAGTTCGATTGGCCCAGCTACACAGTCTGACTCGTTTTGTATTACTAAAACTGATTGTTAAATTGGGTAGATTAAGGCCCAGTTGCACCAACCACATTTAACAGACTGATTAACGTCAAACAGCATCAGTGAAGTAAGAAATTTCCCATCCAAAAAAAATTTGCGAACGCTTTAACGGTGACAAACGGTTTGGTGCAACCGACCCTAAGTAGTAAATTGGCCAATTTAACTGACAATTTACTCATTTTACTTTCTGAGATGTAAAACAAACTTCAACCCGTTTAATGTTAAATTTCGAGAGTAACAACATTCACAAGACAATAGTTAAAGATTAAGCAAATTTCTACACCCAAGAATCATAAAATCGGGTCATTTTACATAGAAACTTCCATAGGAATATCCCGTTTTCGTTGCTCTCTGGTGTACCGGTGTTGCATTGTTTTGTAAACAAATCGCCGCTTCCTTAGATTATGCTTGTTGGTAAACCAAACCGATCGATTATGCAAGCGTATAATGTAAATAATGTTAAAGGCTGCACGGTTTTGGCAATTAGGCATGGATCTTAATTAGTTTTGTTGGGCATTTTCCGCAAAACGACAACCACTGTGCCTATTTTGCGTGAAACGAGGTAGCGCTACTCTAACCACCCCAGCTCGTCCACGAAACCTAGCAAGGTCTTCAGGTTGCTAACTGCCTCCTTCAGTGTGCACGGCCTATAGTCTGTATTAGGGAATGCAAATCGGTTATTTTCGGTTATTTTTTGTATGGAAATTATCGGTTATTAACCGAAACCGCGGTTATTTCCATACAAAAAATAACCGATTTGCATTCCCTAGTCTGTATCTTTAGGTATTTAAATAAAAGTAAACAAAATCTACCCTCAAACGGCTCCTTAAGCCAGTTGAGGTTAGATGAAAATTGAAAACATTACATGATCAAATGATGTAGGTTGAAGTCAGGTCGTTCAGTGACAGATCCAGGCGGTTTTGTATTTGGTTGGTTAACCAATAATTGTTTGTTTACTTTTATTTAAATACCTAAAGATACAGAGTATTGGTATTTGCTGCTTAATACGGTCGAAAGTATTAATTTATGACCCATTTCGTACCTTGTCACATCAATCAATATGAAAGTCGTTTGTGCGTTTTTTCAGTGTCTACACACACATATAAAGGAACTTTTTTTATATATTTAGATAAGGAGATATTTTGAAACGCAATGATACTGTATTTTTATCGTTCGTTGATAATAATAAGATTAGGTATCTCGAACAATGTCCTACTTTAGTTGTCATTGATTACTCACACCGGACGCATTGCAACAGTTTGAGAACCCCGTCGCTAAAACTATTTTAATTGTAATTTTATAAAATTTGCTCGACATGTGTCGATCTGTATAGAATGTTGCGAATATTTGGATCCGCATCCGCAACCGCGGAACTTCCGCATTATTTTCAACATCCGCATCCGCATAAAATCGATGCGATGCGAACAGGCTTGTACAGAAACGTCTTAGAACGTCGTCATTACCTATAACGAAATCATCTAGATCCAGAAAAGTCGGCCAAATCACTGTTTATTAAATATGTATAACGCTCTTCTTCATCAATCAATCTTGCTCAAATACTAAACGATTCCTTTTTTATAGATAAAAATGACTAAAATGTAATAGTTGATGTTTTTTAAGTACCTTTTAAATATGCATCCGCGGATGTCAAAAAATCTACATCCGCAACATCCCTGGTTTAGAAGATCCTCAACAGGAGCATTGCGTAACGCGAGCGCACGTGTATATAGGTACTCCTGTTGGTTCTCTTAGAGTCCCGTGGGAGTTTTACTTATTACTAAATTGACAGTTCGATTGGCTCGATTTCGTTGATTAGTCCGATCGAGTCCGATCCAAGGATTTTACTACAAAATTTGCAGCAGAATGTTGGATAGAAAATTAGCTAATAGAACTGTCTAGGGTTGTAAAAAAACGGTTTTTTTTCTGACTTTAAAAAAAACATGAAAAAAAACCGTGAAAAAAAACCGTTTTTTTCCTGGAGTACGTTTTTTTTCTGGAGTACGTTTTTTTTCAAAAGTATGAAAACTCAAAATTTGCAAGGCAGTCAATACTTTTATACGGTTGTTTTACTTGTTTTAGACTTTATGTTAACCATTAAACCAATTTAATTTAACAACTTTGATTAATAACAACATAAATGAAATCTGTAGTGGTAGTTATCGCAATTTACTGTTGGCAACACCAACGCCTCTCGTCGCCGCATCGGGGAATTCAGGGATTCCCCAAAAATTACTTAGTTTTAAGTTACTTATATAAATAAATCACGAAAAACCGTTATTGTGGCATATTTTTGTTCATCTGAAAAAAAACCTAATTTAGAAAAAAAAACCATGGTGCCAGGTTTTTTTTCAAGTTTTTTTTCATAAATTTTGAAAAAAAACATTTATTTTTTTTTCTATTTGCAACCCTAGAACTGTCATAAGCAATAGAGCTTACTTTTGCTGCTAACTGTACTATAGGTACCTACTGATTTTCAACAAGACCCTTTACAAGAGAAAACCGTGTAAACTAAATATTTACTGTCGAACTATACATATGTATTTATTACAATATGTACATGTGTGCCAAAACTTTTCAAATTAGAACTTTTCATAATGTGTTTTGTGATATGTACTAAATTGTGACTTGATTGTGTAAACTCTAACGATGGACGAAAGTGAACAAGAACACGTGAAAAAGTACAAAAGTTTGCCGAGGTTAAAAAGGAAAGAGACATGGCGGAAGAGCAGGGTAAGCATACTTTTTTAAAGGGGCCCACTGATTACTAGTTCGCCGGACGATATCAGCCTGTCAGTTAAACGCAAAATTTGATAGATCCGAACAACTCAGGCCGATATCGTCCGGCGAACTGGTAATCAGTGGGCCCCTTAAGAGAGACACCGAGTGTATTGTATTTATTGTATTGTAGCACGGGCAGGTTTCCGCAACTCGATGTCTAGTATTAGACTAGCGATTCTAAAAAGGCCGTCGTCTACAATAATGATACAACGCAGTGCGTGTATAACACCCAGTGTCATTTAAAAAGCCAAATACAGCGCCTGATGTTCTCATCTCGAGCGAACTCAATTACGTAAACACATAAAATTACAATAATACTTTAACACCATTTTAACACGTGTAAACATAGGTAGAAATATTCATAAAACTTTTCAACCGCTTCGCAATTGACCAGAATAGTCTAATCTTTTACTACGCACACTCATGGTATAATAATATACTCCGCCTGGTACTCCATTCCCGTCTTTTCTAGGTCACCTAACTGACACGGGCTTACGTCATCATGCGACAGCGCTATATGATAATATGCGATAGCGCTATATATAGCGGCCATGTTGTTGTGACGTAGCCCCGTGTCACTCTGGGAATGGAAGACCATGTTTTATTAGACTATGCGCACACTTATGTCTGTATCTTTAGGTATTTAAATAAAAGTAAACAAACAATTTGTACATTTTCGGGTAGTTATATATAACATTTTTTGGTTAACCGACTAATTACAAAACCGCCTGGATCAGTCACTGAACGACCTGACTTTAACCTACATTATTTGATCATGTAATGTTTTCATCTACCCTCAACTGGCTTGAGGAGCCATTTGAGGGTAGATTTTGTTTACTTTTATTTAAATATCTAAAGATACAGAGTATAGGGCGGATACAGACGGACTGCAATCCGACTGCAACTTGTATGGGAACTGCACGCCGACGTTGTAGTTGGCGTGCAGTTCCCATACAAAGTTACAAACTGCAGTCCGTCTGTATCAGCCCTTACGAGTATACAGGATGGCCAAAAAGTAAAAGTTGCTCAGTATAATCCCAAAGCCTCCCTGGCAACGGGAATGCACTTATTTTTTGGCCACCGTCACAGAATAAATAACAGTAATACTACCGTACAGAAAGGACACTTCCTATTACAACACCGAAGTTTAACAGCGATTCAGGGTCGAATCATGATATCCCTTTCTAACTTATGGCACCATCCCTTTCGACTATAGGGTTGTCAAAATTCAAGTGATTATCTTATCTGTGGCCGTGCACGCAAAGGGGCGTCAAGTGGTGCCAACCCTATTGCTCGGAGCAATGCTGAGCCGAACGGAGCTGAGTTTGCCCGAAGTCAGGAGTGGCCACCCACGGTGACCGTGTATAACGTTTTGCGAATGGGCCAACGGCACTGACCTACCGCGAGCATATGATATCATCATCATCATCGTTTTTAATAACGCTGACCTCATTTTGGCCCGTTTTCAAACAATTTCTTGGTAGTGAAATTGTATAGTATTAAAAGGTGTGTGTTTAAAACTTAATTTGCTTGTGACTTTATTAAGTGACAGTTTGATAGTCGACAGGAGACATACTTTATAAAGTACTGTATGTTTCCGTAAAGAAAACAGATTTTACAGGACATATGGTGCTACTTTACTGCACTAGTGCGATAATTAGCACATGTACGTGACTATGTCGAAAATTTAAAGGGCCATATGTATTATTATGTAGGTATGTTCTGTAAAACGTTGTATGATACATGTGCGAATAGGTAATTCGCAACTCGTGTTGCCAATTTATCACCACTCATTGCGGATTTACTATTTTTCGCACTTGTATCGTAATGTACTTTATGTACTATGTATTATAAAATTCAAATTCAAAGTTTATGTATTATTAAATGCAGACATGATATTATCAGTCAGAAAGAGTCAGAATGATGTAATGTTTATATTACTTTTAAGAATTCATATTAATAATTAACTCTAATTTTTTTTTTAATGATATATTTAGTCCAGCTATTTAGTCCATCTCTTTCACCGAGCTAAGTCTACTTAAGTAGTTTATTTTTAATTATCTACATCATAATCTCATACTCATCGAACTTTGTCATCGCTTAATATTTTGCATAAAAAAACACCGCAATTCTCCAATGATCCATGACAATGACAAACCGTCATATTTCTATAAAGACGTATGTGCAGTACAAGTTATAGAAAACATACGACCTTTTGATATTTACAGTAGCGTGGGTGTGGTATCGTTTACCCGTTTTTAAACATCATTATAATTCGTGCCAATGTCAACGGCCTCTGACTTTTGGCTACAAAGAAATATCAACCTTATGCAGTAAATAATAGAACTTAAATTCTAATGATCTCAGTTGTCACTTGTGTCCTTTTGGTTTTGGAGTGGACGGTTGTATCATCAACAAATAAAGTGGCGCGCGTCTATAAAGGATTAACTACAATTGCTTTTTATTTTATATTAGACTCTATTTCAGTAATAATAAAGTTCAAAATGCTAGTTACTCTAGTCAGTATGGCAGTTTGTGTTGTGGTTTTGTTATAATGAGCTTATGTGATTGTAATAGAGTTTAAACTTGCATGACACTTTATTTTATAGACGCAAATTGATGTTGCCAGCTCGGTAATGAAGAAGCCTAAAATGAATAGTAGTTTTCATTGTAATTTAAATCGTATGCCTTAAGAAATACAGTTGCTAATCTGTCTGTATTTGTTTGTATTTTGGGAATGTGTCAAAGAGTGGATGACAAGATTGACAAGTGATGAGAGACTGTTTCCTACTGTGTTTTTTAGGAAAAGCACCAATATTTAACCCTTATGGAAGTATCATATTGAATAAAGACAACAATAGTACCTTTTGCATGATAATGTCACAATTTTGTTACGCATTACAGTAGCAATGGAAATGTTAAAGTACCTCAACTAGTGCCAAATTATTTTTCCACCCATTTCTTCGAATCCAAGCAATAACACTTTACAAAATGTCATATCCCCTACGAAGATACATCTAACCGTTCAATAATAAACCTTATTTAAATTATAATACAGTCTAGAATCGATAAACCTGTTGTTTGCCTCAGTACATATGTCAGCACTCAAATGTGTACTCATCTACATCTATTTTAAACTATGGCATAATACACTTTAAATTCCAAATAGTCTTAACAACATAGAATTGAGATGAATGTTAAGACATTTTATGATATAGTAAGATTTTGCATTTGTATTTTAAGACACGTTTTGAGTTGTTCTCGTTGCTTGCATATATAGTTGCTATTCACTGAACTAGTAGGTAGAATCATCTGTGCCTTCAGATAGCTCAGCCAGTGTTGCCAACAAAATGGAAAATTTTGGTGCCAAAGCGTGTGAAAATATGCCAGATCTGGCATCATTTATGCCAAGTTGGCAACACTGAGCTCAGTCACACCATAGAGAAATATAATTAAAGAAAGAGTGGTAACTCTATACATCAGTTTTCTTACCAAAACGCGAGTTATTTCGTAGTCGACATCTAGCATCAAGTAGCGGAATTTATCACAATTACCTACTGCTTTTTTGAGGGCCACAAAGACGGTTTTGCATTGTAGCATTTGTAGCCCCGGGCCGCAAGATGAATTAGATTAAAGGTGACGTTCGAAGGCTATCTATCTATACCAGGCGGCTTAACACGGTCGCGTTTTTATCCCTTGTCACCATGCCTGTCACGTTCTAACAAGTATGTAAGTGCGAAAGGGACGCGCATAGTGATAGTCGATAAAAATGGAACCGTGCTGAGCCCGCAGGATAGGGCGCCCTGGTGGAATGTCATCGATCCCAATGCGCCCTCACGAACGGCAAAGAGGGTGAAACGCCGGAGTGGGTTTAGTGGGTAGGGCCAAACTCTTTCCCCCCCTCTCGCCAACAGAGGGATAAGGAGTGGCGAGTCCCACACCGTGCGTAAATGCATTCCCACTCCGTCAAAAAATAAAGGATCACCTGGTGGGCCACCTAAAGAAGATCAGCGGGCCGCAGGTTGAGAGACATAATTTTTAGCTTGTAAGGTTTTTATAATAATATGTATGCTAGTTTTAAGGTATTTATAACTATGGGCCAATAGTTGCCAGAGAATAAAATATTTTCATTTCATTTCATATTAGATGGAGCATTTTCCTAAAGGGGTTATTAACACCGGATACTTTGCTGTCTTGATGCTAAGAGGGACAAGGAGACAAAACAACTATATCTTTCCGTGCAAACGTGTAAATTGATAAATGTAATAACCCCTTAAAACAACTTGCGATCACCACACCAATGGAGCTTAGAATGGAGCATATATATATATATATACTAATGTAGGTTAAGTTCATAAATAAGCCTAGCGACCTGCCCCGGTTTAGCACGGGTTACACAAAACCTTAATAAATTATACACCTTCCCCAAGAATCACTCTATTGATAAATGAAAGCCGGATGAAAATCCGTTCAGTAGTGAGTTTATCGCGAACATACATACATACAAACAGACCGACGTGGCGGGTGACTTTGTTTTACGAGTATAAGGTGTAGTGATCTAGGTGAAAATTTGGCTTCTGTCACAGAATAAATAATAGTACTAATAGGTACAGAAGACCCACTCTCTAACAAAACGCGTCTGTTACGATCAGGACAGATATGGCCGCTAGGTGGCGACAGCGCCACGCGCGGCTTATGGCTAGCCACCAAATTGGTGTGGAACGGATCTACTTTTAGCTACCTGTAGCAAAGCGACGAAATCGCGGAGTGAGCCACGCCTGCTTCTGTTACATTAAAGTGGTGTAAGGATGTAACTTTTTCGATTAAAGGAGGTTTCGCTTAATTCATCTTCCTCTCGTAGTCCGGGCTTTTTGCCACAGCTCGTGGAAGCCTGGGGTCCGCTTGGCAACTAATCCCAAGAATTAGGTTAGGCACTGGTTTCGTTTAACACGTTGGATAAAAATATATTTCTAGAGGCCACACATACAATGGTTGTCTTGACTCGTTAGCTCGCGTTTAATAAGAATATGTATACATACGTTTATTTAGTATTTACTTTAGTATATATTCGCGCCTCATCCCGTCCACATGGCTTCCAACGAATGGGGCTCGAGACTGCGCGACAGCGTCGTCAGATTGAGTTGTGTGGACAGGATGGATAGCTTGAAAGTGACTGCGAGTGATAAAAGTGATAAAACTGATAGAGTTAGAGAGAAATCGCCTTTTTCGGTGAGTTAAAATTAAAAAAAAAATATTTTTTATAAATGAAATTATACAGGGTGGCTAAAAAATAACTGCATTACCGTCGCCAGGGAGGTTTTGGGTCCGACACTATCGTATTTGCTAATTGTCTGTAAATATTTAAATATATTATACTCGGGACCGAGGACCCCTATATTTTTGGAGCTCTAGGGATAGTAGGGTTCTTAAAAAAATTATACAGTTTTCTAAGGGTATAGTATTTTTTGAACTCAATGGATAGGATGACAGCTGTCTAATAGAGGCTTCTCGTGACCAGAGGGCTGGCCACTATTTCGCCCAGCGTATTAGTATCGCAATACAGCGAGGAAATACGGCCAGCCTTCTGGGCACCTTGCCCGTTGACGGCGATCTGAGCCAAATTTTTTATCTGTAGGATTTTTTGTATACTTAAATAGTAAGTTTTATTATGTTTGTTTATTTCTTTGTTTTTGTGAATAGGTTAATTCGCCAGTAACTGGCCACCTGTTAGTAACTGACCACTCTAAACTAAAAAAGAATTCTATTCACCTATAAACATAATTCATTTTAGTATAAGGTGGCTTGGTGGCTAAGTTATTGAAAGCTGGCCAGTTATTGAAACTTTATACTACAGTCAGCAGCAGAAGTCGCTATACACTCCAGGTGCTCAAAGAGAGGTAAACGTTTAAACTGTCAAAAAGTTGTTGACTGTCATGGTAGTATTTACTTGTGAGCGCTCAACGTGTCACAAATATCTTAACAGTCGCTATTCATTAATTTCTACACTTACAACAAGTCATTGATACCTTAGCTGCCAAAAAACCACTGGTATCTAAGCGGTCAACGTGTCAAATATATCTGAACAATATGGAAAAATAGACGTTAAAAGCATACAAGTATGGTCGAATATTGAATGAAAAATAGCCTTAATTACAAGTAAAGCGTTTTGACAATCATCGAAAGCAGTACAGTCTTGTCATCACATACATCTATCTCACGTTTTGCTCTTCAACCATTTGATGTAGCTTTGAATTAGAGTGATATAAAGTTATTAATGTAACTGTGGTGTCCTCGTATTTCAGCCCGTACAAGATTAGAACATTGAGCTTTATTGCTTAATATAAAAGTCCAGTTTTAAATAATTGACCTGATTATGATACGTTATGACTAAAGTTCTTTGGTGAATAAAAACGAAACAGCAGGCTCAGGCATACATTTTCGCCGCGCGGTAGAAAGAGAGGAGAGACCTTACGCCTTACGCCTTACGCTGTCTCGAGTTTATCATTCTTTCCCCACCTCAAAAAATGCACAGCGCCGCTAAAGAAGTTTTCACTTTCAAAACGTTCGGGGTTCCATTCCCGAGCTGAGTACAATTTTTTTTAATGTATGAATGCAGTTTTTATTGTTACTAAAATCGATGACATATATGGTTCCTTAGAAGAGATCGGTGTATATCTTATAGTTTCAGATTTTTTCATACTGACCGATCTAAATGGGCCACCCTGTATAGTATATTATTTTAGTACAATAAGCGCCACTTGCACCATCCCACTAACCCGGGGTTAAGCAGTTAAACCTTTGACCTACTGTCAAATTGTACTGGTAACCATGGTAACTCCAGATTTAATCGGTTAACCCCAATGAAGGTTAACCCCGGGTTAGTGAGATGGTGCAAGTGGCGCTAAGCGGGCTAAATATAGTTATTTGTTTTACAAGGTGGCAAAGTTGTTGTTTAACCGCTCGTGCTAATATTGATACCCGAGCAAGCGAAAGATTCCAAAATTGAACCACGAGCGTAGCGAGTGGTTCGAAAAATGGAATCTTGAGCGTTGCGAGGGTTTCAAAGCACGAGGGTTAAACAAAATTTGCCCCCGAGTGAAACACAAAATTTTTCACCACACCAACCCGAAGCAAATATTAAATGTAAAATATCAAACAAAATCAAACCAAATCAAATCCAAATGAATGTTATTAAGTATTTATCATCCAAAATCATCATTTAAAAGTCAATTCTACCAGCAAACATAAGAAAACAACTCAAAATTTGCATTTCATTACTTTGCCTCACATGTGAATAAGATGCAACTTTGCTATCAGTTTTTGAAGTGCAAAGTAAGCCTTTCCGAGCTGGTGTGGTGAAAAATATATTAACATATATATGATCTACGGTTTGGTACTCGGAGGTTTGGAAGAACGGCCGCCTATGACAGTTATAATCTCCTAGTGAGTATTATATTCTTTGGTTATAATAAAAAGCGATCATTCTCGTAGAACCTACTTATTTATTGTCTAAGTTTGACACTTGACGATAAAATACTTCTTTAAGAAAGGAGGTGTCAATTCGTAGCTGCTACAGTATTTTTTTTAAAGTTAAACAGATAAAATGTTGATGCTTAGTTACCATTGAAATAACAACTGCTTAGCAACTCGTGGCATCCTGGCTGCTGACGTGCGTGATTGGCAGTGCGTGTAGGTATTAATGACAGCAGCTCGAATTTGATTGCTTAGTTACCACTGACTTTCTAACCGTTATTGTCATTGTGATTAAATAAGGGTGTATGTGTTAAAGAAAAACTCAGAAGTTAAGATATATGTGACGAACTGAAAGCCTACGTGAAAATGACAACTTAGATGTCCTTATTTTTGTGACGATTGAAGTGTATATGTTTTCTTGGACACCTTGCCCGCTCAAATATATCTGATGCTGACTGTACAATGAATTCTGTTTATAGTTGAATAGCATTCATTTTTAATTTAGGGTGGCACGTATTGGCCGGTGGAAAGTTATTGACCGGTGGCCAGTTATAGGCCGGTGGCTAGTTATTGACCGGTGGCTAGCTATAGACCGGTGGCTAGTTATTAAAAATAAATAAAAATAAAATAAAAATCATTTATTTCAGGTTACCAGGACCCATATTACATCTACAAAAAATAATAATAATTAAATTAAATCAAATTAAATTAAATTAAATACATTTACAAACTAAGTACGCTACAAACATTTACAAATAACAAACAACATACAATACAAATACAAATTACACATTATTAGCGACACTAGGTAAAAATCATCACTTTGTCTGGCCAGTGATGATTTCTACCCAGTGCTTTGTCATGGGGCAGTCCAAGCGCTCAGCGAACATGCTCAGGGTGGTGTTGGAGCTGCCGCGCACTCTGTTCAGCAGAGACGCTACTCTCTTCCTTCTGACGGCGTGGAAGCCATCAGTGCGCGCCTCTGCGAACATACCTGACGCACTGCAGCGTCGCGGCAGCTTCATCAGCATCCTGAATATGTTATTGTACTGTACCCTGAGCGTATTGTAAGTGCGCTGAGTATGACTCACCCACAGGCTGCCACTGTAGAAGGTTTGGCAATAAGCCCTAAATAATATTATACTTCCTTCGTACAGTCAACGGTAAAAATATGGGTGTACAAATCATCTCAAAAATATGTCCCATAACTCTTATGTCAGTGAATTAAGAACTATGGGACATATTTTTGAGTAAGTTGTCTACACCCATATTTTTACCGTTGACTGTACACTGAGCGAACCTGCGAGCAATCATGTTACCTCGCACAGACAAGGCCCTCCTCTCCCTCTCTATATCCGAATCATCTCGCAAGTCCGGCGTGACCATGTGCTCCAGATATTTAAACTGGTTCGCTACCTTTAGGGGAACGCCACCCAACATTACCAGAGGTACAACTGTAGGGTTATATTTATTCGATTTAAATATCATAACTTCACTCTTTTTTTGTCGTAGTTATCTCAGGCCATGTTGTTCGGCATAGTTCTCACATTTATTAACCAGTTGCCTAATTGCATTGATTGAGGGCCCCAGCAGCACCATGTCATCAGCATAGCTAATGTTATTGATGCTGACACCGTCAATATGACATCCTACATGCGTGCTGCTGAGCTCCTCGATCAACTGGTTTACATAAAGGTTGAACAGAATAGGCGACGACAACCCCACTTGTCTGACACCACACCCAAGCCTATACTCGTCGGACATAGGCTGGTGACCAGTCATTGGCCGGTGGCCAGTTATAGACCGGTGGCCAGTTATTGGCCGGTGGCCAGTTATTGGCCGGTGGCCAGTTACTGTCGAATTACCCTAAATCCTGTCTCAAAAAAATATTCCTCTTTCTCGTTCCACAGCTGGACACATGGTTCGGCCGGCCGAAGAAGGGCGGCGGCATCGAGCGCGGCTACGACACCGTGCCACGCGCCGAGCCGAGCCGCGCCGAGGATGAGGAGCCGAACGCCGCCAACGAGTACACCAGCAAGATAGACGCACTGGACGACACACAGCTGCAGAGGAGGTTCGAGGAAATGCTGGTGAGAATTTTGACAACCCTACTCAGTTTTGACAACCCTAGTGTTTTACACTTTTGACAACCCTACTCAGTTTTGACAACCCTACTCAGTTTTGACAACCCTACTCAGTTTTGACAACCCTACTCAGTTTTGGCAACCCTAGTGTTGTTTTGACGGCGCGCGCGATGATTATTCGGGTCCGATTGGCTCCCGACGCTCTAAAGACACTGCGCGACCGGCGGCGGCGGCGGTAACCATAAGTGGGAACGAAAGGTCGGATCGCTGTGTCTTGCTCCACCAACCTCAACTAGGTCGCCGCCACCGCCGGTCGCGCAATGTCGAGGCCGGGCCGTAAGCTTAAGACACAGGCAGAGAGAGAAAAAGCGCGCTCATTCGATAGAGAAGGACAATGTGATTGGTTGTCAAACAACGATTCTGTTATGTGTGCTCTTTAGAATCTTCAAAATGACTTGTAAATATATAAATAACCTTAATAAAAGGCTAATTAGCAATAAATAACACTTTCTATCAGTTTAAAAGGTTAAAAAATAGTTTAGACCCACTTACACCATTCCACTAGCCCGGGGTTAACCGGTTAAACCGTTAACCCAGTGTCAAATAGTTCTGGTAACCATGGCAACACCAGGTTTAACTGTTTAGCCCCGGGTTAGTGAATGGGCAAGCCCTAAGGCAGTTAAAAATTTGTGATCTTCCCTTATCCGTTGCAACTTGTCTAAAGTTTGAAGTTGCAGGTTTGGATCGAGAGTTGTAGTAGGTGGCGATCTGGCGATCACAGTGATATGGTCGCATTGATACATAGGCTTAGGAGCCTTATATAGCCCCTAAAATGAAGAATGAACTTGTCTAAAATGTATGTACATATACCCAATTGTTATTTTCAGTCGGACATGAATCTCAGTGAAGAGAAGAAGGCGCCACTCAGAAAATACTCGCGGGACCAGAAGAAGAAGATGCTCGTCGCTTACAAATTTGTCAACGCGCAGGTAACAGGACTTAAATCATAATCATACCAAAGAGAATTTGAAATAGAGGAATATTGTCAAAGTAAATTGTGTAGTCAGTACATTTTTGCCCTCGTAAGCCGAATAGCGGTATCTCAAAAACAAATGACGTTGAAAATTGAATTTTGAGATAAAAAATGTAAGGTATATGTTTTTTTTTTTTTTTTGAGATACCTACCGCTAATTGGATTAGCAGGGTAGATTTACTGCCATCATTCGACACAAATGATTAACAGTTTTAGAACGCCATTTGACTTTGATCTTTATTTTTTCACTGATATGTGTTAAATTTGTAAAATGTCAAAAGTATCGCAAATATCGCAATCTAGTCTTAGTCTTAGCTTTTCACATCACCTATGAGGAAATCATTTTCATTTTCATTATGCAAAAAAAATTGTGTCCTAGAACAGAAAAGCGCCACTTACATCCCTCCTAGCGGGGAAGAAAAAGTCCTTTTTCGAACAGGTGATGTGAAAAATACGTTGTGTACCAACTTGACTTGCTAAATTAACATGCTAAACTTTTCCATTACAGGAAGGCCGATCAAAATTCGAAAAGCCGTCAGACTACGTAGCCTACCTTAACCAGCCTGAACTCTCCGTGGGCAAGCTCCACAGTTGTCTAGAAAACCTAAGGATAGCCCTAACTAACAACCCCCTATCATGGATAGAAGAATTTGGAACGAAGGGCATCGAGAGTATATTGACTACGCTGAATCTGTGCTATACCAAGTAAGTTTCGACCTTAAATACATACTAATAAAGTTTAAAATCATTTAAACCTGCCACAGCTGTTAGCACACTGCAAGTTGTCTAGAAAACTGTACTGTTAGTCGTATTAGACTGATGTAATTCCCCAAAATATAACCCCATAGCACAATCTACCGCTAACATGCCCGTAGTCAAGCGCCACGCGCGGCTTATGGCTAGCCACCAAAATTGGTGTGGGACGGACGGACTTGTAGCTACTTGTTGCGACGCGACGAAATCGCGGAGTGAGCCACGCCTGCTACTAGGCAGGGTTTATACACTACATATCGTCGTTGAGAATGCCAAATCCGTTATGTGCACGATTTTTGATTGACAAATAGTTACCTAGCAACAAAATACATAAGGTATTAATTAATTTGATTAAAATCGCGCACATACCGTATTTGGCATTCTCAACGACGATATGTACATTATTCAAAGGAAAACATAGACGATAACGGATTTCATGATCATATTTAGATTCAGTAGGGCGTATAAAAAAAATGTTGAAACGCGAAACTGTATTCAAACTATTATTCCATTTCAACGCTACCAGTGGAAGTGGATTTTATCGGTAAGTTATATTGAATGCATAATAATTTGGTAAGGTTCACCCCTTTATGCTCTGACTGAACTATTTAAAATTACCTTTACAGTACATATGGTACTATTTTCCCGCACTAGTGCGTAAAATAGCGCTTTTCGTGCGTATGTCAAAAGTTTAAAGGGCCATATGTACTGTAAAGCGTTGTACGATACACGTGCGAAAAGGTAATTCGAAAAGAGTGGCGATAAATTAAAACACGACCGAAGGGAGTGTTTTAAATCGACACGAGTAGCGAGTTCCTCTTTTCCGCACTTGTATCGTAAATAACTATTGTATCAGCTCACAAAGTTACAAAATCTAAAGCTCGAACGCCGGAGCTGCGTGTGGACACAGAATAAATAATAGTACTAGGTACCGAAGATTCACTCTCTAACACGCGTCTGTTACGATTAGGACAGATATGACCGCTAGGTGGCGACAGCGCCACGCGCGGCTTATGGCTAGCCACCAAAATTGGTGTGGGACGGATGTACTTGTAGTTACCTGTTGCAAAGCGACGAAATCGCGGAGTGAGCCACGCCTGGTGTGGACCCGCAATATCCGCATCCAATGTGAAGACCGCCTAAGTTACCAATCTTTTGGTGATTTTTGGGATAAAAATATTCTCTCTTTCCAGTGACTCCCGCTACGACCGAGTGCAGTACGAGTGCATCCGCTGCCTATCCGCCATCCTGAATAACACAGTGGGCATCAGAACGGTGTTCGAGTGCAGGGAAGCATTGCCGGTCTTGGCAAGGAGTTTAGACGCCAGGAAACCGCATTGTGCTTTGGAGGCGGCCAAGGTGTGTTAAATCATCATAGTGTTAGAATCCGTTCATCACATTTTCAATTTGATAAGTGTGTGCATAATTAACTTAGACGGATTCGTATATACTCCAAACGTAATAACGCCAAAGTATAATTCCATAGCACAACCTAGCGATGGAATAGCCGAAGGAAATATATTATTCAAATTGCATAAATGGTGCCATGGAAGTACAGGCGGATTGCGGAGTATATTAAAAAAAAACATAAATGGACCCATACATTATCCGGTATCTGGTTTTCATGTGACATGTCCCCATAATATAACCCCATACCGCCATCCGGCCCTGATATACCCGTAGTAGCACCATATCGTTCCTTCCAGGTATTAGCAGCTATATGCCTCATTCCCAATGCACACGAAAAAGTTCCTAAAACCAGCACGATGTCTAAATAGTCTATTTTTATCTTAGACATTTCCCCACTACATAACCCCATACCGCAGCCACACTATGACACACCCGAAGTAACATCACCCGTTCTCTCTAGGTATTAGCATCCATATGCATTATCACCAACAGACACGTAAAGGTTTTGCCAGAAGACATCTCAATGTCTGAATAGCCTATTTTCATCCTCGACATTTCCCCACAATATAACCCCACACCGCCACACGGCCCTGACGTATCCGTAGTAACACTATCGTTCCTTCTAGGTATAAGCATCCATATGCTTTATTCCCAATAGACACGAGAAGGTTCTAAAACCCAACCGGATGTCTGAATAAACTGTTTTCATTCTCCACATTTCCCCACAATATAACCCCATACCGCCACACGGCCTTGACGTATCCGTGGTAACACTATCATCCCTTCCAGGTATTAGCAGCCATATGTCTCATACTGAACGGTGACGAGAAGGTTCTGGAAGAACACATCCTGATGTCTAAATAAACTGTTTTCATTCTCCACATTTCCTCATAATATAATCCCATACCGCCACACGGCTCTGACGTATCCGTAGTAACACTATCATTCCTTCCAGGTACTAGCAGCCATATGCCTCATCCCGAACGGTCACGAGAAGGTTCTAGAAGCCATCACGATGGCCGGGGAGTCCAACAGGAAACCTCGGCTGCTTTGCATCGTCGAGGGACTGGACAGTAAAGCCCCTGAGAGCTTAAAGGTAAGACAGATGTTTTTTTTTAGTTATGTTATTAGCAAGTTTAAAAATATTGCTAATAGATTTTTTTGCTAATGGTGCTTTGTTTTTGCTGTCAAGTTTTAATCAATATCCACCTGTTTTGGGGTTCCGTACCTAAAGGGTAAAAACGGGACCCTATTACTAAGACTCCACTGTCCGTCTGTCACCAGGCTGTATCTCATGAACCGTGGTAGCTAGACAGTTGAACAGTTTCACAGATGATGTATTTCTGTTGCCTCTATAACAGCAAATTCTAAAAACAAAATAAATATTTAAGTGGGGCAATCATGATGACAACACACGTGATTTTTTTGTCGTTTTTGCGTAATGGTACGGAACCCTTCGTGCGCGAGTCCGACTCGCACTTGGCCGGTTTTTTTTTCTTGACATTATCCCGTGTGTTATAGAATGGCTTTCTGTATGCCTACATAGGCACTTACCGTCTTACCTCCTTATTCATAAACGCGCTACAAACCTCAATTAGCTAATAATCGTTTGTCTTTATCTGTCATTTTGACTTATGTATTTGTAAGAAAGGGATAAAACATAATTTAACTAAATCAGGCCCGTAAAGTTTTATGAATAAGGGGTTTAGACTACATAGACTTGGATTACAAAATTAAATCCTTTTTTATCAAAACAAAATCGACTCTGGTAATACCAGATTGCTAAAATCATATCTCTTCCTTTTGGCTTTGCCATAGTCGGGTTAAAATTGGTGGCCTTAAAGCAATTTTTTAAATATAACTATATATTTTATATAGTTTGTTTTTAGTGTTTGTTATAGCGCCAACAGAAATACATCATCTGTGAAAATTTCAACTGTTTAGCTATCACGGTTCATAAGACAAAGTGTGGTGACAGACAGACAGACGGACAGACAGTCAGACGGACAGACAGACGGACAGATGAGTCCTAGTAATAGGGTCCCGTTTTTACCCTTTGGGTACGGAACCCTAACAAAAACTTGATTGCTAAAATCATATGCCTCCCTTTTGGCTTTGCCATAGTCGGGTTAAAATTGGTGGCCTTAAAGCAATTTTTCTACAATATAATTCTATCCTCCTAAGGCCCAGCCATAGAAATGAAAAATCCTTGTCACTGAAATTTGAACCTATAGAGCAGGGAAAATAGAGTTGATTTTGGTTTTGTTTGAAAATTGAACGAAACATAACAAAGACTCTATTCCAATTGAATATGATTTAAATTTCATCGAACTAAATAAGTACTATAGGTAGGACATTGGGCCTTAGGAGGCTATAACCTTTATTTATCTGTCAACAGAACGGCTGTATGCAGCTCATAAACGCCATAATAACGGAACCGGAAGAGCTCGAGTTCAGAATGCATTTGCGGAGCGAATTCATGAGGACGGGACTTCAAGATCTAATAGGTAAATACATTTGCATCATACCAGCTCGGAAAGGCTTACTTTGCACTTCAAAAACTGATAGCAAAGTTGCATTTTATTCACATGTGGGGCAAAGTAATCAAATGCTAATTTTGAGTTGTTTTCTTATGTTTGCTGGTAGAATTGACTTTTAAATGATGATTTTGAGTGATAAATATTTAATAACATTCATTTGGATTTGATTTGGTTTGTTTTTGTTTGATATCTTACAGTTAATATTTTTTCGGGTTGGTGTGGTGAACATTTTTGTGTTTCACTTGGTGATAAAATTTGTTTAACCTTCGTGCCTTGAAACCCTCGCAAGGCTCAAAGGTACCACTTTTCGAACCACTCGCTACGCTCGTGGTTTAATTTTGGAATCTTTCGCTTGCTCGGTTATCAATATTAGCACGAACGTTTAAACAACAATTTTGTCCCCGAGTGAAACAAATAACTATTTTATTTTTTAACAGACGAGCTGCGAGCGGGCGCGGAGGGAGCGAGACAGATTCAAATGACCGTGTTCGACCAACACGCCGCCGCCGACCAGGACGAGTTTCTAGCAAAGTTCGATGACGTTAGGTGAGTTGTGTTTTTGAACACCACAGACGGACGGCAATTGACGTCAACGCAAAATCGTGACAACGACGCCAAAGACGGCATTTGACGTCGATCGTTTTATGCTGAAAATCTACTGAAAAACACCCCACTTTTAGGTTGGCATTATTTATTTACAAAATTTTACCCCCGTGGCGTCAGTGGCACGGCAAATGGATGCGCCGTTTGGCGTTCAAAAGGTTAAAATCATATTTTTCTCTATGAAAATGAAACGCCCGACTCATATATAATAAGATTAATAAGTTCATGGAATATGTCCATTAAGAATCACACTGGGCAGGATGTGGATAGTTATATATAATATTTATAACTCTCGCGTTTTGAACACATATTTACTCACATTTATATCGCGTATTTATTTTATTACCTTTATTTATGTATGTCTTAGAGTATTTAATAACTGGAGTGGCCATTAAGTGCTTACCCCTCTGCCGAAACACTTGCACAATTGTGCAAACTTTTGTATGGACTGACATGGCTATTTGTACGATACGTACGAATCATGTAGAAATAGCAATACATTTGACGTCCCCTCCCCCGCAAAAATCGGCAGACTGTTTCGTAAAGAAAATGACGGCGATGACATCTCCTTTCTAAATGCTCTAAGATGTATGTACAATATTATCATACATTGGGGTTTTCGGTGCGGGAATGATTTCGTGTATTTATAACTTTGTTTATTGTAAAATAATTACCAAACTATGAATTAAGCGTAGGTAGTAAGGTCCAAATGTGCTTAGAAATGTTAAATTAGTATCGTTTTTTACAGTTTTTACCTGTTATTTGGCTAGTGTAAAACATACCCGCACCGAAAACCCCGATGTATGAATGTTATGTTGTGTTCCAGAGTGGATTTCCACGACGCCAACGAATGTTTCGAGCTGGTGAAGAACTTAGTCATGGATACGCCAGCGGAGCCCTACCTACTCTCCATATTACAACATTTGCTGTTTATACGAGACGATGAGTTAATACGGTAAGTCAAGTACTTTGTATAAGTAATTACAGATGTAGTGCATAATTATTTTCCATCGTATTTTCACGGAAACGTACGAACGTGTCTTGCTATTTCAGTCAGTCTCGGTACAATAAGTACTGACGTTAACTGAAGTAGCATGGCAAATACGAACGTTTCCGAGAAAATACGAAGGAAAACAATTATGTACTACATCTGTACTAGAAATTCACTTAGCTGGTAAAAGATACAAAGTAATATAGACAAGATAAATACATCCACCATACACCATATTCATTATTTCAATCAATTTTCAATGAAGGAAAAAATCCTGATATTAATAAGGTCTAGTTTCCTTTCTGGATGGTAGTAGCTTGCATTTCCAATTAGTGCCGAGCTGAGTCATCATGAGAATACACTCCCAGTCAGCACTACCTTTTTGACTTAGGCATTCTGTCTAAAGTTAAATTAGGTCTTCTTGAATTTATTTTAACTAAATTTATTAAGAACGGGTCTCTCACGTATTTTAAGTCGAAAATCGCTCGACATGTTTCACTCCTTGCGAGGAGTGTCTTCAGTAGCTTGCGTTGACGGTTACGTACCGGTTCTTAATATATTTAATATGTCTGTGTCTCACGGCCGTTTTGTTATTAAAATTATTTTAACTATTATCATTGTAACACACTGATTTTCTTGTTGTGTTTTCAGGCCAGCATACTACAAGCTAATAGAAGAATGCATCACGCAGATAGTCCTACATAAAAACGGTTACGACCCCGACTTCAGAGCCACGCAGCGATTCAATATTGACGTGCAACCACTTATAGAAGGACTAATAGGTAAGCCAAATGGAATTGCTATAGTCATTAACCCAAAACACAAGCCTTATTGACAAACATCGGATTCTAGAATCCGATGTTTGCGTTATTGAGCTTACCGTGGGACTAGATTGATCTGTGTAAAATTGTCCTATAATATTTATTTATTTATTTATATTCTAAATTATTTCAACTGATTAGCTAGCTACTTAGTCGGTCCATAAATTCTGTCACAAAGGTTTTTACTGGTAAAACCTGGGTCTTTTCGCTTTATTTAGATATATAGTTTGTCATAAAACTTTACGGGCCCGATTTAGCTAAATTATGTGTTATCCCTTTCGTACAAATACATAAGTCATAATGACAGATAAAGACAAACGATTATTAGCTAATTGACGTTTGAAGCGCGTTTATGAATTATGAAGGGTGTAAGTATATTAGAGATTACCGATGCCTACTTTTATAATAAGGCCCTATAACCCAAAAATACTTCAATGCCTTGCAATGTAATATTATTAAAGCTTATACGTGATTAAGTACTGTTTTAGTGAATAACATTATAAAATAGAATCTAAATCTAAAACATTTAGAAATCCTTTTTAACCAAAATTCCGACTAATATACTTAAAATTTTCACAGAAAAATCAAGAGCAGAAGAAGAAAGAAAAGTAGACGAACTGAAACAAAAGCTAGAGGCCGCCATAGCAGCAAGGCAGGAGGCCGAGGCTAGAGCCGAACACTTAGAACAACGTCTAAAAGGCTCGCCCAGCGGCCCTGGAGGCGTCACGCAGGGAAATATAGCCGCTATTGCTAAGGTAATAAATACTATTGGAAAAGTACTTCAATAAGATATCACGCAAGGAAACAGCTATAATTTGGTAAAGTTAGAGGCCGCTATAGTGCGACAGGAGGCCTAAGCGAGGGCAGAGCACTTAGAACAACGTCTTAAAGGCTCTCCCAACGGCCCTGGAGGCGTCACGCAGGAGAATATAGCTTCTATAGCTAAGGTAATAAATACTATTACTATGACCTTACTTCAATAAGCTATCAAGAAATAGCTATAATTTGGTAAAGTTAGAGGCCGCTATAGTGAGACTGGAGGCCGAAGCGAGGGCAGATCACTTAGGACTACGTGTAAAAGGCTCGCCCAACGGCCCTAGAGGCGTCACTCAGGGTAATATATCTTCTATTTCTAAGGTAATAAATACTATTACTGTGAAAGTACGTCAATAAGATATCACTCAAGGAAGCTATAATTTGATATAGTAAATTAAGAGGCTTCTATAGCGAGACTAGAGGCCGAAGCGAAGCTAGAGCACTTTATAAAACATCTTCATATTTTTCTTAGACTACACTTCCACTCTTTGCTATTAAGAAATGAAGCCTACTCACCAAACAGTTTTAACGTTTGTGCTCTTTTGGCAGGCGATAGGCAGCCCCGGAGGCCCGGCGCCTCCGCCGCCGCCACCGATGCCCGGAGGTAAGACTTCACCACAAGCTATGTCACATTTTCAAACAAAAGGTACCTAATTTTGATAGTTGATAAGGTTAATTTTCAAATAAATCGTTATAGTAATAGCACCTTAATAACGACCGGTAAAGCGTACCATTTTGATTGGAAACGGCACTTTTTCTTCACACTTTCATGACATATTTTAACGCACTTCTATAGATTTCACTCGTTTTGTGGCACACAATGAACGCAGTATTATTAAAATTTTTGGAAACAATTTGGCTTGAAATGGCTTTGTAATTTAGAACTTACTTTTTGAATCTCCTGTTGAACTATTTACTTACAGTAGCGGCAAATAATCTGTGAATCTGTAATTTATTTGGTAAAATAATTACTAAGCTTAGAATAAATTTAAAAGTGGAAAAATTACTGTCTTGGGTGAGACTTGAACTCACGGCCTCTTGAACTCACGGCCTCTGGATCGATACTCCAGCGCTCTGCCATCTGAGCCATCAAGACCTCATCCATAGCCAGCAAATCTTTCCACCATATTACAGGTCAAGGGGATCCCTAGCGACATCTACCGCAAGAGTGTTACACTTCTTAAACGGCTACCGGAGTACCAATAATAATATCATCGCATCGTTCGCAGACGTTTATGCTTGTTGAAAATTAAAATGTAATTACTAATTTCTCAAAAACCGCTCTAGCGATTTCGATTAAATTTACAAATTTCCGTATGAAAAGTAACAGATGATAGATTTTTGGCCGCTACTGTACTTCGAAATAACAAAGCTTGTAGCAAATTAAACAAATAAAATACATCTCTGGGAATGGGGTTGGCAACTGTCAAAGGTTTGCCTAGATGGCGCCATCATAGCTTGCCCCTTTTTCTATGAGATTTGGCTTAAAGAGCTGGCATCCAGGGTATTAAAAAAACAAAAATTTGACACAATTCTAGGGATTGACGGGGCAAGCTATGATGGCGCCATCTGCTAAAAACTTCCACCGGCCAACCCCATTGAAAATTCTCTTAATTTATCGTTTCTGTTCTCCGTGCATAAAGCGTCAACTTTCAGCACGCTGCGCTAAATGAAGTTGCCGTTTTCGGGCTCCGTCGAACAGAAAAATAGACCTCAGATGACTTGTTTTCTTTATGATTTGAATTTTATTTACTTAGCCACCCTAGGTGTGTAAAGCTTGACCAGTAATATATGATCATTGTCAAAAGGGCGCTGTTATTCTCATTATATAGGGTGACAGTTCTGGTTTGCAGCAGTGGCCTGCCCTTCATGGCGAATACCGCTACCTAAAACTTGGGGCAGGTTCGCCCGTACCATTGTGGGAATCTGTCTAAAACCATACAGACACCACTACCAATACAGCTCTTACTGAAACAGAGCAAACGCCCGTATTTCTAGCGAGGACCGATTGACTCAAATCAATTACTCTAATATACAAAAAAAAGTATAGTTTAAAAAATTTGACCCTAAGAAATTCCGCAACATGGCGCGTGGTCATATATGGGGCATTATAAAGATAATGCCATCGACAATAAGGTCCCTTTTAAAGAAAAAGGCAAAAACGGTCACCCATCCAAGTACTGACCCCGCCCGACGTTGCTTAACTTCGGTCAAAAATCACGTTTGTTGTATGGGAGCCCCACTTAAATCTTTATTTTATTCTGTTTTTAGTATTTGTTGTTATAGCGGCAACAGAAATACATCATCTGTGAAAATTTCAACTGTCTAGCTATCACGGTTCGTGAGATACAGCCTGGTGACAGACGGACGGACGGACGGACGGACGGACAGCGGAGTCTTAGTAATAGGGTCCCGTTTTACCCTTTGGGTACGGAACCCTAAAAAAGGGACCTTATTGTCGATGGCGCTTACGCCGCACAGCGTCGCGCGGCATTGTATTATATCGGAGAATCGTCAATAATGGCGTAAGCGCCATCGACAATAAGGTCCCTTTTCATAGATAACGTCACATATTCCTGGTCAGGCTTTAATATAGTATTAATAACACTAAATTTTCATAACATGGTAATTTAGTTAACAACTTCTGGTAAACGGTTCACTAACTCTATTCTCACAAAGCATGCTACACTATGTGGGTGTGTGTTTCTAGGAGGGCCTCCACCACCACCACCACCGCCTATGCCTTCAGGTTTGTTTTTTAACATTTTTTTATATTTTGTACATAGTTTGTATATGACTCATTATTATTTATTTTGAAAATATAATAAATAATTTATTTACTAACAAGATATATACAGTGGTATATGATTTATTTATATAATAGATAATTTAATTTTTACATTTCGGACGCGAACTTTTTTTTGAAGGGCATAAAACTTGACCAATATTAACCAATATTAGCATGAAAAAACAATGAATACAGCTTTTCGTGAAAAAAAATCGTTAACTCTTTTTGCCAGAAATATCAAACAATGACCCTAACAATAATCTATTAAATAAATATCCCAATAATAACACAAATGTGAAATGAGAGCCAAGTTCAATATTAAGAATATGTGTCGTGGTTGACTCGCCGACAAAAGAATTGAGATCTAATATGGGTGCCAAGTTCTGTGCTGTGTACAAAAACCTGAAAATATAAAGGATTTGTCTTGGCTAGTTTTTACCAACGAACCAAATTTTAGAAAAGTAACGTAGACAAATATAATAGCCTGTACGTAAAAAAATTGCCAAGACAAATCTTTTATATTTTCAGGATTTTCTACACAGCACAGAACTTGGCACCCATATAGATCTCAATTCTTTTTCACATCACCTATTCGGATAAGGGCTTTTTCTTCCCCGCCAGGAGGGATCAGAGTGGCCCTTTGCCTCCCTAGTAGGGGGGATCAAAGTGGTACTTTTCTGTTCTAGGACACTGGTTTTGTTATTTTGTGCATTCATTTTTTAGCTTAAATTAATTCAAATTAATTGAGTGTCATTTCTACAATGGCGGAGTTCTGTGGAAACTGAATAAATATGATTGTCTACTTTAGAATCCCTCACTACGTTCGGGATTCTATTGTAGAATCCATCGCTTCATTCAGGATTCAATGTACGCCCTTGACGGAAATATATCATTTTGATCCCTTGTAACACAAACTACTATTGTCGGCGAATCAACCACGACACATATTCTTAACTTTTTTTTGTGCCTCTTAAAAATGGTCTATTTACTTGTATATATTAAATTAATCTGTATTTTATTTGCATGTGTCTGTTTTCTCTTTCTTACTGCATGAGCATGTGTATATAGTTGTCTCGGTTTAACAGGGCCGGGTAGCGGGGGGCCGCCGCCGCCTCCACCAATGCCTTCAGGTTTGGTTTCACTTTTTATTGTTAGGGTAAACTCTTTTATAATAGGGTATTTTCCTACTAATCAAATCAGTTACTTTTTTAGAACTGTCAAAACGATTTGCTAATATGCAATAGGGTATTATACTGTATTTAAAATAAATTATTTTACACCATGCATGAAATAAAGCACCAGATAATTATTAGAAAACCACAGATAGGAGTTATTTTTAAACACAAGTTCTATTTAAGAAATCGGATAGAAGTATAAAAAGTAGGTGAGTTGACCGTGACGTCACGATGTAATGTTTCATACAAATTCCGTATTAGCAAATCGTTTTGACAATTCTAAAAAAGTAACTGATTTGACTAGTAGGAAAATACCCTATTGCAATGCAACATTACATCGTGACGTCACGGTCAACTCACCTACTTTTTATATTGTTATCTGATTTATTAAATAGAACTTGTGTTTAAAAATAACTCCTATCGGTGGTTTTCTAATAATTATCTGGTGCGAGCTTTATTTCATGCATGGTGTAAAATAATTTACTTTAAATACAGTATAATAGCCTATTGGCTCACTACAGAATATGGAAGCATGTGAACTTATGGTGCTCCTATTCAAATATTTCAAGAGGATTATGCGTCAAAATGGTCTAAAAGCAACAGACTTGAGAATTAGGTTAATAGATATACTTAGTTCTTTTTTTTGCATTAGAATAAAGGGAAAAAACTTTTGAATAACAAGTCACGGCAAATATGTAACAATTATGAATCATATACGATTATTTACATTATTTTGCTTTCATAAGTAATAGTTACTGATTTTTAAAAAGCGTTTTTCAATTAAAAGACACGTCAAGATCGCGTAGTCCTTTTCTATTGCTAAAAAACGAACTATAGATATTCCTATGTAGGGAAATTCGCCAGTAACTGGCCACTGTTAGTAATTGGCCACCAAATGAATTCTACTCACCTATAAACAGAGTTTATTTTAGTATAAGGTTTCAATAACTGGCCAGCCTTCAATAACTAGCCGCCTTATACTAAAATGAATTCTGTTTATAGGTGAATAGAATTCATTTTTAGTTTAGGGCGGCCAGTTACTATTACCGGCCAGTTACTGGTGAATTACTCTATGTCCTTCATTTCGTTCTATGGACACCAAGCGGAATTCCATTGTAGAACTGAGATATTGGTATTTTAGTAAAAATGTCGTCACCCTTATTACCTAGGCAATAGAGTCAACCGCCGTGGTCGCCCGGTGATGCGCGAACATCTATGCTGTAGCATTTAATTTACTTATTTGGACTCTATTGCCTAGGTAATAAGGGTGACGACATTTTGACTAAAATACCAATATCTCAGCTCTGCAATGGAATTCCGCTCGGTGCCCATAGAAAGAAATGAAGTACATAGAAATATCTATCTAATGACCTAACTCTCACTTCTGTTGGTTTTTGGACTATAGTTCGTTTTATTAGCATTAGAAAAAAAAGGTAAACAATCTTTACGTGTCTTTTTATTTAAAGTGATTGAAAACCGCTTTTAAAAATTTGTTTATATTACTTATGAAAGTCATGAAATTATATGGTATATGATTCATATTTGTAGTGACTTATTTCTCAAGAGTGAGTTTCAATAAAAAGACACATTAAGGCCCACTTGCACCATTCTACTAACCCGGGGATAACCTGTTAAACCTGGAGTTACCATGGTTACCAGTACAATTTGACATTAGGTTATTAGGTTTAACCGCTTAACCCCGGGTTAGTGGGATGGTGCAAGTGGGCCTAAGAATGTTTACCTTTTTTCTAATGTCAAAACGAACTATACAATATGGAGTCAACGTACATACAATGACTTTAACCCAGAAATCGTTCATTATAAAATTCAAAAAACTCATAATTTTTTTTATTTCCAGTAGGCGGTGGTCCGCCCCCTCCGCCACCCCCTCCCATGCCGGGCGGGCCGCCGCCACCCCCCATGCCCGGCATGGGGCCGCCGCCGCCCCCGCCGCCCCCCATGCTGGGCGGCCCGCGCCCGCCGCCGCCGCCGATGGGGGGACCCATGGCGCCAAGAATGGTAAGTTGCGATTGAATCACGCGGCGTGAACGAGATAGCGTTATGCACGTATATAGTGATGTGCCACTCGCACAACAGATAATCCACATTTAGCGTCGGTTGCACCAAACTATTGGTATCGTTAAAGAGTTCGCGAAATTTTTATGTATGGAAAGTTTCATAGTAAAGCGCCGGGGCGCGCCGGCTGACGTTGATCAGTCTGTCAAATGTGGTTGGTGCAACTGGCCCTTAATGTGAAGACCGCCTTTGTACTTTTGTAATGCTTCAATGTTCAATCTTATCGCAACTGACTTAGGGTTGATTTAGACGGCGCGCGAACTCTCATCCGATTTTAGTTACATTGTGGACTGTTGGTTACGTCGTGGTTACGTCCAATCCAAACGATGGATGAAAACCCGCGATGTAATGAAGCTCGCAAGCCGGTTCTCTCGAGTTCTAAATGAGGCCTTTAACAGCGTCAAACTGACATAATATATTCGATAACGTAACTTACTTTCTATACATCTCGCTCGCACTAAAATGCGAGTACGAGCGAGATGCATAGAAAGTAAGTTACGCAGACGCTAGAGATATGTCAGTGTAAAACTGATGGTAGCCGTTTATGTTGTTTTCACTTGGCTGGCGACTAAAATGATGAGTTGCATTACTTGCATTTGAATAAAATTTTGTTATTTAATCTCTACGAAAATGGCGGCTTTTCTCTATCATTACCGACTAAAAATTGAGGATAATGATGGCTATGGATAAAAAAACCCAGCTAAATGGGTTCCGTGCCATTACGCAAAAAACGGCAAAAAGTCACATTGCATAGGAGCCCCAATTAAATATTTATACTATTTGTTGTTATAGCGGCAACAGAAATACATCATCTGTGAAAATTTCAACTGTCTAGCTATCAAGGTTCAAGAGGTACAGCCTGGTGACAGACAGGTAGACAGTGGAGTCTTAGTAATAGGGTCCCGTGCAGTAGCGTGCACAGAGATTTGGGACTGGGTAGGCAAAATTATATCAGAAAACCGGGCAAGTGCGAGTCGGACTCGCGCACGAAAGGTTCCGTACCATAATGCAAAAAAAGGCAAAAAAAAAACGGTCACCCATCCAAGTACTAACCCCGCCCTACGTTGCTTAACTTCGGTCAAAAATCACGTTTGTTGTATGGGAGCCCCACTTAAATCTTTATTTTATTCTGTTTTTAGTGTTTGTTGTTATCACGGTTCGTGAGATACAGCCTGATGACAGACGGACGGACGGAAGGACAGCAGAGTCTTAGTAATAGAGTCCCGTTTTACCCTTTGGGTACGGAACCTTAAAAAATGAGAGCTACTAACTCACCAAAAAAATTGCGTGATGGTTTTCATTTTGTTGTCAAGTCTTTTCAATTACTTCTTTTTTTGGCTAAACGAAAGCTTCGAAAACGCACCATTTTTAATAGTTTGCACACACACACACACCCACACCCACACCCACAACTTTCACAGATAAAATTATCCATTTTTTCACTAATCGCACTTTATAATTTCCGGCAACTGTTAACTGTTATCTCATAAACTCACCAAAACAAACAAACAATGGCGACCGAATAAAAAATGTAAATAAACTTAACCAAATACTGTAAACGAATAAAAAAATAGTCTCGTTTTTGCACTAAATTACCATAGCAAATGCTACTTTTTAAAATAGTCACGTAAACATCGGAACTATTCGGAAACTTTCGGGCGTCATTCGTTTATGTTTGGTACGAAAGACACTGCCTATTGCGTCTAAATGTGTGCGTTACTTGTATAATTGTGTGCTCGTACTTATAGGAAGGCCCACTACACTGTAACCGCGTAACGACGACTCACGGGGAGGCACACATAGAAAGATTTAGACGGAAATGTTTTCTGTCTTTGCCGTGCAAGGCACGTAGCGGCGCTAGTGCCGCGTGGTGTAAACTTCGTCGCGTAGAATTATTATAGATGATGACTTGATGACAAAGCTTAACCGGTAGATGGAGCGCTTATTAATTTTTAGAATGTTTTAAGTTATATCGATTACTGATAGTACGATCAGGTATAAATTAAATTAAGTAGTTTAAGAGGATAGACATCGGAATTATAGTAGGGTAGGCAGTGCCTTTTTGCCTTTATGAAGTGCACGCCACTGGTCCCGTGTTACCGTTTGGGTACGGAACCCTAAAAACGACTTGGCGAGTTAAAAGAACGCAGTGTTTTCAGTAAATAATTTGTTACAGCCCCAACCCGACGTTTTGCCTCACGGCCTGAAACCCAAGAAAAAGTGGGAGGTGGAGGGACCTCTGAAACGAGCCAACTGGAAAACGATCATTCCTGCCAAGATGTCCGAGAAAGCCTTCTGGGTCAAGGTATAAAACATTTTCAAATACCAAATAGTAAAATACTAAAATGAATTCTGTTTATAGGTGAATAGAATTCATTTTTAGTTTAGGGTGGCCAGTTACTAAAAGTAGCCAGTTAATGGCGAATTACCCTATTCAATCACTGAATTTTTCAAAAACTTTTTGAAAAATATGCCTTTAGAACATATGAGAATATTAAAGTATTTGAACAAATTAAATTATTTCAGAAAAATATTTTAATTTGTTTTTATCAAGTAGAAACACTACTATATAAATTATAAACTGAAATAAATGTCGTATACTAAGAAAAAGTGACCAAGGCCTCTAGTGCCCCAGGCTGGAATCGAACCAGCGTCCTAGGCACCTGCCGCGATAGCAGAGGACGCTGGTTCGATTCCAGCCTGGGGCACTGGAGGCCTTGGTCACTTTTTCTTAGTATATGACATTTATTTCAGTTTATATGAGAATATGGTAAATTTTTTAATATCTGATGGCACGTGGGCGGTGGTCGGAATATCTTGAGGGAGTTGGAGACGAACAATCGTGTGCTATCTATGAAGTATACTGGAAAAGTTAAATGAGTACATCACAAATTCGCTAGATCCTAAATTAATTATTATTAATTACAGCGCCACCTATGGTCCGTCTCTGGAACTACGTAACCTTATTGGATGCGTAACGTATCGACTATCGATAAGCTATATAGGGTTCGATAAAGTATAAAAAGGGTCAGATAGATGGCGCTGTTAACGCAAGTTAACAATATCAATATAAAATCATGTTGACTGTACACGATTTAACAGCTTCAATAAGTAATAATTAATTATTTCATTTGTCATGCTCTGAAAGAGGGTCATTGTTGTTCTAAAAGGTGTGCAGAAAATGATACGTTTCTGCACTAGAGCATTTAGGGTTCCAAGTACGATTTTATTAATTTTTTTACGATAAGCAATTGAAATTTGGGTATAAATGGATTTGTTATACAATTTCCATTCTGATATTTGACTCCGCATTCCATAAATAGGTAACGATACTTTTGCCTAAATTGTTAATTGAAAGTCTCATCAAAAAATACTATAAGTTTTTTTACCTAGTCATGTTTTTAAAAAAAAACACATGCATTTTCCTTTCCTCGTATTCGAAATGAAAAGTAGAATGTTTAACTCGGATGAAAGGCATCATTTCAGCCTCGGACTATTGGTGCTCTCACTGCGTTCGAGCGCCAAACTACCTCGGCAGATATTAGTGCCTTTCATCCCTTGGTTAACAATCTACTATTGCATTTTAGGTACAAGAAGAAAAGATGGCGTCGCCGGACATTCTCAGCGGATTGGCTCTCAAGTTCTCCAGCAAACCCGTCGCCAAGAGGAATGAGGATGCGGTCGATAAGTACGATGTCTAATAATATTTTAAAAATAAATGTTAAAAAAAAACTATTGGAAAAAGCGCAACTACCCAACCCGACAACTCAACACAGATCGTCTTCGCCGATGGATAAGGAGAGCAGACCCCACCTATACTCTGTATCTTTAGGTATTTAAATAAAAGTACTAAACAAAATCTACCCTCAAATGGCTCCTTAAGCCAGTTGAAAATTAGCAGTCGAAGCAAAAACGTTTACATTCTTGTTTGAAACTTTTTTATCACCGTTTTTTTGTTTCAGAGTTCATACGTTAAAAAAAGTGAAAGACCTAAAAGTCCTAGACAGCAAAGCGGCACAGAACCTCTCTATCCTCCTCGGCGGCTCTCTCAAACACATGTCGTACGAACACATACGAACGTGCGTGTTACGATGCGACACGACAGTGCTGTCGGCTAATGTGCTGGACTTACTTATACAGGTAATGTTTATTTCATTTACTTTCTGTCAATAATAAAAAATAAAAACAGTTATTAACTGCCAAAACTAAACATATGGACCCCATCTCGAAGACTTTACTAGTAGCCACCGAAGAGTTCCACCATCTAAATGTCCATATTATGGCTTTATCATGAGGTCAGACCGAAGGCACCAGGTTATTGCATTGCCATCTGTATTATAACTAGTTGTATTGTAACGTTTCAAATCGATACTGCTATTAAAAAAGTAAGTTTAAAGTCGGTTTGTTACTTTCAAACACATTTCGTACGAGCACATACGAACGTGCGTGCTACGGTGCGACACGACAGTGCTGTCGGCTAATGTGCTGGACTTACTTGTACAGGTAATGTTTATTTCATTAACTTTCTTTCAAAAGTAATAAAAATAAACAGTTTTTAACTGCCAAAATAGCTATAATGTTTCTAAATAAATCCGTTGCCTACGAGAGTCGTAAAACGACAAACACATCTCAACTCGCAGACGCCTTAATGAAGTGCTTATATTGTATGTGACATAGAAAAACGCGGTAGACGAAAACAAAAATAAAACTTCAAAGAGATGAAAAGACTTATCTACTAAATTTTAATCCTATTTGTGGTACCACATGACTGCGCTGCGATAGGGTCCCTAATAAAAAGTAGTAACATGAGAGCGTACGTCATTATTATCTTAACGAATTGCTTGGACATTATGTCAAGTGTCTATCCTATTGTATTAACTAAAGTAAACATATGGACCCAATCTCGAAGACTTTACTAGTAGCCACCGAAGAGTTTCACCGTCTAAATGTCCATATTATGGCTTTATCGTGAGGTTAGACGGAAGGCACCAGGTTATTGCATTGCCATCTGTATTATTAATTAGTTGTATTGTAACGTTTCAAATCGATACCGCTATTAGAAAAGTAAGTTTAAAGTCGGTTTGTTACTTTCAAACACATTTCGTACGAGCACATACGAACGTGCGCGTTACGATGCGACACAACAGTGCTGTCGGCCAATGTGCTGGCAATGTGCTTATACAGGTAATGTTTCCCAAAATACCTGTACCACCTATACTCCCGCCATTGTGAATAATGACCGAAAACTTAATGAAAAAAAATCTATATAAGACCTGCTCACAAAATTTCACGAGAATCGGTCGAGAAATCGGTCCATATGTTTACTTGACCGTAATACGCACCTTTGCCGGATTGCATAATACAATACAAGCTAATGGAGTCTGTGCGGAAATAGAAAAGTCGTGGAATGTATGGGGCCCAATGCCACGACTCTTCTCTTTACGCACAGACTCTACTATTAGTGATTTTATATACAAAATCACTAATACTATTAGCTTGTATTTTATTATGCAATAGGCCCCAGTAGAGGATAGTCAAACATACGAAAGCATTTTTACCCAAGCTGAAACGGAGGCGCTTCGCTCGCGCTTCACGCTCGCTCGGCGAAAAACATTTTGAGTTTTTAATTTACGCTATAGTATGACCAATTATAACACAATAAGCGGGCATAGTAAGCGGTTACCATAGCATATGGAGTATAGACGGTTACAACTACAGGGATGTCACATACGCATTTCCGACTCTTCTAAAATAGGGAATATTAGGCAAAACTCTGCGTATGTGGCACCACTAGCACATACAGTAAACAAACCTCATTGACATCATCAATGACACATAATGCGTCACTCACGGCACAGTATAATAAATAGTACTAACGTACAGTATGGTCACTCCCTGCCTCCCGTTGAAAGTGCCAACCACCCGCTCTCGGTTACCGCACAGTTACCGGCTGGCAAGGACGCGACGACGCGGTGCGCAGAGCGGAGGCCACGTAAAATATTCAAATATTAAACAAATATTTACAAAACCTATCAGAACACACTGAAAATAACACAATATCTATATGAACAAAAAATCATGTTTTCAACTTACGTAATATTTTGGTGGCCCCAATTTCCTTACAAAAATTTTGTTACTTCGTTTATACTGATTCAAAATAGGAAACTATTGTATAAATCGAGCTTAGATAAGATACCCACTTTACAGCATAATACGATTCTTATTTCTTCCTAATCGCGCAATGAGTTTTGAGTCATTGAGGTCATCGAACTTGACAACAAAATGGCGGAAACCCTAGGACGTCTTATCTCACTCACACAAGCATGGTACGCGTTCACCTACACGAGCTTGGACTGTGTGCGTAGGAACGCGTTTGTTTCATACATTTGATCGCCAGTGTCCGAGGTGTGCTCACGGCCTACCGTGAATAACGACAATCGAAAGTTCGGTTTCTGCCTCCCTATCACTCTTGCTTATTCGATCGATAGAGAGGCAGATAAAGAAATTTCGATTTTCGCGTTTCGCGGTAGGCCACCTGTGAACAAACCGCCTTGGTGCATCAATGTCATAGTGAAAACTTGTCAAAAAACTGTTTAAGGCCTAGTATGTATAAGTTACTCTATGGTTTACTAAACAAATTAGTGCTGCACTCTGGCGGCAGAACATTGCAGTAATATTCCCTATTAGACTATTATAATATGTCAAACATTTTCTTTGTTTACAGTACCTGCCATCCGCGGACCAGCTTAAAAAGCTCTCAGAGCTAAAAAACAAAGAAGACCTAATAGCGGCGGAGCAGTTTGCAGCAACAGTGGCTGATGTCAAACGTCTAGTGCCTCGGTTAAGGAGTTTAGCGTTTAGAGAACACTACACGGAGATGATCTCTGAAGTGAAACCGGTAAGTTATTACTAGATCTGGCAGCTGTTCATAGGGCAGTGAGTAGCCTCCACCGATCAACATCTGCCAGGTGCCCGGAGCAAGTAAGACCAGCGCAAGACCGAGAGCTCTCACAATTAAAAAGAAGACCTAACAGAAGCGGAGCAGTTTGCAGCAACATTGGCTGATGTGAAGCGTCTAGTGCCTCGGTTAAGGAGTTTAGCATTTAGAGAACACTACACGGAGATGATCTCTGAAGTGAAACCGGTAAGTTATTACTAGATCTGGCAGCTGTTCATAGGGCAGTGAGTAGCCTCCACCGATCAACATCTGCCAGGTGCCCGGAGCAAGTAAGACCAGCGCAAGACCGAGAGCTCTCACAACTAAAAAGAAGACCTAACAGAAGCGGAGCAGTTTGCAGCGACATTGGCTGATGTGAAGTGTCTAGAGCCTCGGTTAAGGAGTTTAGCGTTTAGAGAACACTACACGGAGATGATATCTGAAGTTAAACCGGTAAGCTATTATACTAGATCTGGCAGCTGTTCATCGGTGGAGGCTACTCAATGTCCTCCACCGATCAACATCTGCCAGGTGCCTGGATCCAATAAGACCAGCTAAAGACCAAGAGATCTCAGAGTTGAAAAACAAAGAAGACCTAACAGAGGCGGAGCAGTTTGCAGCAACAGTGGCTGATGTGAAGCGTCTAGTGCCTCGGTTAAGGAGTTTAGCGTTTAGAGAACACTACACGGAGATGATCTCTGAAGTTAAACCAGTGAGTTATTACTAGATCTGGCAGCTGTTCATCAGTGGAGGCTACTCACTCTGCCCGCCACCGATCAACATCTGCCAGATGCCCGGATCAAAAGAGTCGCATGCTTTTTTTGGGTTCCGTACCCAAAGGGAAAACGGGACCCTATTCCTCTCCACTGTCCATCTCTCAATCTGTCTGTCTGTCATCAGCCTCTATCTCATGAACCGTGATAGCTAGACAGTTGAAATTTTCACAGATTATGTATTTCTGTTGCCGCTATAACAACAAATACTAAAAAGTACGGAACCCTCGGTGGCCGAGTCCGACTCGCACTTGTCCGGTTTTTTATTAAAGCAAATGCCATTTGACCTAACCCAGAGAAACTAGTAACTACAGACTTTAATAAAGAAAGGCTATCATAGAGTAGACGATTATTTAACAGACAAACACGTATTTAATCATCATCATCAGTCGTTCCCTCAATTCTGAGGATCGTGACATCATGTCCTAATGTTGCTGACCAGTCTCTTCCGTAGGCTTCTGTCACCCGCCATATGCACGGCTTCCTGCAGATGTAGATGCAACGGTGCAGTAACTTGTGCGCTCCATCTAGCGGGTGGTCTGCCGCGAGTCCTCTGGCCCTCAGCTTTGCCCGTCATAGTCGCCATTTCTAGGCTATCAGGAGAACGTCGTGAACGTATTTAATAGAGCTGTCTAAATATTCAATGTCAAATATTATATTCTCTACAATTTTTGACTTTCAAAAAGTCTGTAGAAATCTATTTTGATTAAAAAATGAGACAACTACCTGTAACTTGCAAATTCCAAAGCGCCCTCTACAGTTAATAAATAATATATAGTAACTATTTTAATTATCTTTTTCACAGGATATCGTATCAGGCACAGCGGCGTGTGAGGAAGTGAAGTCTAGCGGCAAATTCGCGAAGATCCTAGAACTGTTGCTGTTATTAGGAAACTACATGAACACTGGCTCCAACAACGCTGGCGCTTATGGGTTCGAAATCAGCTTCTTGACTAAGGTTAGTTTGTTTTTAGGGTTCCGTACCTCAAAAGGAAAAACGGAACCTTTATAGGATCACTCGTGCGTCTGTCTGTCTGTACGTCTGTCACAGCCTATTTTCTCGGAAACTACTGGACCAATGAGGTTGAAATATGATACACATATGTAAATTAGCAGTGTTGGCCGAAAGTTAATGCGAATTGAAAATGTTGGCCATTAACCATTATAAATTGAACCTTAAACCGTAATCGTCCGTTACGGTTTAAGGTTCAATTTATAATGGTTAATGGCCAACATTTTCAATTCGCATTAACTTTCGGCCAACACTGTAAATTAGTGACCCAAAGATGGACATGTAACGTAAACAAATGAATTTTAAACATGGGGGCCACTTTTGGGGGGTAAATGAGAAAGTTAAGTATTAGGTCGTTTAAGTGATACAGAGACTATTGGTAATGGTAAGAATCGTTAATTGAGTAAAAAATAAAAATTGCAAAAATACTACTTTTTAACTGTGGTGATAACCCTATAGCATGTGCACATGACGGCTAGATTAAGGATCTCCGTCGGGAAAGCTCGGGACTTTACACTTTTTTCCGATCGTTGACAGTATCGCAATGATGTATGAATGACGCATAAATGTCAAATACTTAAATCAAATGCATGCAAAAATATTACAAACAATTTTATTACTTTCTTAGATAATTACTTTTTTCCAATATTTAATACTATCTTCTTTTCACATACGGTGTTCAAATGTACCTCCGTGTATTACAACGCCGCCGCAACCCGTACCCGAGTATGTCGATGCACATGCGATATAGTGTATGCTCTTCGTCATTTATCCTCCGCAGAAAGCACCAATTAGCCTTTGTCTCATTTCGTCCGCAGTTTCACATTCCGTTTGGTTTGGTACACCATATCTTTTACACAGCCCCACAAATTTAAATAGCCACGAGCATCTAACATTTTTATTTGAAGAATATGACATTCAATAAGTATAGTTCAATGAAAATTTAATTTCAAACATCAGACGTCTTGTCTATTTCCTACCACGCAAGAAGGTTTGTTAGTTTGGTATTGAAGAAGTATTTATTCTTGATTTATTCTTAGTATTTCATTTTTGCAAGTTCATTTGGTGCAACTAACACAACCTACATGTAATTTTTTATTATTTTAAATAGTTTCCAATTATTCGAAAATAATTTTGTGAAACGTGTTAAGAAACTAAAACCTTTTTATCAGTCAAGGAAACCAGAGATATTTATAAGACGATTGCGTACTTTTGAGTGGTTGTCAATGTCACCATTTGAACTGTCGTTGTAAACAATGTTGTGGTTAGTATTATTAATATTAAGGAATAACATAACTATTTCATTCAAGTATTGAACAAGTGGAACCACTAAGAAAGCGAAAATCCTGCAATGATTCTTACCGTGCTGTAAGCAGACCTAAAAATGGTTAGATGGCAACAAATTAGCATAATTTCCTGTCGAATACTGATTGTTTACAAGTAAGTTCATTGACCCTGTCACCTGTTAGGGTTAGAACAAAGTAGTTTTTTGCGTGGATGTTTAAAAGGTCATAATTTAGAAACGGTTGCCCATATTAACATAGTTTCTATGGAGAAAATATAGAGCTTAGGCTAAACTATCTCCCATTTCCGGAAAGGATCGTCGTGCCTTTCCACCCTGTATATTAAACGAAAGAGCTCATTTTGAGAATTTCAAATATATATTTTTTTATAATTTTAAAATACGTAGGTTAGAAGTTATTTATTTGACTATCGAGCTGGTGGTCTGAACAAAGCCTTATCTAGTTTAATTATATACCAGGCATTGGTAACGTTTTTAGCAGAGATGTGACTTATTTGAAATACTTGTATTTAAAATGCAAATACAAAATGCAAAATACCTATTTTGTATTTTGTATTTAAATACCTTTTGAAGAAAACTATTTTGTATTTTATTTGAAATAGTGGGACCTATTTTCTATTTTCAAAATACAAAATACTTTATAGTAGGTAATGTAGGTAGGAGTTACAATCTCTTCTGATATTACAATCCTGGCAACTCTCTCATTCTTTTAACATGGAACTGTTGAATCTGTTTAGTAACGTCGCACATGACCACAAGCGTAGCGAGTGGTTAAAAAAGTGGAATCTTGAGTGTTGCGAGGGTTTCAAGGCACGAGAGGAGAACAAACTTTTCTGCCCTGATGAAACACAAACGAGACGTTTTCATCACACCAACGAGAGGCATTATACTAGCTGTAAAACATTACAACTCTAAATTAATGCTTTAAAAACTGGCCGAAACCATCATCCATACATCCTACCGGTTAATATGAGCAAACAACTAGAAATTTGCACTTTAGATAGAGGACTGATTTCAAAGAATAAAGAGAGTCTTTTCAACTCGGAATTTCCGAGTAATACTTTTTAATTCAGTCTAGGTATTCACTACTCAGAGTACCTTTTATCGCAAAGTATTTGTATTTTTAAAAAGTATTTTGAAAATACCTATTTCGTATTTTGTATTTTAAATACAAATTCAAAAACTATTTTGTATTTTGCATTTGAAATAGTATATCAAGGAAGTATTTGTATTTTGTATTTAAATACTTTTTATATAGTATTTTTCACATCTCTGGTATTTAGGGTTCCGGTGTAAATTAGGAACCCTTATAGTTTCGCCATGTCCGTCTATCTGTCCGTCTGTCCGTCCGCGGCTTTACTCCGTATAACAACTAACTAGGCTCCCCTACACAAAAAATGGGTACATTTTTTTTTCGTTAAATCCTATAAGTGTGGGGTGTCGTTAGATAGGTCTTTCAAAACAATTGTGGGTCTTCAAGAACCATTTTATGATAAACGTAATATTTTCGGAAAAAATCGCTCTGAAAAAAAAAGTGCCCCCCCCCCTCTAACTTTTGAACCATGGGTCCAAAAAATATTTAAAAAATCCTGAAAGTAAAGCTTAGTAAAGATTTTCAAGCTATAGCATGAAATAACGGTCCGTATCCTTCATTCGGATGAAATCGGCCTTATTTCACTTGAAGCATAAGGACCCTTCTGTAATGGAAAGCCACATATCTCCTATACCTCTGTGTATCTTTAGGTATTTAAATAAAAGTAAACAAAATCTACCCTCAAATGGCAACCGCCAGTTGAGGGTAGATGAAAACATTACACGATCAAATAATGTAGGTTAAAGTCAGGTCGTTCAGTGACTGTTCCAGGCGGTTTTGTAATTGCTCAGTTAACCAATAAATGTTGTAACTACCCGAAAATGTACAATTTGTTTGTTTACTTTTATTTAAATACCTAAAGATGACAGGCTCATACAATTCTAGACATGACGAAATGAAATGGGTTTGTGTTTTTTTTTCAGTTAACAGCGACTAAAGATTTGGAGAATAAGCAGACGTTACTACATTACTTGGTCGACACGATTGAGAGGAAGTTCCCCGACGCGCTCAACTTCGCCGAAGAAATGCCCCACATAGACAGGTAAACAATATCATAGAGAAATATAGTAAGTATAGAGTGCTCACTCCATACATCAGTTTTGGTATCAAAACGACATCTAGCATCGAGTAGCGGAGTTATCAGTACCGCTACTCGATACTAGAATTCTCTAGTGTCACGACTCACGAAAATTGAATTGAAAATTGAACAATATACAACTAATATTAAAAGCAGCAGTCGTTGAAAATAGAGTTCCGGTTATAATATTAGCTGAAAATTGTTGAGCATTAGACTTTTCGATCGGTGCTACATCTATTGTCAAGTAACAGTACTGATGATTCCGCTACTCGATGCTAGATGTCGACTACGAAAATAATAGTCTTTATGGTACTAAAACTGAAGTATGGAGTGAGCACTCTATGTATTTTTTTCTTTATGACAATTGTAGTGCATAATTATTTTCCATCGTATTTTCACGGAAACGTACGAACGTGTCTTGCTATTCCAGTCAGTCTCGGTACAAAAAGTACTGAGGTTGACTGAAGTAGCATGACAAATACGAACGTTTCCGAGAAAATACGATGGAAAACAACTATGCAGTACATCTATACTAGTCCTTCAGCCTTCACTTTTTAATACATATGCCCAGAACTAGTTTTTGGTTTGAAATTTGGTCAAAAAGTGGCCGAAAACATCTCGCGTGATATGTGCACAACCCCTATGTATTCAGTCATCATCTTCCTCGCGTTATCCCGGCATTTTGCCACGGCCCATGGGAGCCTGGGGTCCGCTTGGCAACTGATCCGGAGAATTGGCGTAGGCACTAGTTTTTACGAAAGCGACTGCCATCTGACCTTTCAACCCAGAGGGTAAACTAGGCCATATTGGGATTAGTCCGGTTTCCTCACGATGTTTTCCTTCACCGAAAAGCGACTAGTAAATATCAAATTATATTTCGTACATGAGTTCCGAAAAACTCATTGGTACGAGCCGGGGTTCGAACCCGCAACCTCCGGATTGAAAGTCGCACGCTCTTACCGCTAGGCCACCAGCGCTTCAACCCCTTTGTATTCAGTGCTATAGCTTAACCAGAAATGTATTATTATCCCAGGGCGGCCCGCGTGTCGATGGAGAACGTCCAGAAGGCGCTGAAGAAGATGGACAACGACATTCGAGCTTTAGAGACCGACCTCAACAACTCGAGGGTACCCCAGGAGCCCGACGACCGCTTCCACGAGACCATGAGCGTATCCTTTTCTAACTATAACGCGGCCCACAGATTATTAGTTCGCCGGACGATATCAGCCTGTCAGTTGTTCGGTTCGGATTGGTAATCTGTGGGCCCCTTAACAGTATGAACATTTTGTATTAAGGCCGGTAAACAAGAATTTGCGAACGAGTGTGAATTGAAGCCCGAAGCCGAAGCTGAGGGCTTAATTAACACTAGTTCGTAATTCCTGTATCTCCCGTACATAATCATATCCTTCCAATATCCTTCTTAGGCTGTTTGAGATTGACAGAAATAAAGTACAGATTATCTTGAGATACTTTGCTTCTAGAAAAAACTAGTTTAAATAAGTGTTAGTCATTAAAATGTGTAAACATTTTTAACATACTTCCTGAACCCTGCCTCAGTCATTCGCGAAAGAAGCCAGAGAGCAATGCGATCTACTCCACTCCATGTTCCGAAAAATGGACGCCCTGTACACAGAACTAGCAGAATACTACGTGTTCGACCCACACAAGTACACGCTCGAAGAGTTCTTCTCCGATATCAAGACTTTTAAGGACTCTTTTGCGGTGAGTAAACAATGTTCCGAATAATGGACACCCTCTATATAGACTCAGGGACTTAGTGACATATATTGCACTTCATGTTCCGAAAAATGGGCGCCCTGTACACAAAATTAGTACACCATGCTTTGTTATGTATTTTGTTTGACTCGCAACTTATTAAAGTACTCGTCTTTGCTTCGGCCGTCCAAACTTTATTTACAATTTTTTTGTGTATTTCAGGCGGCATACCAAGAGAACATAGTAGCGAGAGAGACGGAAGAGCGAGCGAGACGGGCAAGGGAAGCTCGCGCCACGGCAGAAAGAGAGAGGAGAGATCGACAACACAGATACAAGCAGCTTGTCGACATGGACCAAGCGCAGGACGGAGTTATGGACAGGTAATTAGAGATACCATTCCTCGTTACATGTTGCGCTGCTATATGGTTTTTAAGAGCTAACCCAAGAAACGTTGCAAACAGTATTTCTTGATAAATGCCATTTGACCTTCCGAGCCAAAGGGGCAGTTATTTTGGACAGTCAAAGCCTTTTGACTCATCAAGACATTGACGGCTCGGCCACGACATCGAGCGACTTGCGACGGCGGCAGCGATAACCATAGGTTGGAGCGAGAGGTCCGATCGCTGTGTCACGCTCCAACCTATGGTTATCGCTGCCGCCGTCGCAAGTCGCTCGATGTCGTGGCCGAGCCGTAACTGTTACGAGTTAGGATTTGAACTTGCACGTCTCACCGTTAGACTAACTGCATGCATAATATTCAGGAAAAGGAAAAATGTATAGTGGTACTCTTAGCGCCACTTGCACCATCCCACTAACCCGGGGTTAATCGGTTAAACCGTTAACCCAGTGGCAAATTGTACTGGTAGCCATGGTAACTCCAGGTTTAACCAGTCAACCGCGGGTTGGTAGAATGGTGCGTGGCCTGTTTGCAACGTTTCTTAGGTTAAACCTGGAAGGCGCCAAGATGATGAAGTTTTACGTTATATTCCTCAGATAAATTTAAGAAATGTATAAATATAATGGTTATAATTGACGACCGGTCTGGCCTTGTGGGTATTGACCCAGCCTATGAAGCCGATGGTCCTGGGTTCGAATCCCGGTAAGGGCATTTATTTGTGTCCCCCCGCGCGCTGGGGCCCCGCGACCCGCGGCCAGGAGAGCGTGGGTGTTTTCTATGTATTAATCTATACAGGGTGTCTAAAAAATTACTATGGGACCAACCCCGAAACCGTGAAAAAAAAAACAACGGGTTGCACTCCGGGAGTGCCGGCAGAAGTGAAAACTCAATGACATTGTAACAGTTTTTCGATCAGGTCACGTGTCCGTCTTACGTCTTACGAATGTTACGGTCACGTGACCTGTCGCGAGTTTAACATTTTTTCCCCATCACAAAAAGTGCACAGCGCCGCTAAAGAAGCTTTCACTTCAAAAATTTGGCTGCTTTATACATTTTGGCTTGTCCATTTTCTATGGGAGGGTAAAATTTATTTCGCGATTTCGGGGTTGGTACAGTTGCCCCAAAATATTGATTTATTTATTTAATTATCGTTGTTTGTTACAGTTTAATGGAGGCATTACAAAGCGGGTCGGCGTTTAGCAGAGAACGGCCAAGGAAAAAGGCGAACCCGCGGGTCGCAGGAGGTCAGTCGTTATTCGTAATTGTAGCTGTTATTTAGACTCTTTAGGTATTTAAATAAAAGTAAACATGTAAATGGCTCCTTAAGCCAGTTGAGGGTAGATGAAAACATTACATGATCAAATAATGTAGGTTAAAAAGTCAGGTCGTTCAGTGACAGATCCAGGCGGTTTTGTATTTGGTTGGTTAACCAATAAATGTTATAACTACCCGAAAATGTACAAATTGATTGTTTACTTTTATTTAAATACCTAAAGATACAGACTATAGACACAATAACTGGTTAAATTAAATTTAAAAGTGGAAAAAATACTGTCTTGGGTCCCCTAGACTCATATGGTGGAAATATTTGCTGGCTATGGATGAGCTTGGTGGCTCAGATGGCAGAGCGCTGGAGTATCGATACGGGGGCCGTGAGTTCAAGTCTCACCTTAAGACAGTAATAATTCTACTTGTTAATAATTAAATTGGTTAAATTTAAAGTTTTTAACAAGCAGAAACGACTACGAACGATGCTATTAAGCTTAGAAACAGATCAAAAGTGAAAAAACAAATCAATTCTCACCCTAAAGCATTTAGTAACTGGAGACGCCTTGGCTGTCTTTTTCTGTACAAAACAGTCTGCCGATTTTTGCGGGGGAGGGGACGTCAAATGTAACGTACAAATAAATAGCCATGTCAGATAAACGTCAGTCCATACAAAAGTATGCACAATTGTGCAACGTTTTCGGCAGAGGGGTAAGCTCTTAAAGGCGACTCCGGTTATTAAATGATCTAAGAGTATCATCCAAGGCAGTAAATTTTCCCATTTTTAATTTATTTTTAAGCTCAATAAGGTTATTTTTGGTTGAGTTAGTCCACTATAGTGACTGTGTTTTCTAAATAAAGAATATTTATTTTTCACGGAGATATGGACAAACTTACTAAATTGTTTCCGGTTTAATATTAATACGACAATTAAAAAACAAACAGTTACGATACTGTACTAAAGAAAAATTTGAGTCCGTAGCGCACAAAAGACTCATTCTTCTTCCTCGCGTTATCCCGGCATTTTGCCACGGCTCATGGTAGTCTAGGGTCCGCTTGACAACTAATCCGAAGAATTGAGACTAGTTTTTACGAAAGCGACTGCCATCTGACCTTCCAACCCAGACGGGAAACTAGGCATTGGGATAAGTCCGGTTTCCTCACAATGTTTTCCTTCACCGAAAAGCAACTGGTAAATATGGATTGATATTTCGTACATAAGTTCCGAAAAACTCATTGGTACGATCCGGAGTTTGAACCCGAGACCTCCGGATTGAAAGTAGCATGCTCTTACCGCTAGGCCACCAGCGCTTCACACATAAGACTCATTATCCTATGTTAATTTCACGCGGCACTAATAGAGGAGCTAAGCGGTGAGGACGGAATGGTGCACGCGTTTTTGCACCGTATTGAAGGTACTTCATTTGCAGTGTAGTAACACTAAAGAACAATGAAAATGGGCCATTTTCTATGGCTACAAATATAATGACCACCAAAAAATACTTTGTTACCCTAAATAAAAAAATCACGCTTACCAAAAAAAATTACTGAACACCAAAAAAATAAGGCCTAAAAATACAAAAGTACCACCACTTTAATTACGACTGCACTTCAAATTGTATTCAAATACCAAATATATTGAATGATCACCAAAAATCATTAATGATCACCAAATCTTGAAGACCAAATTAATGCGATATTTTCACCTAAATAAACCACTATGATTACCAAAAAATTTATACATATTACCAAATAAAGTAAACTGATGCCAAAATTACTAGCCCCTCCCGCTCAACCCCCCGTAGCCCGCACCGCATACCTACCTAACCTAATCTACTTTTCTAGTAGCATTTCGTTATGCTACTAGAAAAGTAAGTTAAACTGCTATCAGTTAAGTGGGTTAGGTTAGGTTAGCACTGCGACCCTTACAGAAACGAAATGGTACTAGAAAAGTAGGTTAGGTTAAGTTTCAACTGCTACCCATACAGATACGAAACGCTACTAGAAAAGTGGGTTAGGTTTGAACTGCGACCCTCACAGAAAAGAAATGCTACTAGAAAAGTGGGTTAGGTTAGGTTTCAACTGCGACCCATACAGAAACGAAATGCTACTAGAAAAGTGGGTTAGGTTAGGTTTGAACTGCGACCCTTGCAGAAAAGAAATGCTACTAGAAAAGTGGGTTAGGTTAGGTTTGAACTGCGACCCTTACAGAAACAAAATGCTACTAGAAAAGTGGGTTAGGTTAGGTTAGAACTGCGACTGTTACAGAAATAAAATGCTACTAGAAAAAGGTGACGAAGTGGATTAATTAATTTAATAGGATAACGATATATTAAATGATTGCACATTTTTAATTAAAATGTGGTTACAATTTTGTGATCATTTACTATTTTTGCGTTTACAATGATTATTTTGGAGCCATTTGCTTTAATAGGATAGCAAGATTTAAAAATTTGGATATCATTTTACATTAAAATGGAGTTCTAATTTTGGTGGTCATTTACTATTTTTGGGTTTACAATGATTGTTTTGGTGTCATTTTCTTTAATAGGATAGCAAGATGTAAAAATTTGGTTATTATTTCACATTAAAATGGGGATTGAAATTTGGTAATCATTGACTATTTTTGGGTTAATAATGATTATTTTGGTGTCATTTCCTTTAAAAGGATAGTAAAATGTAATAAAATTGGTAATCATTTCACATTAAAATGGTGTTATAATTTTGGTGATCATTCATGATTTTAGGGTGGTAAAATAGATTTTTTTGGTATTAAATTTTACTAAATCTGGTGATCAGTTAAATAGCAGCCATTTTCTATTGCAACTTAGATACAAAGCAGCCCGTTTATGTCACAGTAGAGAGTAGGGTGGCCCAAAAAACATTTTTTTTTATTTTCCTACGGGGCACCCCCTTATTTTGTTACACTTATTATGCTGATAAAATACACCAAGTTTCGTAATTTTATCTCAACTACAAGGGGGTGCTCAACCACTTTGAAATTTTTCAAAGTTGTATGAATACCAAAAAAAAAAGTATTTATTATTCAGAATTTTATTTAAGTATCTGGTTTCACACTATTTGCACATGTGATTTATAAGTTTTTAAGTAGAAAAACATTTTTATTTCTATTTTTTATAATTTTTCAAAAGTAAGATTTTTTGAATTTCACCTAAAAAAATCATAAAAAATAGAAAAAGAAAAATATTTTTTTACTTAATAACTTTTAAATCACACTTTCAAATAATGTGAAAACCACTACTTACATAAAAATCTAAAAAATAATAAGTAAATTTTTTTGGATTTCATACAACTTTGAAAAATTTCAAAGTGTTTGAGCACCCCCTTGTAGTTGAGATAAGATTACAAAACTTGGCGTATTTTGTCAACATAACAAGTGTAACAAAATGAGGGGGTGCCGCTTCTTCTAACTAGAGTTTGAATTTTTCCCATACAAACGTGAACCACCCTAGTAGAGAGTTATATATAAGTTGTATAAAATGTGTCGTTCTCAATCAAAAGGTACCACATTGTCGCTTGCCATAAGGACGCTCTGACAGGTTATTAGTATACAGATACAAGCAAATTTCTTCTTTATGGTAAGCGACGAAGTACCTTTTGATTGAGAACGTCACAAATAGCTGTGAATGGGTGAAGATCAGTGGCGGCGCAATTATACCTACATTGAGGTAGCCTGGTTTTTAGGGTTCCGTACCCAAAGGGTAAAACGGGACCCTATTACTAAGACTTCGCTGTCCGTCCGTCCGTCCGTCCGTCCGTCCGTCCGTCCGTCCGTCCGTCCGTCCGTCCGTCCGTCCGTCTGTCACCAGGCTGTATCTCACGAACCGTGATAGCTAGACAGTTGAAATTTTCACAGATGATGTATTTCTGTTGCCGCTATAACAACAAATACTAAAAACAGAATAAAATAAAGATTTAAATGGGGCTCCCATACAACAAACGTGATTTTTGACCAAAGTTAAGCAACGTCGGGTGTGGTCAGTATTTGGATGGGTGACCGTTTTTTTTGCATTTATTTTGTTTTTTTTTTTGCATTATGGTACGGAACCCTTCGTGCGCGAGTCCGACTCGCACTTGCCCGGTTTTTTCTTAACCTTTTGAACGCTTTATGTCATAAACAACGTCACCGACACGCCAAGGTCCCGGGCGCAAGCAAGTTAACACATTCAGTGCCGAAAAGCCGACTATCAAGTATTTTATGATTTCGTTCCCAGGCCGGACGACCCGATAGGGATCGTGGTACTACTGCTTTATATGACGAAATTGTTGTGGCCTGGCGCGGACGTCTTGTTTGGCTGGGTGGCAATGAATAGAATAAGAATAAGAATATATTTATTTGAATAATAATATACTCCGCCTGGTACTCTATTCCCGTCTTTTCGTGGTCACGTGACTGACACAAGCCTACGCTAAGCTTTATTGAAAAGAACCTTGTTAATGTGTTAATGTAAACCTTACTTGAAAGTGTGAAGGTTACTTTGACAGCGTCCGCCATAACACTACATGTATAGTTGTCCATGGCGCTGTGGGCACGACTACTGACGACTTTAGGTGTTCTTGGCGTTCAAAAGGTTAAAGGCATGTAGAACAAGGTACTCGTCTCAAATTAGACAAGCCGGTGGGAATCGAGTTGTATGGACGCTCCGCCACTGATGAATATATTACATAGTTTAATTGAATGTGACGTTTTAGACAAACTTTGTTATACTCGTACAGTCGGTTATACAGGGTGGAACATTTCTAGAGACTGAGCTGAAAGGATGGTATTATCTAAGTGATCTACAATCGAGTTATTATAATCTAAAAAGTAAACCAAATTCATAAAAAAAAAATATTTTATATCAATGACAACCCTACCACTACAAAGTAATTTACATTTTAAATTTACACATGTCATTAACTCGACTTAACATTCGATGCTCGTTTCTACTTGCTAGGGTTGAAACATGCTGATTTTTGCACTAATGTTTAACAAACTGTATATACCTATCACACAATCGGTTAGAAATATTCACGTGGTAAATAAGTGAAAAATAAGGTACGTAGCCTAAATAATTCCCGGTTTGCATAAAAGTCCCTCGTTCTGCTCCACCCGATATATAACCTCGTAAGGCCCACCATAGAAAGTTTCCCCATTTTTAATTGGAACATTGTTGTAAATTACAACATGTACCTTAGGGTGACTATCGTTTGTTTTAGAAAACAATGAAACAAAGGAAATGCTACTTTATTTCGTTTTTAAAAGGTTCAAATTAGATTGAAACAGAGTGTACATTGTAATGCACATTGGGCCCTAGGAGGATAAGGTTGATATTATGTACATCTATCAATAAATTGCACAGAGTCGGCGATGCGCTGTGGCCTGCGCCTGCGGCGGAGGACAGGGCAATACACCCCCTTACAAGTTCATATAATTATACAACCTTTCAGTGGGGTCGTTGTTTAACATTTTAAATAAGATGCTTGTGCTTTTGATGTTGTGTGTTTGTTATGGATGTTGTATGTTTTTTTCTAGTCGCAGAACTTTGTCGCTTAACTTGAAACTCGGGTAAATCCATTCGAGCCTCGGAGCAAATATCTACCCTATTACCTTTTCTTAATACCAAAATCGCATAATCTGACAGATGGATTTACCCGAGTTTGAAGTTAAGCTCCTCGTATATAGCAGACACCTTTCAGATTATTTCTAATGCTAACTGAAACTGGATTTAATTATGTATTTATACATATTAGATATACCCAAACCACAGAACAAATAATGGTGCTACCGTACAGAAAGGACACTTCCTACAAACCCATATCCATTTCTAATGTATGGCTCTATCCCTTTCGGCTATTTAGGGTTGTCAAAATTCAAGCCATTATCTTATCTGTGGTCGTGCACGCAAAGGGACGTCAAGTTGTGTCAACCCTAATAATTGCTCGGCGCAATGCTGAACCGAACGGAGCCGAGTTTGCCCGAAAGGAGTCACGGCAGTGGGGAGGAGTGTCTCCCCACTGCCGTGACTATAACTCCTAACAACGTAACTTAATTAGGCGATATAACAGCATGGCCCCGTTAAAAACTGTATTATGCAACTCGTCGTTTAACAGCCCTCGTTACGCTCGTCCGTCAAACTCCCCTCTTGTTTCACAGCTGAACGGCGCGCGCAGCTGAGCCGCTCGCGGTCGCGGTCCGGCCTCACGGGACCACTCACTACGCGGGAACTGACAAAGTAAGTAACACACAAACTGACATACACAAATATAATGTATGAATTTTCTCAAATGATTTTTACGCCTTAGACCCTAAACTGTTAAACAATAGTTATTTGTTTTACAAGGGGGCAAAGTTGTTGTTTAACCGCTCGTGCTAATATTGATACCCGAGCAAGCGAAAGATTCCAAAAGCGTTGCGAGGGTTTCAAAGCACGAGGGTTAAACAAAATTTGCCCCCGAGTGAAACACAAAATTTTTCACCACACCAACCCGAAGCAAATATTAAATGTAAAATATCAAACAAAATAAAACCAAATCAAATCCAAATGAATGTTATTAAATATTTATCATCCAAAATCATCATTTAAAAGTCAATTTTACCAGTAAACATAAGAAAACAACTCAAAATTTGCATTTGATTACTTTGCCTCATATGTGAATAAAATGCAACTTTGCTATCAGTTTTTGAAGTGCAAAGTAAGCCTTTTCGAGCTCTGCTGGTGTGGTGAAAAAGCCATTGTTTCTTTTATGTGAGCGGTCGGCTCCCGTATTAGCCACGTGGCAAAGCAACAATGTCGCTTAAAAAGCAACCTTATCGTGATAGTATTAAGGTTCAAATCGATGTAACAGCTCATACTAGTTAACATGTTTTGGTCATTACCAACGACGATCGTCCACCTGAATGTAGGCGAGCGCTCATATTATTACATAGTACTATATAATCTTACTGTTCTGACACCTAGAGACATTTACACCTCTAAATATTATAGATCTTTTTTGTTTTTGTATCTGTATTTTTTTTATATTATTACATATTATACTTTTTATGAAACATTAAGAGACCATATACATCTCTAAGTAATTGTAATAAGTTAGTTTGAATTGGTAGTTGCAGTTGTATTTTATAAAATTGTTGATGTATTGTTATTATTTTTACTTGTATGTAAATTCAATGTTGACGTGTAAAAGTGCCCTTGTGGCCTATTTGCTGAATAAATGTTGAAGTTGAAGTATAGATTTGAACCTTAATACTATCACGATACAGTTGCTTTTTAACGGCCGTTGTTGCTTTGCCACGTGCCTAATTTTTTTTTTATTAAAGACGCGTTCATTTTTAATCTGTGTTTTGTTTTGTTTCAGCGAGTTGCTTAGCAACGCGTGATAGCTCATATCAAGTGATACTAGTACCTAGTATGTAGCATATACCCCAGTCAACAAGGATTCATTGAACCCCGCTTAAATGTGACGTTATCTATGAAAAGGGACCTTATTGTCGATGGCGCTTATGCCATTATTAACGATGCTCCGATATTAATACAATGCCGCGCGACGCAGAGCGGCGTAAGCGCCATCGACAATAAGGTCCCTTTTCATAGATAATGCCCCAAATATTGTAACTAAATGTGATTTCGAGTTTGCGATATAATTTCATTGTTTTTACCTTAAATTCCGACGTTTCAGCTGAGTTGCACCAGCTGTGGTGACGCTGTGTGCTGTGTGTGTAATTAAATATGTGTACAAAACGCTAGAGTTCAAAGTGTTCTATCGACTCTAATACACAAGTATTGGCAATTTTTGTCTAAGTAATGTTTTTTCCATTACAATTAAATTAAATAACAAACAAAACGTATCAGGATTCATATTTCGTCAGGTGACAAGCAAAACCCACTAATTACTAAAAAATATTAAACAAATTCAACCTTATTTAGGTATTAATATGGTTCACTATGGCTATTAACTTGTGGTAATAATTAATGAGTTTTGCTTGTTACCTGACGATTTCAAGCAACATTTTGGTTTTAAAACCCAAAAAATTGTTAAAATAACCGTACAGTTATTGTAGAAACGCCCCAATACTGATTCCGTCCCGGATTTATGAAAATCATACTCTTGTAATGCAATTTACGACGGTCAAAAGCCTTGTTGATTGGACTAGAAGTAAGCCCGTCTCACATAGAAGTGTCTACTTATGTATCTCCATTAATTTTTATATGTAATTTTTTAATATTTTATATAGAATATGTGGATTTTGTAAAAATAGTCATTCATGTCTACTTTCATCGGTTTTGTATTATGACTTCGAAATCATTTGGTTTTCAAAAACAATTATTGATACAAGTTTATACTAATGGCGGTCTTAAAGCTATAAGGCCATCTCTACCAGTCAACTATTGGGTCTAATAGAAACTTATAGTTTGTGTAGGACTATGTTAACAAATGAATAATTTCGAAGTCAAAAGTAATCATTTAGTTTTATTTTATACTTCGTTTTTTTTTTGCATCAGTAAAATACTACGCGATCTTGACGTGTCTTTTAATTGAAAAATGCTTTAAAAAAAATCAGTTCAAGAATGTAAATAATCGTATATGATTCATAATTGTTACATATTTGCCGTGACTTATTTTTCAAAAGTGTTTACAATACAAGATTATTTACCTTTTTTCTAATGCTAGAAAAACGAACTATTATATTTATTATATTAAATCTCCTTCCAATTACTCAATCATCTTATACAGAAATGCTTACAATTTAGCAAATAACTGTAAAAATACTAATAGCAATGGTAGTGCCTACATTAGGCGGCCTTTATGTAGGCCTAAGGCCTTAGGATAGAAAGAGAGGTTTTAAATGCTGTAAGAGAGAAGAAGATAGAGAATAGCTTGAGGCCTAGCCAATTAATCGTTTATAGAATACACCAATGGAATCTTAAATAATGTATGGAATTATTACATGAATTGTCATTTGCATTTATATTGTTTTTATTTGGCTAATACATTTTACAAAAATATAAATTTAGAAATGACTATGATAATTGGTATAAATAAGTTGACATAATTTTGGTAAGTGTGAAAATATTCTAAAGAGGCCTAAGGAGGTCTAAGGCTGCAAGACGGAAAAGAGAGAACTATCGATAGGTATAAAGGTAAGAGGGACAGAGAAAGAATAAGTGAACATACTTCTTATGAATTTGACACTAGAATTTCAATAATTTAGATTTTTAGAGGATAATGTTGAATACTTTGGTAAATATAATAAAAAATAAAACATTTGTCATAAGCTTTGTGATATATGCCATGAGTAAAAATAAATTGTATTGTAGTGCAAGAAAAAACCAGACTCACACTATATTGTTTCTTAATCGTCTCTTGTGTGACTTTTTTGTATTAAATAAAATGGTGGCCTATCAACATCAGCTGTTACAATTGATATTGATACCGCAAGTTGTCCCGAAAATACGCGCGGTAAAACACGTCAGCGTGTGAAACGCCTTAGATACATCATAAAACATGTAATTTATGTATTTGACACATAAAGTGTGCGTCTAAATGTAGATGTACAAAAACCGGCCAAGTGCGAGTGGACTCGCGCACGAAGGGTTCCGTACCATTACGCAAAAAACTGCACAAAATCTGCACTTAAATATTTATTTTATTTTGATTTTTGTATTTGTTGTTATAGCGACAACAGAAATAAATCATGTGTGAAAATTTCAATTGTCTAGCTATTACGATTCATGAGTTACAGCCTGGTGACAGACAGATAGACAAACGGACAGACGGACAGCGGAGTCTTAGTAATAGGTTCCCGTTTTTACCCTTTGGGTACGGAACCCTAAAAAGACAAAATGTGTGATAAGAATCTTCCAATACTTTACTTTTTATACGCTTTTATGTTTCTGTCCAATATTTAGACCATTAGTCATATTTTGACTAGATTGGTCCAATGATATTATGCTTTCATTTATTGATGGGATACCGACTAACCCCCTTATTCATAAAAATTTACGGGACTGATTTGGTTAAATTATGTTTTATCCCTTCCTTACAAATACATAAGTCACAATGACAGATGGGGACAAACGATTATTAGCTAATTGAGGTTTGTACCGCGTTTATGAATAAGGGTATCAATTTATAACACGCGGCTTCAGAAGGTGGAGAATTTATGACCTTGTATTGGGCCATACTGAAAGTTTCTGGATAATTATATTATGAGAATACTTATTTTTTCTAAGTGCAGGAATTTTCAGTATGTCCTAAGTATACTGCCAATACTGCCATAACGCACAACATAATTAATCTATAACGGCGGTCGGCAACCTACGGCCCGCGGGCCGCATGCGGCTCTTGAAACTGTCACTTGCGGCCTGCGAGCCTCTCTGGCTATGTAATATTGAGAAACGGCAATGTCTGATAAAGTCATAAATATTAACAAAGTGCGGCCCGCGTCAAATTACTCATCGTTAACTACGCTACTAAAACTACGCAAAAAAAGGTTGCCGACCACTGATCTATAATATTCTAGAAAGACCCCACCTGCTCTAGCACAATTGACCGGGTCACCATATCTTTCTAACTAGTTCCGTGCGAAACAGACAGGTGGCTGTCTTGCGACTTGCGGGCATTTGTGCTAGCCCTGCAGATTAGGGACGATGAGTTGATGTTGATTTTTATAAAAATAATATTTTTCATATGTATGTATATTTTACTGTCATGAAATTTCTAGACCTGTAGCGAAAATTTATAAGCACACCGATGGTTTTAGTGTAAATTTTAATTATGTAACCTTTTCGCCACCATTGACTTGATATAAAGTTTGTACATTTCGTGTCCCACACGCCACGACTTGATATGTTAGGACATGTTCACTTAAAAGTGTCCCATTTTGTTTTTTTTGAAAATCTGAACTTTCGGGTTATTTCTACTCAGAATCACTAGGTATCGATTTAAAAAGAATAAAAACGTGTCCCAAAAAACATGTCAGTTTTGTAACGCATTTTCACATACATTTTGTATGGACCGTTACAAAACTGACACCAACAATTTCTATGAAAAACTGGGGACACTTCTTTTGTCACATTCAATAGTACTCGTGATTCTGAGTCTAAAAAAACCCAAAAGATGATGGTTTTTCGAAAAAAAGTAAATTTTACCTTTTTTTCTGAAAACCCCCGTTATATATATGGGTTGTTTACGTGCAATTCGTGGCTTGACACTTTATTTTGACGTGGTTTACATTGACGTGGCGGCGAATGTTGATAGTTAGACCAAGAAAAGTCTGCAGAGATTTTGACAGCACACGCAGTGCCAGTGTTATTTATGGGGGGCGTGCATCAACTATAGGGGGCACCATAGGAGTCGTCAGATCTTTTGCCCGAGGCGTAAATGTGATGTTTATGCTTCTGATTTAGCCTACAAGGTGGCAGAACCTACTATGCACAAGGAAACCTACGAGAACGGTAGATGGTAGCACTTGTTTTGGCAATGCACATGTGCAGATATGTTTCCAATTCAGGCCACAAGATGGCAGACCTTCCAACGCGCACGGTCCCTATACTAGCTATAGTGTAAATAACATTATTTGCGGTATTTGACGTCTGTCACTCACAACAGCAATACTACGTAAAATGTTTTGCACATCGAAATCACAAAGGAAAACAACTGCACTGCGAACGTTTACGTTCTACGTCTTTTTTTTTTTTAATTTTAGGGTTGGCCGGACACCACCGTTATGAATCGGTAGTAGTCTAAGTAAATCGATATGAATTTTTCATTTTTCTTTTAATAAAAATAAGGAAAAGGTGGATAATTAACTGTAAATATGGATATATTTATCGTCACTTAACAGACAACAAATTTGACACAGAAATAACATAAATAAACTTTAAAATAGATCCCCAGTTAGTTTCAATTTTGACAATGGGTGCGACCTACTCGGTCGGTGTATTAAATACACCGACCGACCGGTAGCTTGCGGGAAAACCATATAATTCTAGCTTTATTTAAATCTCAAATAAAAATTCATTATACGTCACAATTCGATACCTCAGTCTACGTGCCATCCAATCGTAATCGCTTGCTGTGACAATCGATTTGCGTTAGTTACATCTCTATATACGTCAGTCATAATGTGTCAAATACCGCAAATAATGTTATTTACACTATAGTTTGTTAGTGCACGACACCTTGCACTTTGTGACTATGCGCTGAAACTTGGCACAGTTGATTCTTAGCTGGTCATGAGCAGATACAGACCGGGAGACCTCGAGAGCCACGTCTCATTTAGTGGGGGGGGGAGGGGGGAAGTTCGACGCCGCCGCGCTTCACTTGGAGCAACATTTCTCTAAAACTGTACCTATTAGGGCATGTGATATATCATTTTCGGTTAAATTAAGGATGAGGAATTTTTTTTGGAACCAAAACAATGCACTTTCTAACAAAAAAAAAACAAAGTAGAAAAGACAAAAAAACGTATCTTGGATTTTTTCATAATTACCAATTTTTTTTTTAAGTGTAGTAGGAATCTGAAAACAAAAAATATAGTTGTAAAGCTACACTTATTACGTTTAAAAAAATATATAGTTTATTATACAAAACTGTTGATAAATGGGAGATAAAAAATAATATTAAGCGTGGGCCAGAGTGATCTCAATACAAAATATTATGAATGTGGGAAAGTTACTTATAATTTGTTCTACAATCGTTTATTTTTTAGTTTTTCGTAAATAACTCGTAAACGGTAGCCCACAGCAAAAAAATATCTTTTACGTAAATAATCTGTTTCAGATTTCTTATAAAATAAGTGCTCCTTTTTTTCGCTAAGGTCAATATTAAAAAAAATATTGAAGGGAGAAAATAAATACTAAGGTCCTCTTTTTTAGTCATTCGTAAATAACTCGTAAAGGATGTCCAATAGCAAAAAATATTTTAACACAAGAATAATTAGGATAAAATTTCCTACAAAAAAGGTTATTCAAACTTTTTCGCTAGGATCAATATTTAAAAAGGGGACCTTAGAATTTATTTTCTCTCTTTAATATCGTTTTTAATATTGATCCTAGCGAAAAAGTTCGAATGACCTTTTTTGTAGGAAATTTTATGTAAATTATTCATGTACTAAAAATTTTTTTGCTATTGGCCTTCGTTTACGAGTTATTTACGAATGACTAAAAAAGGGGACCTAAGTATTTATTTTCTCCCTTCAATATTTTTTTTAATATTGATGGTACCGAAAAACAGTAGTACTTATTTTATAAGAAATCTGAAACAGATTATTTACGTAAAAGATATTTTTTTGCTGTAGGCTACCGTTTACGAGTTATTTACGAAAAAACAAGAAAAATAAACGATTGTAGAACAAATTATAAGTAACTTTCCCACATTCATAATATTTTGTATTGAGATCACTCTGACCCACGCTTAATATTATTTTTTATCTCCCATTTATCAACAGTTTTGTATATTAAACTATATATTTTCTTAAACGTAATAAGTGTAGCTTTACGACTGTATTTTTTGTTTTCAGATTCCTGCTACACTTTAAAAAAAAATTGGTAATTATGAAAAAATAAAAAATACGTTTTTTAGTCTTTTCTACTTTATGCTTTTTTTTTGTTAGAAAGTGCATTGTTTTTGTTCCGAAACTAGATTCCTCATCCTTAATTTATCCGAAAATGATATATTACATTCCTTAATAGGTATAGTTTTAGAGAAATGTTGCTCCAAGTGAAGCGCGGCAGCATCGAACTTTCCCCCTCCCCCCTCACTAAATGAGAGGTGGCTCTCGACGGCTCCCGATCTGTATCTGCTCAAGACCAGCTAAGAATCAACTGTGCCAAGTTTCAGCGCATAGTCTCAAAGTGCAAGGTCCCCATACAACGGTGTGCAGTAACAAAGCAGCTATACGCCATCATTTTGATTATATAAGAGTTTGACGTTTAAAACTGCGTATGCTGTCAAAATATTTGCAGACTTTTCTTGGTCTAACTCTATCTCAGCTGCATTGCTTATACATATAAAAAAAATCACGAGTTTAACGTGCTAGAACTCTATGAGATTATTTGGAGTCAGTTTCTTACGAAGATGTAATTTTGTGTATTTACTTTGTATATAATGAATATTTTAAGCGACGTAAAATGTGTTTTAATACTTGATTTTATAAGATAATTTGAAACTTATAGAACCATGTGGTATGGCACCTATCCTTTTTACAAACTTAGTTTCAGGCTATAGATGTTAACATAAAAATAATATTACATAAAAAATATATACCTACCGCTTGCGAGTGCTTGGTCCTTTTTCGGTAACAAAATGCATATCACCTTTCTTTTTTCTGCAATTTTTGAAAGTCTGTTTTTACACAGTCTATGTAACAAAATAAAAGCACTTTAAATTCATTGATATACACTGTCGTATTCAATTCATTAAAATAAAAATATGCTTTTAAATGTTCCAATTCAATTTCTAAATAATTTGTTTTTATTTCGTCGGAAAGAGAACGCTTAATCTCATTTTAATATAATTTTAATGTTTTTTATTCTTGATTGTTATGCTCGCTCCACACCCATGCCTGAAAACGAGCGATTTATTATAATATTATACAAACTTCATGTTAACAAAAAATGTGCAAATTTTACCTAAATCCAGGGTCGTCTTAAACTATGCTGGGGCCCCTGGGCCCTGTGTGCCTTTATGGTAAAGACGGTACTGCCTAAATCTACTTAACGTTTTCCTGGTTGCACCCTAAAGACCGGAATTATATATATTAATATATCAATATATCCTCTCGGCAACATAAGCCCTAGAATTAGAGTTATGTAATGTTCTTGAGAAATCGCGCGTTTTATGCGGTTAGTGTGGAGCGAACTTTATTGTGGCGTCGGTTAATGTATGGTATGCATAATTATATTGAACCGTAATGTAAATATATTTTTGTAAAATGTTACAATTTTTAATTAATTATATGTTTTTTGAACTTCATGTGTTTTTCTTTTTACTAATTATTGAAACTCATAATTGGAATAAATATCCTTTGTGACAGGCGATAACTTTGATTCACCAAGAGGCCGCGTAGCCAACATGCTAATCGCACTAATATGGAAGAGTGATAGAGGAGAGACAAAGCATTTCGCTGTCGTAGCGAAAGCGATTGTCACCTTGGCTAGGCCGGCTGAATCGTAAGCTTATGAATAAGGGGCCTTCAAGCTGCTACCTACAGTTCTCGCACACACCACGAGAACCGATTTTTTATTTCATCGTCGAATTTATCTTTTAATTTTTGGGCAGACGGTGATCAAGAGGTTAAGGAAATAAAAATAAAGACAAGTTGTCATATAACATACACCTTTATTTACACACTCGTTCCGTCTAACAGACTTGAGCACTGAGCACTAGCATACGTGTGATATGTCTGTAGTTTGAGCATAGCACCCACAGACCTAGCACTGTGACGACCATTAATAAACATTGTCAAAAACGCTTTCAAATTCTGCCGTCTTTGCTTTATTATGAAAAATCTGGCTTGGCGCTTTGGTACATTTTAATAGATTTAAAAATAACATTTATCAGATGACTTTGTTTTGAAAATTAAGGCCTACATCACATAAATTGTTGCATCGTGTATAAATAGAATTACGTATTTATTATTGCATATAAAATAAGCCCCGCTTTTTCTAATAATATTTGATTATAAATAAAAATATCCTGGTCACAGGCACCAAATTGTAAATATTCTTTGTAACCTACAACAATAATAAAAAGGTCGCTTTTTAAAGTTCACAAGTGCTAGGACATATTTGGCTAATATAAGTATTGTCATGCGGATAAAACATGCCAGTCAACAAGTGATATATAATAACAAACATTTTATAACATGTCATAATTGGAATCCAAAATACAATATACATTAAGAATTTGAAAATATGTTTACAAAAATATGAAGTAAATTGTAAGATTCAATATTGAAATGTCATATTAAAGTCATATTTACCAATGTCAGTCTAATTTACCTTACATGGAATGTGATGCGTCAAATACCACCCTACTTTATAAAGTCAAAGTATTGTCTTGATTCCAGACGTGATGTGTTATGAAATTATCTAACTGAAATCCATAAATTTACAACATCTAACAGACTGTTCTCTATATTTGTTGTTTATATTGCTTAAAGAAAAGGTAATTGTTACAGGGTATCTACAGAAACTCAAATACCTACCCAAAGTTTGAATAAGAGATACAGAATGTAGAATCTACAATAAATAGGCCCCTTGTCGCCTACATGACGTTTTCTGTAGAGCTCAAAGCAATATAGATGCGTGAGTAGTATTCAATTTGTTTTAAAATTAGTACTGGTTACCTGTGAGGTGACATATTGAGAACAGTTGCCGTTAGGTGGCGCTTTCATTATTTTTTTTTATATGGATATATGGTTTCTAAAACCATGTCATTTTACACGAATGCGCAAATACAATACATTTCATCCCGGAGGTAACGCACCGAACCTAAACTAAGAATTACATTAAATGACTTACTACGTACTAACCTTTCCAAGATAGTTAAAAAGAACTACGAAATAAAATGGTAAGAAAATATTTTAAAGTTAATACATAAAAAAAATATAAAACTATGGACGGACCCACGAGATTAAAGACTAGCTATTGGTAAGTACAGGCTGGCTACAAATTCAAGTCACCTTTCGATTAAGGACAATTTAATTCTTCATAAAAAAATAACCAATATTGTGATCTTAAAATAACGGTTTTTGCTAGTTTGTAAAAAGAACCTTATTTTTATAGTCTGACAAAAAAAGTGTAGAAATTAAAAAGTGGCAATACTGTAGTGTCGTCCCGTTTTCTTATATAGATTGATTTGAAAGGGAAGACACGACAGTATTGCCACTTTTTAATATCTACTCTTATTTGTCAGACTATAGGTTAGGGAGGTTGTGGTTTTGAGGTTATGTCTTTTGAAATAAGCCAAGCCAAGGACTGTAAAGTTGGGAGAATTAAAATGACGAGATGACGTAAATTCGTAACCGGTCTTTATAATAATAGTATGTCAATCATATTTGCCTTAAGACCGATAAAACAAATTACATGGCAACCCAAGCCCAAATTAAGAAGAACATGAGTTAAATCGGCAAAAAAACACTAGATGGCGCAATTTTGAAAAATAAATGTTTTTTAGGTTAGGTTTTTAGCGTAATACTTAAAGTTGAGTTATGAAAAATATTACGAGGAACATGATATACTAGAAGCGGTTTTTCTTAGCGACCGTGTTTAGTGAAAAAATAGCGTCATCTAGTGTTTATTGCCTATAAATTGGGGTCAAAACAACCGTTAAATACCATTACAACTGACCCATCATTAGCACATATACATAGGACATATTTACAAGTAATATAGTATAAGTATAGAAAATACAAAATTTAATTTAATTTAATTCCTCACAAAATTACATTTTGTTCATTATTTGACACAATTGTAATGTTTGTATCACAATCGTTGTTTAAGTAGAAGCCGACCTGAATACAAAACGGTCGAATAACATTTTATAAAAAAAAAAAATAAGTCGTCGAGTCGCTCATTAAAAATAATACAAAAACAACTCGAAAAGTTATTTTTTCAGCACTAAATTAAGTTACATCGATACAATTCTTTTAATATTATTTATAAAAATGTCTTTGCTATTTGTAAAAAAGACAATCTCTATTTATGTCAGTTGATAAAAATAAGCTTTTTATGTCAGTTTATATTTAATTTTAAAAGTATCATCGGAACAAATGAAAAGAACTATTTTTAAGTTTGGCAACGCCATCTACTGTTTGGTCAATGCAACTCATAAGTTGCAGCGATTTGTTTATTACTAATAATCCTAAAATAAAATGGAAGAATTCAGAACATTTAAATAATTCCTTCCTATCGTTCCTGCGAGCTTAAATATTCTTGTTAACGTTTTAAATAATTTATCCAGTTTTTGATGTTTAATTTGTTTTCGCATTTAATAAATCTATTTTACACCCGAGACGACCACTGTCTCTTAAAGATACGTATGAGATTCAGTTCTTTTCCTATTAGAAAAAATAGGTGGCGGCACTGAGCCTTGTTAAGGTAACGATCAAAATAAAAAGTCTTAGAACGCTCATTCCTAACTTATCTGTTTCATTTAAGTTTCAGAAGCATTATCGCGAAATCTGAAGTTCCAAGTTCGTATATCGCCATCTCATTCACCCGATTAGTGCAAGAGCGACAGTGATACAGATAGACGAACTTCAAACTTCAATTCGCGTACATGTTTCCGAATATTTTTGCTAGACAGTGGCGCCATCTATTACTGTATACCAGACACTACCGTCGCGCAGTAGCGCCATCTCTGGCCGCCTCGAGTGATTGTCTAGCGGCGCGGGAGTTATCTTCTGTTGTTGAGTTCGTACCCGTTGTCTTTGCTGGGCACTTTGGCGGGCGGGGGTTTGGCGACGGCGTGCCCTTCCAGCCGTAGCGTGCTTTGGCGGTGAGATGATCTAAAATATAAGAACAATACATGTAAATTTCAACAGTTTCATGTAATTAAATATAAGTAAAAACAATCTAGAGAGAGTCTAGATTTTCTTGCGTAGAAATTGTGAACTTATAGTATTTTCAAACTGGAAGGGTACGATCTACGATGATAGACGAATTTAAAACCTAAAAATGCCAAATGTCGCAAAATTATATTGAATTGACATCTATCATCGTTTGAAAAATACTATAGTCCTGTTAGATATGAAAAACAAGAGGATGAAATGACTGTCGTTTATACAACATGAAGATGGACATTAAGTAAAACTTCGTGATTTTTATGTGATTCCTTTAGAAAAACTATAATCTTCTTCTGGAATTGTTTTGATGTATGCTTACCGAATGAGACAGGTGACGGCGAGCAGCAGCAGCAGCACGCCGAGCGCGGAGAGCCCCCAGCCGAGCGCGGCGCGCGCGATCGGCGGCGCCCGCGTCGCCAGCCGGAGCAGCGACGACACCTGCTCGGGCAGCTCGTCGATACCCTGTACAAACAAGTCATTTTTGATGTATTTTAGGAACTAACTAGCACAGATCGGCCTAGCCCCAAACTAAGTTAAACTTTTTCTAAGTAGGTAGATTTTACATTAATTACATTATAGGTACATAGTCAGGTACATACCTATAGTTCGTTTTTTTAGCATTAGAAAAAGACTACGCCATGTTGACGTGTCTTTTCATTGAAAAACGCTTTTTAAAAATCAGTTACTATTACTTATGAAAGCAAAATAATGTAAATAATCGTATATGATTCATAATTGTTACATATTTGCCGTGACTTATTTTTCAAAAGTGTTTTTCAATAAAAAGACACGTCAAGATTGTTTACCTTTTTTAAGGCTAAAAAAACGAACTATAATTGTTCTGAATGTGATTCGAACACGCGACTTCAAGGTACTAAGAGGTCGTTCAATAAGAGCTATACTCTTATACCTACTAGATGGCGCTAAAGTCGAAAATTATCACAAAACAAAGAAGTAATAGAAGTGAAACGTACATCTATAGCGTGTGGCATGATTAAGCCTTATTGTACTCAGTTTCACCACAGACTATTGTCAGTCGTGTGTCAATTCAGTATGGCGCTTTTGAGATGTCAGATGTGAAAACGATTCCAGGAAAAATTAGAAATAATTACAAATATGCCGCGCTGCTCCATTTTGGAGTGTAAAAACGCTAGCCGAACAATAAATGTTAGATATGGAGGCATTTCATATCATCGGTAAGTATTATTTCAAGTAATATTTCAATATTTTTTACATTTTCGGTTTCCGCAAGGATTTTTGGATTGTTTAGTGCAAAAATCAAATTTATGTAAATGAGATAAGGTTGATATCTACTTAGCGTCAAAGTCATGTACGGGTGCGCTATTCAGCCACAGTGCGAGGACCATATCAAAAATGTTATCGATGTCGATGTTCGTATAAATACACAGTTCGATTTTTTTTATGTTCATACATGTTCTTAATAATTTATTTTTGTTTTGCCTCTGAATGATCATATCGAAAAAGTCGTCGCTTATGCACATTTTATATTATGTACAAAATATGTTCTTACTTATTTATTGCTATTCAATGGATTATTTGATTTAAAGTTTTTCTTATAGTATTGCATCCATGGATACATATTTGTCAATTTTGTATATTAAATACGAGTAGGTAAGGTGTCAGTTTTAAGCTGTCACATAATTTTACTGCCGGGTATTTGCTGGCCAGTCTAAAGCTCGCTCCACACTCTTTGACAAATCTTAAAGCGGTCTTCACATTCGACCTTTGACTAGACTTTTGACACTTGTTTGACCCATATCGTTTCAATATTTAGTATTTGACGTATCTCATTGTTCGAATACGGCTGTAAAGTCTCCTCTCGGAGTTGGACGGCCAGATGACAGTCTCTTTTGTACAAAAGAGTGCATAAGCCAATTCTTGTGATAAGTTTCCAAGCAGACCCCAGGCTCCGTGCCTGACGCGGGCCGGCTTACGGGCCGTGGCAAATAGCCGGAACAACGCTAGGAAGAAGGAAGATGATAGTTGCGCGACATGTAGCACGTAACTGAGGACGCGGACATCACGCGGGGTGTGCTAAGGAGTAACAGTTTTTATTATATACTCGCTTACAGTTATATGCGTGGTTGATGGCTTGATTACTTTCAATACGAGCATTTTTTATATACGAGTATTAAAAATAAAGTAGGTACCTAATCGTCGCCAGAAAATATAGTAATACATATGTGTAAAAAACCTGAGTAGTTTACGTGTACACTAATCTTTAATAAGCGTTTATCGATATCACACCGAATCATGCACATCCCTATCGCATGTGTCAACCTCATAGTCGAATATTTTATCCTATCGCATTCACTCTTGGAAAAGCCATGCAAGTGTAAAAGCAATAGAGCATAAATGTCAATTTACAAAAATAAAAATCGTAGTGCATTTTCGACATAATTTTCTTTGCTGTAAAGTTCAAATTATTGAGATGGGCGAGGGCTCATAATCCTTTTCGAAATAAGAAAACAATGGCCAATTTTTGTGACAGCGTTTTGGCGACATAGGTTTCCATACTAATCCAGGCACATGCCGTTTCCCGTCAGAGCGCGGCGCGCTCATTCTTTCTTCCGTGAAAATTATCTTTGGTTATATTTTGTATGAAGGCTTTTTAATGACATGGCGCCACAATAAAAACAGCTATGAGTGGCTAGTGAGATTCTAAACATTTTGCTTAGTTACGGAATTGGAAATCTGACCCATATTTTTCTAATATCCAAAAACAGCAAATAACAAATAAAGGAAAAAAATACACCTAACATTAGGAATCGACTCCCCAATAAGCCCTCGGTAATAAATAAGCAATTACCTACAAATACAGTTTCAGCACTGCAACTTACCTCTTCGAACCACAGGATAGGGAACACGATGTCGGGGAAGTTGGCGACCTGCTTGATATCGACGACCTGCGACACGGCCAGGTTGATCTGGATGCGGGCGCGGGCGCTCATCGCTATGCCCATCTCCTGTAAACAAACGTTTATGTTAAAGTTAGAATTCCTTAAATAAATATTTTATGTGTGTTAACAACCCCTTTGGAGGTTATAACCAACCGGAGTAGCCATTAAGAGGCGTTCCCCTCTGTCGAAACTCTATGCTCAATGCACATTGTATGGACTGACGTTTATCTGACATGGCAATACATTTGACGTGTCCTTCCCCCGCAAAAATCGGCAGACTGTCAGAAAATTACAGACAAGGCGTCTCCATTTGGTTATATCCTCCAAGGTTAACCCTGGTATATGCTCGTTGCTCCAACGAAGTTAAAAAAACACTTTTTAAAGCTTATTGCACATCTTTTTACACGAGCAGCCTGTGGGTAAACTACACTCGAAAAACGTACTCAGCCCTACGCGTACAATATAATAATGAGTTCAGGATGCTGATGCGGCTGCCCCGCTGCTGCAGCGCATCGGGGATGTTTGCAGAGGCGAGAGTTGACTGCTTTTATGCAACAATTAGAAAGAAATGCGCGTCCCTGGTGCGGAGGGTGCGGGATAGCCGCAACAGCATCCTGGCCATGATAGCGGATAGGATTGATTGTCCATTTATACGGCATTGCTGCAGTTTGCACATCACTAACTATGCACAAGTGGTCGAGTGATGTGCTCACTGTTGCAATGGAGTATTTATTTAGTTATTAATGTACAAATACCATAGATATAAGAATACTAACCTAGATAATAAGTTTATTGTGTTACTAACCATGTATTACTATGTATTATGAATCTTTGTTATTTGAAATAAATGATTATTGAAATTGAAATTGGTGGTATTAGGCTGTAGCCGCGTGCGTCAGTTTACTTCTTTAGCGGTCAAAGGAACTAAAAAAACTGTGGGGTCAACCGGTTGTGACGAAAGGAGCACAAAACCTTGTTTTTAAAAATTAAAAAAGGTGACGTAAGTAAAAAGATATCGCATAAAAATATCGGCATCTGAGCGTGAAACAACATGCCAATCGTTAACGCTCCGTAGCGAACGAAACGCAACTGTCACTGTCACACTAATATGGAAGAGCGACAGAGAGAGAGACGCGACGCTACGCTACGGAGCGTTAACGATTGGCATGATGTCTACGCCCTTCTTATTGCCCTATATGAGTCGCTTAACTTCAAACTCGGATAAATCCATCTGTCAGATTATGCGATTTTGGTATTAAGAAAAGGTAATAGGGTAGACATTTGCTGAGAGGGTCGAATGGATTTACCCGAGTTTGAAGTTAAGCGACACATATATTCTATATTCACCCTTTGACATCTGTCAATTTTCAAAAATAGAGCGTGTCGTGTAGCCGCCAATTGACGCAACCTTCGCACACACATCCACTAGTAACAAATTAGATGGTTTGAAAATTTGAAATTGTCAAGTATGTTACTTACAGGCTGCACATCGATGTAGAGTCTGTGCTTCTCCGCTTCGGGAGGCGAGATGCCTTCGACGGCGTCGCGGAGGCTCTCGTCCGCCAGGTAGAAGTGGGGAAACGATAGCATGATCGGGGAATCTGAAATGGAATTAATAATGGTGAAGTGAGAAACTTGGGAAAGTTTTAGATATTCAATTAATCCAATGGCCTCAATACAACTTTTGAATATGATAAGAAATGCCTTATAGAACAATTTAAATGAATCGCTTAACTTCAAACTGGGATAACTCCATCTGTCAGACTATGCTATTTTGGTAGGTATTAAGAAAAGGTAATAGGGTAGATATTTGCTGGTAGGGCCGAGTGGATTTATCAGTTTGAAGTTAAGTGACACAAATGAAGTCGATACGATAATCAATATAATCATTGATAGGGCGTCTCATAGTCAAAAGGGGTTTCATAATATACCAGTCTATTCATAGGGCGTCTTGTAAAAGAACCAGGAGATCTTTGTAATTCAATTAAACCAGTGATACGTTTATTTTTGTTGTTGTCGGTACCAATCCTGTTCTTTTATATTCCTTTTATAACTAATGAGTAATGACTACACACTATAGAAAAACAACACTTTGAGTAGCCTAAATGAGGCGCAAGAATATTCGATGGGACAGAAGCAACCAATATGTTCGCAAAGAGTCGATTAGCGTCATCTATTGCTAATTTTTACTCACCATATCAGTAAACTGACTGGCCAACAGAAGGCGCGATTGGTGAAATAGAAACAGCAATTGTTTGTTTAATACAAGTAACGCCATCTATGAGAGGGCGCTGCTGTGCCCGTGTTTACATCGAGTCCTTGTTATTTTGTAAAGCATAAATCGAATAGTAAGAAAATCAACGTAAAACAGTGTTAAAAAGGTGCAATTATTAGTGAAGTATATGCACAACTGTGGGAAGCTCGTTTACTTTATTATTTAGTGCGAAAATTTAAAATAACACTTAATAACGGATTCTACCCTACGTTTAAAACCCGGAAGATAAAGGAAGAAAACTACACAGAACCGTTTCAAAGAGGTTAGTTCTACATAATCTGATATCAGTGCGACTATTAGAAAATACCAAAAAATAATATACAAGAAAATACGGCCCAAAAAAAAGAAATAAACACAAAGGTTTATAATAGCGCCATCTAGCGGAGTATTGAAGAACTACATCACCAGCTACTTTACGATACCGATCGACATCATTGTAGTTACGCTACTCGCCGCAAGAGGTCTTCAAACTCAAAAATGGAAGAGATAAAGCAAATGTTAGCAGCCATACAGGTTGATTTAAACTCTCAAAAAATTACAATGAAAGAAATGGAAGAAAATATAAAGGTATCGATAAACAAAAATATAGACGACAAGTTTAGTTTAATGGAAACACGAACAAATCAACTAGAAATTAAAGTAGAACAACAACAAAAAACGATAGATTTCTTAGATAGACAAATTCGAAGGAAAAATGTGGTTTTCTTTGGGGTAAAAGAGTCAGAGAAACACTACGATAACCTGCTAAGCCTGATTCTGGACATCATTAATACGAAAATGAAAATCGAATGTCAAAAATGGGAAATCGAAACTGTGAGTCGATTGGGTAAACCAAGTGAAAAGATCAGGCCAGTGGTTGTGACATTCACGACGACAAGTAGGAAATTAGAGCTTTTAAGGAAAAAAAAGTCGTTAGAGAATTCTGGTTTTTATATAAAAGAAGATTTTTCCCCCAACGTTCTCCAAAAACGAAGAGCCCTTCAGGAAGACTTGAAACGAGAGAAAGAGGCTGGAAAAATGGTTGCTCTACGTTATGATAAAATAGTGACCCTTAATCCACGTAAATCAAACCAGTCACCTGTAAATCGAAGTTCCAGCAAAAGGTTACTATCGGAATCGCCAGAGTCAGTCAGTGTAGCGGAAACCAGAAATAATGAGGAAATTAAAAAACAAATCTTCAAGAAAAACAAACCAGAGAGTATAGTTGGATACCTACGCCCGGCACAGCTAAATACAGCACAAAATAATCCCGGCACGAGCCGCGAACCGCAAGAAAAAAACTAAACAGCGCCTCTCCCGCCCCATCATCTGCAAGTTACATTTTAGATAGAAAAGAACAAGTACCGATCCCCAAGCCGGCCGGTCACCGTGGGGAGCTCGACCACAACCCTCCAGCAAGCAAAAAATCAAGCTCACAGAAACTATACATATGCACGTATAACACCCGTACACTGTCTACAACCCCAAAGATGTTAGAACTGCAAAACGCTCTGTCGGAAGTAAAATACGATATCATAGGTCTCTCCGAAACTCGTCGGCATGGCTATGGAATCATAGAAGATGACAAAAATATTTTATGCTATTACGGAGAAACGCAAGGTATGTACGGAGTCGGCTTTCTAATAAAAAAGCAGTATAAAAATAATATAATAAGTTTCGATGGAATATCCGATAGAATAGCCGTTCTAAACATGCGATTTAATAACAAGCCGCTTACACTGATTCAAATTTACGCCCCGACATCCGAAGCCAGCAATGACTCTATCGACGAGTTTTACTCCACTTTAGACAGCATAATCTCACTAACAAATAGAAATTTGATTCTCCTTGGAGACTTCAACGCCAAAATCGGCCAAACTAAACGCGAAGAAAGTCAAATAACCGGCTCTTACGGTTTTGGTATAAGAAACGAGAGAGGCCAGAGACTAATAGACTTCGCAATGAAACACAAGCTAACTATAGTAAATACATTGTACAAAAAACGCCACGGCAAGAGGTGGACATGGCTAGCACCAAATAAAGAAATCAAGAACGAAATCGACTATATAATGGTAGCCAAAAAACAACAAATTAAAAACTTTGAAGTCCTCAATTTAAAGTTTAACTCGGACCATAGATTTTTGAGAGCAACCTACATAACAAATCAACCAAAAATAAGCCGAGTAATGTTCACACAAAATACAAAACGTGTGTTTACGAAAGAAAATGAGCAATTTCTCCAAAATAATTTACACAGCAATCTATCAAATCTGCAATTGTCTCAGAACGAGAAGGTTCAAGAATTCTACGACGCTGTTGAAAAGTGTATCTTACAAAGCACATTCGCTTCTAAATCACCTGGTAATTCTAAAACTAATGTAATTTCCGACAGTACTAAACTTCTAATAGATCAAAGACACAATCTCCAAAAAAATAAACCTCTATCAAAAGAAGACAAAACTACACTCTCTTTGTTGTACAAAAAAGTGAACAAAGAAATAAAGAAAGACTATAAACAATATCGCTTAAACATACTTGAAAAACATCTCCTTTCCACGGGAAGCACAAAACAAGCCTTCAAAGAACTTGATAGAGAAAAAAATTGGATACCTAGACTAAAATCACAGTCACGATACACAAAAAATAGAGATGACATATTAGAACACGCGACGAAATTCTATGCGGATCTATATGCAAAAACTGACACCCAAAATTCACCAGATATAACAACCACAATAGAGTGCAACGAAAACCAAAGTGACGAAGCAGAGTTGTTTGATGAAACGGAAATTAGAAAAGCTCTAGAAACCTTAAAATCCAGGAAAAGCCCCGGAAATGATGGTATTACAAATGACATTCTAAAAGCTGTCGCACCTATACTGCTTTCTCACCTTGCACATCTTTTTAACCTGATTTTTACTCAAAGAGTGGTCCCTCGGCAATGGACAGAGTCAGACATTATAATACTCTACAAAAAAGGAGACCCGGCTGACATTTCTAACTACCGACCAATAAGCCTTATGTCGAGTATTTACAAATTATTCGCATCATGTCTACAAAGAAGGCTTTCTTCTACAATCGAAAAACATATACCCATAGAGCAAGCGGGCTTTCGAAAAGGATTCTCTACAATGGATCACATCCAAGTCATCGAACAGCTTATAGAGAAACATATAGAATTTAATAGCGTCATGTACATAGCTTTTATTGATTTTCAGAAAGCTTTTGACACTATATCCCATGAAGCCATATGGAAAGCACTGTCAGATTACAACATTCATAATACATACATAGATATTCTAAAATACATATATAACAACTCTACAAGTAAAATTAAACTCGAAAACACAGGTAAAAAAATAAGGATAGAAAGAGGAGTAAGACAGGGGGACCCGATATCACCGACTCTATTCATTGCCGTCTTACATAACATCACTAAATCGCTTAACTGGAGAAATAAAGGCATCCAAATCGACGGGAAAAGCTTAAACCATCTCTGCTTTGCAGATGATATCGCAATATTTTCGAACAAGTCGGAAGAAATACAGGATATGATGCAATCACTACAAACGACGAGCAAATGTATCGGCCTCGAAATGAATATCAATAAAACAAAAATAATGACTAACGGAAGAAGAGACAAAATATATATCGATACAGAAGAAATAGAATATGTAGAGAGCTATATATATTTAGGCAAGCAAATCTCATTCGATAAGAACAGAGGAGTTAAAGAACTGGGCAGAAGAATAACAAAAACATGGAGCAAATTTTGGAGCCTAAAAGAGGTCCTAAAAAGCAATCTTCCAATAAGTCTAAAGAAAAAAGTTCTAGACTCTAGTTTATTGCCGTGCTTGACCTACGGCTGTCAGACTTGGACTTACACCAAAGACATAAGACACAAGATTCAAATCTGCCAAAGAGCCCAAGAAAGAAGCATACTAAACTTAAAAAGACTAGACAGAGTGCGGAACACAAAAATAAGAGAGAGAACGAGAGTCATCGACGCATTAGAACACTGTCTGAAAATGAAATGGCAATGGGCAGGCCATATAGCGAGGATGAGCGACCAAAAATGGACCAAACGTGTGACACTTTGGAAAGGGCCACAAGGAAAAAGAAAACCTGGCAGACCAACCACAAGATGGGTCGATGACGTCACCGACACCATACCGCACAAATGGCAAGAGGTAGCGCAGGACCGCTCAGAATGGCGGAGGCTGGGGGAGGCCTTTACTCGCGAAGAGGTCCACCAATCATAGCGATAGATAGTAATTAAGTTTTTTTTTTTTTTTTATTATAATATCAATAATTAGATATGTTAGCTATAATATTATTATTTTTTAAGTATTGTTCGTATTGTGTGGAATTAAAGGCTCTTTTATTTATTTATTATAACGCCATCTATTGCCAAGTTTCACACATCATGTTGGTAGTATTATATGATCTGTGGTAGAGCGAAACTCTGACGAGATGTCGTGCAAAAGTCGGCGGGACAAAAGAAACGACTAGGTATATTCCTTTGAGATAAGCGCCATCTGTTTTTAAGTTCCACTCACCATATTGGCACAGAGACACATTGAACAATCCAGAGGGCGCGCACGGCGGTCCAGCGGGGCAGAAACACCGGTTGTGGTCATCGGCAGCGAACACGTCGAGCGGCGGGGTGAAGCGGTATCCTTGCACGCCCGCTGGGGACTCCACGTCGCGGAGGTATCTGCGGAAGGAAATGGAGCGTTAAAATTAAAGTTTGTCAAAGGACTGTCTCATTTCAATCATAGACAGAGAAAATCATACTATCTTTGTCTTACACTAGTACTAACACCCAAAAGAAAAGGATGAGTTTAGTATCAAAACGCCTATTATTTTCGTAGTCGACATCTAGCGTCAAGTCGCGGAATTATCAATACTGCTACTCGACACTAGATGTCACGTGTTGGTTGACGAAAAGTGTATTGGTCAACAATTTACAACTAATACTAATATGACATGATAATGAAAATAGAGTTCCGGTTAATCCGGTTATAATAGGTATTAGCTGAAAATTGTTGAGCATTAGACTTTCCGTTCGTCGTGAAATCTATTGTATAAAAAACTGGGGACACTTTATTTCTTTGTCTCATTCAATAGTACCTACTCGTAGTACTCGTGATTCTGAGCCTAAGTAATTAACCCAAATATTGATGGTTTTTCGAATAAAAGTACCTAAATGGTACCATTTTTCTGAAAACCCCTACGTACTCTGGCCTTAATACAGGCTGCTTTTGTTATTAAGCTTAGAATAAATTTAAAAGTGGAAAAATTACTGTCTTGGGTGAGACTTGAACTCACGGCCTCTGGATTGATACTCCAGCGCTCTGCCATCTGAGCCACCAAGACCTCATCCACAGCTAGCAAATCTTTCCACCATATTATAGGTCAAGGGGACCATAGCGACATCTACCGCAAGAGTGTTACACTTCTTAAACGGCTACCGGAGTTCCATGTCATATTGGAAATTCACCAGTTACGATGTGCTACCCATACTAATTAATTTTTTTCTTTTTAATAGCGTCGTTCGCAGACCTTTCTGCTTGTTAAAAAAAAAATTAAAATTGGTTTTGTTATGTCTGACCATACTGCTAGGGGTGGAATGTAGGTCATACTGAACAACTTTTACTATGGGGCCAAACCCGAAATCGCGAAATACTTGACAAAACAGACCATCGTTGGACGCTAAAATCGCAAATCAGTGTATTTAACCGGTCAAAAGGTTAACTTAACCTAACGAACGTTACATAAAAGCTAACAAAAAGCGATCAAATGCCAATGGGCATATCTGGTTGCACGGCGTGATGCAAGCGAGCGTGCGAACGCATTGTGTCACGCGACCTCCTTCGATTGTGCTCGTTCAATGGTTCGCCTTACTGAAAGGACTGTAGGAACTCTGTGTTGAGAATTAACATGTTTTGATAATAGTGGGTTGGGTGTGTTGGTAACAGCGACCGAATATGTATACACGTGTGTTAAATTCAATACGGGCGAATATTTAAACGGTGGTTAGCATAGGACCTAGCTAAGAAGTATATTGAGATGCTTAGAAATACAATGAACATTTTAAAGATACAAAATAATTCGGCCCGCAATGTAATGCCACACAGAAGTTACGAGATACGCGCTTTTTGAAGTAACTTACAACAGTTGACAGTTACTATAAAAAACTCGTATCACGTAATGTCATGTCATGTCTCGTAACTCGTAATGTTTGATGTCGTCAAAGTCACACCTCCGCACTATAGTCTGTAGAAGTCAGACCGAGAAAAGTCTGCAGCGATTTTGATAGCCCACGCAGTGCAAGTGTCATTTTAAACGTCAAACTTCTATGAAATTATGACGTATAAATAACACTTGCACTGCGTGGGCTATCAAAATCGGTGCAGACTTTTCTTGGTCTAACTCTGTCTTTAGGTATTTAAATAAATGTAAACAAACAATTTGTATATTTTCGGGTATATACTCGTAACATAAATTTATTGGTTAACCAACCAAATACAAAAGCGCCTGGATCTGTCACTGAACGACCTGACTTTAACCTACATTACTTGATCATGTAATGTTTTCATCTACCCTCAACTGGCTTAAGGAGCCGTTTGAGGGTAGATTTTGTTGACTTTTATCTAAAAACCTAAAGTTACAGACTGGGTCAAACAGATCGCTGTGTTATGTCTTTCCTGTAGACATACACAAGAGTTAAGGGCTATAAAGGTTAATTTTCTTATTTAACCCTTATCCACGTGAAAAGGTCCTCCTTTTATTTAGAGAACTATGATAAAATCATTACTTACATGCCCACAAGCTGTTAACTATTGCCCACAAGAGAGAAAACTAGTGTGTTCGCGCGAACAGTACACTTTTCTCTCCTGTGGGCAATAGTTAACAGCTAGTGGGCATGTAAGCAATGATTTTATCATAGTTCTCTAAATAAAAGGAGGACCTTTTCACGTGGATAAGGGTTAAATAAGAAAATTAACCTTTATAGCCCTTAACTCTGGTGTATGTCTACAGGAAAGACATAACACAGTGATCTGTTTGACCCGACTATAGACACAGACAAATTCTTAATTGTTGCATTTGGAATTAATTGGGTACTAATTTCTTTCTTAGTTTTTTGGGTTTTTCTATTTTGAATTACTGGCAATATTTTTTGAAATTCTTATTAATTCAATATTTATTTATTTAATCTTTATTGCACACAAGAAAACACACCGCACAAAAGGCGAACTTAATGCCATAAGGCATTACCAGTCAACCTTTAGGCAAAGCAGATAAGTTGTTGTTGTGTTGCATTACGTACAGAGAGATGATTAACGTACTTTTTCTCAAACCAATGTGACAATGTCACTTTTTCTCTAACACCTATCTATTTCCTCATCCTAATATTACTCGTATCATAATAATCATTGGTACTCTAAGTCTTGCGTACGAGTAAAAACACGTGTTAATATTGCACATATTACAACACGCGTTTGTGTAATGTAATACATCATTGGCATTTGCTGGGATTATTTGTGACGTATTCAACCAAAATGTTACTTATTGCCGGTTGTCGATAAGGTTGATTTCAAATTGAAGCTATATGGAAATAGCGCCTTATTGACAACCGACAATTATGTAGCCTTTTGATTGAAAATGCCACATTTTTTAGGATGTTGCGCGGTTCCTATTACCCGCGAGTATTATGATTACATTCGAGATTTATGAGCAAGTATTTGAATTATGTTATTTACAAGTAAAGTAAAGATTAAGCAATTTTGCGTGTTTATATGTAATTCGTTTTTCGCATCCCTTTGTATTGTTAGAAAAATAAACTACTGATGTACATCAATAGTACTCAATATTAGTAGTAGTAGTGTAGTAGTAGTCATAAATATAATTGTAGCTGTCGTCTAGAAATGAGTGGAGTATTTCCGCCGAATCCGTGGTCAGGCACATATGTACACGTTCTAAATCTTTCTTTTATATGAACATATATGTACAATATGCGTTTTTAAAACAACTATGTTTATGTTTATTAAGACAGCTCTTTTAAGTCCCCCAGTTGTTATGGGCATAAAAGTTTTAACAGTTTTGAATGATCCACGGTTAGTTTCACTAGACTTATATCGACCGGGATATGGACCGCGATTACCTTGTGTGGCAAATGTGTGGAATCCTGTGATTTGTTTATGTAACAAACCGGTGATATCCAAATCAAACACGCGTAGTGACATTGTGAGTGTAGTAGTGTGCTTGGACAGACCTACGAGTATGAACGTGACCAGACCAAAGAGTGTGTACGCGACCAGACCAACGAGTGATAACGCGACCAGACCAACGAGTGTGAACGCGACCAGACCAACGAGTGTGAACGCGTCCGGTGGTAACGTTAAAAGCGAACGCGAGGCACGAATGAGGGTAGACCGAGCGCGGTCTACACAACTTTGACACTCATCCGCTATCATCAGTTACCCGTGAACGAGATGCATGTAACTGCGTCGAAATATCGGGAGCTCGAAAACAATACTCACTTAGAGATAAATGACTCACTTAGAGATAAATTTAAGGAAATTGACATAATGACAGTGCACTGTCAATACATTTATGAGAATATTCTGTATGTACATAAAAATATTGTAAATTTTAGGAAAAATTGTGAAATTCATAATATTAATACTAGAAATAAACATAAGCTCGCAGTGCCCTTCACTCGGCTCCATAAAATTAAAAAATCATTCATGGGTAATTGTGTAAGATTTTATAATAAACTTCCAAACCATATTACTGAATTATCTATTAATAAATTTAAGAATTATGTAAAGCGTAAACTTATTTCTAAAGCTTATTATACCACACAAGACTACATGAATGATATTACAACGTGGGATTAATTGTTATTCGAAATGATTATTTATTTATTAGGTACATTTGATTATTGATGAGGAAATGGATATTCCGATGTAATACTATCTACTTCTTTTGCTACTTATGCTTTTTTTTTGACATTTAGATTTTATTCTAGAAATTCTAGACTAGTATTTTTTTATACAATCTTTTTAATGTTTGACGATCCTTTTGTGAAATTCTTAGTGTTAAATTTGATATGTATAATAATCCAATTTTATTATGGAATAATATTAACATCAATAAATTGCTCTGATAATTAGATTAAGATTAATTACGATTCATAAGAGCTTGTTGCTAGGCCTACATGAATAAAGTATATTTTTGATTGATTGATTGAATACAAAAGGTAATCATGGTCCATATCCCGGTCGATATAAGTCATAATAAAAGTTTTGTTGACTAGAGGAAATGAGTGGAACTACTATTAGGGAGTACCTTTCTGTCTTTGGATTCGGAAGCGAAGCCAGGCTCAATGTATTTATTTATTTATTTATTTATTTAATCTTTATTGCACAAAAGAAAACCTTATAGTACAAAAGGCGGACTTAATGCCATAAGGCATTCTCTACCAGTCAACCTTAAGGCTAAGCAGAGATATTGTGAGCGGTGCTACAATTATAACAGCAAAAACAATCAATAAATTACGAATAACATATTAATTACGTATACAAATATACTATGATATATATGTACATGTATATATTATATACCTATATATATATATATATATATATATATATATATATATATATATATATATATAAATACACACATGTGTCTAAAACATGTGTTTTAGATATATATATATATATATATAAATAACGACGAAACATATTATGAAACTAATATATAATACACTAAGATTTTTTCATTCTGCTAGCAAAGAAAGCACGTACGGATTTTTTGAAAGCGAACTTATTAGGCGCATTTTTTATGTTGAAAGGAAGTCCGTTCCAAAGACGCGCCATCTGCACAGTGAACGAATTCGACATGAACCCGGTTCGGTGAGGAGGGATGGACAGAGACATATTGCCAGAAGAGCGAAGTTGGCGGACGCGAGAAACGCCGTAGTATTGAAAGAAGGATTTGAGGTATTCCGGAGAGAGTGGATCATTAAGCACAGAAAAAAGAGTGGAAAGCAAGCGAATATTGCGACGTTGTCGAATGGGAAGCCAGCCAAGCTGAGAGCGAAAAGAAGAAACGTGATCATATTTGCGGAGGCAAAAAATAAAGCGAATGCAGTTATTAAGCAGGCGGTCCAATTTATCAAGAAGCTCTTCGTTTATGTCCGGATAACAGACATCACCATAGTCAATAATGGGTAGTATAAGGGCGTTAACTAATGCAACTTTAGTTTTGACCGGTAAGAAGTGTTTCAGTTTGTTGAGATAATGAAGTGAGCCCATGACCTTACGACTGATTTCAGTAACCTGTGCTCTCCAACTCAAGGTGTTGTCGAAAAGAACGCCCAAGTCTTTAACGCTCCGACTAAATGTTATAATGGTGTAAATGTATAGCAAGAGTCAGTGAATGATACTTACTGTAGAGGCAGCAGCCGGCATAGGACCTTATTATAGACCTTCAGCGTGTCATTCTTTGTGATATGAGGGGGGAAGATGGACCCATCAGAGCCGGCTATGCTGTTGCACTGGTCTGTGGTGCAGCGAGTGCCTTATTCCAGTGATACTTACTGTAGAGGCAGCAGCCGGCACAGATCCTTATCGTAGACCTTCAGCGTGTCATTCCTCGTGATATGAGGGGGGAAGATGGACCCATCAGAGCCGGCTATGCTGTTGCACTGGTCGGTTGTCCAGTGAGTGCCTTATTCCAGTGATACTTACTGTAGAGGCAGGAGCCGGCACAGATCCTTATCGTAGACCTTCAGCGTGTCATTCCTCGTGATATGAGGGGGGAAGATGGACCCATCAGAGCCGGCTATGCTGTTGCACTGGTCGGTTGTCCAGTGAGGCAACTTGTCGCGGGCGTTGTACCGCTCGAAGATTCCGTAAGTCTTCATGTCCTCGTAACCGCTAAACATGGTGACGATGTCTGAGGATGTGCCGTTTTTCTGAAATAAAAAGGTGTTACGTAAAGATTTATGGATACATTAAGAGAGACGCACACGCGAGACGCCCAGGATCGCGCAAAGTGGAGGAAATCAAGTAGGAAAGCGGACCCCGGCAAAGGCCGGGATAACGCTAGGTAGAAGAAGAAGATTACTAAGATACTAGCGTCTTTTGAGCGTCAGCGTCTAGTCAGCGCTATGGAAAATGGCGTCGCTGCGCAGGTGCGCCAACGTTGCGTCGAGCAGCAGCCATAGAGTTGACTAGATACCGACGCTAAGGAGATGCTAAGTGGGGTGGCCCTGAAATAGCACAATGTCCTTTATTGTGTTTAGTTTTTGCACACGTGATGAGAAACATCAGGTACCTACAAAAAAAAATCTAATTAAATTAAATAAATAAATGAAGGCGTTGGCAACAACCGTTTGGGCCCGCGTGTAGAGAGAGTAGTGGTGTCGGATGGCATGGTGCGCCGGGATGGCCGCGGTGTCGGTTTTTCGTCCGCACATCAAAGGTAATGGGCCAGCGATTGCGCGTATACGCATCTACACGTAGCCCATTCCATAGTGCGAGCGCTCAACCATCGCATGGCCATCTCGCTGGTCCAGCGCTGGGCCATCGTGTAGAGAATGAGTGAGGTTCAGTTTTGAACAACATCACGATACAAACTAGTACTAAACTCACCCCATAGAACAACCCAAACTCCTCATACGGCAGTTTCTGTTCCTTCGGCACCACGTCCTTGGCCAGCTTGAGCAGCGGATCCTCGTAGCCCCACAGCAGCTGCCCCACCGACACCTCCACGAACGGCTTGATCTTCAGGATGTCCATGATGGACGCCATGGCAAGCCGGAGGAAGCGCGCGGCGTGCTTGGATTGCGATGTGGCGCTCTGCGGGCAAATAGTTAGAGGTTTAGTCGGGAGATGGCGATGGGATGGGATGGTTTGAACACAGACAAGACATCCTCCAGCCTGAGCATAGTAGCTCTACCCCCTCTGCCACAAATACGGTAGTTTTACTCCATTTTCGAGTCGAAAGTGTCTTTGTGTGACGTCCGTGTCTTTGAACGGACTAATCACGGCACGGGAACTCGCTCACCTCGTCCCCCTCACCCCCGTATTTTTGGCAGCATCGGTTTTATGAAATAATTGCTCTAAACTCCGTCTAGAGGATTCCTAGTCTATGGGTTTGAATGTCAAGGAATATACATGGGATATTCGACCCATGCTAGGCGTGGCTCACTTCGCGATTTCGCCGTTTTTGTTTTGAGTTCATAAATTGACGGATCCAGCAACATAAAAACTAGTTTGATGTATTCAAAAGGTACTTAAATACAAAATACAGTACGTAGCGACCCTCTTTTATTAATATCTTTCGTTAAATTTAAATAATCGCGATTATTTAGCAGTGGCACTTGTGTGCACGTTGATGGGCTATTATAATGGGATATATGAGATATTATAATTTTCCTACGTCACACCCTCTACTGATAAAAATATATTAGCCGCTTAAGCTGCAGAACGTGCCTAAGAAATAAGAAATACACACTCGGCATACTAAATAGGTACCTTTTGCAATAAGAAACACGAAAATCGACCTTACTTCACTAACAATAGAGTCGATATTCAGTTATTTTTAGTGCATTTGTAGATTATATGTTCTTGCCCCTGGCTGTACCGATTCTGCTAGTATTACGCCGGAAATGTATTACTAGTACCAAAAAGAATAGATAGTATAGAGGGGTCCTGTCATTGTAAATTTTGTAGTCACTGTAAATTTACTGCCATCTGTCGACACACGACTAAAACTCAAAATAAAAACGTATAAAGTTATCAAAAAATGTATATATATGGATAAATGATTTTATTATTTTTATATCATTTTGATCCCTGTTCATTCACTGATATGTATGTGTTAAAATTGTTAAATATGAAACGGTGTCGTCACGCCATCTAGCCGAGGATAGGCTAAAGGTGTGTGCGCCATCTATTCGAGAATGACTTTTGCTTGAATTCCGAGGCACGTTTTTTCCGTAGACTTTATTCGTCTTATACGAAGTTACATATGTCTTTGCTAGTACTTAGTAATATCTACTTATTACCTACACGGAACTTCACGGTACTAACATAACCACCTCAAGCAAAGTGAATTATAAAGCAAAGTAAATTTTCGCGATTTTTAGCAGTCAAAAGCAGATGGGCTCTGTTTCCTACGGTTGAAAAAAAAGAAAATACGCTCGTGTGCGGAATTTCCCGCAGACGAATTTGGCTGCATTGAGCTTAAGATGAAAGGGGACGACTTCCCATTTCCCTCTCTGGATATTAACATTATGGAAAATATTTATAGGTACATAATTTGGTGTATATTAACCATAGCTATGCCCCTACGTTTGACTTTTTACGAACTTTTGATTATTGTAAAAATTAGGAGCGGAGAACAAATTTCATAATTTTTAAATGCTGTTAACTCTTATAATAATTAAAAAATCGAAAAAAATTAAACGTAGAGTCATAGCTGTGGTTGATACACATCAACAAATTGTGTCAAAATATTTTCAATAATGTTAATATCCGGATAGGATAATGAGGACTACGTTTGTATGACTTTGCACGGGTCCTCCACTTTCGTCAATGCTGACGCATATCTGTCCGTGTATCCCTATTAACATAAGTAGTGGCCAATTGGGGAGTGCTCGTAGCCCCTCGACTCAGCACCGCAAACCATGACGCATCTACTGGCGTGCCCCGCATGCCCGCATCACTGCTCGGAGCTGGATCTGAGGGACGCGACAGCCGGGGCTGTCAACACCGCTGCCTACTTCATCCATCCATCCATCCGTCACTTCCATCCATCCATCCATCCATCCACCCATCAAGCCATCCAACCATCGTATGAAAAAGGAACCTCGATACAAAAAGAAGAACATAATTAAGTAGTTTACAAATGTTCAACTTCCGCTTTATTAAAGAAAAACAATAAAGGAAAGGTCAAATAAAATGAACACTCATTATATCAATTAAGATCGATACAATCTCATCCACGGTCACTGTTCAGACAAGATAAATATAGGATATTGTTAATAATTTAATCACTTTAGCACACGCGAAAAGTCTATAACTCTATATGGAAATCTTGATAACCTTGGAGGTTACTCGTGTTTTGCACTGAAATTACAGCCTGGCAAAAAAGAGTAGAATTTAAAAAGTGGCAACACTGTAGTGTCGTCCCTTTCAAATCTATTAATATAGAACGGGGCGACACTACAGTGTTGCCACTTTTTAATTTCTACTCTTTTTTGCCTCGCTGTAGTCATTGGCACGTTTTTGCAGAAAAGTGCTTAAAAAGTCCAACATTGGTGAGGTGTAGACAATATGTAATAAAATAAAGCCAAGGTTTCCTTATAATGATTTTTACAGTACATATGGCCCTATTTTCCCGCACTAGTGCGTAAAATAGCACTTTTCGTGCATATGTCAAAAGTTTAAAGGGCCATATGTACTGTAAAACGTCGTACGATACACGTGCGAATAGGTAATTCGCAACTCGTGTCGATTTAAAACACTCCCTTCGGTCGTGTTTTAATTTATCGCCACTCGTTTAGAATTTCCTCTTTTCCGCACTTGTATCGTAAATAACTATTTTGAGGCCAGCTAGTAAAGGCTCGCTTGATTGTTCAAAAACTGATGAGAAAGTTGCATTTTATCTACAAGAGTGGTAAACTAAATAGATGCAAAGGCTGGTAGAATTGACTTTTAAATGATTTTGAATGATAAATAATAATAACGCACTGGATTAGATTTGATGTGTTTTGGATGTTTTACAATTAGTATTTTCCTATTTCTCCTCGCATTGGTGTGGTGAAAAATTGTGTGTTTCACTCGGTGGTAAAATTTGTTTAACACTTAGTAAACCCTCGCAACGCCCTCGCTCGCTCGTGGTGCAATTTTGGAATCTTTCGCTTGGTCGGGTATCAGTATTAGCTCTATGGTATTAGCACGAGCTAGTATTCGCGCGGTTAAACAACAAAATTGAAATCTGGTAAAAAAAGTTACTATTAAATAAATTATGTACTCGTGACACAAAAAAAATATTTTGCGATGTGACAGACGGACGGACAGACGGACAGAGTCGCACCATAAGGGCTCCTTTTGTACCTTTTTGGTACGGAGCCCTAGAAATCGAGGGTGGTGGTACAATATAAACAAGAAAAGAGTTCAGTGTGACTCATAGATAGTATGTAGTATAAATAAAATACTATCATTTATTCTGTGGGATTGATCCCACGCCCAACGGTTTGAAAGCGTCACGCCTGAACCACTCGGATATAATTCTTACTCAAAATTGAACAGGTTAAGTCTAAAAAACATGTCAATTGTCATTTGTATTAGCTGTGTAAAATGTGTGTAATCTATTTTTCGGCTTATTTTATGTTTCTTTACTTATTTTTTTGTCTGTTACCTTCCGTGATTATTTCTCACTTGATGATCTAATCGGAAGATCAGCGCTGGAAGTCGCCAGCAACATGCTGAGATGGGACCATTTCGTGACACTTTATTTTTCACTATGTTTTTTCTATGTATGTCTGTTGTCTGTGTGTTTACGAATAAAAAAACTATTCTATTCTATTTCAAAACAGAAGCTGTCAAGAGTTTGATTCGTGACTCGATAAGGCAGGTGTCAAATAAAAACAATACACGAACAAGTTGAATAACCTGTCCTTATTATTGATAAAGGTTTCCAATAAATAATAACATTCAATGTCAATAAAAGTCAAGGTGTAAAGTTATAGGAAGTTCGGACCCACTGGCCTTACGTTATTATACGTGACCCTGTATGGTTTAATTCTCAATAATAACAATAAATACAGAGTTATAAATGAATGATTTTATACCTTTTTCATCACGCTGGGAAAGGAGCAGAAGTTCAAGATTCAAGAGCTCTGAATGTACTTCCTGTATGTAATTTTATTGGCACAGGTATCCTACTCGTATCATAGTGGAATACAACAAAAATACTGCTATAGGTAAGTAGGTATACTTGCTTTCTTAGAAAAATATTAACTACCTACACCTTAGATATTCAGATAATTCCATATATTATAATGTAGACTAATTATAATTTTTATTTAGATTTGTTACTAGCTTACCAATATGGCTGTGCAAACTTCTTACTAAAAAGATTAATTTTAAGTATACTCATACAAGTATGTATAAAAATGTATTGCTGTGCCCTTACAGGGTCGGTATTCATTGTAATATTATGAGCAATAAATATGTTTGAATTTGAATTTGTTTGAACTATCTTTGAAATAAAATAAATTAAATACCTGCACCCAGTAAAGACTATTCAAAACACTCAAACCAGTGACATAACCTAACAAATCTTAAAGATTTCGCGCTGCGTCCGCGCAAGTATTTACTCACTCCGAGAATACGTACTAGGTTGTTCACCTACATTCTACATCCATATCCTACCTCCATCCAAACTAAAACACACCTTACCACCTTAAAATATGACTTAAATTTCAATTTAACTTACAAATCTTACTATAAAACGCGGCAATTGCACTTAAATTTGAAACTAATGACAGAGATATAAGTTATATTTTCGTTTGTTTGTGTTTCGTTGCAAAATGCAGTTCAAGGCATTTGCTAATTAAGGTGCTTATTAGTTCTTTGGCTAAGTTGGCCAGCCTTGGTAACTGTTAAGTAAAGTAGTAAAAGGTAAACTAGAACTGGGAGTAATTGCTCTTAGTTAAGCGTGTAATAGTACCGATTATAATGCGATAAAGATAAAATGCCCATAACTTTATCGTTCTATGCGACAACGATCTTTACCACTTAGATGGTTGGTATTGTTGGTAATAATGGCAATGCTCAACTGTGTGTTTCTCGAAACTTCCTGCTTAGCACAGCTAAACTCTGGAATGACGTGTCACACTTAAAAAAGTGCAAGTCAGACTCGCCCACCGAATTTTGCGTAAAATTTTAACTTATAGTTTGTCAAAGGACTGTCTCATTTCAATCATAGACAGAGAGAATCATACTATCTTTGTCTTACACTAGTACTAGCACCCAAAAGGATGAGTATAGTTTTCCTGGTTCTTACTGACTGACAAATTGGTTTGACCAACTATATTTATTCATTTCTTATTTTATACAAATCCATAGTTTTGAGATTGTTCCCTGCAGTGTTGGCCGAAACGTTTATGCAATTGAATATTTTTGACCATTCACCAGTACAAATTGAACCGTCAACTGTAACCGTCCGTTACCGTTTACGGTTCAATTTGTACTGGTTAATGGTCAATTGCAATTAACGTTCGGCCAACACTGGTTCCCTGTACTTGTAGTGTAAGACGATATTATTACCTACTTGCCAAAATTCATAGCTCAACGGGAAGTACCCTGGGTCAAACAGATCACTGTGTTATGTCTTTCCTGTAGACATACACAAGAGTTAAGGGCTATAAAGGTTAATTTTCTTATTTAACCCTTATCCACGTGAAAAGGTCCTCCTTTTATTTAGAGAACTATGATAAAATCATTGCTTACATGCCCACAAGCTGTTAACTATAGCCCACAGGAGAGAAAAATGTGCTGTTCGCGATAACACACTAGTTTTCTCTCCTGTGGGCAATAGTTAACAGCTTGTGGGCATGTAAGCAATGATTTTATCATAGTTCTCTAAATAAAAGGAGGATCTTTTCACGTGGATAAGGGTTAAATAAGAAAATTAACCTTTATAGCCCTTAACTCTTGTGTATGTCTACAGGAAAGACATAACACAGTGATCTGTTTGACCCAGAGATACATTTTCATTCCCATCAGAGTGTCGAATGTACGTTTTTTGCGGCATAAACGGCCGTATCAGACGGACGGACTGACGGACGGACGCACGGACCGACGGACGGAAGCACGGACGGACGGACGGACGCACGGACGGACGGACGGACGGACGCACGGACGGACAGCAAAGTGATCCTATAAGGGTTCCGTTTTTTCCTTTTGAGATGGAACCCTAAAATACATCAATCATTAAACGTTATCTTTTTTAAAATAGGGGTCGTCCAGAAATCATGTGATCGTTTAGAGGGGGGGTGGGGTCAAGAAAAATATCACGAATGATCACGATGGGGGAGGGGGGGTCAGAGAAGATATCACGTGTAATTTTTTTTTCAAAGCGGGAAAGCCAAAAACAACAATATTACTCAAAAATTTAATCAGATCAAATAATCCGCTCTATTTTATATGCGTATTTACCCAATAAAAAACATTTATCGCACCAACTTTAAAACATTATTGCTTAGCGTGTGGGGGGGGGGGGGGGGTTGCGTTAAAATCACCAAATATCACCAAGGGGTGGAGGGGTCAAAAATAGGCCAAATATGATCACATGATTTCTGGACGACCCCATACCATTAACCTTTGATAATCGACTATTGACCTCTTAATTCTGTCACTATTCTTATAGTTCCCACCCACGTCTTACAACTTACAATCCTCTAACGGTACATTATGTAAATACATCCGCTAGTGGGTGGCTGCACTCATCTGTCATTAGGTAATACCAGAGAGTAGTAAATAAGGAAGACTGACAGCCCTCATACATTTTGTACGGTAACGTAGGAGAAAAAATTTGCTCCCATACAAAATGTGCTGATTTTAGTAGGAGAAATATATTTGCCCCCATACAAAAATGTGCTGATTTTTGTAGTAGAAAAAAATTTGCTCCCATACAAATATGTACTTACTGATTTTTGTAGGAGATAAAAATTTGCTCCCATACAAAAATGTGCTGAGTTTGGTATGGGAGTAAACTTTTTTCTCCTACGTCACCATACAAAATCTAATTTTTATCTGATCAAGTTGTTAATTTTAATGTGTTAATTCAATACTCATGGATCTTATAATGCCCCAGTAAACGAAAAAAACGATTTTTCTTTGCTAGGTAGTCTAGGGACAGGAAATCAGTGTTCTAAAAGTTGATTTAGCCTTTTACACTTATTTACAAGTGTACCTAATTAAAAAAAAAAATAAGATTCGACCATTGTAGAGAAAATAATTCCGCTACTCGATGCTAGATGTCGACTACGAAAATAATAGTCTTTTTGGTACCAAAACTGATGTATGGAGTGAGCACTCTATTCTTACCATATTTCTCTATGACTCGACTGACTGTATTTATAGTCATAAAAGTAGATTTAAAGCATTTTGAGCATTAAATATGAATATGTCTAAAATGTTTTTATTATGCTTTAAAATGGTTTTATAAGTAAGTAAGTAATCATTTATTGTCAGATTGTGCATGCCAGTTTACAGATGTTACAATATTATTTAATTAGTGAGTGTCACAATCAACCGGTTTACGGCATACAATGTACTTATACTTTTATTATGTTTTAATTATATGGAACAAGCCAGGAAAGTGGATCTTTAAATTTAAAAGTCATAAAAGCAGTGACAGATTTTATTTATACACGTTTAAGTAAAGGCACGCGAGGAACGCGGTGTTTAATGGAGATTGTATGTCTTGAATATTTATTAGTCTCTTATAATAATAACCCGTTACTTAGCAATCCTAAAAATCGGTGAATTTTGTAACCGAAACGATCTAAGTTTATTTTGGTTTGCACGCGAATATAGTGATAATTTTGTAGGCACTTAATACGAAAATGGTGTAAACGTTATTACGTAATTATCTTAAAAGATATTTAGTATTATGGAATGATTCATAAATTTCATAATAGAGCTTAGTGCCATGTGACGTGTGACATTTATGCGTAACACAATTCATAGGCTGATGCTGATAATCCAGAATTTCGAAGGGTGAAGTTATTTAATTATTTTAAGGGCGAAAGGTTTAAGCTTCAATTTACTATGCAGTAAATTGGGATGAATTTCGTTTGTTTCAAAAAGTAATGTAATAAAAGATACGCCACGTTATTTGGCTTTTAAAAGGGTCTACAGGTAATTAGATTGAAACGGATTGTACATTGTAATGCAACATTGGGCCTTATAAAAATAATAACTACATACAAACGTAGTGAGGTAACAAATTAACAGTATGTTAATAAGACCTCATGAATATTATAATTATAACCACCATAACGTATGCAACACCAAGAAGCCTAGAAAACTGTGTACACCTAATGAATCAGTTATTTCTATACGATCCGCTTGAATCCCCAACTGTTCGTATGTACGGTATTAGCTTACAAACTGGCTAGCAAAATACACCTTAACCATATAAAAATAAAGTTTATATTAGTTTATTTTTAACAGTTCCACTGCAGTGACTCTAAGCGTTACGATTCATAGCGTTTCCATAAGAAATGTGGCATTTATGGCGAATGGTGGCCGCGGTGTATGGTTTTGCGAAATCATACATGTGTGTTTAAATACGTTTTGTAATGCTTAAAACGTTTTGTGTTGTTTGCTAGGGGTTTGTAGGCCTTTTAAAATATACAATTGAATATTACAATTACATAGTTAATAATAGTAGTACGATACGAGTGCGAAAAGTAGGAATTCGTGTCGATTTAAAACACTCCCTTTGGTTGTGTTTCAATTTATCGCCACTCGTTGATAATTACCTGTTCGCACGTGTATTGTTCAACGGTTTACAGTACAATATGACCTTTTAAATTTTCGATATAGACACGTATTGTGCTAATTACCGCTCTAGGGCGGTAAAGTAGCACCATATGTACTGTAAAATAAGACACCTATTACTATTTTTACAAAATAGATTTTTTAAATTTGCTCTCGAATTTTTATTCGTCAGATTTTGATAAAATGTGGTAGACAGATAGAGCTTCCTATTCTACATAACATAACAAACAAAATTTCACCGTATGTCCTAAATCTTCCACTGAGATACGAAAACGTATGGTATTCTCGTGACTCATGGAAAAATTCTTAGGTTGAGTTAGACAAGATAAGCCTGCAACGGTTTTGATAGCACACGCAGTGCAAGTGTTATTTTACGTCAAACTTCTTTGAAATTATGACGTACAAATAACACTTGCACTGCGTGTGCTATCAAAATCGTTGCAGACTTATTTTGGACTAACTTCTAGCACATTTTTTGTCCCAAATTGTGATTATGTATTTATTTTACTCACAATGCAATGCTCTTCAAGAGCGTTATCAAAAAAAATGTACATTTCATTCATGTTTTCAAAATATTGACTTCTTGGGCTCATTTTACTCAGAATCATTTGTACATTCACGCCTCATACATGAAAAAATGTGTCCCAAAATGTTGTATGAAAAAATACTTTTCCAGTGCGTCACGTTCCTACAAATAAAAAAAATATTCATACAAAAATGTGACGATCTGGAAAGGTAATCTCGGGACACATTTTTTCGTGTATGAGGCGTGAATGTACAAATGATTCTGAGTAAAATGCCCCAAGAAGTCAACATTTCGAAGATATGAATGAAATGTACATTTTTTTGGAAAATGCTCTCAAAATAGCCAAATTTGATACAAATTCACAAAAAAAATTACTAGGTACAGTAAAAATAGGCCCAATTATCCAATCCTGGTCACTAATACGTCCAGTGTCGACGCAATCGTCTATTTCACGGCCGACCGGACACATTGCGAGTCAGAGAGCGTATCACCGATGTGTGTCGGCCGGCGATCTCACCTCACACGGATGTCAAAAGGAAAACTGACCGGTAGAAAACCCGCAAAATGCGCGCTTGCATTGTGTTCGAGAAACAATTATTGGTCGGAATTTCTAGTGAGTTCGAGTTCGAGTAAACATTTAAAGCAGTGGCGGGCAAACTTTCTTCATGGGGGGCCAGAAAGTTTAGAAAATTTAAGTGGAGGGCCAGAATTGTAGCCAATATTTATTTTGATTTGTGATAAATTAATAATCGTGGGCCAATGCCATATACTAATTATTTCATAGGACCGGCGGCGGGCCGGATAAAATCCATTCGCGGGCCGGAGATTGCCCGCGGGCCGTACTTTGCCCACCACTGATTTAAAGTAAACGTACTGGTGCTCGACGCGGGCCCAGTACATGTGATCTTGAAACTTAAGTAATTGTCAATAGAGGTGACAGCAAGGTGTCACCTATTGGGCATTAGCATGTCGAGCACTAGTACGTATACCTTACTCATTAATTTAAAATTTTAAATACGGGTCTCTTTTGTTTCCCATAAAGTTTTAAGTCATATTATATTGTTTGTCCGCATTTTCGTTAGTCATAATTTATTTGGTTCAGAACGCATAACTTTTCAGGATTGCCATAAAACAAATCTAACCTAACCTATCTATAGGATAACCTTACGAAACCTGAAATAAATGTCATATACTAAGAAAAAGTGACCAAGGCCTCCAGTGCACAGGCTGGAATCGAACCAGCGTCCTCTGCTATCGCGGCAGGTACTTGAAATAAAAACAAATTAAAATATTTTCTGCATATAATTTAATTTGTTCTAATACTTCTAATAGAACCTTACGAAAATCCTGAAAAGTTAACGGTTTCAGTTTTAGGACTAATGATAGTATAACAAACAATACATTATGACTTAAAACTTTATGGGAAACAAAGGGACCCCTTTAAATACTTATACTTGGTACAACAGTGACTTTTAACCAATTATCTATAATTTATTGTAAGGTAAACGCCTCAGAGCTCGACATGCTAATACCCAAAAGTTGACATCCTGTTCATATTGCAAATGACCTAAGTTTAAATATTACAGGTATTGGGACAGTGTCATCTTCCTTATGTTTAAATCAATCATCTTTTTTCAGTTTCTTCTTATTATTATATTATAATTATTTGTTTGAAAAAACGTTACCATTAGCTACATCAATAAGGCAATAAATAATATGATTATTCCTACCACTTTCTCGGCGATAAAAGGTACTTATATTAGTTTCTATTTATTATATTTCTTATACCTCTGATTATTATTTCCTGTTGGTGTCGTTGATCTCGTCGTGATTCTTAAATTAATCAATCAATTACATATACACCGTGTTTTTTTTTATTTCCGTTCATTTCAAGGGTGCATACCTGAGCTTAAATCAAGTAACTTTCTCAAAGACACCGATATTCTAATTAACTCCATTTCGGAGATAATCAATATTTTTTTTCCCTATAAGGCCTCTACAAGCGTGTACACTTGCCTTAGGGCCGGTTTACATATTGATTAGTGATTAAATGAGTTCATACATTTGCTAGTAAACTTAAGTACAATCTCGGTCGATCGATGTTCGAAATGACATTGATATGTCACAGATTTCAATTGTTTGGTTGAATTCAATGTAATGCCCGTGTTACAACAACGCTATATGCTACATTTAAGTAATTAGGTACTTTTTAAACTTTATTTTTTTAATAAAACGGATATTTTTTTTTAAATTAACTATGCCATTTAGTTCTCTTAAACGTACTTAACCATACCCCGGAGTTAACGGAATTCAATAAAAACACGGTGTATAGAAATCGGCTGATATTACAAAATTGTAAACCAGTACGTCTACCATCAGTTTTTACATTGACATATACACTCACGTCTACGTAACTTACTTTCTATGCATCTCGCTCGTACTCGCATATTAGCGCAAGCGAGATGTACAGAAAGTAAATTACGTAGACGTGAGCGTTATGTCAATGTCAAAACTGATGGTAGAGGCTCAGAAACAGAAACAGCAGTGGGACGTATACCTACGTATGACTAAATTATCATTATTTTGTTATATTATTACAGAAACTCAAATTATCTACCATTGCCGTCTACCAATAGTATAAGCCGCTAGTGGTTGAAAGTGAACACCTTGTCACGGTGACAATCAATATGAAAGTCGCTAGAGACCTCATATTATTGTCACTGGTGACAAGGTACAAAATGGGTCATAAATTAAAACTTTCGACCCTACTTACATTATAGTTATCGTTCAGACACAGAATAAATAATAGTACTAGGTACAGAAGACTCACTCTCTAACAAAACGCGTCAGTTACGATCAGCACAGATATGGCCGCTAGGTGGCGACAGCGCCACGCGCGGCTTATGGCAAACCCCAAAATTGGGGCCGAACGGATGTACTTTTAGCTACCTGTAGCAAAGCGACGAAATCGCGGAGTGAGCCACGCCTGGTTCAGATAACAACTTGAATTGCTTTTCAACCTAATATTCAGACACCGACCAATTTTTCGGTCACTTTTTTAGTGTATTTATTTGCCGGTTAACGGATTATTAGTTCTCCTATATATTTTTTTTTAGGAATTAGGCTATCATTTATTCATCAAAAAAGTAAAATGTAATAGATTGGAGGGTCTGCCATCTTGTGGCCTGAATCGGAAATGTGATCTAATCTAATCTATATATAGATTACTAATTATCTATTTACAGTATACTGTAATTAAATAATTTATCGGTCACTGAAAAAAAATCACTTATCGACAAATTAGTCGGTTATTTGTCGGTCGTGTTTCTTACTCACCAGCATAGGTATATTGTGCACGACCTTTTTAAGACTGTAAGAAACCAATTTGTCGGTGACCAACTAATTAGTGAGATCGTTTCACGGTCGTCTTTCTCACTCACCAGCATAGGTATACTGCGCACGACCTTGTTAAGACTAAAACAAACAATTTGTCGGTGCCGACTAATTTGTCGGTCGTTCGTAGGTCGTCGTTTTCACTCACCAGCATAGGTATATTGGGCACGACCACCGCGTCGTCGTCCGACCGCCCGCTGAGGTCTGGTCGGTACGTGTACGTCCTCTTGTAGTGGAACGACAGGGTTCCGTTCTCGTTGTCGGTGATGTTCACTTTCTCCCATTCTTGTCTGAAACAAAAAAAAACATTTTATAATCGGTTCTTTCTTTAGATCTTAGGTCGCCGAGTCGCCCGGGCCGGGGACCGATTCTGTCAATGGTGTGGGGAGACCGTTAGTTCCCCCGCCACGCAATAGGGAGCGTGCCGCGAATTTTTGACGCGAGGCATAAATGTCAAGTTTATCCTTCCGATGTAGCCCACAAGATGGCAGAACCTACTATGCATAGTGTTGGTTAAGAGTGTTAAGACTCGGTCCTTTGAGTCCTCTGCTTTAAGACTCGACTCAGTTTTTCAGACTCTTATAATTAAGTCGAAACTCGAGTTCTTTTCAACTTTTTAGAGACCCGAGTCTTTTGTAGATACTCGAGTCCTTTTCGGAGAACTTGTAATTTTTTTTTACAAATAAATTCGAAATGCATTACTTTATGTACAATTCATGGATGTACTCGTACCTAACACAAATCATACAATAACACCTATTTCCTTTACTGTTGTTTAGGTAAACCCTATAAAATTGTTGACTGAGTCTTTATTCGGAGGCTCGAGTATTTTTGAGTTGCGCTTAAAAAAGACTCAATATAGGACTCTACTCGGGACTAAAAAGACTCTGAAGTTTTTTAAGCTCAGGTCACTTAAAAACAAATCAAGTTCTTCAATTTAGACTCAAAAGACTTGAGTTCCCACCAACACTAACTATGCACAAGAAACCGTACTAGAACGGTAGATGGTAGCACTTGCTTTGGCAATGTACAAGTTTATGTTTCCGATTCAGGCCACAAGATGGCAGAACCTCCAACGCGCACGGTCCTTATTCGCATATACCTAGTGCAGTGGTTCCTAATCTGGGGGTAATTACCCCCGTGGGGGTAAAACTGGTATTTTACGGGGGTAATAAGCTAACCTAATATAACAATACAACAAACGTACACGTTTTATTTTTTATTACCATTGGGAGGAGGGGTAAAATCAGGTCCACTAGTTAGTCATAGGGGTGACCGGACTGAAAAGGTTAGGAACCACTGACCTAGTGATAAGAGCGTGCGACTTTTAATACTTTCAAACCCTGGCTCTTACCAATGAGTTTTTCGGAACTTATGTACGAAATATCATTTGATATTTACCAGTTGCTTTTCGGTGAAGGAAAACATCGTGAGGAAACCGGACTAATCCCAATAAGGCCTAGATTCCCCTCTGGGTTGGAAGGTTAGATGGCAGTCGCTTTCGTAAAAACTAGTGGCTACGCAAATTCTCGGGATTGGTTATCAAGCGGACCCCAGGCTCCCATGAGCCGTGGCAAAAATGCCGGGACAACGCGAGGAAGAAGAAGAAAGAAGAAGTGTTAAAAAAAATAGGTAAGAAGGAATCCGTTGGAAAACATAAACTTTGTTTAGAGTAAACAAGGAATCTAGTTTCAGGTGAACATGCGATGTCGCGTGTCAGCATCTCTCAAGATAACTGCGACACAGTTGTGATATTACGACCAGTACAATAAGTTCAACGAATCATTAAACTGTTTGTCAATTACTGTGAGCTCGTGTTACTCCTCATCCTTGGTGTTATTGTCTGCTTATATATTTTGTGTGCTTACTAGCGACCCGCCCCGACTTCACACGGGTTACACAAAACCTTAACAAATTATACACCTAAACCTTCCTCATAAATCACTCTATTGATAGGTGAAAACCGCGTGAAAATACGCTCAGTAGTTTTTGAGTTTATCGCGAACAAACAAACAGACAGACGCGGCGGGTGATATTGTTTTATAAGGTGTAGTGATATTCTATATTACAATACAATATGTAATTGTATGAAATGTATGACAGATTTCATAATGCTTGCATTGCATGCCTGTATTTAATAGTAATGCGAATGTTTCATCATTATTTTTTTTAACGTTACTTTTAGTTTTAATAGGGTTCAGATACGCGTTGATGTCTTTTATTTGTCGATGTGAAAGACATAACCTCCTAAGGCCCAGCCATACAAATGAAAAACCCATAATATGCCACAGAAATTTGAACCTTTAGTGCAGGGAATAGAGTTGATTTTAGTTTTGTTTGAAAATTGAACGAAACAAATCGAATGCGACTCTGTTCCTACTTTAGGTAGGACCTTGGGCCTTAGAAGGATAAATATGATACTTATTTACTTTTTATAGTACCGTCGCCCACACTGTTAATTGTACGTCGGTGGATCTTATGCCCTTTGTAATACGGTCCACCGATGTACAGTTAGAAGTGTTGCTGTTTGTACTAAAACCACAGCAAAAGACATATAACATTAGCATAAAGTCGAACTCATCCCCTGACATACATATTATATTATAACATCCCCATACTGTATCAATGCAAATAAATAATTTCTGATTTCTGATTTTAAGGGATATCTTCCAATCAAAAGTTTTCAGTCCTCGTAAAGGCTTTAAGTCAAAGTACTGCTAATTATTTATATTATAAGTGCACTCTGCACTGCGAATGCTACCGTAACTACTGGTAATCAGCATTAGTATAATTATTTAAATATTTTCCTGTTACTATAATTATACAGACTTTTATAATGCGCGCATCATGGTACTTAGGTGTAATAGGTTACAGAATAAAATGTTTCTCTATGAGGAATGACATAAATACCTTACATTAATTTGTACCATATAAGGTCTACATTGTAAGCAGTACATTGTTGTGGTTGTGTAAGCACCTTCAAGGGTGCCTGAACGTGTTTCTCGTAATGAGAAGCCACCCCGCGCCGAAAAAGGATTCACACAGGCGTCGAAGGAGAGGAAGCCGCGCAAGGCGCCTCGCAAGAGCCAGTGTGGCACTGCGGAGCCAGATATTGCATCTGGACTGAGAGTTGCCACGCCGAATACGGCGCTATACGTATCGCGCCTGCATATTTCCGCCACGGCAGATGATGTGGTGGAATATGTTCGCAAGCAAGAAGATCCGCTACGAGCTGAAAGTGTTCCAGCTGCGATCGCGCCATTACGTGCACTTCAGCTCTTTCGTGGTGCGCGTGCCGCGGCCGCTGCTGGAAACCATCGCGAGCGCGGACTTCTGGCCGAAGGGTGTGGTGTTTCGGCGGTTCCGTGGGAATCTGCCAAATCCTACACCGGAACATGCGACACAACTGAAAACCGCCGTGTCGCAGAAATAATTTTTAGCTTGTAAGGTTTTTATAATAATATGTATGCTAGTTTTAAGGTATTTATCTATGGGCCAATAGTTGCCTGAAAATAAAATATTTTCATTTCATTTCATTGTAAGGTATAGGGTGACTGCTACAGTTATTGGCCACTACGTAGTAATTAACCACTCCTTACAAATCAGAAAGAAACAAGCCGATTGAAGCCTTATTGTTAAAAGTGGCCAATTACTATGTATTGGCCAATAACTATACCAGTCACCCTATATTATGTATAGCTTAATGTATAAGATAATACTTGGAAAGACATTTTAATTTCTAATGTGTTTCCCGCATACTTTAAATAGTTGTTTCGATAAGAAAACCACACTGAGACAGTCACGTTTTAGTATGTATGTTGACAATTAGTGATAAATTTATACTTGAAAGAAATAAAATCGAGTCACTTTTTGAAATTTCCATACAAGATGCACTATAGTTTATTTTAAAATGAAGCCCCTGCGCATACCTCCAGAAAAGGGGGTCGGAGTCCTAAATTTTGGTAGGACTCGGCAGATCCTCAGTTTTAGTTCCAAGATAAAGATAAAAAACAAAGTTTCATGGATGTACATATTTTGCCGCCAAATGGCTATATTTAGTCTTACTTTACCTGTACTATTAGAACCTAGACTGTCCACCATCTGTCTTCAACGAGTACTGAGATACTTCGGTCACATAGCTCGCAGAGACTCTGACAACTTGGAGAGACTTGTGGTGATGGGAAAGCTGGACGGCAGACGGCCTAGAGGACCAAGTCCAACGAGGTGGTGCGACCAAATATCCGCCCAGATGGACATCACACTAAGCAACACTTTCCACAAAGCAACTAACAGGGAGAAGTGGAGAGCTGCCATAGGAAAAATTAGCAAGCGGAGTCACGATCCTCAGCAGTGAGGGACCGACTTAGAAGAAGAGACCTGTACTATTGCTTATGGGTGGCTCCATTCCTTTACTCACCAACATCAGTAGGATAGACATACAGAACGCCTAGTGTAAATTTCGTTCAATAGCGTGACGTGACGTACGCGTTTGCGTTAAGTCTCATTTTGAATGCGATTTTGAACAGCACAAGTGGGACGGTTTGGAAACTCAAAATCCCATACAAAATTAGACTTAACGCAAACGTGTAGGTATAGTATGAATTATCTCAGATGATTTTTTCGGGCTCGGGCCCTAATCCATTAAACAAAAGGCTTTGTTTCTTTCAAGAGCGGTCTTCAGCACGTGCCAAAGCAACCAATGTCGTTTAAAAAGCATCTATCATGATAGTCTTAAGGTTCAAATTCATGTGACAGTTGATTCAGAGAACAATCAGGGTGGCCTTGGCTTTGGAGATAACAAAACGTGTTATCTCCGAATGGGCTGTTTAGTGAATTTGAACCATATAATTAGAAAGGTAAATTTGCTTTTTAAACGGGCTTGTTCCCGTTACTTATGTCGTCGCTACTAGCTACTAAGCAGTGTAACCACTGCATAAACAATACCTTTTGTTTAACAGATTAGGGCCCGAGTCCGAAAAAATCACCTGAGATAATTCATACTATACGTCACGTCACGCTATCAAATGAAATTTACACTAGGGGTACATATAAGTACAGTCAGCAAAACGATTACTATTGTCCCTTAACCACTTTGTTGTAAGTTATTGCTCGAAACGAAATTTGTTCCTAGCGTTAGCGTAACGTGTTAAACGTTTAACAAGCGACACGTCGTTAGGTTAATCGACGCCGGAACCCGGTCCGATTAAAACTACAATTGATAAGTAATTGTCGTGGCAATTAGTATTATCTTCATGTCGGTAAAGGTGACGACTGACGAGGAAAAAGGAAAGTATAGGTACTAATCAAAGACATATGTAACTTCGTATAAGACGAATAAAGTCTAAGGAAAAAACGTGCCTCGGAATTCAAGTAAAAGTCATTCTCGAATAGATGCCGCACACACCTTTAGCCTATCCTCGGCTAGATGGCGTGACGACACCGTTTCATATTTAACAATTTTAACACATAGATATCAGTGAATGAACATGGATCAAAATGATATAAAAATAATAAAATCATGTATCCATATATATACATTTTTTGATAACTTTATACGTTTTCATTTTGAGTTTTAGTCGTGTGTCGATAGATGGCAGTAAATTTACAGTGACTACAAAATTTACAATGACAGGACCCCTCTATACTATCTATTCTTTTTGGTACTAATAAACTCAGTTGGAGTCTCTCTTGCATGTTTTCGTATACATAAAATCTGAAACATATTTATCGATCTATAGCGATTTAAGTTAACGGCACCAGTCATGGGAAATTTATGAGAAAATTTGTAGTATTTTTGATATTTCCCCGACATCGACACCTGTAAAGCTTTTACCGCTCTATGTGTTAAAAGTTGAATGTAACATTCGTCCTTTATGTTTTCGATGTATTTATTGAAATATACTGCAATTGGTTTCAATATTATTAGCAAATATATGACGCCATTATTGAGAAATTAGTCGATGTTTTTGATCTTGGATATTCGGCTAGAAAAAACGCAATCAGACCAAAAACTACAAAGTACAAATAGTTTTAAAATGTACTCTAATATAAATCTACTTACGAGTATATATAAGGTCCCAATTTGTCTAGCACGGGCTTGCTGCCATTATTGAGAAACTAGTCGATGTTTTTGAGGTTAAAAAGAAACGCAATCGCACCAAAAACTACAAAGTTCAAAATGGCGTCCACTTTTCACTTTCAATCTAATATAAATCTACTCACGAGTATATATAAGGTCCCAATTCGTCTAGCACGGGTTCACTGCCAGTTTTTGAGGAACTAGTTGCCATTTTATATTCGGTTAGATAGAAACGCAACCGGACCAAAAACTGCAAAGTTCAAAATGGCGTCTACTCACGAGTATATATAAGGTCCCAATTCGTCTAGCACGGGCTTGCTGCCATTGTTGAGGAACTCGTCAGCGTTGGTGACGTTGTAGACGTATACTTTGACGAAGGGCCGCACGGGGGGCCTCGCCCACCACTCGAACGTCATGGATCCCGGCCGGAGGACCAACTCCTGTGGGAGGAAAGAGGAAATTATAATAAATATTCGGAAAATTTCTACTAAGTAAATAAAGTGATAATGATAAGCGACAACGGGTGAACTTGATGTCTTATATGTATAAATTAAACTTAAACCTAGAATACCTAGATTAATATAACATAGTGACACCAGTGACCGACAGGGAACTAGTAATCCTCTTAGGCATTCGTTTCCTGTCGCGGTAACCGGTACCACTAAGTTATAGGTAATAGGTTATAGGTACCGGGTGTGACCTGTAATATGAGCAAAAAATTAAACTGTAGGCTGTACTCCTCATACTGACCAACATTAGTTCAGCAACTTTTAAAAATAACTCGTGGTTTGATTTTTAATACACTTTAAAGTTTATTCTAAGACGCAATGTATTGCGAATTTTGTTATGTTTAAGGCGTGACAAGCAACGTCAATCACAAATGATATGGCGTGGCGATGGCGTCCATTGAAGATAATATTTATTTTGTATGAAAAATAGGAAGTCTAAATACTTCATAATTTTTAAAAGTTGTTGAACAAAAGTGTCACCCTTTGAGGAGTACAATCTATGTTTTAATTATTTGCTCGTGTTACAGGCCACATCCGTTATATTTAGGATGGTCAAAACAATATTTAAATTTAATGCGCATATTGTTGATAATTTTAACAAAATTTTACCTTGGTATTTTATTTTAGTAATATGATTGTAGTTTACATTTTTAATGACATTTTGTAAAACACGTGTTGGTAAATAACCCTGTAATCATATTTACTTCTCTCTTATCTTAAATTAAAATTCAATGGCGTCCAATTAGGCGGTTATTACACTGATGCGGTTACTGGATGCGGCGCCAGTGTGATAACCGCCTTATCTACATTTAGTTCTCTGGATATTATGAACATAGCATAATTGAGCCAGTGGACCTCGTCGGCTACAAAGGAATAACTTGACTCCTTTTTAGGGTTCCGTACCCAAAGGGTAAAAATGGGACACTTACTAAGACTTCACTGTCCGTCTGTCTGTCACCAGGCTGTATCTCATGAACCGTGATAGTAATGTATTTCTGTTGCCGCTATCGCTATAACAACAAATACTAAAAAATACGGAACCGCCCGAGTCCGACTCGCAGTTGTCCGGTTTTTTGAGAGTGTCCAAAATTAGCACCAAATCGAGACGTGTCATTCATTTATAAGCATGACTAATATATATTTTTTTTATTTACATACATTTCCTGTAACTCACTCTGACTATTTTCCTAGTTATACCTCTCTCATTGGGAACAAACCCAATTATTTAATTACACAAACGGGTCTACCGCGATATAATTTCATTGTTTTTACCTTTAATACCGACGTTTCAGCTGAGTTGCACCAGCTGTGGTCACGGAAAGACTGACGTCCCAACAAATGTCAACAGAGATATTAATAAAACACCACTAAACTACCCGAAATTAGTTTCTAAAAATGTTCGGGGTAGACAAAGAAATTGCAGCTACCCGTTAAAGTTTAATGTTTATTGTCCACGGCACGACACGCAACATTCACAGTATCCGTACACTGGTCCGTACCTGGTTATCAAATTTCATCTAAATCTTTAGAGCCGTTTCCGAGATCGCCAATATATATAAATAAATAAAAATAAATATATATACAAGATTTGCTCGTTTAAAGCTATAAGATGATAAGCGCCATATTTGAATTTTAAGCTAACGGTCACGTAGTGTGGGTACATTTTCATACCTCTCTCAATGTTTACGAATCTAGGTACGTAACTACGTACGTATGGCTCAGGAGTTCAAAACCGGTCTGTGAGTAAGAAGGATGTACTTCGCCGTCGGTTACAAGTTATGTAGTATACTATAAACCTACAGAGACGATTGAATTAAAGAGTGTCCACCATATAAAACCTAAAAAATACCTTTAAACGAGCAATTCTTGTATATATATAGGTACATATTTATATATTTCGGGGATCTCGGAAACGGCTCTAACGATCTCGATGAAATTTGCTATATATTTATTTTATTTATTTAGAAATATAAATCAGGCAACAAGGCCCATATATTACAAATACCTTACAGACTAAAATACAAGGAAAGGTGGACGGCAGACGGCCTAGAGGACCAAGTCCAACGAGATGGTGTGACCAAGTATCCGCCCAGATGGACATCACACTAAGCAACGCTTTCCACAAAGCAACCGACAGGGAGAAGTGGAGAGACGCCATAGGAAAAATTAGTAAGCGGAGTCACGATCCTCAGCAGTGAGGGACCGACTTAGAAGAAGATGAACATACACATGGTCTAATAAAACATGGTCTTCTATTCCCAGAGTGACACGGGCCTACGTCACAATAACATTGCCACTTTATTTCAACATAACATGTTACATGGGTACATTATACCTATGGTTAATAAGTTAAAATATTTCTTTATAAGTCTATAATTTTCATTTATATGTATTTTATCTTAAATTTTACAATAACACGTCATTTTTAATTATTCGTTAGCAATATCTTCCGATTCACGAAATAAATTTCAGACGTTCTGGGTAATTCTGTTTACATTACTGGCAACACAGGATAGCGCTGTCACATTTGACAATTCGGATCTAGATAACTTCATGCCCTGACCGTCATCCTTGTCGAACGCGTGTTAATTGTTATTTCCTTCTCGCTCAGTGTCAGCAGTCGCAGTGTTTTCCAAACTTTTCACGTCGTAAGCTTGGTAATTAATGTGTAACTGTGAATTCGTTTTTCAAACGTTTGTCATGTATAGATAAATAAAGTTTAATTTAATACATTAGATTTGTTTTATTTTACTATGTTTCTACATGAATAACTTAAAATTAATGCCGTTAAAATAATTTTCACCGTTGGTTAAAATTCTCCCACATTTCAAAGTTTGAGAACCTGTAAACAGCATGATGACGTAGGCCCGTGTCAGTTAGGTCATACGCGAATCTCGGAATAGAGTACCAGGCGGAGTATATTATTATACCATGAACATACATATTTTATATAAATAGCGGTACCTACTGATAATTCCACTACTTGACGTTAGATGTCGACTACGAAATAACTCGCGCTTTGGTAAGAAAACTAATGTATGGAGTTACCACTCTTTCTTTACTTATATTTCTCTATGATGATGGGTGATCACGTGATGTTTTTTTTTTATTTAATTTATTTAGAACACAAACAGTCACATAATATAAATGGATTTTTCTATATAGAACGAAGTATCAGACGGGTCTCTTATGTTTCCCATTAAGTTTTAATGTATTGTTTGTCCGAATTTTCGTTAGTCATAATTGTTTTTTCTCAGAAACGCGTAACTTTTCAGGATTGCCATAAAACAAACCTAACCTAACCTAACTATAGAATAACCTTACGAAAATCCTGAAAAGTTAACGTTTTCAGTTTTATGACTAACGATAATATGACAAACAGTACATTATTACTTAAAACTTTATGGGAAACAAAGGTACCCCGTATCAGAGGCCTCAGCCCGGACCCGGCCCGTCCTAGACCGTCATTCTTTTTCCTACCTCCCGGTTGACAGTCTCTATAATATAATACTCTGGTTTTAAGTATTATACATTATAGTTATGGCATAAAGTTCTATATTTAAACCGAGCGAACCCGACTCACAAACTCGTTTCCATGGTTACATTAACTGCTTATTTTCTCACTGCCTTTATAATAACCAGTATATGTTAGACCATTTACATGTATATTAACTATAAGTAAAAGGAGATCAATATACGCTAGTTATTTTATAAGTTATGGCTATGAATGTAATAGTTATTTGTTTCACTCGGGGGCAAAGTTGTTATTTAACCACTCGTACTAATATTGATACCCGACCAAGCGAAAATTCCAAAATCGAATCAAAAAATGGAATCTTGAGCGTTGCGAGGGTTTCAAAGCACGAGGGTTAAACAAAATTTGCCCCCGAGTGAAACACAAAAATTTTACCACACCAACCGGAAGCAAATATTAAATGTAAAATATCAAACAAAATCAAACCAAACCAAATACAAATGAACGTTATTAAATATTTATCATCCAAAATCATCATTTAAAAGTCAATTCTACCATCAAACATAAGAAAACACCTCAAAATTTACATTTGATTACTTTGCCTAACATGTGAATAAAATGCAACTTTGCTATCAGTTTTTGAAGTGCAAAGTAAGCCTTTCCGAGCTGGTGTGGTGAAAAAGAAATTACCGCGACTGCATTTATTTAGTTTGGGATTTAGAACGGACACATAACATCTTTTAGTTTATACAAATATAAAAACAGCAGCTAATAAACTAAATTTAATCTTATAACATTCCAAAAATTTGCTACCACACTGTGTAAGTATAATAAACCATGACCCATAAAACATTGCAATATTTATATTTCAACAACTACCTTTTTGTTACACAAGGGTAATCTCATATAAGCCGCAAAATATTTTGCAATAAAACATTTTATATGGACATAAAAATACTACGTGATCGTTCTTATCTTATCTTATAATGTAATAAATGAAAAAAAAATCTTGAGTTTTATCCTGACTCAGGACAGGATCAAGGTAAGTGTTCGACCTTTCATATGTATTATTTAAATTTCGCTTTTGGGACAAAAACCTTTTTAACTTATGTGTTAAAGTTAAGTATGCGACTTTTGTGTGAACAGCGTAAAATAAATGGACTAATCTTAATATTCATGCGAAACATCATATCCGGAAACTTTTATTTCTTAAAAGCTATACGTTAAATCTGGGGAAATGTACCCTAATCCACAAAAAAGACGCGGAGAGAGTTTTTCCCAACGTTTTAGCCCCTTTTCTCGTCCTCTCGACTTTTATAATTTACTTAAAAAATGCTTAGCTTGAGTATATTAGGCCTTTTCATCTGTGTCAGATGTTTTAAGCAGCATCCTGGTGCCGACACTTGCGTTCGTGGCTGTGTAGTCCTATGCGAGAGAGGATCCCTTGAGGTAGCTTGAGTGGTTATTAATAAAAATAAAATAAAATTTGTATTTATATATTTTGTTGCATTTACAAGTTTTAAATATCTAAGTAAAAAAGTAGTCGTAAGGAATAATTTACTAATTCATATTTACATAGACTATTGAAATTTGAACCGGCGACCTCAGTCCCTAGCACCCATTGAACCATTCAACCAACAATGTCAAAGTCATCATAAATCTCCCAAATATTTAAAATCTCAACCGTTAAGTATGTCGAGGAGAACATTAAATATTTATCTTAAAAACTTAAGGCCACGTTACGACACGGTTTAACGTGCGAAATCTCAAACGCTAATCTTCTGTTCATAGCCTTATAATAAACTCATATTCGTGTGTACAAGCCACGCTTGTGTGCGTGACAGGATGGCACGCGATTTGTCGATATAGTTGTGTGAGTGTCGTAAGGCGGGTTACACAATGTTAACTTTGCCTGATCGCACTGATATGAAGTTTGTTTGGATTATAATGTCAAGATTGTGGAGATGACACTAGGTGAGTCAAGGGCAAGACAAGTGACATGCGAAATGTGCAATGTGTGAATATGGTAATTTCAGTTCAATGATGTTAGATTGAAGCTCAGTTTGAAATATAGTAAAATTTTGTGACATAGGTAGAGTTAGACCAAGAAAAGTCTGCAGCGATTTTGATAGCCCACATATAAATTAGTAAGAACTCGAGTCCACTGAGTCTGAATTTGATATCAGCTCGTTTTTACGAGACTCGGCGCTTAAAAAACTTCTTTTAAGTCCCGAGTCGAGTCCTTTGTTGAGTCTTTTTTAAGAGCAACTCAAAAGAACTCGAGTCTCCGAATAAAGACTCCGTCGACAATTTTATAGGTTTCTCTTAAATAACAGTCAAGAAATTAGGCGTTATCCTATGATTTGTGTACCTTTCACGAATTTTACATAAAGACAATGCGTTTTGTTTTTTTTTTTTGAAAAAAAATCAAGTGTTATCTGAAAAGGACTCAGGTCTCTACAAAAGACTCGGGACTCTAACAAGTTGAAAAGAACTCGAGTTTAGACTTAATTATAAGAGTCTCAAAAACTGAGTCGAGTCTTGAAGCAGAGGACTCAAAGGACTCGAGTCTTAACCAACACTATAGATAGGTAGGTACCTATATTATAGGAAAGAAAGCAACAGTCATATAGCTTATCGATCACAGTCATGATTTCGTAGAGAGCGTCAACAATTACAACTTCTGGGCGCGTAGCCAACGTGCCAATCGTTAACGTTCCTAGCGTATCGTAGTCATCTCTCTATCACTCTTCCCCACCAGTGCGACAGTGACAATTGGAGCATTCCACGGGTGTCCCGTGCAAACGCATTTTATTTCCTGTGTTGCGACTTTTTTTTTCGGCATTTAATTTAAAGCAGGCGTTTATTTCTCTGTGCATATTTTTGACATTTGTCTTAGAAAAGGAATCTCTTATACCTGCAAATTGTACCTCCCCCCTTATTTACTTACCTAACCTACCTTAATATAACATCCCCTTTCGATTTACCCTTAAAATATGGCCATGTGATCGTCTAGCTAGTGGTTAGGACCCCTTGAAGTGAACCGCGGTAACCTCAAATTCTTTAATGAGTATCAGCTAAATTTTGGACTCTGACTTTATTTATTATTACCTAGATTTTGAGAACAGATATTTATGGTAATAAATATAATTATTTATGGAAGTAAGAAATAACCTAAAGAAAATTATTCAGAGAAATAGAAAACTATTCAGAATTTATTAGTGCAACGTAAATGATGGTGTAAATTTACTATGATGTATTTAAGTATTACAGCATATATGATGATATAAATATATAAAAATGTTGTTGGTAAAATCCTGCCACACCTATTAAGCTCCCGGGATAACATAGAAGCAGCACTCCTGAGATAAGCTCTTTTACGCCCTAGCATTTCTAGGTTAATTATAATTAACTATCATCTTCTAAACGATGTGTGATTTAATCACACGTGCTGCTCCATACGCCCGATGCAGGTCTGGAAGCTCTTAGTCCGATTTGCAAGTATTAATCGGAACACCTACCCTACCAGTTTAGCCAGAAGGGCTATGACCAACACTTCGTAACTTAAGCGCACCTAGATGATGATGAAAAGAAGTGTCAAAGTATTCATCAGTCATCATAATTACTAATCTTTTTTATATTCAAAAGCTAGGGATGCTAATCCCTTAGTCCCATTCCCCAGAGTTGATAATCTAGACAGAATTCCTAGTTTTCTAGATGTATAAACGAAGTACCGAGTTTATTCACTAATTATTATGTTTAATCGAGGCCGAAATTGAGTATTCACTCAATTTATCCTTTGTACTGCTCTTGCCTGACAAAGGTTCCCTAAAGCAAACCGTTCTTCAATCACAGAATAGTTTGCGTTCCTAAATCCAGATTGATAATTAAGAGATTATGTTGTTGTATGTATTACCTGATTATATTACTCAGTACCTCGTCCCTACACCAGACAACCAGAAATGAAAAAATAGAAATAAGAATTTATAGAAACTTTGGTTCTTTCCCCATACAAATGAGAAATTAGGAAGATTTAGGCAGATGAACCCTTCACCTTTTAAACACTCGTATTTTAGGATTAAGAAACCATATTTTTAAACCCTTAAAGAGAAATATATATCAACCATATCAATTGTATAGACCAGAACAAAAAAAGAACCCTAATAAACAATAAAATTAGTGTGTGATTCTACCCTAACTCTACCCATTGTCCCTAATCTAGTACATTCAAAGCATAGTTCGTTCTTACCATCGACCTAATGCTTTGTAATATACGCAAGTGTGGTCCCTACGAGAAGCTGTAAAGTTCGGCAGGCGAAACCGAGAAGGCAACCTACAGGCCAGTGTATTTGACTCCCTCCTTATCGCCCGCGGGCATGGTGGATAAGAATAAGTCGCCCTATTCCGTGTATATAAGTGGATCAGTACCCTAGCACACACACGCACTAATCACGAGGGAAACTCTGCCACAACAAAGACTAAGTGTAATATCAGTCACGACAGAAGTCTGCCCCCGCAACCAGCACTAGCATGAACCGGAGCACCGAAATATATAAATAAATTTAATAGGAGACCTAGTCTCAATTACTGTCGACTTCAGTGGCCAGGATTTACACCCAATGACGCGCACGTGACGTCCCCATATCCGTCTAAACAGCTGGGCCTTGAGACTAGTGAGATAATTCGTCTCTTATGTTGATATAAAAGAGACGCCAAGTCCTCTCAAACTTGGAGCAATAGACTCCTAACCATCCAATCCTTTGGCACCGTTAGGCGGAGTGAATGTTTAGCTGGACAAACTGTCAGTCCAAACAATGATCTGGCTTTTAAAATAGCAAAAATACCCCATAGAAAAACACTAAAATAACTAAGTTATCACTAAATTAAACTAACTCAACAGAAAAGTGAAATTCCCTTAAACACTGTCATCTATATTTAACGTTACGAGAATTTCTTCCCATAAAACCAAACACAGACACAATTCCAAGCCCCGGCCATGCATTGACATTGTCCCTGCATAACATGACGGCACTTAGAACACACAGCGTAAAGAAAACTTCACAATAACTAAAAACCCACACATGGCAGTAAAGAATCTCCACAACAGTCTAAACTTAGCGTTACGACAATTAAAATCCCCGCAAAACCAAGCACAGACACAAATTCTAAGTTTAAATTCACTAGGATAATTCCAAGTAAAAACAAACACAGAAAAAGTCGCGGAGAAACTTCACTTCCCCGCACTACGTTACACCCGAAAACCAGAGTCACTGCTAGCCCGGTCGAAGAATGAATGCCCCTCTCAACGCTCCGCACCGGCCTTTTATACCTTTTACTATGGCGACTGAATGGCGACATAACGGCGACTGAGCGGCGACTGAGTGGCGACTGAGTGGCGACTGAGTGGCGACTGAATGGCGACTGAATGGCGACTGAATGGCGACTGAATGGCGACTGAGTGGCGACTGAATGGCGACTGAATGGCGACTGAATGGCGACATAACGGCGACTGAATGGCGACTGAACGGCGACCGAATGGCGACATAACGGCGACTGAATGGCGACTGAGTGGCGACTGAATCAAAACAAAGATACTGGCGACTGAGTGGCGACTGAGTGGCGACTGAATGGCGACTGAGCGGCGACTGAATGGCGACTGAGCGGCGACTGAGTGGCGACTGAGTGGCGACTGAATGGCGACTGAATGGCGACTGAATGGCGACTGAATGGCGACTGAATGGCGACTGAGTGGCGACTGAATGGCGACTGAATGGCGACATAACGGCGACTGAATGGCGACTGAACGGCGACTGAATGGCGACATAACGGCGACTGAATGGCGACTGAGTGGCGACTGAATCAAAACAAAGATACTGGCGACTGAGTGGCGACTGAGTGGCGACTGAATGGCGACTGAGCGGCGACTGAATGGCGACTGAGCGGCGACTGAGTGGCGACTGAGTGGCGACTGAATGGCGACTGAATGGCGACATAACGGCGACTGAATGGCGACTGAACGGCGACTGAATGGCGACATAACGGCGACTGAATGGCGACTGAAAGGCGACTGAATCAAAACAAACATACTGGCGACTGAGTGGCGACTGAGTGGCGACTGAATGGCGACTGAGCGGCGACTGAATGGCGACTGAGCGGCGACTGAGTGGCGACTGAGTGGCGACTGAGTGGCGACTGAATGGCGACTGAATGGCGACTGAGTGGCGACTGAATGGCGACTGAATGGCGACTGAATCAAAACAAACATACTGGCGACTGAGTGGCGACTGAATGGCGACTGAGTGGCGACTGAATGGCGACATAACGGCGACTGAATGGCGACATAATAGCGACATAACGGCGACATATTGGCGACATAACGGCGACATAATAGCGACATAATAGCGACATAACAGCGACATAACGGCGACATATTGGCGACATAACGGCGACTTAATAGCGACATCACGGCGACATAACGGCGACACAATAGCGACATAACGGCGACATACTGGCATAAACATTATTCCAAAAGTACCAGGATGCCAGAATTGCAGAAGAGGTCGTTTGCCTCGGGCGGGTAACCGACAACAGGTGTCTTATTGAGACAAACGTATACCAAAAATACCAGGATACCAGAACTGCGGAAGATGTCATTAACCTCGTGGCGTGTAACAAGGTTTGATTCAAGAAGGAAGATCATAAGTTCCAGGTTGTTTACTAAACCATATGTCTTAAATATTAAAGTTCACTATTGCTTACTTCAGAATATAAATCATGTCCTTTTTACTCACGCAGTTTAGAGAAAGACGGAGCTATTTTTAATGACATCTACGCACACATTCATAGGCAATAGTCGAGTAGTCAGTTGGAGTAGACTAAATTATGATAAAAGGCAACGTTCGAAAACTCATCACGTACGAATTTGTAAGCATTATTTTACTTTGAGATATTTTTAGTTTACTTCTGAAAAACATTCCTGTATTGAAGTTTTTTTATGTTTATTAGTATCTAGTATATTATTTAAGACATCCGGAATTTAGAGAATTAATTATTTTAATATTTTTATTTATCTTATGAATTTTTAGATTTTATGTTTCGAAATTGTACTAGCATCAACCAGTCATAACATCAACAGTTTTATTGTCAACGTCAATACCAATTTGTTGTTGATTATTTCCTGAGGGTTTATTTTGTTTATTTCTAAGTTAAAATAAAGATTTAAAAAAAAGAAAGTCACGTGATACCTATTATGGATTACCATGGAATTGCTTCAAGTTTCAACTGTTAGAATATTCGATGGAATCATGAATGAAATATGCGACTGAAGAGGTCTTTAGTTTTACAAGGTATTTCCTTTTATTTTCTGTGTTTCAATGAAAAATGTGGTTAATACTAGGCAATAGGCATACGACTAGTCACAGTTCGCCCCCGATTTAAGTGTTTTATGAATTACTACAGTAATTTGTAAAAGACTTCAATCTACTCTAGATTAGTCGGATATATCCCCCCTTTTCTAAACGTGTAGTGTGTGTCTCAATACTAAGTGACCGCTAATGACTCAGCTCTGAAATTAGTTCATCAGAATTCCGTCAATGAACCATGACAACTTTTTCCCCAGTCACCTCGCTCCACCAAAGATATTAGGTTGTGAATCTAATAGGCTACTAATTAACCCGTCCTTGCCAGCTCAACCCGGCCGCGTCGAGTATTACTCTTGTCTCTACCCGAATTGCGCCGTACACTTCCGTAGAAGAGCATCTGATGAGACAGCAAAAACTCCCCAAGCAAAACGAAGAGACCTTTAATTTTTATAAGTACGAAGCTTTCAAGTTCCATCGCCAAAATTCGAACCAATTTTATTGCCTTATCACCCTCAACCACGTTTTCTTGGCGCGTGTCTCATACTTGAATAAAATATACCGACGTTTAAGTTTGTTTGGGTGTGTATTTTTTTTTATATAAACAAACTTAAAATTGACATAAATAAATACCCCAATATGGTATGATAAAGATATTTTTGTTTGAAAAAAAAAATATCGACCAAATTAAACAAAATATTTGCTTATAATTATTATACCTCATATTGAAAGCAACATAATATATCTAATTAACCTCTTGAAAAGAGCCTCGTCCTTTTAGACGCTCACGGCCCTTAAAATATGTCGAGTGTCAGATATATCTCACCCAATATGAGTGTGTGGGTTTCGTAAGGGTCTTATTACCTTGTGTAGTACTAGCCATAAAAACCTACCCTTGTGAATGGGTCGAAATTTTAACCTACCGATAAGATTTTTCTGGCTAGTTGTGTATCCCGTTCCCTCCCCAGTTTGTTCCCCTGCAAATACCGACACATCTAGTTTGATTACCCTCCAGCTTTTGTCTATCTGTATCAATCCAATCTTTCCAATAAAAGTACATACGTCCACTTAGCATCCGTCATCTCATATCATACATCTCTTTCATAAATCACCACAAAGTCATAACTATAAACACTCAATGCACACACATTTTCATTCCTCCTCTGTTACACTTTCACACTGATTTCTACAGACAGCCAACGCGTCGATTAGTAATCAAAATGAGAATATATAAATTTATATTTATAGCCATGAATTCATTTGAAAAAAAAACTTACTCATTTTGTCCTAACCCCATACTAGCCCAACATTTCTAGATGATTCCCAGATGATTTTAATATCTCTCAATTTTCCAATTAATATATATTATTTTATGTTGATTTATTTATTTAATAATTACTAGTTAAAAGTACTTTGACTAAGTATTAGAATCAAATGATTCGCACATAAAGAAAAAATCTGCACTTTTGTTGTTAGATTTTATGATAACACTCCGCGATTAATTTCTCTATAATCCCTATCTTTCGCTCACTTACTGTCGTTCAACGCGCGGCATCGAAAACCTACTATGCAATAAACCACCGCGGAAGTATACAGACAAAAAAGAGTCGAACTTGAAACGCGCTTAACCATTCCGCTGCCAAACCATGGCAGTTCACACGGCTGCTTGTAACGTCTAACTATTGCTCATAACCGTACATTGTATAGCCTTTAAACGACCTTAATCTCACTACTCCAAAACCCACGCACAGCCACGAATATATAAAAAAACTGACCTAAAGCGATTATGCAATTAATACATTTAAAATCATAATGATTGACTCTACTTGTACGTTGTTTTTATATAATTAGCCCATTGGCCAGCCAAAATAATGCAAACATGCTCACAAATAAATAAAAATAAAATTTATAAGACAATTATAATGATGATTTCTATGAATGATGATGATGATAAATCAAAAATTATAATAGTGACGAATCATAAAGTATAGTAACATAAATGCTGCAAAACATACTTATATAGTTTTTTAAAATTTTATAAAATTATTATCCGTTTTAATGCATTTTTACCAGTCTATTTACACTATAAAACACACACCGTTTGACTTAACGTACCTATAAAAAAATCCGAATCATAATATAATTAGCCATGATATTCAAATTACTATTGTGAGATGTAAACATGCCGCGCGAGTGATTAAAAATATGTGAGTGAACATCTAGGTATTTTAAGAACTAAGTACCCTGGTGTTCCTAATACAAATACAACTGCATTGGAAGGGTTAGGTAGGTAATGAATCCATCTTTGATATAAAAAGTAGGTAAGTATTTATCTAAACATTGTGCAACAATTCGTTTGTGTAAATAATTAAAAAAAAATAGCCTACTGAACATAAGTTTATTCATAACTCCAGTTTATTTTATAACGCTACTCGTAGATACATATCCAGAATAAATTTTATTTATGAATCGTTTTTAAGAATTTTGTAAGCAAACAGACCACAGGACTAAAATAAATAAAATAAAATAAAGTTCTAAAGGGATCCTAAATATATTAATAACCTTGCAAACCTGTTTAATAAACTAAAACCAATTATTAAAAAAAAACTAAACAAAAAAAACTTATTTGCTCACCGGAATTCGAACCCACTCCACGTTCAAGTAATATTCATACATTTGTCCACCTTGATATCCACTAGACCACGAGAGAGTTACAAGTGACGACAAATTTAACAATGACTTTCATAACAAAGTGTTTTATTGCTTTGTTTTATTTTTCAAGTGTTTTTCGCACTAAATGACTAACAAAGAATTTTATTTATCACATGAAAACCATGTAATATAATGCAAATACCTATGTGTATACCTACGAACACATTATTATGGAATCCATTGAAAACGTGTTACTAACCGAATTCCATTTAGAAAAATCAAGAAAGCATGTGATTATATTCATATTGAAACGCTTGAAAGATCTGAACGTCAATTTGCTATAATGCGTTTTATATACTAACATATCCTACAATTGTTCTAGGCTTGCCAAAATTTCTACTCACGTGTTTATTTGTTAAACGCACGTTTCTTGCAGATGAATACTATTTTCACCACTTTATCACGTCACTAATTTCACCCACTACACTATTCTACTATTTCAATATAGATTTACTAAAGTCGAATGCACTCGTTACTTGCGTCCGCAAAATGCACGTAAAACTAACCATTTCTCGCTCAAATACACATTTGCACTCAATTATGGACCTTTTCCGGGTTAGTATCTAAACACTGTCCATTCTATTTTATCACTTCTTAATAACATAAATATTTCCGTTCAAACCAAAGTTGTTTCGTTTACGAAACCGCAATATTTTATTTTAACACGTTTTGACCAGACAACATGGCCCCGGTTTGTTGATATGCACTTAAACTAAACCTCACAATGATTTTCATTTATCTCACATAAGGATTTCCATTATTAAACCATCTACAGTCTCATTTTACGATTAGAATAGGATCCTATAGAAATGCGAATAAATTTAACTATAACTCTTCAATAATTGTTTTTGTAAGTAGCAACACCATTACGATTGTCATCCATTATCTTCCGATTCTATGATCTTCCGTCATAGATGGTAGAATCCTATAGACGTGCTATACTCGCGCGTCCGTGAGGGACAAATCATACGCAACTACACGAGACCGTAACAAGGACAACCAATAATAGCGCTTTCGCTGCCACTCCTACTGAAAGATACGTAAGACTGTCCCGTTCTGTCACCTAGTGACAGTAGCGCCACCATTACCATCGCTAAATATCTGTTAATTTTTGCAATTATTATCAATGCTAAATGAAATCGTTCGTGTGAACAAGTTTTTACGCATAGACAAAATTCTAATAACCAATTTACAATCGCGTACAATCGGCGAGTCGAGCCGCGGAACGAGACACGAAACGAGAGTGTAAACGGGTGCGCGTGCGTCCATGCAATGCGACAAAATCAAAAACACATTCCAATACTCCTGGCAACATAACAAGCACAACCCACTCAATTTGGTCGGGTTCTTAGTACGACTTCTTAAGTAACAATTCCGATAGATGGCGTGAATAACTAAGTGGTTTTGAATAAACTATTCGAGACTGAATTATAAACGTTCAACAGTGAAACATGAGTGAAACGAAATTTTGTCTTTGGCAAATTATAACTGCTGTCATTTCAGATTATGCTTATTTTTTGAAACGTAATTAATTTATCCTTCATACAAGTAAACTAATCGTGATGTTAATGATTAAAATTACTTCAGTTTCCGGTGACATTTTGATCAAATACCTAAACATTTGACAATCACTCAAAACATGCTCAGAACAAAATTAAAACGCCATTTTGAATACAAGCCATTGCCTTTGTTTCACAATGATTTCCTACAGTAAAATACCACGACGCAAGCTTTACCCGATGTAGCGAGTAAGGATTGCCTCCAAGAATGCCCTAATGGTTTCCAAAATATAGCCCCTTGAAGAATTTACTATAAAACGAATGAAGTGAAAGTTCTGTTTCGTCGCCGCATGGCTGACCTTTTCTCAGCTTGCGTCTTCTATTTTTCTGTGAACCTAGTGCCCATAACTATGACCTAGCGTTTGAACTATCTAGTACAAAGGATGTGTAATGAGTCTAGCTGTCGATAGTGCGAATGGAATGGACTTAAATGTGGAAACTGTTGCTTCAAACAAAGGTAAGATTTTATTCCTCTTCTTTCTTTAAACAAGTTACTGCTTTTCAAAATCTGTTTCACTTATTAGAATATCAATCAGCGGAAAATAATTGATCACAAATTGACCTATCTATCAATAAATCTGCTTTTTATTCGGTCCTATTCAATACAGACAAACATTAAGGTTTCCCTAATTTCATACGCTTGTAATGTTTTTACCTAATGTAGTGAGTTGCCTTATTTTTATTCTTTGTTCAGCAACAAAACATATTTTTTTCTGCAAAACTTGAAAGTGATCAAAGTAAAAATCAGTATTAAAGGAATGACATGTTGATTTTTGATTTTATGCTGTCTGTCTAATGTAATATCTGTTCTTCACTACATGTTTGTTTTCTGCTGCAATAAGATTTACAAAGTATATTTGATTTTTCAGCAAACTGACAACTTTATTAGAATGAACCCCGGTATAAATATATCATTATCGAAAGAAAAGAAGTTGAAATTTAGCTGCGAAGACTCCCTTGCTATTTTCGATGAATCAAAACAACTGTGAAACGTAAGTATGATATTTCTACTATTAGACATTTACTCACTGGTTTGACCATACTGCTTTTGGAATTTGAAAAATGTTGTCGCTCTAAAAAGATGACCCTGGTCAATTTCTTTCGGAAATACTAGCTTCCTAAATTTGGAAGTGCAACATATTATAAAAATCATAATTATATGATAATGTCAACTAAAAATAAACAGGATTTCTTGTATGGTAATGAAAATTTGTTAATAAATATGTATTTTCTTTACAAAAGGATCCCGCAGTCTTCCGGTAAATTTAATACAATTTGTGGGCCTAACCCTAGACCTGTCATAAATATTCCTCTTTTTGCAATACATCTTACAATATATGCTGTTATTTTTCAGCAACCGAAACCCAATATCTAGTTGTCAGTGAGCGGAGCAAATTTCCATTGATGCCCTCATGGGTTCTTCCGAGCCTTTCAACAGTCCCCTAGTAAGTATAACACCCATGCTACTAGAAAACTACTGTAACATATACATATGTACCTAGAAAAACAAACTTCAAAATTTTTCATCGCTCTCAAAAATAAAATAAAAATTGATTTTATTTTTATCTTGACTGTAAAGACCCTACTTGTACTAAATAATAAACACTTTTAATGAGACTTATGAATAGGTTCTCTTAAATATACCCTACTTTAGCTAACTTTTATACTTTATCAATTTCAGAGTTCCCGGAGAAATGGCATCGCTCCGCAGTAACAATATGCCTGCCTTCAATGTACTTCTATAGACTGTCTCCAGTCATGACAGGTATTTTATTTCATTATATAAATACCAAACTTATCATAAGCTATAAAAACTCTTAACTTATGTCTGACTCTAATATTTCAAAATAATGAGCGAAGAGGTTCCGGATGAAAGATCGGAGATATGAAAACTGCCATTAACCTTACATCCTATTATGATTTTGTTGACTAAGTAACTTAATCTAGCTTATTTGTGACCTCACTTTATGGAAATGTGCCCTGTAAGGCAAAGATTCTCAAACTTTTTTGGATTTTGAAGAATTTAAGTACTGTCTAGTCTACTTTTGTGAAACCTAATATTTCCTATGAGTGTATTTGACAATAAAATAATGACGCGCCCCCTCTAATGAATGACTGTTGATATTTTACTACTATTACTGTACTTATTCAACTCTTTTCTCTGAAGTTTCCTAATACTTGCCTAATTTATTCCAGGCTACCAAGAACCTCTGACTTCAATACTTCAACACTCCTGTTTGATGGCCGTATCTCAAGAATTTGCTGCTAAGGTCGCTCTAGTCTTCAATGGATACAAGAAAGAAATGTTAGGTACTAGCGTGTTAGCTTAACCAATTATTTTATATTATTACTTAATAGCATTCAGAATACTATTGAAAAGTACCGTCAGCAGAACTGTACTGTAATCATAAGTTAACAGGCTACCTTCATACTACAAATATGTCTTTGTATGCACGCTGTTCGTCCAACTAATTGGCGTGTTGCATCTCTCAATTGATTTTCATGAAGTTATTTGAGCGGCTTAAATAATAACAATAAGGTACACAAGGCAGCTCGCAGGAGTCCTTGTAAATAATAGTAATAACTATAACCAGTAAACTATACATATCTCAGCGCTGTTCTCGATAAATGTTGTGACTCTTAGGGTTCCGTACTGAAAAATATGTAGATAAACTTTCATACCAATGTGTATGTTCTACTTATGCTCCAATAGTGATTGCAGCATGTACTATTACTGTTTTCTTAACCTAAATATCTATAAATTGGCCTAAAAATAGTCTTAACATACGATTTCCTATTCAAATCCAAGCTCATGCATACATATATGCTCATTTTTCTTATCCTACGGTAGCAAATGTATGATGTTTTGGTACATTAACGAAATTTAAGCTTACTACTAGCATGTGCGGTTGTCATTCGGACCCACACGTGAAGCGAATAAACCCTAACAGTATTATCTGTAATATCTGTTTCATACTCTTACTCTTTGATTGACAGGCCTATCCAGGACCGTACATACATATTATGCAATCTGTAACTTAACTAGTTTATTATAGTGACAGCTTATCAGTAAACAAAGCATGTAACAAAGATGGAACTCCAATGTTATCTATCACATACGCTATTTTTTTTTTATGATATAGAAGGCAAACTAACAGACATATACCCGGTGATGAATGATTGCCGTTTCCTCGTAAAGCCAGAGAGGTTGTAAGTGCGTTGCCGGCTTTTAAGACGGGAGCATGAGAAAGTAGTGAAATACGCCCCCTGTGCCTTAGTATTCCTGCGTGTAAATAAACAATTACACGCCCCCATAGTTTTATAACTAAAGTATATCTTAGTAATACGCCCCCTGTTCTGTAATATTTCAAGTAAGCCTACGTGAAATGAACAATTTCACGCCCCCATGATTTTTCGACTAAAGTATATGTTCTTACACAACTAGATATCTTATCTAACCATAACCTAGGCTAACTTAGGTAAACTAATCTTATTTCTAGACTATGGCAACAGCCTCCTAACCCAAATTATAGTAACCCTGCCTACAAATGCTGCCTGGCAAAGGCCGTCTACCACGAATATGAGTTTCCAAGTCATGGACATTATTTGTTAATCTAAGTATGTATTTATCTATACAAGTATGTACTGCGCCGCCTAGTACCAGCAGTACAAGTTTTGCCTAGCCCCAGGCCAAATTGATATGTGAAAGATTGTCCCTAGAATATTGCAATGAAGCTAATTTCTTAATGAATGTATGACAGGAGATAAATAAGACTGATTGTTTTCGCTTAAAATAAGCGTTAATAAGTGCTAATGTTATACTACATAGGGTTTAATTTTGTAACTTTATTTTTCAGATATCAAAGACGCAAGAAGATGGATCATTAGTAGTGATGACAAACATCTTAAGCTGAGGAATATGAAAGTAAATCCCTAATTACGGCGCGCCGAGAACGAGTAAAAATGTAGTACCAAACTCGTCAAGAGATGGCGCCACCTCCGAGATAGAACGCGCCAACGATGTGTCGACGTAGAATCTTGATATCCGAGATGCAAATTACTGATCGTTTTTAAATGTTAGGAGAAGATTAATGCTTGGTTGGCTGCATAAGTGCATACCCCTGCTGAGGTCTCAGCAGCTACGCACAAGTTATCAGTAATTGTACATAGTTAGTGTTTTAATAAATAAGCCGACTGATATAATTACGTTCTTTTCGTCTGCGGATAGATAACCCTTACTACAGTGGAATAGTAATAGTTTTTCTTTGTGTACATAGTAACTATTGAATAATAAACTTAATGTTTCATGACTTTTATATAAGACCTTTCTACGTGTACATAATAACTATTGAATAATAAAATGAATGCTTTATGACTTTTATTTAAACCATAATAAAAACAGAGTCCAAAATCAAGTGTACCCATTCCATTTCACGCCAGCAAAATGTAGCCTGAAAGGCTACTTTTTATTATTTATTTTTAGATACCTCGGTATCCAAAATGAACCTAAAAGCTGCATTTTTGATCCTGGTCACGGCACCAAAATGTACCTCCCCCCTTATTTACTTACCTAACCTACCTTAATATAACATCCCCTTTCGATTTACCCTTAAAATATGGCCATGTGATCGTCTAGCTAGTGGTTAGGACCCCTTGAAGTGAACCGCGGTAACCTCAAATTCTTTAATGAGTATCAGCTAAATTTTGGACTCTGACTTTATTTATTATTACCTAGATTTTGAGAACAGATATTTATGGTAATAAATATAATTATTTATGGAAGTAAGAAATAACCTAAAGAAAATTATTCAGAGAAATAGAAAACTATTCAGAATTTATTAGTGCAACGTAAATGATGGTGTAAATTTACTATGATGTATTTAAGTATTACAGCATATATGATGATATAAATATATAAAAATGTTGTTGGTAAAATCCTGCCACACCTATTAAGCTCCCGGGATAACATAGAAGCAGCACTCCTGAGATAAGCTCTTTTACGCCCTAGCATTTCTAGGTTAATTATAATTAACTATCATCTTCTAAACGATGTGTGATTTAATCACACGTGCTGCTCCATACGCCCGATGCAGGTCTGGAAGCTCTTAGTCCGATTTGCAAGTATTAATCGGAACACCTACCCTACCAGTTTAGCCAGAAGGGCTATGACCAACACTTCGTAACTTAAGCGCACCTAGATGATGATGAAAAGAAGTGTCAAAGTATTCATCAGTCATCATAATTACTAATCTTTTTTATATTCAAAAGCTAGGGATGCTAATCCCTTAGTCCCATTCCCCAGAGTTGATAATCTAGACAGAATTCCTAGTTTTCTAGATGTATAAACGAAGTACCGAGTTTATTCACTAATTATTATGTTTAATCGAGGCCGAAATTGAGTATTCACTCAATTTATCCTTTGTACTGCTCTTGCCTGACAAAGGTTCCCTAAAGCAAACCGTTCTTCAATCACAGAATAGTTTGCGTTCCTAAATCCAGATTGATAATTAAGAGATTATGTTGTTGTATGTATTACCTGATTATATTACTCAGTACCTCGTCCCTACACCAGACAACCAGAAATGAAAAAATAGAAATAAGAATTTATAGAAACTTTGGTTCTTTCCCCATACAAATGAGAAATTAGGAAGATTTAGGCAGATGAACCCTTCACCTTTTAAACACTCGTATTTTAGGATTAAGAAACCATATTTTTAAACCCTTAAAGAGAAATATATATCAACCATATCAATTGTATAGACCAGAACAAAAAAAGAACCCTAATAAACAATAAAATTAGTGTGTGATTCTACCCTAACTCTACCCATTGTCCCTAATCTAGTACATTCAAAGCATAGTTCGTTCTTACCATCGACCTAATGCTTTGTAATATACGCAAGTGTGGTCCCTACGAGAAGCTGTAAAGTTCGGCAGGCGAAACCGAGAAGGCAACCTACAGGCCAGTGTATTTGACTCCCTCCTTATCGCCCGCGGGCATGGTGGATAAGAATAAGTCGCCCTATTCCGTGTATATAAGTGGATCAGTACCCTAGCACACACACGCACTAATCACGAGGGAAACTCTGCCACAACAAAGACTAAGTGTAATATCAGTCACGACAGAAGTCTGCCCCCGCAACCAGCACTAGCATGAACCGGAGCACCGAAATATATAAATAAATTTAATAGGAGACCTAGTCTCAATTACTGTCGACTTCAGTGGCCAGGATTTACACCCAATGACGCGCACGTGACGTCCCCATATCCGTCTAAACAGCTGGGCCTTGAGACTAGTGAGATAATTCGTCTCTTATGTTGATATAAAAGAGACGCCAAGTCCTCTCAAACTTGGAGCAATAGACTCCTAACCATCCAATCCTTTGGCACCGTTAGGCGGAGTGAATGTTTAGCTGGACAAACTGTCAGTCCAAACAATGATCTGGCTTTTAAAATAGCAAAAATACCCCATAGAAAAACACTAAAATAACTAAGTTATCACTAAATTAAACTAACTCAACAGAAAAGTGAAATTCCCTTAAACACTGTCATCTATATTTAACGTTACGAGAATTTCTTCCCATAAAACCAAACACAGACACAATTCCAAGCCCCGGCCATGCATTGACATTGTCCCTGCATAACATGACGGCACTTAGAACACACAGCGTAAAGAAAACTTCACAATAACTAAAAACCCACACATGGCAGTAAAGAATCTCCACAACAGTCTAAACTTAGCGTTACGACAATTAAAATCCCCGCAAAACCAAGCACAGACACAAATTCTAAGTTTAAATTCACTAGGATAATTCCAAGTAAAAACAAACACAGAAAAAGTCGCGGAGAAACTTCACTTCCCCGCACTACGTTACACCCGAAAACCAGAGTCACTGCTAGCCCGGTCGAAGAATGAATGCCCCTCTCAACGCTCCGCACCGGCCTTTTATACCTTTTACTATGGCGACTGAATGGCGACATAACGGCGACTGAGCGGCGACTGAGTGGCGACTGAGTGGCGACTGAGTGGCGACTGAATGGCGACTGAATGGCGACTGAATGGCGACTGAATGGCGACTGAGTGGCGACTGAATGGCGACTGAATGGCGACTGAATGGCGACATAACGGCGACTGAATGGCGACTGAACGGCGACCGAATGGCGACATAACGGCGACTGAATGGCGACTGAGTGGCGACTGAATCAAAACAAAGATACTGGCGACTGAGTGGCGACTGAGTGGCGACTGAATGGCGACTGAGCGGCGACTGAATGGCGACTGAGCGGCGACTGAGTGGCGACTGAGTGGCGACTGAATGGCGACTGAATGGCGACTGAATGGCGACTGAATGGCGACTGAATGGCGACTGAGTGGCGACTGAATGGCGACTGAATGGCGACATAACGGCGACTGAATGGCGACTGAACGGCGACTGAATGGCGACATAACGGCGACTGAATGGCGACTGAGTGGCGACTGAATCAAAACAAAGATACTGGCGACTGAGTGGCGACTGAGTGGCGACTGAATGGCGACTGAGCGGCGACTGAATGGCGACTGAGCGGCGACTGAGTGGCGACTGAGTGGCGACTGAATGGCGACTGAATGGCGACATAACGGCGACTGAATGGCGACTGAACGGCGACTGAATGGCGACATAACGGCGACTGAATGGCGACTGAAAGGCGACTGAATCAAAACAAACATACTGGCGACTGAGTGGCGACTGAGTGGCGACTGAATGGCGACTGAGCGGCGACTGAATGGCGACTGAGCGGCGACTGAGTGGCGACTGAGTGGCGACTGAGTGGCGACTGAATGGCGACTGAATGGCGACTGAGTGGCGACTGAATGGCGACTGAATGGCGACTGAATCAAAACAAACATACTGGCGACTGAGTGGCGACTGAATGGCGACTGAGTGGCGACTGAATGGCGACATAACGGCGACTGAATGGCGACATAATAGCGACATAACGGCGACATATTGGCGACATAACGGCGACATAATAGCGACATAATAGCGACATAACAGCGACATAACGGCGACATATTGGCGACATAACGGCGACTTAATAGCGACATCACGGCGACATAACGGCGACACAATAGCGACATAACGGCGACATACTGGCATAAACATTATTCCAAAAGTACCAGGATGCCAGAATTGCAGAAGAGGTCGTTTGCCTCGGGCGGGTAACCGACAACAGGTGTCTTATTGAGACAAACGTATACCAAAAATACCAGGATACCAGAACTGCGGAAGATGTCATTAACCTCGTGGCGTGTAACAAGGTTTGATTCAAGAAGGAAGATCATAAGTTCCAGGTTGTTTACTAAACCATATGTCTTAAATATTAAAGTTCACTATTGCTTACTTCAGAATATAAATCATGTCCTTTTTACTCACGCAGTTTAGAGAAAGACGGAGCTATTTTTAATGACATCTACGCACACATTCATAGGCAATAGTCGAGTAGTCAGTTGGAGTAGACTAAATTATGATAAAAGGCAACGTTCGAAAACTCATCACGTACGAATTTGTAAGCATTATTTTACTTTGAGATATTTTTAGTTTACTTCTGAAAAACATTCCTGTATTGAAGTTTTTTTATGTTTATTAGTATCTAGTATATTATTTAAGACATCCGGAATTTAGAGAATTAATTATTTTAATATTTTTATTTATCTTATGAATTTTTAGATTTTATGTTTCGAAATTGTACTAGCATCAACCAGTCATAACATCAACAGTTTTATTGTCAACGTCAATACCAATTTGTTGTTGATTATTTCCTGAGGGTTTATTTTGTTTATTTCTAAGTTAAAATAAAGATTTAAAAAAAAGAAAGTCACGTGATACCTATTATGGATTACCATGGAATTGCTTCAAGTTTCAACTGTTAGAATATTCGATGGAATCATGAATGAAATATGCGACTGAAGAGGTCTTTAGTTTTACAAGGTATTTCCTTTTATTTTCTGTGTTTCAATGAAAAATGTGGTTAATACTAGGCAATAGGCATACGACTAGTCACAAAATCTTCAGTAAATTCGCGTTTGGACGGGACAAACGGTAGATAATTTCATGGAATGCTCCAATCGAGTTTCGTTCGCTACGGAGCGTTAACGATTGCACATTGGCTACGCACCCAGATGTTTTAATCGTTCGTTAGTACTAGTGTTTTTTTCTACAACATCGTTCGTTATGCCCATCTAAGCCCTTATCGATGGAATTCACTTATCATATCGATTTTTGACCGCTTAATCATCATTATCACATATAACATATATAATTTTGACCTTTGCTGACGTCAATAAGGCTTGACCGGTCGGCCCCAACCTGACCGTGGCGATACACGTGATCTTTATTTTAAATGGAATAATTTGTGACGTTTATAATAAATTATACGTCACAACGACAATCAAAAGGTACTACTTTGCCGCTTACCATATAGACGAAATTTGCTTGTATCTTTATACGAATAACCTGTCAGAGCATCCTTATGGTAAACTACAAAGTAAATAAATAAATATTAAAGGGACATTCTTACACATATTGACTAAGTCCCACGGTAATCTCAAGAAGGCTTGTGTTGTGGGTACTCAGACAACGACATATATAATATACAAATACTTAAATACATAGAAAACATCCATGACTCAGGAACAAATATCTGTGCTCATCACACAAATTAATGCCCTAAGTGCCTAAAGTGGTACCTTTTGATCGAGAACGTCACATTTGATTACTCCCATTATTATTTATTTGTGATATAATAAACATGAGAATACAGGTAGTGTCCGCTTAATACGATCACGTATAATACGATTTTTAATTAGCGATTTGTTGCAGGTATAGGTAAATGTGGTTTAATCTGTTTTATTGTTTGCCGTAAGTTGAAAATTTTCCTAATGTGCACATTTCCTAAAGGTCACTTATACCAGTCACTTGGTAACAGTCACTTGCCATAATATGTTACACAACGAAGGCCGCATAAATATCTGTCAAAATCTTATTTGTAGAGCCGTAGGAGCGTGTCACATTATTTTGCGGCCTTCGAAGTAACATTTTAATGATTGCAGGTGACAGTAATTCACAGTAAGTCTGAATTTGAAGAACTCGGCTCGATTTTACGAGACTCAGCGCTTAAAAAAGAGTCTTTATGTCGTTATGATGTCTTTTAAGTCCCGAGTCGAGTTCTTTGTTGAGTCTTTTTTAAGAGCAACTCAAAAGGACTCGAGTCTCCGAATATAGACTCCGTCAACAATATTATAGGTATAGGTTTTTCCTAAATAACAGTAGGTAAAGAAATTAGGCGTTATTGTACGATTTGTGTACCTAATTCACGAATTTTACATAAAGACAATGAGTTTTGATATTTTTTTGAAAAAAAAAAATCAAGAGTTCTCTGAAGAGGGCTCAAGTCTACAAAAGGCTCGGGTCTCTAACAAGTTGAAAAGAACTCGAATTTAGACTTACAGTGGAATCCCTTTATTATGACTCCGCTTATACTGACCAACCGCTTACTATGACGTAACTACTGTGCGAAGTTTGGTTTTCATATAAAATTCTTTGTGACAAAGTCGGATAAAATGACTTCGCTTATAGTGACAAATCGCTTACTATGTCCTATAAATCCTATTTTTATGAAATTATGTCCGGTTATACTGACACATTCGCTGGTTTTCGTGGCCGTCACCACGTCTCTCTCTGTGAGGACGTTTGGTGCATGCGGTGTTTTAGTTTTGATTCTCAGTGACAAGTTGATAATTAGTACAAGGTTAGTAAAATTCATCTCTGACAGAGGATTTTGGGATTAATTTGAAAAAAAAAACTTAAATAAGAAGTTAATCAACTATGCTTTATATGACATCCGTTTAGTATGACGGATTTGTCACTTCCCTTCGATGTCATTATAAGCGGATTCTACTGTAATTATAAGAGTCTCAAAAACTGAGTCGAGTCTTGAAGCAGGGGACTCAAAGGACTCGAGTCTTAACCAACTCTATGTTTACTCACATGGTCTATGAACAGCCGGACCCAGGTGCCAAAGAATATGGCGCAGATTATGCCGGCCAGCAACAGCACTATTGCTGACGCGAGCACGAACCCTGGAACAAACAGGTAACAATTAACTATTGAACTATTGGCGCAGGTTGTAAATAAATAGTTATTTGTTTCACTCGGGGGCAAAGTTGTTGTTTAACCGCTCGTGCTACGAGTAAAATTTGGTACCCGAGCAAGCGAAAGATTCCAAAATGGAATCTTGAGCGTTGCGAGGGTTTCAAAGCACGAGGGTTAAACAAAATTTGCCCCCGAGTGACATACAAAATTTTTCACCACACCAACCCGAAGCAAATATTAAATGTAAAATATCAAACAATATCAAACCAAATCAAATTCAAATGAATGTTATTATATATTTATCATCCAAAATCATCATTTAAAAGTCAATTCTACCAGCAAACATAAGAAAACAACTCAAAATTTGCATTTGATGACTTTGCCTCACATGTGAATTACTGATAGCAAAGTGCAACTTTGCTATCCGTTTTTGAAGTGCAAAGTAAGCCTTTCCGAGCTGGTGTGGTGAAAAAAATATTAATAAATTGTCACGGAATAATCTATGATGACCAGAAATCAGATTTTAGGGGTAAACATTAAATGAAAGGTAGGGAGTTCCTATATCGATGCTTTTCCTATAAAGGGTGGCTAAAAAATAAGTGCATTCCTGTTGCCAGGGAGGTTTTGGGATTATACTGAGCAACTTATGCTAACTATGGGACCAACCCCGAAATCCGATATTATGTTGCTGGATTCGTCGATCTATATGAACTCAAAACAAAAACGGCCGTTTTAACTTTGGACGCATAGATTGACGAATCCAGCAACATAAAAACTAGTTTGATGTATTCAAAAGGTACTTAAATATAAAATACAGTACGTAGCGGCCCCCTTTTTTAGATACCTATCGTTAAATTTAAATAATCACGATTATTTAGCATTGGCGCTAGTGTGCACGTTGATGGGCTCTTAACTGCACCTCAGTCAATGGGGTTGGCCGGTGGAAGTTTTTAGCAGATGGCGCCATCATAGCTTGCCCTGTCAATCCCTAGAATTGTGTCAAATTTTTGTTTTTTTAATACCCCGGATGCCAGTCCTTTAAGCCAAATCTCATACAAAAGGGGCAAGCTATTATGATGGCGCCATCTATGCAAACCTTTGACAGTTGCCAACCCCATTGCATGCATTATCTGCACGTCCGTATACATTCGTGTGTTGTATATTCTTCAGTGCATCGCTCCAGGAAGAGTACGTGACATTGTTGAACAAACACCGAGGCAGCCATGTTTATACTGTGACCGACAGTTGACACTATCAACATGAGACGGCTACTGTTCATCACGCTGTATAACAATACGGGAGACTGAGACGGTTATATTTCCGTATTTGGGGCTTGAAACTCCAAAGATCACTCGATTCATTTGCTGGAGTTCAGACTACCTCTTATTGTACAGCCAGTAGCACAAGTTGCTAAGCGGGCGAGGTGTTCAAAATGATCTTGACGCGACTCTATTGTTAAGGGAATAAGAGCGTGCCAAGGTAATTGTGAACGCCTCTCCCGCTTAGCAACTTCTGCTGCTGACTGTGCAAGAAGATTTGGGACTTTAGGTAAGATGCATTGGGGTATCGAAAGCGGGGTAGTTTTGAAAATGGCCAATAGGTATCTATCTACTAAACCAGAAAATCTTTTTCATATCACCAATTCGAAAAAGGGATTTTTCTTCCCTGCTTCCTAGCAGCGAAGCCTAGTAGCTTCGATCCCTCCTAGCGGAAAAGAAAAGTGAATTTTGATCCCTCCTGGGATCAAAATTGCACTTTTTTTCCCGCTAGGAGGGATCGAAGAAACTCTTTTTCAGCGCACACTATTTTTACATTTTGCTGAACATTATTTTTTTAGCTTAAATATTATTTTCAAACATCATAATTACCTCATAGGTGATGTGAAAAGCAGTATGTGTCACAAGGTACCAAAATTATTTCTATCTTGGTCGTAACACACTTGAACCCCTCACTACGCTCAGGATTCTAATTTCTATTATAGAAGCTTTGTTTAGGATTCAATGTACGCCTTCGCCGTAAATATGTCATTTTGCTCCCTTGTGACACAATCTACTATTACTTTAGCAACACTTCCGCTATTGAAACGCTTATAATAGCATCTTGCTTACTGTTGCTACAATATAAAGATTTTTGACGAAGTCTTTACAGTGGGACGACACTCCTCCTTTCGGGCATTCTCGGCTCCGTTCGGCTCAGCATTGCTCCGAGCAATTATTAGGACACAACTTGACGTCCCTTTGCGTGCACGACCACAGATAAGATAATGACTTGAATTTTGACAACCTTAAATATCCGAAAGGGCCATACATTAGAAAGGGACAGCATGATTCGTCCCTGAATCGCTGTCAAACTTCGGTTTTGTAGGAAGTGTCCTTTCTGTACGGTAGTACTATTATTATTTATTAACAAGTTTTTATTAGGTCGACCTGTATGTAACTAACTATGTAATGGAATCTAAGGTAACTAATTTAACCATCTTCCAAGGATCATAGCGTCATGAAAATTGGCAGCTGTATGTAGTTCTGATGACAATACAATAATATGGTACTGTCGAACTGATCTGATGATGGAGACAGGAGGTGGCCATAGGAACTCTCGACCTGTATGTAACTAACTGTAATGGAATCTAAGGTAACTAATTTAACCATCTTCCAAGGATCGTAGCGTCATGAAAATTGGCAGCCGTATGTAGTTCTGATGACAATACAATAATATGGTACCGTCGAACTGATCTGATGATGGAGACAGGAGGTGGCCATAGGAACTCTGTGATGAAACAACGCAACCTAATTGTGTTAGGGGTTTTTAGAATTGTCTCGACGAGTATTAGTTGTCTGTCGTAAGAAAAGTACAGTCAGCGATAAAAGCTCGTACCAAAAATGAAATTTTTGCCAAAAACGTATTCTGTGGTCTTTGCAAAAAGGCTCGAATCCTTTTTAGTTGCTAGTACATACGTGTTGCTACGCACAAAAAAGCTGTTGTTTAGTACTTTGACTGATTTTTATGACGTCGTTTTATCACGGATCCGTTTGTTTGACATAATTATTGAAAGTCTTAATGAACAGTCATTAGTCAGATTATCATTGGCTTAAGAAGCCATTTGAGTGTAGATTTTGTTTACTCTTTTTAGGGTTCCGTACACAAAGGGTAAAACGGGACCCTATTACTAAGACTCCGCTGTCCGTTCGTCCGTCCGTCTGTCACCAGGCTGTATCTCACGAACCGTGATAGCTAGACAGTTGAAATTTTCACAGATGATGTTTTAAATACCTAAAGATACAGACATAGTTATATTTTATATTTACATTGTATAGATATAAAATAGTAAAAATGCACAGAAACCATAATTACGTAACAAGCTAATTCTGTACAAGATAATAACTACCTCACGTTTGAAAGGTTATGAACTCTACATTCTATTCATGACAGGTATCATCTTGAAAATTACAATGTTTAACTTGAAAAAAACCTTGTTAAACAGTGAAACGTTTTAAAAACTTTATCTCGACATTTAATGTGGAATGTTTTTATTAAAACATATGCACTAAAATTTTGTAAAAGATTTTTTTCTTATAGGTACTTAGTTACTTAACTCATTTTCATATCGAGGTAAGGTAGGCTTTGCGCGTTTAGGTATTTTCATTTTTTAACCCTGGCGCAAAAAGAGGGTGTTATAATATAATTATAAGTTTGACCGCTATGTGTGTCAGTCTGTCTGTGACTTGATCTTGAACTTGATTCCATAAACAGGTAAACCGCGGGGATGCAGTTTTTTTCATTTGAACGCAGGTTTTCTAGCGCACTAGCGCTCTAAGACATATTTTATCAAAATCGCTTCACCCATTTCATAGAGTTGGTTTTGTTTTAAATTAATTTATATGATTTTACCCAATCTCATTATCTAGTATGAAAACAACAAACTCAAATAAAGCGGCCGCTGCAGGACACCATCGCCAGCGCGGACTTCTGCCCGAAGGGTGTGGTGTTTCGGCGGTTCCGGGGCAACCTGCCGAACCCTACGCCGAGTCAGACAGACGACGCGACGCTACGGAGCCACGCTGTTACGTCGTCGCCCAAATCTAATGTTTACTTAATTTCATTTTTATGAATATTGTTTTTCTTTGTCTTTTCTTTTTAACCGACTTCAATTTCATAGAAGGAGGAGGTTCTGTATTCGGTTGTGGCTATATATTTTTTTTTTTCTATGTACGTTCACCGATTACTCCGACATCCGTAGTCCGATTTGAGTAATTCTTTTTTTGTTTGAAAGGAGCTACCTCCGAGTTGGTCCCATTTTAATTTGGTTCTGTTCTGATGATGGGATCCATGAGGAATTGAGGGAACTCCTCAATTTTTAAAGGCACATGCATGGTGTTTTGGGCGTTTTCTTAAGCAACTCGAGCATTTTCTCCCGAAAACCACTAATTTGATGAAGTAGACCTGATGATGATGATTATTTTGATGATAATGATGATGATTTCTTTAAATGTAAGTATGTTCACCGATTACTCCGGCACCTGTGATCCGATTTGAGTAATTCTTTTTTTGTTTGGAAGAAGTTACCTCCAAGGTGTTTCCGTATTATTTTTGGTTCTGGTCTGATGATGGAATCCATGAGGAATTGAGGGAACTCCTCAATTTTTAAAGGCACGTGTTAAGTGATTTCGGGGTTTTCTAAAGTAACTCGAGCATTTGCTTCCGAAAACCACCAATTTGATGTACTGCAACTGTAGCCTTACCACGAGTTTGACATTGACATATTCGCTAACGTCTTATGCATCTAAATGTAACTTTTTATGCATCTCGCTCACACTAAGGTTAGTACGAGCAAGATGCATAGGAAGTAAGTTACACACATGCTAGCGAATATATCAATGTCAAACTCGTGGTAAGCTGGTAAGGCTACTGATCGGGGGTTAGGGTTAGGAGTTAAGGGGTCAGAGATTAACGGGTCGGGGAATGGCGGTTGAAGGGTTGCTGGTTCAGGATCGAGGGGTTCCTGGATCAGGGGTTGATGTGCTGTGAGGTTGAGTGATCGGGGGGCTGAGGGATTGGGTCAGTGGCGGGGCGGGCGGATGGATTTAGTTGACAGGAATTATAATTTCCCAGGCGGACTCGAGAAAATTCCTGGTTCAGGGTCGAGGGGTTCCTGGATCAGGGGTTGATGCGCTGTGAGGTTGAGTGATCGGGGCGTTGAGGGATTGGGCCAGTGGCGGGGCGGAGGATGGATTTAGTGTAGTAGTGACAGGAATTATAATTTCCCAGACGGACTCGAGAAAATTCCTGATTACATACATATTTATTAAAGTAATAGGTACACGAATTTAGTGTTAAACATGATCTTGTTTTTAATTCATGCGTCGCGCTCTTAACAATGCGTTAAAACTAAAAATGGAAAAATAAAAACTTTTTACAAAAAAAAGCAAACCGACTTCAAAAAGGATGAAATAAAATATTATCCTTTTTGAAGTCTATGCGTTACCAACTGATATGTTTGAAGTCGGTGCCAAGCCAAGTAGTAACAATACCAGTCAAAATAATCAGCTTTATGGCTATAAATCCCATTAGAACTGCACTAATAACTATTACAAATGTGTAAGTAATTTTGTCTGCCTCTTTGTCGCCTTTTCAAGGCTAAACAACTGAACCGCTTTAGGTGAAATTTGGCAAGAAGGTAAATTTCTTAAATTGTTTTATATTTTGAAATGTAGTCCTCTGGATAAGGGACGGGAAATTACTCAGTCCCAATCTCACACTTGCGTGCTATAGACTGTTCGAGCATTAGTAAGAAATGCTCTTTAAAAAATACGACGAAAAAAAATGCATTGGATTTCCACTAATGTGCCGACAAACATGGTACAGACTGCGCCAAGAAGGTTTGATCCTCCTCCTCCACACTCGTGCGCGAATCGCGGCGCAAAGCCTGAACGCAGACCTGCGAAATCGACTCCACACTCGCGTTCGCGGCTTCGCCCGCGATTCACGCGCATAGTCTGGAGGGGGCTTTAGATACAATCGACGTCAAAGATATATTTACACTTTTGCACCTTACTCCTTTGTAATAAGGCGGAAAGTGTAAACATATTTTTAACGTCGACTGTACCTACAGAAAGTACGTTCATTGTCGTCGTGTAAGGCAATCCAACGTAGGTACATCCTTATCGTGTCGCACCAAAATCATGGTGTGCTTCAAAATTTGGCTTGGCACCGACTTCAAACATATCAGTTGGTAACGCATAGACTTCAAAAAGGATAATATTTTATTTCATCCTTTTTGAAGTCGGTTTGCTTTTTTTTGTAAAAAGTTTTTATATTTTGTACTTTCACAGTGCCTTGGTTTAATACTATAAAGCGGCCGCTGCAGGACACCATCGCCAGCGCGGACTTCTGCCCGAAGGGTGTGGTGTTTCGGCGGTTCCGGGGCAACCTGCCGAACCCTACGCCGAGTCAGACAGACGACGCGACGCTACGGAGCCACGCTGTTACGTCGTCGCCCAAATCTAATGTTTACTTAATTTCATTTTTATGTATATTGTTTTTCTTTGTCTTTTCTTTTATTTTGTACTTTCACAGTGCCTTGGTTTAATACTATAAAGCGGCCGCTGCAGGACACCATCGCCAGCGCGGACTTCTGCCCGAAGGGTATTGTGTTTCGGCGGTTCCGGGGCAACCTGCCGAACCCTACGCCGAGTCAGACAGACGACGCGACGCTACGGAGCCACGCTGTTACGTCGTCGCCCAAATCTAATGTTTACTTAATTTCATTTTTATGTTTATTGTTTTTCTTTGTCTTTTCTTTTATTTTGTACTTTCACAGTGCCTTGGTTTAATACTATAAAGCGGCCGCTGCAGGACACCATCGCCAGCGCGGACTTCTGCCCGAAGGGTATTGTGTTTCGGCGGTTCCGGGGCAACCTGCCGAACCCTACGCCGAGTCAGACAGACGACGCGACGCTACGGAGCCACGCTGTTACGTCGTCGCCCAAATCTAATGTTTACTTAATTTCATTTTTATGTATATTGTTTTTCTTTGTCTTTTCTTTTATTTTGTACTTTCACAATGCCTTGGTTTAATACTATAAAGCGGCCGCTGCAGGACACCATCGCCAGCGCGGACTTCTGCCCGAAGGGTATTGTGTTTCGGCGGTTCCGGGCCAACCTGCCGAACCCTACGCCGAGTCAGACAGACGACGCGACGCTACGGAGCCACGCTGTTACGTCGTCGCCCAAATCTAATCTTAAATTCTTAATTTCATTTTTATGTATATTGTTTTTCTTTGTCTTTTCTTTTATTTTGTACTTTCACAGTGCCTTGGTTTAATACTATAAAGCGGCCGCTGCAGGACACCATCGCCAGCGCGGACTTCTGCCCGAAGGGTATTGTGTTTCGGCGGTTCCGGGCCAACCTGCCGAACCCTACGCCGAGTCAGACAGACGACGCGACGCTACGGAGCCACGCTGTTACGTCGTCGCCCAAATCTAATCTTAAATTCTTAATTTCATTTTTATGTATATTGTTTTTCTTTGTCTTTTCTTTTATTTTGTACTTTCACAGTGCCTTGGTTTTATACTGTAATGCTGTGTTACTTATTTGATCAATAAATAAATCGTTGCGTTGTTACCTGTCCAAGGGTCAAATAGTAAATCTTAGTAAAAATTACACGTAAATTACTACATTACACCACAAACAACCAACCATTACAGTTATGGCTCAAGGAAATTACAAATTAGGTACAAAGTAAATGCCCAGTTAAATACGTAATATCATGTCTGTGTAATAAACCCTATTTTACAGCATATATGTTTTTTTTACTAAGTAGCCGCTTAAAAATCAACTTAAAAACCTGTCTATTTAATATTAGGGCCGTTATATTTTGTATTCGAATATTTTTTCTCGTAAGGATTTGATATAATTTGAGGGATAGATAGAATTCCCTAGAGCGCTAATTTCATCTCTAAAATCTGGGAACGGAACATTACAATATTACATTTATTTTTTTGGGAACAAGTTTTGATATCGTATTTATTCCGCTTCCGGAGCTCTTCAAACCAGTCAAGTTTAATATAGATTAAACAAAAACACAAATCAAATTATTTTATTAAATATTTTGTGTTTTTTTTAAAGTAGTCACACTAAAATATATAAATTATAAACTGAATTAGATGTCATATACCCCGCAGTGGCGGAGTAGTGGTTAGGTAACTTTTTCTTGATTCATAAATGCATTATACGCGAAAGAAAGGCATAAAACATAATTTAATTAATTCAAGCTTGTAAAGTTTTATGGATAAGGACTAATCTATAAAACCTTTAAACTAACAATGAATAATATTATTATTATAGATATAATAACACCATCAACCTTAAGTAGTAAAATTACATCTTCTTGACATCACAATTAGTACGATTACATCTAGTTTGATATTTATCTGCCATTGTTGGTGTGCGTCATAGTAACCAGCAACCATTGTCACTATAATAAGCGTATTTATACCAAGGTAGGTAATAACTAATAAAATATAAGGGGAAACTGGGACAGTTGATCTTACGGGAAACTTGGACCCTTCAAATTATGTATAAGGCTGCGTTTTCACCAAAGATGTCAAAGGATGTAGCGAGATATGTGTTTAGTTAGGAACCAATAAAATCAGTTCATTTACCTGTCCTCGCTCAGTGTGAAGTGATTCTGACTTCTGACGACGCCAATTTATAGGCACTTAACTAAATTTAATTTCAGGATGTTACGTTTATGATGCAAATTGTAATGAAATGACAGATCTCAATAAGGCTAAGGTAGTTGTCCAGGAATTGAGTAGCTAATAATGCTGAGAGCAAAACGAAAAAGCCGGCATCCATATCAAAAATTTACTGACAACTAGAAAACAAAATGTAAAAACAATATTGTAAAAAACGGTATCGTCTTGTGTCGTCCCATTCGTTTTCCTTCAAGTTCTTAAATTATTCCTTTTCTGCTTTCGTCACTCATTCTACATTGAAAGCCACCGACGATTGTGACGAATGTAGAATGAGTGACGAAAGCAGAATAGGACTAATTTAAGAACTTGACGAAAAACGAATGGGACGACCCAAGACGATACCTAAAAAACAGAAACTGATTTGACAAGTAGTCAAATACCCTATTCTGAAGTGCCAAATCACACGCTGCAACCTCCTTTCGTAACACAAATAATCTCCGTGACATAACAAACCATTACATTTATGTGGACACCATTAAACTTGGCCACTTTAAATTAAACTTGGCCACTATAAGTGTTATCCACCATTCCATACAACTGTCAAAGATTTAGAGGTCTATTTACACCGGTTTTTTTTGTTAAATGCTCTCGTTTCTTGCTAAACCGTTTTGGGTCATTTTTTGCCGGCCACCGAGATGGAAAGGGTTTTTGTGCGTGTTCTAAATTAAGATGTAGATTAAGTAGCTTGCTTTGTATTTCAATTAGTTTGTAAACAAAAATGAAAGGTGTAATTTATTTACATTTTTAGGTTAAATTTGCGTTTCCGGTTATAATTAAGCTCAGTAAACAAATCATAGAGTTAGACCGAGAAAAGTCTGCAGCGATTTTGATAGCCCACGCAGTGTAAGTGCTATTTTAAACGTCTAACTTCTATGAAATTATTACGTATAAATAACACTTGCACTGCGTGAGCTATCAAAATCGCTGCTGACTTTTCTTGGTCTAACTCTAGTTTAACGCATTTAATATATGTACTGATTTGTCAATATTTCCTTCGCGTGGTTTTTAAATTACTTCCCAACATGACATGTAAGTAGCATATTTCATTTTTTTTTAAATCCTTACTAATATTATAAATGCGAATGTAACTCTGTGTCTGTCTGTCAGTCCGTTAGCTCTTAACTTTTAAACCGCTGAAACGATTTAGAAGAAATTTGATAAAGAAATAATTTGAGGCCCGGGGAAGGACATTGGTCGTTTTATCAATAACTAGCGACCCACCCGAGCTTCGCACGCGTTATACAAAAAACTTAACAAATTATACACCTTAAACTTCAAGAATCACTTCATTGATAGGTGAAAACCGCATCAAAATTGGTATAGTAATTTTTGAGTTTATCTCGAACAGACAGAGAACTTTATAGATACGCGGACTAGACACGCGGCGGAGAACTTTGTTTTATAAGGTGTGTGTGATGTTATTAGTAGGTACCTATATACACATATTGCTAGCTTAATACGTGAGTAATTTAATGTGCACTACATATTTACATAACGTACGAACAGTATTGTTTACATAAGACACGTCGTGGCCTTGGGTATAGGTATTCGAAGATATAAGTGAAATAACAGAATGTAACATAACATAACAGCGTAGAAACTATGCGCCAAACGTGATTACCAGTTATTTATTTATTTATTTAAACTTTATTGCACGATATAAAATTGTACAAATGGCGGAATTCATGCCAGGCATTCTCTACTAGTCAACCATTGGGTCAAACAGAAACTTGTACGAAAAAGTATAACTTTTGGATTATTTCGATTCAGAATCACGAGTACTACTGATTGAAATAAATAAAAAAAGTGTTCGCGGTTTTTCATACAAATTTCGGGTGTCAGTTTTGTGACGTTCACTGATTGAAATTGAAAAATTTATGATTTTTCGAAAAATAAGGAACAATTTAAACTGTAAATATCCATATACATATTTTTTCACTCTATTGAATGCTCCTTATAGACTTTCTATAATAAATATGTCGTGACAGTTAAAAATCGTGTGATGTGGTATCATATGTCAGTCATATGACTCATATCACGACTTCGGCTATATTCACTTAACTTTCCATGGTGTGTTTCAAATAACTACATTAATTTATAAGCTTCATAAAAAAGTAGGTATACTATTTCTAGCATTGATAAAAAATATTAATAATTAAATTTATATTATAATAGGACATCTTGACACAAATGGGCCTAAGATCCACAGTAAGCACAAGTAGGCTTATGTTGTGGGTACGTAAACAACGTCAACGTACGTCAACAGCTGAGCTGAGAAAATCAGATACATACAAAAATCGTAGGTATTCGTAGAAGAAGAATTTTAGATTTAAAATTATAATATCTTCGTGTCTTAATTAATTTAATTATAATGAAAATTAATTGATTGAATATGTTGATCAGTTTTTAATGAGTGAATACTTTGACCCAAATCAGACATAAGACATACCTAGATCTATTTTATAATTAAGTATGTTTAGAAACTTGGAATTTGATCGGATTTGATTTTGAAGTTAAGTACCTAATTAAAATAATAAATATTAGGGGGTAGTCCTAGTCTCACACAAATCGACCTTTCAATAAGGCTTTTGTACGATAGGTATATATAATAAATAGATACCTTACCTATATATAAATACTTAAATACATATAAAATATCTATAACTCTAGAACAAATATTCGTGATAAACTCAAATTAATAAATGGCCTTAACGAGATTCAAACCCCGAACCTTAAACTTCGTAGGCAAGGTCACTACCAACTATTTATACGCTAGGAGTAGGAGGCTATTATACTTAACTTAGTACATTTAGTTATCTATATACTTAAGTATGAATAGAATGAGTCACTTTTGCATGTTGATATATAACCGAATATAGAATACCAATATTGCACGTACAATGTTTGTGTAGCAATAGCAATCTAACATGTTGTTTTAGAAAATATACTATGCAGATAATATATCAAATAAATACTTAGTTAGTTAACACAGCCCGCACACTAAAATACTAATCACTGTATTTAATATAAGTATAATAAAAAAACAATAACTCACTAATCAATCTATGGCTCCTAATATAGTCCATATAACGGCTAAAAGCGTGCACGGCCATCGCGATCCCGAAATTCAAAATTCGAACACAAGTTTGAATATCGAACACGATCCGCGATTGGCTGAATTACAGCATGCTGCCAACTGCCCGACGGCGCGAGAGTGACTGGCGGTCGGACAATGAATTCGGTAAGTATTGAGTTTTTTTAATATCAATCGACATTGCCGCAATGCTAAATAGAGTCTGTGGCGTGGAAAAATAATGAAAATTAGAAAAAAAAGTTACGAAAGCTGAGGTGACAAGGTTTATGTAAATTGGATTGGTTATTGGTCGGGAAATTATTTTGAAATATTATGTCATTTAATTAAAATTACTCGGGCATTTTTTACCATAAAAAATAGGGAACAAGGAAAATACACACAACAATTACTTATACATTTTTAGGCATAATATAGTTTAAAAATTCGATTTCTCAGTTTCTATTACAACTCTAACTACCTATAATAAAAAAAATATTGTTCATCATACTCGTAATACTTACCTATTAAAAATAATTTCTGTGTTTAAAAAAATCAGTACGGGTATCCCACTTGACCCCGTGTTCCTTTTTATCCCACCTTACCTTATTGCAATTATTCTGGAGTTTATTCTAAGCTAAATAAATCAAAGTAAATTATTTATTTATTTATTTAAACTTTATTGCACAAAGTATATCCAAAAATGTACAAATGGCGGACTTAATGCCAAATGGCATTCTCTACCAGTCAACCATAGGGCCAAACAGACATCTACAATTGGTGCAGAGAGAGAAATATACCTATTCAGTGAAAATAAAAAAAAGCAAACTATACATATAAACTACATAAATAAATAAAATATATTTATCAAATTTATTTTTAAAATAATAAATAGGTATATTTCCTATATAGAATCCGTCTAAGCGGTCCAAGCTAACTTTACACCAACTTGGACATAACAAAGTGAGGCAGTGTCATTATGAACGTCATACGTAGGTACAGTCACCTGCAATAATATGTTATTCTTCGAAGGCCGCAAAAATATATGACACCCTTTACGGCTCTACAAATAAGATCGTGTCAGATATTTTTGCGGCCTTCGTTGTGTAACATATTATTGTAGGTGCACATATAAATTTCACATTGTTATAGATAAAGATAAATATAGTTTATTATTCAAGTAGGCATATTACAATGCGCTTATAAACGTCAAATAAAGCTACACCGGCTCCAACCCTACACCTCTGCCTCGAGAAGATTTAAGTCCCCCCTCAATTGGACAGGGTATCCCAATATGGGACCGGCAACAAACTTTGTCATTAGAAATACAATGCATAGTTTGCTTGGTCCGAGTATATCGAATTGTTATCACAATATCACACACAATACCAGTGGGGAGACACTCCTCACATCGGTGGAACTCGGCTCCGTTCGGCTCAGCATTGCTCCGAGCAATTATTAGGGCTGGCACCACTTGACTTCCTTTTGTGCACGACCAGAGATAAGATAATCACTTGAATTTTGACAACCCTAAATAGCCGAAAGGGATAGTGCCATATGTTAGAAAGGGACAGCATGATTCGAACCTGAACCGCTGTCAAACTTCGGGATTGTAGGAAGTGTCCTTTCTGTACGGTAGTACTATTATTTATTCTGTAACAATACATGTAGGTATAGGTATAGTATATGTATAAATAACATTGTATCGAATCGGAAACCATTGAAACTCGGTCAATATCGGTTCGCAAGGCTACGCAATAAAACCAAGTAAGGAAAACTAATAACAGTTACAATGAGGAACGGTTATTCACACTAATGTAATAGGAATCAGTATGTTTGACGGCTGGTCTGGCCTAGTGGGTAGCGACCCTGGTTCGAATCCCGGTAAGGGCATTTATTTGTGTGATGAGTACAGATATTTGTTCCTCAGTCTTGGGTGTTTTCTATGTATTTATGTATATATTATATACATCGTTGTCTGAGTATACCCACAACACAAGCCTTCTTGAGCTTACTGTGGGACTTAGGACTTAGTCAATCTGTGAAAGAATGTCCTATAATAATATTTATATTTATATATTTATAGAAAAATAAAGGTATCTCATAATACATTTTCCGGAAAAATCATTATTTGATGTTTGATGACCTGAGATATACGTCATTGGTAATATACCACTGGTTTCCTACTTGTGTAGGTAATCAAAAACAAAAATATCCACAACCTGTTCGCCACATCGTTTCTTGGAAACCGATATGTTGACACGAACCAACGTCCGCATTTCGCACGTGTATATTTAGCTTCGTTATTTGCCATACAAATTAGTCATTTCTTCTTTGTTGGAGGGTATGGAGAAGTCTTATTTAAAAACAGTGCAAAAAAATTACATTGCATATACTTACAGGGTGAAATTTCGAATCGAGGAAACCGGGCTAATCCCAATTATGCCTAGTTTCCCCTCTGGATTGGAAGGTCAGATGGCAGTCGCTTTCGTAAAAACTAGTGTCAACGCCAATACTTGGGATTAGTTGTCAAGCGGACCCCAGGTTCTCATGAGCCGTGGCAAAAATGCCGGAATAACGCGAGGAAGATAAATCTTGTATGTAAATATAAAGCCAGTAGAAGTTTTGTATGTAAATATTCTACTCGCTCTAATTTTTTTTTTAATGTTAAAATGTCAGCAATATCTTTTCGCGTTCTTTTTTGTTCAAAATTTTGTAATATAAGTTCTCATAGATAGATAAAATAGATAAATAGAACACTCTTTATTGGCACACCTCAGTAAAAAATTATACTTAAAAAAAAAACAATTTATAATATAGATAGGTAGGTAGGTGGGTGGGTAGGTAGATAGGGAGGTAAATAGGTATGTTTTAGTAAATATTTCCTGACACCTTTTCCTTGGAAGTCAATGCCAAATAAATATCGTTTGACAACGGCATGTTTTGTTATTTTTAAATGGTTGAAACAAATATCCGTTGTCAAGATTTTACATTAACATTTTAACTAAAGCTAATATTGTTGGTAAATATCGTCAAACAATTTAAATTGTGGTCACTTTGACCTTCGTTGGCTATAGCAAATAACTGACAATATACAATAAATTAAATTTGAATCAAGCATTAAAAACGTCTGCGAACGATGCTAAATAAGCTTAGAAACAAATTAATAGTGGAAAAATTCACTGTCTTGGGTGGTACTTGAACCCACGACCACCGGATCGCTAGCCCGGTGCTCTTCCGTCTGAGCTACCAAGACCTTACCCAATACAGCGAAAATTTCCACCACACCACCATATACGAGCCTTAAGGGGCCCACTGATTAACAGTCCGCCGGACGGTATCGGCCTGTCAGTTAGAACAAAATTTTGACAGTTCCGAACAACTGACAGGCCGATACCGTCCGGCGGACTGTCAATCAGTGGGCCCCTTTTGGGGGGCCCTAGCGACAGCTACCGTAAGAGTGCTATATTTCGGCTACCGGAGTTCCAAGTCATACTGAAATTCACCAGTAACGATGCGGTATCGCATACCAAAGAAAATTTTGACTAGAGGAATATTGTCAGAGTAAATTATGTAGTCAGTACATTTACTGCCATCTTTTGACACAAACGATTAACACTTTTAGAACGCCATTTGACTTTGATCCTTATTTCTTGACTGATATGTGTTAAATTAGTTACCTAAATAATAAAAAGTATCGCCATCTACTCGACGATAGGCCAAAGGTATGGTGCCATCTTTTCGAACGATGGCTCAAAGTCAAATGGCGTTCTAAAAGTGTTAATCATTTGAGTCGAAAGATGGCAGTAAATGTACTGACTAAGTACATAATTTACTTTGACAATATTCCTCTATTTCAAATTCTATACTAACGATCTCTGGGCTACAATGAACCTTATTCGTAAAACATAAGGCCGACTCATAAGAGGGTTGCGATTAGTTGGAAAAGCCCTCAAATGTTTGTGTATTTGCTGTAATAATAATAACAAATGACAAAAACTTTGAAATCAACTGAGATGTGTGTTCATTTAAAATTCAATAATGAATATTTTTGACACACTGTCAATTTCATTACACGACAGCTTGGCAGGTAAAGAGGTCAAGGTTGTGTAAACTCTAATGTACCTACTTAAGCAGGTAATAATTAGTAATATGAATACCTATATCTATATCTATATCTATCTTTAATTGAAGAAATTTACCTCATGATACTACCTAGTATTACATTTTATAAGAATTGTAAGAAAAGTCTTTTTACAGTAATTAGGCTTAGCACGGGATAAATTTTATAACGGGACCAATGCCGAAATCGCGATAAAAAATTTAATAACTCGATTGTAGGTTTATTTATTTATTTAAACTTTATTGCACAAACACAGGAAAAATGTACAAATGGCGGACTTAATGCCTAAATGCATTCTCTACCAGTCAACCATTGAATCAAACAGAGACAAATGTTATAGGACAATTTTACACAGATCGACCTAGTCCCACAGTAAGCTCAATAAGGCTTGTGTTGTGGGTACTAGACGACGATGTATATAATATACAGATATAAATACTTATATACATAGAAAACATCCATAACTCAGGAACAAATATTTGTGATGAAAACTAAGTAGATCACATAACACATTATCCTTTCAGCTCAGTCTCTAAAAATGTTCCACCCTGTATTACGTATTAAATGTTCACGCCACGCCATCTTCATGTAACTTAAGCATGTCTTTTTAAAATGAGAGTGTACCTTTGATTGTACGGGAGCGGCTTTTTGGCGTCTCGAATGACTCTTAACGTGTACTAGGGCCGACACAGACGGACTGCAACCCGACTGCAACTATGGGAACTGCACGACGACGTTGCAGTTGGCGTGCAGTTCCCATACAAATTGCAAGTCGGATTGCAGTCCGTCTGTATCGGACCTTAATGTGTGAATGTAGGCACATTTGTTTACTACTTAGCTGCCATTGGGTAACGCAGTTACTCAATTTCAAGGTTGTTAGCTTATGTAAGTGACCAAATAATGCTAATTATACGAAAACAAATTGGGGAAATAACGGGCCATAATGTACTTTAGAAATTATATTGAAATAAGATTATTTATTGTTTTGCGTTTGATAGTGTAGCAGGGGTCGGCAACCTTTTAGCAGCCAAGGACCACATAGTAGTTAACGAAGTTGACGCGGGCCGCACTTTGGTAATATTATTTGTGATTTTAGCAGTCATTGTCGTTTGTCAATATTACATACAAAATAGCCAGGGAGGCACGCGGGCCGCTTGTTGCCGACCGCTGGCCTATAGCAAGCCTATAGCTACCAAACAAAGGAAAAACGGGGGAAGTAATATGTGTATAAGCGTATTTTGGCATAGTTGCAGGGAATGGTGTATTAAATAACATACTAAAAGTAGCGGAGGGTGGGGGTGAAGCTAACAGGTAGGGCGGGGTTTAAAGGTCCCTTTTTATAGTTTTTCGTAAATAATTCGTAAACGGTAGCCCATAGCGAGAAATAGTCTTATACGTAAATAATCTGTATAAAATTATGTACATGATGTCCTACAAAATATGTGTCCCAAAAATAGCACGTCAAACTGACACTGGAGGTAGGACGAGCTCTCCGAAACATGTCGCGAAAACTGACTAAAAATAAGTGAGTAAAACCATAAAAATGATTATAGATGCAATCATATATTATGTAGAAACCGATTACACACTTATATTCGTGTCATAAACATACACACCTGTGAAAACAACATCTGTTTACACGGTAATACCTATTAAATCGGTAATCAATTACCTATTACTGTCAATAACAAGATATTTGCTGCATACATGTAACTTACGTATTTGCCAGTTTTCTTACAATGATGTTAACAGTATTAGCAAAGACATATGTAACTCCGTATAAGATGAATAAAGTCTAAGGAAAAAACGTGCCTCGGAAATTAAGAAAAAGTCATTCTCGGATAGATGGCGCACACACCTTTAGCCTAATATGCTCGGCTAGATGGCGTGACGACACAGTTTCATATTTAACAATTTTAACACATAGATATGAGTGAATGAACATGGGTCAAAATGATATAAAAATAATAAAATCATTTATCCATATATATACATTTTTTTGATAATTTTATACGTTTTCATTTTGAGTTTTAGTCGTGTGTCGATAGATGGCAGTAAATTTACTGTGACTACAAAATTTACTATGACAGGACCCCTCTATACTATCTATTCTCTTAGTAGTAGTAGTAGTAGTAATAATAGTTATTTACGATACAAGTGCGAATTACCTATTGGCACGTGTATCGTGCAACGTTTTACAGTACATATGGCCCTTTAAATTTTCGACGTAGTTACGTAATGTGCTTATTATAGCACAGGGCGTCGTAATGTACCGTAAAATTAATGCACGAAATTATTGGAAAAGTGATGAACGGAGTCATTTTCTGACACAATTTCTATTGATAAGATAAGATAAAAGATAAAATATTTTTATTCGTGACGATCACAAAACATGTACAGACAACAACAAGAAAAGAAGAGAACAATAAGTGTGCATCAAGAAATATTATTGAATATTGAATATTGGAAAGAACTTTAAAGAGTATCTAAGTAATTTTATTAACAGCACATGTATTATGTTTAATATAAACTCCATAGGTATGGGCTAATTGATTTGACAGTTCGATAACATAAGCTGATTTAACTTATCACTCAAACAAAAAATATTTTCTTACGGACCACTTGCACCATTCCACTAACCCGGGATTAACCGGTTAAACCTGGAATTACCATGGTTACCAGTACAATTTGACACTGGGTTAACAGTTTAGCCGCTTAACGCCGGGTTAGTGGGATGGTGCAAGTGGCGCTTAGGTATAAACTTACTTCGCAAAAAATTTTGTCACTTCGGGCAGTGTAAACATTGTTGTTGAACCAAATAAATAAAATACATGACATCATGCTAGGTCAAAGTTCATATTTTTATGCAGTCAAAATTTCCGTCAAGTAATTTTCCTCAATTTACTTTTTCAAGTCGATTTAAAGTTCAATCTTTTACCAAAAGGCACATTCAGATCTTTAAAATATGATACCGGCCTGAAATTTATGGCGATATTAATAAACGTTTGTCAAAATCAAATCTAAAAAACCGATTATGACAATACATAGTTTGTCTCTATCCGTCACTATGACTTTTCTGTTTGTTAGAAAGAAACAAAATTTTACAGAGGTTTTTGAGAGGCTGCCAAATTTTATGAATAGTTGCACCAAACCGTCTGTCACCGTTAAAGCGATCGCTAAATAATGTATGCCATACATTATATGGGAAGTCTCATAGATCTCTGCTGCGTGACGTTGATCTTTCTGCTAACTGTGGTTGCTGCCCTTAGTCGATTAGTCTCTGTGACCTGCACAATGTATTCAGTATAACTGAAATGCAAAGAGAATATACCTAGGCCTACTACTTACCTATATACATTAGGCGATTGCTTGGTAAACAAATTGTAAGATAGTAGCTAATAAATAGGTAGCTAACTTTTGGCACAGAATAACTAATAGTACTACCGTACAGAAAATTCACTCCTTCACAAAAGTCATATTTAGGTATAAAATTATACCTATACTCGCCGCCTGCAACAAAATTGAAACTTATAACCGCGCACGAACCGTGAATCTTCTTTGCGCGAGCGCCACGTGACACGACTATCGTGCGAGCCGAGCGGCCTGCACTGCCATACGCCTGCCCTGCCCGGGAGGTGCGCCGGCCAAATGTACCTAAACTGCGTAGTGACACCCCCCAGCTTTTGGGACTAAACCTAGTTTGTATGACTTTTTACTAGCTTAACATAGGTAATACTAATCAGCATCATGCATTAAGTCTTCAATCAGTCCTCCTCAGTTCAATAATATCATCTTGGTATCATGTAATGAAATCTGAATGTGCCCCCAAAAAACATGTCGTCCTTGCTATTATGTTGACCCTTTATGTTTAACCGTCGCTTCCTCAAGTGTGTAAATACCTTTTAACACATTCATTGCCACTAAGTGCCACGGGTTACGCTCGTGGCGCGTATCCACGGTTTCGCCGTATGGAGCGCGTAGTCGCTACGAACAGTGTACCCGACAGTCGGGTTCTTGGCCCTGAATGTGTTAATAGCCGCTTCCTCAAGTGTGTAAATACCGTTTAACACATTCATTGCCACTAAGTGCCACGGGTTACGCTCGTGGCGCGTATCCACGGTTTCGCCGTATGGAGCGCGTAGTCGCTACGAACAGTGTACCCGACAGTCGGGTTCTTGGCCCTGAATGTGTTAATAGCCGCTTCTTCAAGTGTGTAAATACCTTTTGAACTCTACAGAAAAACGGATACCTAGACCTACTACAACACCAACATCGAAGGCCGATGTCTTGTTGTAAACTCGTTGCGCGAAAATATTATAAATTATAAAATACTAGCTTTTGCCCGCGACTTCGTCTGCGTGGAGTTAGTAATTTGGGTAGCTTATTTTTTATCCAATCTGCTCTTTATCGATTCCCCATACAAACTTCCACCCCCCATTTCACCCCCTTCTGTGATAAAACCTACCCTATGTCGTTCCTTGGGACTCAAACTATCTCCCTACCAAATTTCAACTAAATCGGTTCAGCGGTTTAAGCGTGAAGAGGTAACAGACAGACAGACAGACATACTTTCGCATTTATACTATTAAGTTACTAGCCAAGTTGGCAATCGATCGATAAACTCCAAAGTAATAAAAAAGTTATGACAAACGCCACGAATAGAGATCATTTCTGTACTGTCACCTGCAATAATATGTTACACGATGAAGGCCGCAAAAATATCTGACACGATCTTAAGCTACGTCCAGAAGAAAAGAGAAATAGTAAATCTACGAAAATAAAACTAACAAAAATAAGTAGGTAGGTATACCTGAATAAAAATAAAACTAACATTCATGCATTAAAAATAAGTATACCTGAATAATAAGTTTTTGGCAAAAAATTCATTTTTGGTACAAGCTTTTATCGCTGACTGTACTTTTCTTACAACAGACATCTAATACTCATCGAGACAATTCTAAAACCCCTTAACACAATTAGGTTGCTTTGTTTCATCGAAGAGTTCCTATGGCCACCTCCTGTCTCCATCATCAGATCAGCTCGATGGTACCATAATACTGCCCTCTTAAGCTAAAAAGCCGTATTTGCATTCAGTTTTCATACAAATTGACTGCAAATACGGTTTTTTAGCTTAGGAGGGCAGAATATTGCATTGTCATCCGATTTATACATGCATGCAAAATTTCAGTTCAATCGGAAACCGGGAAGTGGATCAAATTTAACTTGCAAGATTTGATTACAGACAGACAGACAACGGTCAAGTGAAACTAAATAAAAGCTTGTAAAAATCTACCTATTTCATAATACGGTATCTTATTTAATCACTCAGAAATGTAACGGGATGTCAGATGCGACGAAAAGACACGTGAGAATTTTCTTACAGTATACTCGTACAATACAAGTCATGATTTGCGTTTACCAAAAACGATTGTCACTCGGCCAGGCCCCCAGTCGTGTAGTGTCGAAATTTCTGCCAGTGCGTGCGAAGTACAAATTATAGTTATGTATTTTTTTCTTTGACTGTTATCTCATATTTAATTGGAGTACCTAATTATGACGAAACTAGGAGCGTTTTCTCATAAAAAAGAAAAGAAAATCTGTGAATTTGGGTTAAAAGTAATGAGTTGTTTGCGTGACCAGTTTTAATAGTAATTATTTTAGTAATAATCTAAAAGTTGGTACTCAGCGGAAATGTAACTGATTTACTTAGGGCCGGCACACATACCCACGATACGACGCCGTATCGTCAGACGACGCGACATCGTCTCACGTTGCGACGTCGTGTAACGTTACGACGTCGTATCGTGGCGCGATACGACGTCGTGTCGCGGCACAATACGACGTCGCGTCTGGACATTTTACGACGTCGTGTCACGTTGCGGCGCCGTAACGTGGAAATCTACTATGTGCATTGATTGATTCACGACACGATATAGTATCGTAGTTTTAGTCGACCACAATCAGATTACGATTCGAAAGTACCGTTAGCACAACAAATTAATAATTATACTCATATGTCATATGGCTTCATACTACAAGTCCATGCACTTTTTTTCGTAATAGCATGACCATTGGGCTCGCAAGACAGGTCGCAAAGGCTCTAGTAGATAATGGCAATGAACGGTAAACAGTCACTACATGCATATATTTTAGCGCTATTCTTAATACATATTATGTTTTTTAGGGTTTCGTACCAAAAAGGTGGTTCCGTACAAAAAACCCTTATGACTCTGTCCGTCCGTCTATCTGTCACGTCTTTCATAACATATGAATCGCCATATCTGTTAATAAAATATGAATCGTGGAAAATTATTGAGTAAGAATTTTCCACAAATATTGAATTATTTGTATAAAACCGTTTAATACAAGTAATTCAATAATTGTGTAATAGACAACTGTATTTTTTTGTATTCAAAGCTTTATATCTTCTTCATACAGAAGTACCTAAGTACCTATTTTCATTTATTTGCACACTCTACCATTAAGGGCCACTTGCATCATCCCACTAACCCGAGGTTAAGCGGTTAAACCGTTAACCCAGTGTCAAATTATACTGGTAACTATGGTAACATTTACGGCATGTTACTACCATGACGTTGAAAATGTAAAAAATCATCGCAGTTAATCAAGATATAAGGATTGCAACAGACATGTTCTTGTTTTGCTGCCGTTACCTCTAAGAAGTCGCAGAATGTTTACTTACTGTTTACGCCGTAGGTTTTTACGACACGACGCCGCAACGTTATACGGCATCGTATACTGCTCACGATACGACGTCGTAGGTTTCTACGACACGACGTCGCAACGCGACACGGCGTCGTATAGTACCCACGATACGACATCGTAGATTTCTACGACACGACGTCGCAACGTTACACGACGTCGCAACGTGAGACGACGCCGCGTCGTTCCACGATACGACGTCGTATCGTGGGTATGCGCGCCGGCCCTTAGTCACTAATTAGTCTAGCGGCCAGCGAACGAACATTCTTTTAGAAATCGATTTTTTGTACCTACCCACATGGTATGTTTAAAAAAAAAAAAACATTTATTTCAGACCTTGGTCCATACACTTACATAGAAAAACTAACTACAAACTAACTAAATTTAACTTAAAATAAAGTTTTGTACTGAAATATGAACTAATTAAGGTACTATAAATAGTGTTTGACAGGAGCCAAGCATATAATATTAAAAAAATAGAATAGCCCATAGAAAATTAAAAGAAAATAAAAAAAAGTTAGTACTCCCGAATTTATGACGTCACAGCAGCTATAGATAAAATTCTTTCAACTGAGCTTGTTCACTTACCTGTACTAACAATGGCATTGTTCTATTACAATCCTATTATCTGCTTTTGTTCTCGTAGGCGCCAACCAATTTACTTACAAAATAAGTTAGAAGTACATTGCATGTATATTGAATTCTAAACCTTATTTCTTGTTGAATGGGGTTAAAATGGTCTAAAAAGATAATAATCATATTCAATCTTTTGGAAAGTCACATGCACCTTAGCCACGACAGGTGTCGATGGTTGTTAAATGCAAAAAAAGTTGGGTTAGCCATTATTTAGTTAGTGTATTTTGTAGTCTATTGTTTAAAGAAATAGAGTCGTTAATCTATACTAACATTTCAAGGCGGTTATAATCTGCTTTTACTACGAGGGGATTATCCTAATTTGTGGTTTACCACTCAATGGTATTGTATTCTTGAGACTCTTTGAGTAAACTAGCTCAGATCGCTTGATTCACACTATACCCCCACCACTTTCGCGCTTGTCATCTCATATATTTGTATTCAGGGCATTACACTGAATGTATCGATACCATATTCACCCATATCCGAGACGACATGAACGAAAACTAACCAAAAGCCTGTGCGAGTGTGCGGCCGGGGTACTATATCAATGACGGGTATGGTTTGTTATTCTTATGACAATCTATTGTAATACACAGATTGTTATACAATAGGTTTCAGTAACACAAATGTCACTGTTAATAGCTGGCAGATCATATTCGTAACGAATGAATAACAAGAAATCTGAAAAGTCCTCCGTGGATATAAAACACAGCTGTCAAGCCATTTTCGTCAGTAGAATAAGTTTTTGGCAAAAATTTCATTTTTGGTACAAGCTTTTATCGCTGACTGTACTTTTCTTACGACAGACAACTAATACTCATCGAGACAATTCTAAAAACCCCTAACACAATTAGGTTACGTTGTTTCATCACAGAGTTCCTATGGCCACCTCCTGTCTCCATCATCAGATCAGCTCGATGGTACTATAATATTGCATTGTCACCGGACTTACATGTGTATGCAAAATTTCAGCTCAATCGGAAACCGGGAAGTGGATCAAATTTAACTTGCAAGATTCCATTACATGTCAGTTACTACTACTACATACAGGTCGACCTAATAAAAGCTTGTTAAAAAGCGGCAAATTTTAAAAATGTAGGCGCGAAGGGTAATCGTCCCATAGAAAATTAAAATTTCGCGCATTTTCCTACTGACAAAGATGTTCGACCGGTTATATATCGGTTGCAGCGTATGTAAAAGAAATTCGCTATTTGCTATAAGAGCCCATCAACGTGCACACTAGCGCCACATCTAAATAATCGTGATTCTTATTAAAATTTAACGAAAGATATTTAAAAAAAGGGGGCCGCTACGTACTGTATTTTGTATTTAAGTACCTTTTGAATACCGTAAAACGGGGTGAAAAGACACGATTTTCAACTTCAAGGACGATTTTCGCCAATAATCCAAATGATAAAAGTAATAATTTTGACATAATTTTTTGAGTCTTGGTTAGTTCTTCAATTTTGCATTTGTGAAATAAATATTTACCAACCCAATTCAGAGAAAATCGAAGAAAACTACCTGTTTTCTCCATATCCTTAAAACGGGGTCGATAGACACAAGAAAGGGGTGAATAGAAATATTAAGTTTTAGTTGTCATAGGCATCGAATTTGGTCATTATTATGTGGATACTCTATTGGCAAATGGTATATATATCTGTTAAACAGCTATTTGACACAAAATTATTTTTTCGTGTCTTTTAACCCCCAAGGCGTGTCTTTACACCCCTTTGTTGTATCTGATCACCCCCTATGTCGTAACTGTTCACCCCATATGCGTGTCCACTGACCCCTTTATCACGTAAATTTGCTTGTTATTGTTTTTTTGCAAAAAAATGCTTTATTATAGAGAAAATTTGTGATATTATTTATTATTTAGGTACTACAGATACTATATTACCAGGTTAGCTAACTTTTACTTAGTTAATGTCAAAACATTTACCGCTAGAACAAAGTTCAGACAGGCTTCATTTCTTACCTCGGCGAGACCTTACTTTAGAGTCAAAAAAATCTAACTTTTAGGCAGTTTCATGAAGTTATTTTGGTATCAATGTAGAGAATAAATAGTCTACTTTATACGCATTCCAAAAAAATCTTATTTTAGAGATGTACGTTTTTAAATATAACAACTTGAAAGAAAAAGTTCAAAATTTCTCTATTCACCCCGCGATTTCTGTTGACCCCGTTTTACGGTACATCAAACTAGTTTTTATGTTGCTGGATTCGTCGATCTAGGAACTCAAAACAAAAACGGCCGTTTTAACTTTGGACGCATATATAATCACGATTATTTAGCAGTGGCGCTAGTGTGCACGTTGATGGGCTCTTAATGGATGCACCTGCATGTACTTTCCGTCTAATCGGTTACCACGGTCTGCATTAAATGTTTAAAAAACGATGGCCGAAAGGCCAGAAATTAGCGGCTTGCTACAAATAGTAGCACTTTCACCGTTTTCGTTTTCATTCTCGTTTGACAACTGTAAGTTAAAAAAAAGCGGCCAAGTGCGAGTCGGACTCGCCTATGAAGGGTTCCGTAGCAGCAAGTAACATAATAAAATTGCGGTTTACGATTTATGACGTATTAAAAAAAAACTACTTACTAGATCTCGTTCAAACCAATTTTCGGTGGAAGTTTGCATGGTAATGTACATCATATATTTTTTTTAGTTTTATCATTCTCTTATTTTAGAAGTTGTTACAGGGGGGGGGGGGGGGGGGCACATTTTACCACTTTGGAAGTGTCTCTCGCGCAAACTATTCAGTTTAGAAAAAAAATGATATTAGAAAATTCAACATATCGTTTTGGAAGACCTATCCATAGATAACCCACACGTATGGGTTTGATGAAAAAAAAAAATTTTGAGTTTCAGTTCTAAGTATGGGGAACCCCCAAAATTTATTGTTTTTTTTTGTGTGAAAATTTTATTGCGGTTCACAGAATACATCTACTTAGGGCTTGTGCACAAATCACGCGAGGTTCGATAGGGGGTGGGGGAGTTACGAAAAAATCACGATAGATCACGTCGGGGGAGGGGGGGTATAAGGTGTATTTTTCTACAGTGAACGAAACTATGAAAAAAACACCTACCCCATGAGTAGATACTTTTTCTCGGTTTCGTTAAACATAACTCTTCACTCTTCACTTCAAAATAGCGAGTCTATTTAACGAAAATAGAAAAATAAACAAGATTTCTATATACAATACAATTTTTCTTAAAATAAGGTCGAATGAAAAAAATTCAAAAAATACACGTGAGGTTGTGTGGGGGGAGGGGGGGTAGCGAAAAACCTCACTAAATATCACCAGGGGGGAGGGGGGGTCAAAAAGTAGCCGAAAACACCTCGCGTGATTTGTGCACAACCCCTTACCAAGTTCCAAGTTTCAACAGTATAGTTCTTATAGTTTCGGAAAAAAGTGGCTGTGACATACACGGACAGACAGACAGATAGACATGACGAATCCATAAGGGTTCCGTTTTTTGCCATTTGGCTACGGAACCCTAATTAAGACCTTCTTCATCGCGATTTGTAAACGACGGGGGATCCGACATTATGAGCGCCCCAGTGCAGTATCACAGTAGTATGGAATAAGGAATATTAGGCAAAGCTCTGTGTAGGTGGCACCTTTGTGGCACATACAGTAAACAAACCACATTGACACATGGCCTACCGCGAAACAAGAAAATTGAAATTTCGTTATCCAATCTCTCTATCACTCTTGCATATTCGAGCGATAAAGAGGCAGATAACTAAATTTCGATTTTCGCGTTTACCGGTAGGCCCTTGTTAACAAACCGCCTTGATGCATCAATGTCATATTTTATTGTCTGTGAAAACTTGTCAAAAAACAGTTTAAGGCACAGTATGTATAAGTTAGTCTATGAATTTACTGAGTCGGTAGTGCTGCACTCTGGCGGCAGAACATTGCAGTAATATCCCCTATTAGTATCACACGTACTAGAGCGCTCCACGGGATACACATGATAATACGATGTTTTATGAGCTGAGTGTTACACCGTGCTTACATTTAACCTCTTAATTGTTCGTGTTCGACAAGGATCCTGGTCGGGATTTCAGTAATTTTTTGCATTTCTCTTCGAGAACGATTTTTTCAGCTCTATCCGGCACGACTGAGGTACCCACAATGATTTTACCATGTACGAAAGATTAATACTAAAAACGAGTGCAGTATCCCAAATCCCATTTAATCTCACCGCGAATACAATCGGTTGTAACAATTTGTATGACTCATTAAGTCGCGGATGGAGCCTTGATAAATATTATCCATTCGAAGGAATCTCTATGACGACAAGTACGAAAAAAAGCAAATTTGCAAGTAATATACGATCAATTTGCGCATGCTTGTTCGCACTCAACATCTCACAGTCGAGAATATATTATATTACGTTAAAAATACGTGAATTCGACACAGTTCCGAACAAAACGATAAGTAAAAGTGGAGCAGAATCGACGCGGTTGAGTAACTTTGTGCGCCACATGCTTAATTCATGTTCCACATATATTTAAACATATTCTTATTTTGGGCACAAATAAAAATATTTCTATTTTTAGTGTCGGCACGACTTCATAGGAAATAAGATTATTATTTCACAGATTATTAGCTAAGTATTGCATGAAATTTCACTTAGTGTTTCCTGCGGATTGTCCTAGAATTAGCCACGCTATTGTTGATCTAATAGCTACGTAATCTTATTATGTTAGCATTGTTTTAATTTCGTTACAGAACCCCTAGCGAAAATTTTATTCGATAGTGTAACGAGCGTTCGCGTTTGCGTTATGTCTATTTTTGTATGGGATTTTGAACAGCGCGCGAAGCGGGACGATATGGAAACTCAAAATCCTAAAAAAAATGACACTTAACGCAAACGCGCACATCACGTCACGCTATCGAATGAAATTTACACATGGGGTACAGAATGGACGTATCCGCAGTATTCGCACTAGGTATTGGCAAGAGTTTTATAAGTACCTACACACCGGTAATTTATTAATATAGTAGATTCCGCTTAATACATTTGACAACTTTGGGATCATCCATTAATTACGTCACACGAATTTCAAGGTTTTTTGACCCCTCCCTCCCCCCTTGTCACACTTGGTCACGTTTGGCAAACCCCTCCCCCCCTGGTGTGACGTCACATTTTTTCAACGAAATCGGCAAATCGAATTAAGTATTATTAATTTTTTGTCAAAATATTAGTAAATTTATAACCCAAAACTGATTATGAAAAAAAAAATAAACTAATAAAAACGATTATCGTTCCAAAAACTTGTTTTTGAACTGTACAGTAAATAAAATGATTAAAATAAAATTTTGGTTACTGATGAAGTTAAAGTGACGTCACAAAGTTTGTGACTCCCCTCTCCCCCTTGTTACAACATGTCACATTTTCTTGACCCCCCCCCCCCCTAAACGTGTGATGTAATTAATGGATGACCCCTTTGATACGATTTCCCGCCTAATAGGTACCGACGCCATTTTACCATTTGACAATATGACAAGCTAGGGACATCAAATGTATCGCAGGTGACTTAAGAGCCAACGGGAGTGGTCATTTCTCCATACAAACGTACTCCTCGTTTTCCTCCGTGGTTTTTGAGGCTAGAGCAATGATTTTTTCAACACAGATTAATATTGTCAATATCTGTGTCGGACCGTTTTGCTTTTTTTGATATTTTTGTTTTTTAAGGCGCTAGAGCCCTTCAAAAATGGCCAAAATGGCCTAATTGACTATGCCGCAATGAGAAGCGTGGCATTCAAAACTGATATCAATTAGCCAAAAAAGCAAAACGGTCCGACACAGATAATTTCATAGTCATTTAGATTTCCAAATTTGGTTACGATTGGTTAAGTTTTGGAGGAGGAAACAGAGGAGTACGAAACCTCGATTTTTTGAGATTTTTACGCAGGATTTTTCGCCTTGTCCTTGTCGCACTACTTTAAGGTGCCGCTTCCGTTAGCGAGACGGGTATATTTACCTAAAATATTTAAAACTCAGCTCCTGTTTCGTCTTAAAGTACACAAATAACGACCTACATTAAATGTCTTTAAACTAATTTGTCACATAAATTGTGAATGAGTCAATCTTTAAGTAATTTATGTCAGGTGTCTCATAACGCAATTAGCTGGAAGCCATTATTAATTGCAGCTATTAGTTATTGCCTTACTTGACACTTGACCTAGTAACTGATGTAAGGACACGTGATATCGTGACACAAATAAATGCCAGTAGTTACCGAGATTTGAACCCAGGACCATCGGCTTCATAGGCAGGCTCACTACCAAGCCACGGCCTCCTAGCCTAGTCGATAGTGACCCTGCCTACGAAGCAGGAGGTCCCGGGTTCGAATCCTGGTAAGGGCATTTATTTGTGTGTTCATCACAAATATTTGTTCCTGAGTTATGGATTTTTTCTATATATGTAGAAGTATTTGTATATAGGTATGTATATATTATATATATATCGTCGTCTAGTACCCACAACACAAGCCTTATTGAGCTTACTGTGGGACTAGGTCGATCTGTGTAAAATTATCCTATTATTAAAAAAAAAGCCACACAGGTCGTCAAAAGATATTTTACCGAGCCTTTAAGTATTTTACTGCCTTATTTCAATTTAATACTCTACAACTGTGAGACACGTCGTATATCCAAAACCGGTTGGTCTAGGTCTAGCTAGATTCTAGGAATACCTGGGCTGCCTGGCGTTTATGTGACAATCACAATTGATGACCAGAGTTAACGATAGCCATACAATAAGTCTATAACCCTTTAATGAAATTGGATAGAATTATGACTGGCCTATATTTGAAAACCGGGCAAGTGCGAGTCGGACTCGCGCACGAAGGGTTCCGTACCATAATAAAAAAAAAACGGAAAAAAATGCAAAAAAAAAGGTCACCCATCCAAGTACTGACCACGCCCGACGTTGCTTAACTTTGGTCAAAAATCACGTTTGTTGTATGGGAGCCCCATTTAAATCTTTATTTTATTCTGTTTTTAGTATTTGTTGTTATAGCGGCAACAGAAATACATCATCTGTGAAAATTTCAACTGTCTAGCTATCACGGTTCGTGAGATACAGCCTAGTGACAAACAGACGGACGGACGGACGGACGGACAGCGAAGTCTTAGTAATAGGGTCCCGTTTTACCTTTTGGGTACGGAACCCTAAAAATCACCTTTCAAAGTATATTCTGTCGTATATTAATAGGGAATAATATGTATAAAAATTTCACACCAAAACTACACAGATTTGACTCATGTTTTGGGTCTATTTTTTATTGAAATAATTTAAAATAAATTATACTAATAATTTGTGAAATAAATATGTGTATCTCGATGAGTAAACGGAAACCGGAATGCGGAAACCCTCACTGTAATCGCTTCATGAGTAAACTTATAAAATCACCAAAGAATGCGTATATACCGGAACGCGAAAGACCGAACGAATATCACGACAAAATTATCATTCAAGTCTCGCACACCAACACACTAACTGGATCATCGGTGGACCTTACTTCCCTGGAATAAGGTTTACAAATTGTAAGGTGAATGTGTGAACGTAGGCACATATAATATAGTCGAATCGTTAAGTTACTAATATCTTATACTTATCCACATCAATGACGCACGACAATATACTGTATTTCAGTTTGGGGCAGTGCAGCAAAGACTTGTATGTTGGAAATCGAAAGGGCCCAACGCTCTGTACTAAAGGTGATGCTCAAAAAATCCTATCGGTTTCCAACCTTTGATCTTTACGCCCAAGCTCAAGTTTTAACCGTCCGACAGCTATTCTTACACAAAATCTGTTTATACACACACAAAACCTCTAAAACATTGCCCTCATATAATATCTTAGTTAAAAAACGCATTTTCAATCTACCAATTCCCGAAGTACGTTCCGCCTTTGGAAAACGTTTTGGAGATCGCATTAGAGTCACAACTTACAATTCCATTCTTAAACAGTGTAACCTTAGATCTAGCACCACTATAGAAGCAAAAAAACTACTATTTAAATTCCTAAGTTCTCTTAGTTATGCCGAGACAGAAGCTATGTTAGATAATGTACTTTAGCTTATTAATGTTATATATAAGTACTATACCTTTATCAGCCTTTATTGTGTTGATATGATTGTTAGTTATAATAAGTTTATTTTGCCATAAGCTGGACTTTGTTTGTAACAATAACTCTGTTGTTTAATGTAATCCTGGTACCCCGCGATACAGGCGAAGCCTAGTGCGGAGACCTCTGCCTCACTCTGTAATTTGTATTTTTGGAAATAAAGATTTATTATTATTATATTCTCTTTATTTATTATATTATTATTATTAAATAGAAACCTAGACTTTTGTTTGATAGGATTATTTATTGCTTTAAATTAATACTAAATTTAAGGTTTTCGATTCTTTTCTCGAATTATTTTAATGATGTATCAGATCTGCGTAGTTTATAAGTATTTTTTTTGTAATGCTTTCATTCCATTTAATAATCTCAAATATATATTCATAAAATAATTATGGGGGTCGATGTTGCTCCACGTCCGTGGGAATTATCTTAGATAGCCCTACAGGCTACACGTGATCCCCGGGTGGTGCTAAGAGCGCAACAACTTTGACAGCTGCACTGTCACTTCAAGGTCTCGCAGCTTACTCTACTTCAACAACCAATTCTGAAGTAGAGTAACAGAAAAAGCCATACGAAAAAAAAAAAAAAAAAAAATAATTAAAGGATTTATATAAAAGCGTAACAATTAGAAAATCTCTTAAGTAAATCAGGTATATTGCGTATAACGGGCACGTTTTAATGCCAAATGTTAATTACCGTATGTACATTCACAATTATTGTGGCATTGAGGTGAATGAAACTAAAAAGAGAACATTAAATTTTTTTCACAAAACACAAACAACGAATTTGTTTGAGTACGTGTGATAATAATATAAAAGTTACTTAAAGAGTTCGAAAGAAAATTCCCTTTCAAGATGCAATAGAAAACTTCAAGTATACATACCTATTACAAAAATTATTTAGTGACAGGTATATCCCAGGGAAAAAGTTTAAATACTTAACAGATTATGTACAGTTTCCTTTTCGTATGAACCCACATTTTTTTTAAACGATTAAAATGTAGCTTAGGTAGATAACCAATGAATTAAAACAACATATCGGTTGACACCAAGTTATACAATACGCATGACATAAACCAATCCTAAGACTGCTAAAATCCAGACCCTGTAACCGAGTAGGTACTTAAGTAAAAAATGAAGTCTGCAAAGATTCTTCAGTTGTCAACATCATTTCCTCGGAATACAATAAGAAGGAAAACACAGTGCCTGTACAAGGTCTAACTAATATCCTATACAAAGTCACGAATAGACAAAGGTCAAAGTCAATCAGGTAATTTAATTAGTCAAAAAAACATGAATATTCGCTTATCGAGATCAAACAAAAAGATGCGTAGAAAAACATATGAGAATTTACGACCTAATTAATGAAGTCAGGTACCTATCTTAGGAGTTGATATGCGCGTTTGACCATTTTAATTTATTTTTCTTCGCGATGCGGTAAATGTAAGTATTTTTTTATACCAACGTTTTTTAACTCTCAATTTTTTGACGTGATAACGTCTTGTAAATCGATGAATACCGGTTGCATGTACGAAAAAGTGTCACGTTGTGGACAGATCTCCATGGTAACGTTGTGGACATATCTCCATGGTAACGTTACGTAATGTTTTCTTATGACGTTATCACGCAAAATTATCGTCCGTAAACCGATTTTACAGACAACCATATTTTTTTTTACAAAAAAAATCAACATGCAATTGCGTCACGTAAATGTATACAATAACGCCAACCCCAATTTTTTTACTATTTTTAAATAACATCTATAAAATGGTTGACAGTCTTTATTTGGTGACTCGAATCCTTTAGAGATGCGCTTACTTAAGAATCGGAAGTTTTTCGAGTCTCGTAAATACGAGTGAAGTTATCAAACTACACAACGGGACGGAGAAACTCCGAGACCACGGGGACAACGCCGTCCTCGAAACGTCGGAGGTAAATCTTAAAACTTAAATACGCGATTAAGTCCCGTTGTGTAGTTTGATAATGTTTAATAATCGTGAAAGTTTAAACGAGTGAAGTTCTTCAAAAAATCAAAAGACTCCAGTTCCTACGCACATTACGTTTTACTTGTAATATATGTTTTTTTTTAATTATCCTTTAATTATTTTATGAAAATCTATAGGTACCTACTCATGGACAAATTTAGATATTTAATAAAAAAATAAAAATAACAATAAAAGGTTTAATTACTGAATTACAGCACCTAAAGTAATTTCAAAATTAATAATTAAACTTTTGTTTTCGTTCCTCTATGTGTCCATGAGTTTATTAATTATAAATATGTTTACACAGACTACACACAATCAGCTTCTAGATATAAAGATAAATAAACCGTGTATCGATCGTAACTATAGTATTGTTTGTCCACGCAACAGTAAACGCGAGGGTTTCGTAACCGACATTCCACTAACATTAAACAAGTGTTTATATAGACGGTGAAGTTATGAACGATGAAATATTCAAGACGGGCCCATCTTGAATATTACTTATTGGCGAGAGTCATACCAAGCTAATTCGGCAGCGATTTTGATAGCACGGATTGTGCAAGTGTTATTTTAAACGTCAATCTTCTATGGCATTCTATGCTATCGTAATCGCTGCCAACTCAGCTTGGTCTGACTCTATAGTTCGTTTTTTAGCATTAGAAATAAGGTAAACAATCTTGATGTGTATTTTAATTGACACATTTTAAAAATAAGTTACGGCAAATATGTAACAATTATGAATCTAATACGATCATTTATCGTCGTTGCGCTTTCCAAATCTGATATGTGTTCGATTTTTGATTGACAAATAGGTACCTAGCAACGAAACACATAAGGTATTAATTCATTTGATTGAAACCTCGCACATATCAGATTTGGAAAGCGCAACGACGTTATATTCTTCTGCTTTCATAAGTAATAGTTATTGATTTTTAAAAAGCGTTTTACAATTAAAAGACACGTCAAGATCGCATACCTTCTTTCAAGTTCTTTCTAATGCTAAAAAAAACGAACTATATATAATTGTAAATAAACACAAAAGCTTTTGAAGCCTAAGTCATCTATTAGGCACTTATTCCTTGCCTAAGTTATCATCATCATCAACCTACTTGTATATCTTGCAGAACAAGTTAAAAATATCTAACACGTTTGTCCACTTAATATCACTTAAAAAATAAGTACCTATACAAGGTGTTATCAAAATAGGGCAATAAAGTCAGAAACCAGAAACAAAAATATTTGAGGCATTCCATCACAAAAATGCTTCAAGTGCAATAAGGTCCTTTTTATCTGTAATTCCATTAGAAATTCTAAGCAAAAGGTTTCTCTGATGGAAAACACATTTAACCTATTTACTTGGTTCTATTTTGGAGAAATGAAATAATGTAATATTGTCCATATAATATGTAACTAGGATATGATTTGACTTAAATACGCATCGCGTCGCGTTGGGTAACGAAACACTTTAATCCTATAGTTTCCGCTATGAGTAATTTAACCGAAGACGCTAAGGAATGTTCATGGAAAACTGGCAAAAGTCATTGATATATTTATGAAGTGACAGACATTCTTGTCAGATCAGACAGAACTAATCAATTTTTTTATTGTGAGGTTCTTCTTAGTCTAGTTAGTTGACGCGTTTTAATTTTTTATACATATTTTTTTTTTATTCCAGGACCAAGTTCAAAGATGACTAATTCAACTTACTCCAGGCTTTAAAAGTTTCAGTAACATAGGGAAGTTATATACAAATTGATTTTAAATTAGACCTAAGCCTAGCCCTAAAAATAAAATGTACTACCTAAAATTATGCCTAACTTAATTACCATACTAAAACTATTCACGTTTACTTAAGTAAAGTACCTGTTTAAGTGTGTACCTTCGCCCAAGCAATACACATTATAGATATTTGATAAAAACTTTTAAACGGGACGTAGAAAAGTAAAAATGAATACTTACACCACTTCCTAAGAAAGGCGCTCGTGAGCTTGGCACACAACTTATCCCGGCCCTGCATGTTGTACACACACTACAACACTAGTACATCACACACACACACGGACAGCGAGGTGCGCACGCGACGGCGGCGGGACGGCGACTGCGGGCCTGCGGGCAAAACGAGATTGGTGTAGTAATGAGTAGCTTTTCATTGAAAAGCTCTAGGCGTATTCGAAAAATGTAAACCTGTTTGATATGATTCGAATTTGATACGACTGGTTTTTGTGAGGTATTGATGAGTTGGGATTTTTAAGTTTCGAATAGGCCTCTAGATCGATTTATACTGAAAGAGAAAAACTATAAGATACCATTTTAATATATATAACATCATGAGAAAATTTACTCTTGCAGTGACAGTGCCAACATACCTACTGTAAAAGGACTATAACGTATATACCTAGATATAATAACTGAAGAAAACTATTAAATACTAAATATTTTTTCAAAACATGTTGACAAAATAAACAAATATAATTTGACATGCCAATATTTCATTACAACAATGAAATTTATCGTTCTAATGTATCTTTTAACATACCTGCAGTTTTGCAGAATGTAATAATATACCTGACGTATGATTTAGATGGAACAAGATTAAAAACTGTCAAATTAAAAATGGTTGTTTATGCATGCCTCACGATCAGTGGAAGAGATTCCAGTTGTATCTTTTTAAAAGGTTTATGAGTTGGTTGGTTAGGTTGTTTATTAGTTAAAAAACCGGACAAGTGCGAGTCGAACTCGCCCACTGAGGGTTCCGTACATTTTAGTATTTGTTGTTATAGCGGCAACAGAAATACATCATCCGTGAAAATTTCAACTGTTTAGCTATCAGGCTATCACGGTTCATGAGATACAGCTTGGTGACAGACAGACGGACGGACGGAGTCTTAGTGATAGGGTCCCGTTTTTAGGTACGGAACCCTAATAACCTGCGATAGGGACTTTTTCTTAGAGTTTTTTTCTGATTAGTATCTGTGAATTATTTACATTCTGTGTCTTGTTTGAATTACAACAGAACGTGAGATTTATTTTTGGTCATTGTAAATAAATCCTTTTCAAAAATGGCATATTAATACTCATATATCCATATCATTCTTGTTTTGGAATCTTATCTTTTCTAGACTCATTTTTTGACTATTTCTTTATATAAGGTGCTACTTTATTAGTTGCAGATATTTTAACAGATGATACTTTACTTTAAAACAATTAACTTTAAATAGAAATAAAGAATATTTAATTTTTTCCTTCTGTTTTAATTTACCGAACAAAAAATTAAATTTCATTATGGTTCGGCGGGAAAACTGCAAAAGGTTATTAGTATGAAGTGGCCAGACAGTTAGGTGTTAGGTAAAAGAGGTACTAGAATCTGTTTAATGAGTTCACATTTAATAATCACATTAACAGGGTGTTTTTACGTAAATTTGTTTTTCAGTTTTCTCCAAAAAAACATCGTAAAAGCTATAATGTTTCATACTTAAATATACTCCAGGAACCGAGTACTATCAGCTGCGTAAATGTTTGCAACTAATAAAGTAGCACCTTATATGTTCATTAATGTTCCCCACGTTATGAAGCCGTATTTAAGTAGGGGTATTAAATAGTCATAATATTTTAAGCAGGTGGTTCAACTGCACCAATTTACTTGAATTTTCAAGTTGGCCCAAAATGTTTACTGTGGCACATTGTTAATAATTTTAACAGACGTTTGTGTGTCAAAACTAAAGATGAAGAAAATTATTGAAGATCATTTTTATTTTATTATTTAAATGATAGTGATTTTAATTTTTTATGACATCATAAATCCGCGTAATTAAGTTTAATATTCCCAAAAATTATTTATCAACGTCATTTTGGGCAACCCTGTTGTCAAAAATTTATCAAATCGTCTTTTTTCGATGTCTGACATAGGTGATATTTTACCAAGTCTACTAGCTGCTTACCCCATAATACTATACTCTGTATCTTTAGGTATTTAAATAAAAGTAAACAAACAATTTGTACATTTTCGGGTAGTTATAACATTTATTGGATAACCGACCAAATACAAAACCACCTGCGGGCTCAGCACGGTTCCATTTTTATCGACTATCACTATGCGCGTCCCTTTCGCACTTACATACTTGTTAGAACGTGACAGGCATGGTGACAAGGGATAAAAACGCGACCGTGCTAAGCCGCCTGGATCTGTCACTGAACGACCTGACTTTAACCTACATTATTTGATCGTGTAATGTTTTCATCTACCCTCAACTGCCTTAAGGAGCCATTTTGTCAATGCCTGACTTAATATTGTACTAATTCTACTAAGTGCTTACCCCATAACTAGTCGCCATAGCCTTGGTACAAGTACTCAATGCCAACATAAACGTTATACCACCGGTTCTGAAGCAACCACTGACGTCACCGATTTCGCATACGATTATCAAATACCTGCGCGAACGCATCGTCTCCAGCAGAAATGAAACGCACTATGTCACGGTTTTTAACAATGTAATATGGATGTTAATTTAATAATATTTGAGTCTATATTTATTTGTCGACGATTGTGAATTTATGAGTTCTTCTATATGTTATTGAAAAGTGTTATATTCTTCAGTTGTACTTTCAACTTTAACATAAGTCTATATTATGTATACAATCCTACTATCATATTTTGTTTCTGAAGAGAGTGTGTCCTTAGTGTTATTGCTTAAGGACCTAATTTTAAGACGTTTCAAATAGAGTTCAAAATTGAATGACAGTGACATTTTATTAGTGAGTTAGCGTTGCGTAACTTGAATAGGTGACAGATTGTCAAAATCGTAATCGCTTGCAATTTGTCTATTTGTTAGCAAAGACACTTGAGGTTTTTTAAGTAACTTGATGCATGTACAATTGAAGATACTTAGCTGAAGCCTTATTTAATATACAGACCATGGTATAATAATATACTCCGCCTGGTACTCCATTCCCGTCTTTTCTAGGTCACCTAACTGACACGCGCCTACGTCATCATGCGACAGCGCTATATGATAATATGCGATAGCGCTATATATAGCGGCCATGTTGTTGTGACGTAGGCCCGTGTCACTCTGGGAATGGAAGACCATGTTTTATTAGACTATGATACAGACGTAAGTTGTGGCCGGCGGTAATAAGCATCAACTACGATTGTAACTTAGATTTAAGAACACGTTAGATATCCGTTCACCGTCATTTTCATCTATCATTACATGTGTGCTGTGCCATCCTGTGTATTATCTATGTGTGTAATGTACAAAAAGATAATTAGGTACAGTTTATCACTTATTTTGACGAAGCTATAGATTTACATACATACATACATACATATAATCACGCCTATTTCCCGGAGGGGTAGGCAGAGACCACGGATTTCCACTTGCTACGATCCTGACATACCTCTTTCGCTTCCTTCACTTTCATAACATTCCTCATACACGCTCGTCGGTTTAGGGTGCTCTTGACCTGGCCTTTCTTCAGATTTACTTTCAATTTTCTCGTTCGATCTATTTAAACTTAATAAATATATATATATAATATTAAAAGTGTCATATAACATGATAACCTGAATACACCAGTCGATAAGTAGGTAGTATTAATTTATTTGATTATATTTATAATAAAATATACAGAATAGACAATTGTTGATCTCCAATTGAAACAGAATGTCATAATAACAAAGAAAACAAAAATAGTCACTAAAAAGAGGAATACATAATTAACGAAATAAGTAGTATCTTTATTTCATCTACAGTTCTTGAACGTTTTTGTGAACAAATTACGTCTAAATTGTGAGAGGAAATGAAAGCATACAAAATTGATTTATATGCCATGATAACTCCATTTGAAGTAATCTTATGATTTGGGAAATTTTTAGGTTTATTTACGACCCGTTTCTATATTTTTGTTTCTATATCTATTTCTATTTCTATTGTTTCCCATAAAGTTTTAAGTCATAATGTATTGTTTGTCCACATTTTCGTTAGTCATAATTTGGTTTTTGTCAGAAACGCGTAAATTTTCAGGATTGCCATAAAACAAACCTAACCTAACCTAATCTATCTATAGGATAACCTTACGAAAATCTTGAAAAGTTAACGGTTTCAGAATTATGACTAATGATAGTAATGATAATCTGACAATCATTAAATTATGACTTTAAATAATTATGTCAAACAAAGGGACCCCTTTTTTACCCGATTGACAAAAAGCGATCGTGATGTTTTAATGCGTGTTTGTAAATACCGTACACCTTTCAGTTCAAGCAGCTTGTTAGATTGGGATGTGTAACGTATATTCCAACCAATTTACACAAAACCTTTACAAATTATACACCTACCTCAAGAACCACTATATTGATAGGTGAAAGTCGCATGAAAATCCGTTTAGTAATTTTTGAATTTATCGCGAACATACATACAGACAGACGAGGCGGGGGAGTTTGTTTTATACGGCGTAGTGATTTTATTAAATTATAATTAAATTTATTTGAATATCATATGACTTGTCCCCATATTATAACGCCATAAGACAAAATAAGCCATAATACCTACTTTAACCAAAGAGTTAAAATATGTACTACCCTTCTGTCTACTCCTTGTATTTGCGATTATATTGTACATTTTAAAGTACAAATCTGCCCAACTGAGCCAAATAGCACTATCTCAAAAGAAAATTCATTGCTAAGATATACTTTACTTTCTATAGCTGATAGTTCCATTTTCAATATCATTTGTTTTTTTTCTACCTTTTGAACGCCAAACGGCGCTACCATTTGCCGTGCCACTGACGCCACGGGGGTAAAATTTAGTTACCTACAAATAATGCCAACCTAAAAGTGGGGTGTTTTTCAGTAGATTTTCATCAAAAAACGATCGACGTCAATTGCCGTGTGTGGCGTTCAAAAGGTTAATTTAGTCGAGAATACTTGCTTGAAGTAATCTACCGACTAGTTTTGCTCAGTTTTCCATCAGTACGTGCCCAAGTTAACGATCGGTTCGACCTCCGTGAGCAAACTAACTAATCGAACCTATTTCTACTCATCATTAGCATGAGGTCGTACGTCATCAGTGGTCGAATGTAAAAACATTTGGAACAGGTTACGTGACCTTGACTAGAAAAATAGGTAGGAAAAAAATAGGTGCTAGTATTAACGAAAAAAAAATTATAGATTGTAAGGTCAGCTGCAGAAAACATCAGGTTGTTAACATTAGAGAGAAAAAATAAGATAAGAATAAAGTCAATTAGGGCAAATGTCTCCATGAAGCTAAAGCGCTAAATCTCCATATCTTTAGGTATTTAAATAAAAGTGGAGATGGAGTGTCCTTAGTTCCTTGGAGCTTGGGACGGATGTTGGTGTGGGATGCTACCTGCGTAGACACACTGGCACCGTCCCACCGCCAACGGACTACTGTAAAAGCGGGCGGAGCGGCGGAAAGCGCCGAAATTCTAAAACGTAACAAATATAAGAGCCTCGGTAGAGAGTACCATTTTGTACCATTTGGAGTTGAAACTCTAGGTCCATGGGGTCCCAGCGCGCATAAGTTGTTCGCAGAAATCGCGAAGCGTCTGGTTGACGTAACTGGTGACCGAAGAGCTGGCGGCTACCTCGCACAACGTATCAGCATTGCGATACAGCGAGGAAATGCCGCCAGCATCCTTGGTACAATGCCTCAAGGGCCTATTTTAGATTTAAGCTAGTTATTAATTTCGTTTAGTAGTACCACTGTATATATATTGTATGTAAATAAATAATTAAAAAGTCAAAAAAAAAAGTAAACAAAATCTACCCTCAAATGGCTCCTTAAGCCAGTTGAGGGTAGATGAAAATATTACATGATTAAATAATATACCTAGGTTAAAGTCAGGTCGTTCAGTAAGTTTGAACCTTGTTCTATAAGTAAATTGGAACGAATTTCGTTTGTTTTCAAAAGCAATGAAACATAACACAAATAGATGATACGTGTGGTCATTTTTTAACCGACGAAAAAAACGGAGGAGGTTCTCAAGTCGACGCGTATATTTTTTTGCCATATAATATTTAAGTGTGCCTAGTAAATGGTTAAATAAAGCATTACACATCAGAACATTTGTCATTTTTACATTTGAGAAAATGTCCTAACTCCCAACCCCTCCCCTCATAATTATTATCATAGATTGTGTGATAATAGATCTTTCAATTTTACTTTAAATAAAGATTTACACAATAAACGCACACAAAAGTGCGTACTTAACAGATTTAATGATTATTCAAATAGTTAATGATAATGATAACTGTTGGCTTGACAAGGCCAGTTTGAGCAATAACATTTAATGGTCCTTAAGCCAGCCAAGAATTAGACCAGAACCCATCACTGCGGTCGGCAACCATTATTGTGAAGAAACCTGGCCATTTTGAATCAATCAAGGATTTAGACATTATAAATTATATCCAATTTAATTTTTATGTGTACATTGTTTTTCGTTGTCCCCTGTATTTTGTTATTTTGTAGTTTCACTATGCCTTGGTTTTACTGTAATGCTGTGATACCTACTTATTTGATCAATAAAATAAATAAATAATAAAACACATCCAGATTTAGCTTTTTGAATCGTTTTTGAAGAAAATCAAGCCATTACACACAAGATTTTTTTTTTCTTTTATACTATTACGCCGCAAGCCGCATAACTGAGTTGCCGATTTTGTTAAGTAAATTATACGCGAAGCGGGGAATGTTTATGACAGAAAATAAATGATGCTAGATCACCTTTATTTTCCACCTATATAATTTTTTTTGCTAACGTTAAAAAAAATTAAGAAAAATTACTATTATCCGATTAACCCAAAAATTTGGGTCAATCTGCTAATTGTATCTTTTTGTTTATGAATACTTTTTTAGCAGTAGCAGTGTTGTGCGAAATCCATTAGTAATAAATAATGCCAGATGTCACAACGGAGGCAAGAAACACACTAATCACCGTACAGTTGCGACATGGAAGCGAGAAAGCGTCCAATGTACAACCAGAGGTCGAAGGAGATGTTAACCTATTAATTCTAATGATATGGAAAATATATTCCGATTCGTCTTACTATTATACCTCGTTTTTTAAAGGTTAGATTTTTACTAACCTCAAAAGTAGTGGTAATTAACGTTTTCTTCCGAAATGCTAGGGTTCATATGATACCTGATAGTCCTGATATTGCGTTACAATAATATGTAAACGACACTATAGGTAATTCAGTGCATAGTTACTCAGATTTAATTTTGGAGAGAAAATGTTACCTAGGTACTTTTGATTCGTTTGAGGTTATTACATTTCTAATTTAGAAAAAAACAGTAACTATAGCGTTGTTCCGACTTTTTGCTAAGTAAGCTCGGGGTCTGCTCAAAAAGGTAGGTTTTGTTTGTCAATTTACTACCCAATCATTCTACTTTGTACCTGACAGATCGGTTGACAAATTATAGTGCCCCAATCGTACTATCAAATTAATAGCACCGAATTAAAACTAGATTTAATACCTAGAATTGGCGCAAACACTATTGTTTGTCAAAAGCGGCCATCATTTGACCTTACCCAGCGGAAAAATTCGACAAGTAAATAAAATATGAAATGTTAATGTTTTTTGAGGTTGTTCAATAAATAAAATTTGTATATAAAAAAATCAATAGAATTAATTTTCGGGCAACTAAGGCCCATAGAGCTTACAAACTAACATATACTCGTATATAGGTACAATAATAAAAATCTTATATAAAAAATCATTTTCGTGACGCAGTTTTCTGTTGCGGCGTCACTTGCTCTGGTGTAGGATATAATTATATTATTAATTCATATTACTACCTATTGCTGCGTCTTTCTCTAAAGTCACCGAGCGACGTCATGCTGACAGGTATTATAAAAGAAATAATATAGCTCGTAAAGGTAGTCTCTAATATACTTTAACTATACATTTTAACACTTAATCCTTTGAAACAAGACTCAAATTGCCCTACACTTTTTTCTGGCTAGATATCTACAAGGTATTATAGATGCAAACTGGTTGTATCACAGTTCATCGACTCGTCTATTTGTTTAACGCGTTAGCATTTCTTCAAGAATAAAAGTACTAGTATGACGCCATACTCGACAGTTTATTGAAAAACCTAAAACAGCCTAATTTTATTTATTTATCATAAGGTTTTTAAGCGCAAAGTTGCGCAATTCAAAAGGATCTTAAGAATCCGCCAACAATTTTGTAGGTTTTATCTAAATACTAGTAGAATTTAAAAAATAACCTTATTGAATGGTGTAACAAACCCATTAATTTCACATGAAGACAATGCATTGACGTGATAACGTCTTATTAATCGATGAACACCGGTAGCATGCACGAAAAAGTGTCACGTTGTGGACGGATCTCCATGGTAACGTTGTGGACAAATCTTCATGGTAACGTTACGGCCACGTTTTCTTATGACGTTATCACGCAAAATTATCGTCCGTAAACCGACTTTACAGACAACTAGTTTTTTTAAATAAAAAATGAGTGTTCTCTGAAAAGGACTCGAAAGACTCGGGTCTCTAACAAGTTGAAAAACACAGTCGTGTCTGAATGCTAAGGACTCAAAAGACTCGAGTCTTAACCAATACTTAGGTAACACTTGAAGTTATGTGTTTCAAATTCCAAGGACCTAATTAAGGTTGTGCCTTGTCTGTAAGAAGTATGTGAGTATCTACGTAACACTACTGTTAAAAGTTGCGAATAACATTTTTCACCACACCAACTGGTAAAGGCTCTCTTGATTGTTCAAAAACTGATAAGAAAGGTGCATTTTATCCACATGTGAGGCAAAGTAATCAAATGCAAATTTTGAGTTGTTTTCTTATGTTTGCTGGATGAATTGACTTTTAAATGATGATTTTGAATAATAAATATTTAATAAATAACATCCATTTTGAATCGATTTGCTTTGATTTTATTTGTTATTTTACAATTAGTATTTTCCTTGCGTTGGTGTGGTGAAAAATGTTGTTTCACTCGTAGTGTAGTAAATAAAGGTAGTGGACCCCGCAGTAATTCCTCAGCCAGAAAAAACTTTACAGTATGATAAAGTATCAATAAATAAAAAGTATTGTATAAATTTCCAAAGAATAATAATAATAGAATTAAAGTAAATACCTAAAGTCTTAAATCGTTAATAATATCTTTTTACGGAAAAATGCTCCGATCAAACTTTCTTCATCAGAACTATTCATGTAACGTGTTGCAACAATATATGAAATATCAAAAAAAATATCCCAGCAGAAATACCAATATTAATAAAATATAATTTTTTGGCGTGTCTTGGACCGGAAAATTGCTCCGTCTAATTTTTTCACTGGAATGCCATATTATTGCAGTTCTATACCTACAAAATGAAAATCTTAAAAAATTACCATGTAAGTAACTGTACTATTTTCAGAAATTGCCTTTTTACTCGCTGTGGAAAATTTCTCTATCCATTTTATTTACTGAATTAAGTTCACAGTTGTCTTTCTATTCAACTATAAAAACATCCAAAAAATAACGAGCGTATTAAAAACTAAACATATCGGGAGCAGTGTGTAGGGGAGCGGGGTGGACAAGAGATGATATTTCTTTTGGATATTTTGGATTTAAGTGTATACGTGACTACTTAGTACATATATAAAAAGAAATCAGGCTGAGAAATTTTCCACTCTCAGTTTTTAATAGTTCTAAAATACATATATTTGGGTATGCATTTTTTTTTCTTACCCACTACGCCAAATTATATTCTAAGATCATATAAGAAGAAAAAAATGACAGAGCAATTTTCCGATGAAAATGAGCGACAAAAAAAGGAATTATCATAAAAAAATATTCTCATGTTTGACAAAAGTTTTTTCATATCTCATGCTCTGAAAGTGGGTCGTTGTTGTTCTAAAAGGTGCGCAGAAAGTGATACGTTTATGCTCTAGCGCAGAAAAGTGGTGTACTCCTCTGCGTCCCCGTCCCACGAACTACTGGGTGGAAACAAAATGGAAAAATAGTGTCTTTATTTCCTCGCCTGTAACAATTGGTAATTGTTTAATTTTACTAATCCCACGTTGATCCTTTTTTTTATAAAAAACGATGAAAGTAAATTGTTAAAAACAAATTATTCTTAATTTCTTTCGTTGAATTCTATTTACTCGATTTCATAAGACTCGAACCAAAAGGAATACACCAAAAATATTTTTTTAAACCTTACACTTGCGTAAATGAGCAAAGGCAGAATCTTATACAGCCACAGTTAAACGTTTGTACGATATTAAATTGGTTTTTAAAGTTATTTAGCACTATATTCATAAAAATAAAATAAAATACAAGATAAAAATTTCTTATATTATTAATTACATTGTTATTTAATATTTAAAATACTTTTATTATGTTATTGCGTGGTGCGGCGTACCAAGGTCGCGGTGCGGTCCGGTAGTCTGTGGCGGCTTTTAGAACGAAAAAGTATAAAATTAAAAAGTATGAGGCAATCCCGCTGATTTTCACACTATAATGAACAAATCATTTTAAAATTACTGCAGTTAGTTAAAAAATGTGTGTTTTCGTAAATATGCAATCTGAATGATTTTCGCTAGGGTTTATTAATCTTCACACATGTAAAGTCTCCGATTGCAAGTAAGTCCTAAGGAAAAAAATCATGGCCGTAGGTATATTGGGTACTTCAATTACTGATTTTGCGAAATTGCCTTGTCTTGTTTGGTTTCCTCGCATTCGATATGAAAAGTAGAGTGTTTAACTCGGGTGAAAGGCACCATTTCCGTCTCGGACTATTGGCGCTCTCACTGCGTTCGAGCGCCAAACTACCTCGACAGAAATGGGTGCCTTTCAACCCTTGGTTAACAATCTACTATAGATTTTTTACTAGTATTACATACTGATACAAATAACTTATTTGGTAAAATAATTTTGGACGGAGGAATTACTCAGTTCAATATATAAACAGATTTGTATTTTTACGTATACATACCTAACTTAGGAGTGTTTTTTTTGGATATTTATATGTTAGTTTCGGCTCATACTATACAATAACCAAGCAAAATTTCATTGACTGATAAATTAATGCATGGGTCTCCATACAACAACTTGCTTCATTTACTACACTATCGGGGGCAAAATTTGTTTAACCCTCGTGCTTTGAAACCCTGGCAACGCTCAAGATTCCATTTATCGAACCACTCGCTACTCTCGTGGATCAATTTTGGAATCTTTCGTTTGCTCGGGTATCAATATTAGCATGAGTGGTTAAACAACAACTTTGCCCCCTTGTAAAACAAATAACTATTAATGTCCTTTTGTGCCTAGCAGCGGGACATACATGTAAAAGCTGGTAATACTCATAGTAGGTAATCATAGAAAAATCTCTTAAGAACGACTTTTAAAGTAGAATGCCTTTTAGCCTTCATATTTACTCCAAAGACGCCGTATCTGGTTTTTAAATAGTTGCAAATCTTAAAATCTTGAACTCGCTTTGAATGTTGACTGGCCAGTTCTCACAACCATGCCAACGGAAAATAGGCTTAAATACACGAAGTTATAAAAGCGCTTACGTCGTTATTGCTTTGTCGTGCGCTTGCGCTGATTTCAAAGCAAGGTAACCTGGGATATTATTGCAATCACTTGGCCGAGGCGAGTCGCAATAACAAACGCCAGCGATCAAGTAAGTACCTCGTCTGTTCATAAGTTTTGAACCGACAAATAATTTCATAAAAGTAATGAAAGTCGATGAAATATTTTTCGAAATGTGTCATATTATTTGTATCTCCTTGGATTTCACGGGCCTAGAAATCCCGGTTTTTTGATAGGCTTGCGGACTTTTGATAGGCTTGCGTGGGGATATAGAGGTAGATCCAACACGTAGAGGAAAAATAGTACCTTCTTATGAAAATGTCTTCCCCAGCACCACAATTCAAGCAAGGTAATTAAATATTGCTTATTCAGCATAATAGTCGAAGCATTTCTCAACATTTCGGTGTATAATTTGATATTTCATCTATTACAAAATTATATTTATTAATTTATAGTGTAGTTGTTAAATAAAAATATTAATGTAATCGTATAACATTTCAATAATCGAACTATTTGAGTTTACATTCGTCTCAAGACGAGGTATACTGTTTCATAGATAGTGGATTAGATTAACGTCCGATGCTGCTCAAATCCCACCAGCATGCCTAATTTTCTACGACTCATGAAGGAATGAAAAGCTAAATTAGCTTTGGATTTGCTCCCAATAGTCCCAATGATCCAGACGCGCCGCCACTACTCTGCGTAAAGATAAAGATAGTTTATTTATCAAGTAGGCATATTACAGTGCGCTTATATTATTTAGTTATGATCCCTTCACCCGATAAGAAAAAGAAAAAGAACGTCAAATAAAGCTAAAAGTAGGATACCGCTACCGTACAACAATTCCGTAGGTGCGAAACTAAAATACTACCTCTTCATATCCTTGTAATAGGTATCTAACCGCTACGCTACGGTGGTGTAACTACGGCTCGAAAAACTCAAGAATTGGGTCAGAACGGAAAATAGATTTTTAAAATAAAGGTGTTTTTAACCAGCTCCACTACGGACTTTTTTTTAATTCAACCCTAAGTGTATGAAAATGGGGTTAAAATTAGTGTCCGACCGATAACAGGCTTTTTGTAGATTTTTTGGGGCCGAAACCGAACCTTCGGCCGTAACAGGATTTGTATGCCGAAACCTGCCGAAATCGAAACCGAATCGGTCGGACACTTGTTAAAAGTTTTTAAACACTTAGGTACTTTACACTGGCGACAGAATGAAAACTCGCCTCGCTTGCGCCCGCGCAAGACATGGCCTGGATCGCAGTTACTGCCAGTTACCTACTTAGTTACGTAACTGTTGCGTTTTACATGCGCGATTTTGGTTAATTGTGGAATTATGGCAGGCGTGGCTCACTCCCCGATTTCGTCGCTTTGCTACAGGTAGCTAAAAGTACATCCGTTCCACACCAATTTTGGTGGCTAGCCATAAGCCGCGCGTGGCGCTGTAACCACCTAGCGGCCATATCTGTCTTGATCGTAACAGACGCGTTTTGTTAGAGAGTGAGTCTTTTGTACCTAGTACTATTATTTATTCTGTGATTATGGTCAGTTATAAAACGTCATTGCTGACGCATAGGTTCCGAGATTCGGAGAAAGCGCATGCTACATTTTGTAAGTGGAACCAGTAGAAATGCACAATGGCTGTCGATATACGGAAAATGCCCAGTAAATCTGTAATCTTAGCATAGAACGACGAATTACAGACATTTAAAATGAATCTGATCTGATTCAGAAATGTTGGGTTTTTAAATCACTCTTAATATTATTGCTAGCGTTGTAGAGTCAGAGGTGTAAAAATATGGGTGCCTATAATAAACATTTGCAATTAAGAGGCGGATGTGACGTTATGGAATTGCGCGATCACCAGCGCGTGCGACGCGGTCCAACGGGCGCGTTCCCAATACTAGCGCCATTGGTCTACTTTGATATAAAGTTCCGTCACTGCGATTATGATTAGACTATTATTACAGTCTAATCTAATCCGTCTTTATAACAATTATAACATAAAGCAAGCCTCTGTTAAATTCTGTCATTTTCTTACAAACACAAATGCCAAAATGACAGATAGTGGCAAATGAAAATTTAGACAGACGTTTAAGAATTTAACGCCAGAAGTTTTTACTGAACTGACGAAGCAATAAGTTTGTTTGTATTAACGATGTATGTTTGTTTTGGGTGTGCTGTGAAACCTAAACGTGGGACAGATTTAAACATGTGATATGTAGTATATAATAATTGTCTCAGTGAGGTGGGAATTTATAAGAATTTAGGTTTTAGATTTAATTCCTTTGACTCTTGGTACAACTGATGGACACTTTTACTTTTTAAGAGACCCATACACATACAATAATCGGCAGCTGTCTGAGATCAATGGATTGTTTCAAGTGTCACCGAATGTGATAGAAAATTAGATGTTTGTAACAATTTCTTGCCATATCAACAAATTAGTTTCCTCTCCTATATGTTCTATAAAAAAACCGGGCAAGTGCGAGTCGGACTCGCGCACGAAGGGTTCCGTACCATAATGCAAAAAACGGCAAAAAATAACGGTCACCCATCCAAGTACTGACCCCGCCCGACGTTGCTTAACTTCGGTCAAAAATCACGTTTGTTGTATGGGAGCCCCACTTAAATCTTTATTTTATTCTGTTTTTAGTATTTGTTGTTATAGCGGCAACAGAAATACATCATCTGTGAAAATTTAAACTGTCTACTATCACGGTTCGTGAGATACAGCTTGGTGACAGACGGACGGACGGACGGACGGACAGCGAAGTCTTAGTAATAGGGTCCCGTTTTACCCTAGGGTACGGAACCCTAAAAACAATATGGATCCTTAGAATTTTCAATACTAATATGTATATAAAAAGTGTCCCAGATTTATCCGTCCCATTACGTCACGGTTTTAGTATGAAACTTTATTTTACGGGCGTAACGTAATGGAAACTAACAAGCCCATATTAAAATACGAACATTTTTCATTACGATTGAAAAATGTTGCCGATTCTGAGAGCCCAAAAAAATTAAGATGAGCAAAAACAAATTTTCGAGATGTTTTTATAGACTTCTTTATAAACTTCACGAACTTTAGTTTGTAATCGAAAGTGGCAGGCATTATGCTAGTGGCACTCGACACTTACTTGCTTAGATACTAATGAGTGATTGCACATACACAGTATATCCCGCCTCGGCATTGTATGCAAATCAGTTAAATTATATGTGACCTGGAGGTGTAGACCTATTATATAATGTTCTTATGTACATAACCTCACAGACTTATCTACAACCTAGTCGGCCTGTTGTACAGTCGCCATCAGATATATCGGAGCGGTCGAGGTGCTCAAAAATATCTGGACACACACTCTAAGGCCTTGACAATAGAGGCGTGTTCAGATATTTGTGAGGACCTTGGCCGCTCCGATATATCTGATGGCGACTGTGCAGTCAAAGAATTTAATTTCCGTACCATCTCGTATTTTGTCACAGTGACAATCAATATGGAAGTCGCTAGAGACCTCATACTATTGTCACTGTGACAAGGTACGAAAGGTCTCTTCTTCCTCGCGTTGTCCCGGCATTTTGCCACGGCTCATGGGAGCCTGGGGCCCGCTTGACAACTTATCCCAAGAATTGGTACTAGTTTTTACGAAAGCGACTGCCATCTGACCTTCCAACCCCGAGGGTAAACTAGGTCTTATTGGGATTAGTCCGGTTTTCTCACGATGTTTTCCTTCACCGAAAAGCGACTAGTAAATGTCAAATGATATTACGTAAATAAATTCCGCAAAACTCCTTGGTACGAGGGGTTTGAACCCGCGACCTCCGGATTGAAAGTCGCATGCTCTAACCGCTAGGTCACCAGCGCTTGCTACGAGGCCTACGAGGTATGAAATGGTACTGAAATTAAATATCTTAACCGTACAGCAGAACCTCGATTATACGGACCCTCAATAAACCGAACGCTGCAGCCGTACATCAATTAAAAAATATGGTCTGTAAAGTCGGTTTACGGACGATAATTTTGCGTGATAACGTCATAAGAGAACATTGATGAAAAATTGCATACTTTGGCCGTAACGTTACCATGGAGATCCGTCCACAACGTTAACATGGAGATCTGTCCACAACGTGACACTTTTTCGTGCATGCTACCGGTGTTCATCGATTTATAAGACGTTATCACGTCGAAACGGACGTACATATACTACATATGTCTTGATAAGCGCTGAATGGGTTAATAACTAAGATTTCGCATATACAACTAAGCTTTTCCTTTCAAATCGTCATTAACTCAGATCTGCTCGCGATAGACCACTCGGTATAACCTTTATTTCGGCAAACAATACTGTGAACGGTTGCTTAATGCTTTGTATGAGATATTTTGCGGTTCCCACGAAGTAATGTATGTGAAGTTTCAATGTAAGTATAGTCAGTTATAAGTTGGCTACTGTACCATCGCTCACACTGACAGTTCGTAAATCTTATTACAAAGGGGATAAGGCCCACCTATGGACAGTTAAGAGTGTTGCTGTTAGTAATGTAAAGGAATGTGCAAAACTAACGGACTAGAAAAACTATAGAAGTCTGACTAGAGTTCAAAAATGACTCCACAGGAATTGTGTCGCGAGTGTCTCAAGTGTACAGCGCGATTTTAATAACAAAACTTCCGTGAGACACAGGCATATTAAATACATTAAGAACGGGTCACTCACGTATTTTAAGTCGAAAAACGCTCGACATGTTCCACTCCGTAAAATACGTGAGTGACGCGTTCTTAATATATTTGATATACAACGCGATTGTTGACAACGCCAACTATTGTAACGCCGTGCAAGAGGTATGACATACACAATTTTATTTTAGGTAACCAAACTTTTTCTGATCTATCACATCTTTTTCTTAGTAACGGTAAATTGTGTATTGAGTAAGATTAAAAGCTGGGGTGTAGTTATGGACAAAGAATGGCTGTGCAAAATAATTTTGCTAACAACGTACCGCATCATAAAATTTTTGTCAACACGCAAAAATTCAACAATCAGATCTTTTACACACAGATAGTTTTACAGGGACAGTATTGGCAGTAACCGTTAGTATCAGAAAGCTGTAATCCCATCAAAAACATTACATGTAAAAAGGTGCAAGTCTCGCAACACTTCTACTACAAAAAAGTCTTGAGATGTAATGTGAAACCAAGTCGGTTATTTTAATCAGTGCCAGTAATACATATAATGACCTGGCAATCGTAGTGTACCTTTACCTACTATTTGTATTAACTGCAACAGTAACTTTGTAATAGCATATATTTATATGGAATTACAAACTTACTTATGCAGTTCTTAGATCTTTAAAACGTGACTGATAATGCAATATTTTTAGGTTTTCTATGGCTTGATACACTGAAAACTACCTATGTTTAAATTTTAAAGCTTGTGGGTATGCTAGAAGTACCTTAGAATTATGATGATCGGTGAGTGTGTCAGTGTCGAAATTAAGGAACTTTGACGTAAAATAATTTTTAAACTACAAGTTCAAATTGAATGTTTTTGAGATTATATGTAAAGCATGTTAACCCCTATAGGGTAGTTTAGCCGGTTTACCGGCCACCTCCGGTTCTCGGCCACTACGTAGTAAAACTGTAATAACATGACAACATTACCGTATTTATTGAAAAAATGAGGGTAGTTGGATAAATTAAGTTGACATTGACATATCCTAAATTTGTTAGCTTGATAACGTTTTGATTGGCTCGTCAGTGCACCAAAGCAATTTAGCAAGTGTGGATGTTGGACAAATTTGTAAAAAAAATTGTGATTCAATATTTTTTCAAGGTAAGTAAAAATATTGTTTTCGTGGGTTTGAGGCCATGTTGATGTTAATGTGCATTGTGGATAAGTTGAATTTATGTTATTATGATTTTAATGTACGATTTTTTTTATATAAGTCAATTAAATTTGATGGTCGGGTAACTAAATGCAATTTCGCAAAGATATTTAGCTCTCGGCCGCCCGGCCGAGAACAGGATTGAGGCACGTAATTTTTAATTGATTATCTTCCCTATTAAAAGACAGCCAACAAAATAAATATTACAAATAATACTTATTTGTATCCAAGTAATTCATGTAGTTAGTTCTCGGCCGCATGCTTATTAACAAATAATTGGTTAAAATCTGCTTTAAAATCTTTTGTATTTGGCGGCCAAGAACAGGATTATAAAAAGTTAGTTTTCGGCCTAGCTAACTTATGACGGCCGAGAAACAAGTAAAATTTATTTTGTTTTCGGCCTTGAAAAATAAATAATTTTTACACTATTTTTATATTAACAAGATGCTTCAAAAAGAAGATGAGGTTTTGACTATCAGCGTCGAAGAATTTTCGTTATTTTTGATGTATTGTCTTCATGATCTTCCTAGCGTTGTCACGACTCATAGGAGCCTAGTTTTTACGAAAATGACTGCCATCTGACCTTCCACCTATGTGTCTATTGGAATTAATTCGATTTCTTCACGAAATTTTCCTTCACCGAAAAGAGAATGGTAAATATTACTGGTGATAAGTAGTTACCGTAGCCTATGGATGCCTGTAACTTCAAGGGTGTTACCGACCCATAAAAACCTCCGGACTTACCCACGCTGCTATTAGTTAGGCTACAAAATGTCTTATTTTAATATTTTGAGTATGTTTTGGAAAACTCTACGAGATGTAGGTACCATAAAAGTTCCCATTACCGTTCCTTAATGTAATACATTGTACCATTGAATATTTGTTGTTTTATTCAAAAATAATTCCTATTGATAGTGAAATAAGAGTAATTTAAAAACATAAATAACAGCGGCCGACAACTAGTTAACAAGCGGCCGAGAACCAAAAAAAGTGTCCGAAAATCAGCTAAATTGCTACTTTTTCATATTTTTAATTATATAAAGAAAACGTTGTAATTAATAACGGATTTTGATACTAACATGGTAAGTGTATTATATTTCTAGTCTAAAAATCACAAAATGACAAAGATTGGTCGAATATATTGTTCATAAAATACATGTGAATTCGAAATTTTGCTTAACTGGCCGACAACCGGCTAAACTACCCTATGTCACTGAAAATTCAGGGTTCTAGCTTTAGCCAGCACAAAATTACAGGACGTCGAAAATGGCCTGAATAGCTTCGAGAAAAGGATGGTACGGCCGTGCCTCTTTATATTGCTCGACTTGGCGGGGGCACTGTTTGACATACGTAGTTCATTATTTCAAGTAAGTAGTGTGTAGCTTGGCGTTCAAGAGGTTAAAGAATGGTCCCATATTTTGAACCACCTCGATAACCAAACGGTTATTCCTACTAATCCCTATAAATATTATAAATGGGCAAGTAACTCTGTCTGTCTGCTACTTAAACTTTATGCTTAAACTGCTGAACCAATTTAGATCAAATTTGGTATGGAGATAAGATAGTTTTTATTATTCATCACCATCATTCCCCATTTAACATTGCCCTTAGCGATTAATTAGATCAAACCGTCAAGAAAGTGACCTAACCTTGTTCAATCGGAACATTTTGTAACTGCAGCTTCCGGACCAATGTCGCAACCGACAACCGATGATTTTTACCGATAATTAGCTATAAACAGCAGAATTATCGGTTCCGCCGCCAAAGGATCCGAATTTTCCTGTTTTGTAACGCACACGTGGGTGATGAAACGAACATAATGCTGTTACGATTATATTCGACATTGCGTTGTTCCGTTTTGCTAAATAGGTTGGATGTTGGATCAAATCTAAAGGTTCGTGCTGGTGCTCGTTTCTCAAAAGTTTGTAACTTGTAATACAAGTGGAAGTCCCTCTCTAACGAAAGCTGTCAAAAAGTGACATCCGCTTGTATTACAAGTTACAAGCTTTTGAGGAACGGGCCCCAGATCTGGCGATCCCGTCGCTAGGTTCTGTGCGCTACACGCTTTTCGCTTTGCAAATCTTTTCTCAACAAGACGCATTTAATTTGCATCTTGTATGCAAGAGCTGGAAGAACCTTAACTTTCTTGGAGATTACGAGGATATTTCTATACATACATCTAAGTAACATGTCAGTAGTTAAATAGGTTAAGGTAAGATGCTTTATATATTTGTTTAAAAAATGAACACATCTTGCCATGAAACGTAAAAGTTGGCAAATTTTTATTGTAAAATGTTTAGTGTACATTTTCTCAAAGTAATTTAATTTATATTAAAAAGAAACTAACATTGCGTCCTATTGAGATTGAAATGCCTAAATAGCACGATACACATACAGAGGATTGGATTGCTGGGTAGAGATTAATACACAACATGCTATTTAACCTCTCGTTCTGTAAAACCTACTTTACTGACAAGCGAACAAGGTAATGATTTTTCTCTTCGTTACCGCCAATTAGAATTATTTTTAAATAACTATGGCCCCTCAAGGGCCACAAGGCACGCACTATCTTAGTCCTGCAGAGACAATAGACGTTCTAAATCCCAACCGTAAAAGTTTAATTTAACTACCAAATAATTTCCGCAGTTTCCTAATCAATTGCACGCAAACAAAAAGCACCACGTGGTTATAGCTGATATCATACCCATCAGATATTAACTACCACATCATTTCCAAGCGCACCGTTATAAGCGTGGTCTCCAAATACGAGTAGTTTTCGACGCATCGCGAGCTCACGTTACAAGGGGCGGGCTCGCAGTCAAGACAATTTTTTTTGTGAATGAAGCAGCCATTGTGGCTAATCGGCTCCATTGTTTGATGTCCTTGTACTGAGTCATCGATTGCATGCGATCCATTATCTGATCAATTGGACGCCTTTGAACTTGGAGCCTTGGTGCGAAGATCAGAGGACAAAGAGTCAGTTATAAAGGAATTCTAGGACAGAAAGTATCATAACTTTAAACATTGTACTATTTAAATGGTACTGGGTGCGGACGGATTTCATATTATGAAGCAATAATTTATATAATTAATAATGTGACTTAAGGGCGGGTTGCGCTATACTCTATCTACTTAAGTGATTAACGTTTTATTTATAACGCTGGCAGTATAAGAACAGCAAAACAAATTAGTCTAGAACCTCGTCACTGGCATAAACCTATAAGAAATGAAAGAAATAAATTACTATGCTGTACCTTTTAACAAGAAAAGTATTAACAATGTAACTGTCCTCTGACACTGCGAAATTCGTAAGTATGTTCAACGTGTTGACCTTATCCAAGAAAAGATGGCCGAAGGATGTCCTTTTCCGCCAAGTTGTGAAATACGTACTTCTCAGACAATGTTGTCAATCAACAATAAAGATACTAGGTAGTTTTAAAATTTTTTACAGCTACTTAAAGTACTCATTAGGGATTTGTAAGCAATTAATTGCCGGTTAAGTAACCCGTGGAGCGCCATAGTATCACACGTGTGACACTAACTCAATTTGGGTCGTAGCGACTCAGTATCAGACGTTACCACAGATCAATATAGGTCAAATTGCTTCGCATCAATTTGTTGTATGGTGGACGTTCGACGGGGTAAGATTATAAGTATGTATGTCAGAATAAATTTAAAAAATGGCAAGCTACTACTATGTATTATGAATCCAAATAGATATAAATAACATATTAGATATTAACCAATTTTTTAAGTAAAAAATATATATAAATTATAAAAACCCTGTTTCGTTAACTAACTACATCATTTTTAGTATGTAGGTTAAAAATATTTACTAATATCTGGCCTGAAGTTGTGTTAATCGATATTTAATAGTTTAAGCAGTTTGTGACATGGATACCTACGATGAACCATACTAGTTTGTATCTTTTGTCATTATATTTTAACCCCCTTTACTATTTATCTTCAATATTAGTTAAGACGAAACAGGAGCTGAGTTTTAAATATTTTAGGTAAATATACCCGTCTCGCTAACGGAAGCGGCACCTAAAAGTAGTGCGATAAGGACAAGGCGAAAAATCCTGCGTAAAAATCTCAAAAATCGAGGTTTCGTACTCCTCTGTTTCCTCCTCCAAAACTTAACCAATCGTAACCAAATTTGGAAATCTAAATGATTATGAAATTGTCTGTGTCGGACCGTTTTGCTTTTTCAGCTAATTGATATCAGTTTTGAATGCCACGCCTCTCATTGCGGCATAGTGAATTAGGCCATTTTGGCCATTTTTGAAGGGCTCTAGCGCCTTAAAAAACAAAAATATTAAAAAAAGCAAAACGGTCCGACACAGATATTGACAATATTAATCTGTGTTGAAAAAATCATTGCTCTAGCTTCAAAAACCACGGAGGAAAACGAGGAGTACGTTTGTATGGAGAAATGACCACTCCCGTTGGCTCTTAAGATCATGTCGCTAGTTCCAATGAGAGCTGAATATTTTAGAGATGAATTGTATTTATTTTATATCCACCTACACACACATTTGATTTGATGGAACTACAGATATGTGTTGCGAAAATTTTCCAAAAAGTTGGAAATATTTCCAACTATAATAATATCCACGTGAATATTCACGGAATTTCCAAAAAAAATTACAAGGGACAAAGGAAATTTTCATTTTATGGATAATTTCGACTCCTCTATTAAAATATGTGTAGTGCCGAATATTTTCCAAATGTTTTTAAAATGGGTACCTATTTTGGAAAATCTCTGACGGTAGATCAGTATGGCAACTTTCCGTCTAACTAGTAGCTCTTAGAACCATCTCGACAGACAAGTTTTTCATTTCCACCAACAAGCACAGATGGTAATCTTATGGCACACTTTTTTCGTAGGTCAAAAAAATCGGAGTAACCAGACATGGCAATTTCTTTAGCATTTTCCCTATTGCGTAGCGTTAAAGGGACCGGTCTGCCAAATCCAGTTAAGGTTATTAAACTTATTAATTATAGTTAATTACACTAATAAATTAACATTAATTAATAAATCATCTAACATCAGATCAGCGTAATTTTCCAAAAATTCATTGATTAATTACTTAATCTCAGGTGATCAGTGGCTATATTTCGGGTGACGCGTCTAAAATTCCCTTTTGAAACTAATCTTTTTCGTTTTTCGTGTAGTCTGTGACTAACTGACGTATTGACATACGAACAACCGACATAAATTAATTACCGCCTAAACGAGACTTTATCTTAATATATCAATTCATGTTTTTTTTAATATCTCGTTGGTGGGAAAAAAGCATACGGCCCGCCTGACGGTAAGCAGTCACCGTAGCCTATAGTAAAAAATACATACCTATGCTAATAAAATTTGTAGTTAAGTTTAATATTATATAATGTATTTTTTTATTGAAATAAACAGTTTATAATTTAATTTTTTTTTGACGTGATAACGTCTTATAAATCGATGAACACCGGTAGCATGCACGAAAAAGTGTCACGTTGTGGTCAAATCTCCATGGTAACATTGTGGACAGATCTCCATGGTAACGTTACGTAATGTAATGGTAATCTTATGACGTTAGATTATCACGCAAAATTATCGTCCGTAAACCGACTTTACAGAGAAACATATTTTATTATTCCAGAGGAGTTACATGCACTTTGCTATCAGTAATTCACATGTGAGGCAAAGTAATCAAATGCAAATTTTGAGTTGTTTTCTTATGTTTGCTGGTAGAATTGACTTTTAAATGATGATTTTGGATGATAAATATTTAATAACATTCATTTGAATTTGATTTGGTTTGATTTTGTTTGATATTTTACATTTAATATTTGCTTCGGGTTGGTGTGGTGAAAAATTGTGTGTTTCACTCGGGGGCAAATTTTGTTTAACCCTCGTGCTTTGAAACCCTCGCAACGCTCAAGATTCCATTTTTCGAACCACTCGCTACGCTCGTGGTTCAATTTTGGAATCTTTCGCTAGCTCGGGTATCAATATTAGCACGAGCGGTTAAACAACAACTTTGCCCCCTTGTAAAACAAATAACTATTGACGTTTTCAAGTTTGTCAACATGCGTGCAGTACAGTTGACATTGAGACGCTCGGGGCACAATTCCCGTGGCGTCATTATTGAGCTCTAGTCGCACTCCAATAATTAATCTAGTTCGTTGGATTTAGTATGGCGATTTTCACTATACATACTATAGTCGTAGAGCACTTATGCGCAGTTTTAATTCGCGAGACAGGTTATATCACTGCACGGACTGGTTGGGCAAGATGGCACTTACGCAACGCTTGCGACACCGTTCATATAACTAAGCGAGATGGAGTGTGTTCAGGCTTTTTTTCATATTTTGTACGTAGTTTTTAAATTCCAGCGGATACCGCTGGAGTGACGAAGTCCAAAAAGATCTGTCCGCCCTCGGAATACCCAACTGGCGCGAAGTGGCGCAGAATAGGGCAGAGTGGCGCTCCTTGTGTCAGACGCCAAGATCCTCCTTGGGTCACTGAGCCAGTGATGTATGTATGTCTGTAGTTTTTAAATTGACCTCAAAATTTAGGTTCTCAGTTTTTCCATATTTTTACTCGGTGTTTCATTCGTCTCCTTCATTCTGGAGTCGTTTGCAAAAAAACTCTTTCACATTTGAAAAGATAGATATAGATACTTTCAGAACATCCCATTTCACCGAATGTTAATTTGTGAACTTTCCTACTGGATATGGTTTTTTTCCTACTGGGTTGGAAAAAAGGTAAGGTCAGATGGTAGTTTTCTTCTTAAAGTTCTGGATCGATGTTTGGGATTGGTTTAATATGGATTTCCGGAAAGTAACGCCTGATTCTATTCATTAGTCCCAGTAACCTTTTCGACGCCGTGTCACCAAAGCTGTCACTCGGACGCCACGTCACATAAGTGTCAAAACTGAAATTGAACTTTATGCATATATGCACGTAGGTCTATGTTGATCTGTTGTCTGTGACTGATTAATCCGTCTTTGGCGTTGGACCTGCGGTGCGGATATATCGGTCATTGGCGTCCAAAAGGTTAACCTTTTGGGTGCAACCGGGAAAACACTAAGAATACAGGGTTAATAAAATCTTTAAATGGCCACACTTTGTCGTTGCAAATGCAGAGTTAGTTTGGTCCTACCCAATCAGTGGGATTTCCGCACATCTTTATAAAACGATGATCACTATGTCTGATTATATAATAGGCGTGGCGTCTTTAGGTATTTAAATAAAAGTAAACATAATCTACCCCCAAATGGCTCCTTAAGCCAGTTGAGGGTAGATGAAAACATTACACGATCAAATAATGTAGGTTAAAGTCAGGTCGTTCAGTGACTGATCCAGGCGGTTTTGTATTTGGTTGGTTAACCAATAAATTTTATAACTACCCGAAAATTTACAAATTGTTTGTTTACTTTTATTTAAATACCTAAAGATACAGAGTATAGGCGTGTTTCCGGCGGCATGCGCCCGCGCCGCGCCGCGCGGACAGCCGGTGTAATTGGTAAGAAAACATTTCACAGATACTGTGTGGTGTTTATGTCAAGAGACAGCGTTATTAGGCCATTTGACAAACCGGCCAAGTACGAATCGGACTCACGCACGAAGGGTTCCGTACCATTACGCAAAAAAAACGGCAAAAAATGATTTTGTTTTATGGGAGCCCCTCTTAAATATTTATTTTATTTTGTTTATAGTATTTGTTGTTATAGCGGAAAAATACATCATCTGTGACAATTTCAACTGACTAGCTATCACAGTTCATGAGTGTATCTCATGAACTGTGATAGCTAGTCAGTTGAAATTTTCTGCCTGGTGTAATATGGCGATTGTCCACTTTTAGTGTTTAGCAGTAACGCTTTGGTTTACTGCGACATAAACGCGTATTGCTTGTGTCAGCGCAACCTAACGTGTATATATAGGCAGGCATTTAGAGAATATACGTTCTTATACTATCACACATAAGGTGTTTGACTTCTACTCCCATCACCCGCTCGAAACCATAAACAACAAGTACTATATATACTCGTATAACACTATCCTGTTATTTGACTGGTGACAGACAGACGGACAGCGGAGTCTTAGTAATAGGGTCCCGTTTTTTACCCTTTTGGTACGGAACCCTATAGAAGCAGCAGATAGAAGTGTGTGGCGCCGAGTGGTCCACACAAAACTATTTCGACGAGATGGTCACGACCCTCAGCATTGAGGAATCCGACGCGAGGAGGAGGAGGTACGGAACCCTAGAAAGGGGTTTCTTAACTACTAATGTGCCGTCGGCAATCTTTCCAAAGTTGTAAAATTTCCACATGTAAAAAATTCGAAAATTTCTCATATTTTTGTATGAGGATGGAAATTTTCAATTCGAATAATGAAGATTTCCTTTATTTCCTGTAAATTTTCTTGCAATATCAGAGGATGTTTCCAACTTTTTGAAAATTTTCCGCAACTTAATATAAAAGAAATAAATGAATATTGGGGACATCTTACACAGATCAACCTAGCCCCAAACCACCCCAAACTAAGCATAGCTTGTACTATGGGTACTAGGCGACGATAAACATACTTATATAGATAAATACATACTTATATACATAGAAAACACCCATGACTCAGGAACAAATATCTGTATTCATCATACAAATAAATGCCCTTACCAGGATTTGAACCCAGGACCATCGGCTTCGCAGGCAGGGTCACTACCCATTAGGCCAGACCGGTCGTCACACACACTTGCATATCTTTTCATCTTTTCTTTGTTTATATACGGGACTTTTTTACGTATACTTACGTAACGTAGTTAAATCTATTAAAAAAATATGATTTTCTTACGCGCGTGGTGTTTTCGGTAGCAAGAAGACGAAAGAAGCAATTGTCATATTTTTAGATTTTGTGCATAATTCGTTACAAATTTAGTTCGTTCTAGACCTATATTCGTTTCTTTTCGGTTTTCAAAAAATCAGGTTTCAAATTGATGAAATATATCAAATATTTATTTTGGCAACCGTATTGTAATCTAAAAAATCAGTACTACGATTCGAAAACTCCGCTCTCTGAATCTACGGCACCTTAAAAAACAAACCGTAGAATGAGATAAACATGTTAATTCTCTCGTCGCTCGCACCAACCGTCGCATTCAAGAGGTGTCCGCTTTCACCGAACGCATTTTTTGCGACGCGGCGTCACTTTCTGCGCCGGACGGACGACGACTGACTCACTGACATACAGACCTTTTATATGTATGCGATGTGCACGGAAGCCATCTTGCCGAAAGATAGCGTAATCTTGTTGATTTAGATTTATTTATTTCATAACTGGACTGTTTATTTATACCTACATACTTATCAACAGTGATCGTACATTTTCCAGCATTTTTGGTGCAGCGGAGTGGTGTTAACGGAATTGGTACCTATAAATAATTTCAACCCTAATGATTAATTAGCGTTAATTACGTTAATATTAACCTTAATTTACCATTTCAGTTGAAATTATCTGTACCAATTCCGTTAACACCACTCTGGTGCACCAAAAATGCTAGAAAATGTACGATCACTGCTTATCAAGTAATAAGTTTTTGTCAAAAAAATATTTTTTTCTTTCTTTCAACAGGCAACTAGTAGCTACTCATCGAGACTATTCTATAACCCAATCACAATTAGGTTGCGTTGTTTAATCACAGAGTTCCTATGGCCACCTCCTGTCTCCATCATCAGATTAGCTCGATGGTACCATAATATTGCATTGTCATCCAATTTACATATGCATGCAAATTTTCAGCTTCATCGGAAACCGGTAAGTGGGTCAAAATGAACTTGGAAGATTTTGCTCCTACAGGTAGGTTAATAGGCATATTATTATGACATTACTTAGTTCAATGACCAAAGTTAAAATATATTATTGATTTTTATGACCGTGACAGTACTAATCACAAGGTAATAATCAATGTCAATTGTTTGAAGATCCTTCTAGCTAATTGATTTACATTAATGACGAATTCTAATCAAGGATGACTATTGTCATAGACAATTAAATAGTTAAGACCAACGAACTTAACTATAAAAAATACTATAGAAATCCCTCCCATAGAAAATAGAACAGCCAAATTTTTTACGCGATTTCGGGGTTGATACCATAGTAAAAGTTGCTCAGTATCATCCCAAAACCTCTCTGGTAACGGGAATGCACTTATTTTTTATCCACCCTGTATAATTGTTCTACTGCGATTAACTCTTCTCAAAAGTTTGCGGACTTCTGGTCTATACAATACATATTCCATCGCTAACACAATGATAAGACGATATGACCTTAGCAGGCGTGGCTCACTCCGCGATTTCGTCGCTTTGCTACACGTAGCTAAAAGTACATCCGTTCGGCCCCAATTTTGGGGTTTGCCATAAGCCGCGCGTGGCCTGTCACCACCTAGCGGCCATATCTGTGCTGATCGTAACAGACGCGTTTTGTTAGAGAGTGAGTCTTCTGTACCTAGTACTATTATTTATTCTGTGACCTTAGTGAGAAGATTACAATCTTTATTAATTATTAGTCTTTGGTGTTATGACTAAGGGTCTAAGTAACGATGTTTATTCTATTAAGAGCCTTGACTACACCTCGCTCGCCAGTCATAAATATCTACACAATTAGCTTGCTGACACATTTTTATGATGTCGATCGATGTTGTTTTAGGATCGAATGTCTATATGGGATCAATGCATAAACTTTAATTATTCAAGAAAAACTTAGAGAAACGTCACTCTTATTTTGGAATATAAAAGAACATTTAATTCCGATAAGGCCTAGTTTACCCTTTGGGTTGGAAGGTCAGATGGCAGTCGCGCTCGTAAAAACTAGTGCCTACGCCATTTCTAGGGATTTATTTTCAGTGTTTAAATTTCGAGTGTTTGACTTTTCTTTGTTTCAATAAGTACTTATATTTATTAAAATTTACACACACTTCATGAAAGAACATGTTAGGTCATATAATGTCCAAAGAGGTACGCGTGTAAAATAAAGGTCATAATTTGCTCACTGTTTTCGAGCAGTAAAGTACCTACCTAATTCTACTTGTTTGAGTTGCTGAGGTAAAATACCTTATTTGTCCTTATTTGTATCTATATGGCCTCCTTTGTTTTCTAAAGGGTATTTTGAAATTTTTGAAGGTCCCAACACTATAAATCTCTGCTCGCCAAATAGTAAATAGTTATTTGTTTTACAAGGGGGCAAAGTTGTTGTTTAACCGCTCGTGCTAATATTGATACCCGAGCAAGCGAAAGATTCCAAAATTGAACTACGAACGTAGCAAGTGGTTCGAAAAATGAAATCTTGAGCGTTGCGAAGGTTTCTAACAAAAAATTTTCACCACACCAACCCGAATATTAACTGTGCGACATCAAACAAAAACAAACCAAATCAAATGAATTTTATTAAATACTTATCATTCAAAATCGTCATTTAAATGTCAATTCAACCAGCAAAATAAAGAAAACAACTCATAATTTGCATTTGATTATCTCACGTGTGAATAAAATGCAATTTGCTATCGGTTTTTGAACAATCAAGAGAGCTTTTGCCAGTTGGTGTGCCGAATAAAATATTATTACCTTCATATCGAAGAAATAAGGTTTTAATTTGTATTATACATAAAATAAATAAATAAAAATAATAAATACCATAGGACATTCTTACAATTAACTAAGTCCAACAGTAAGCTCAAGAAGGCTTGTGTTGGGTACTCAGACAACGATTATAAATACTTAAATACATAGAAAACAACCATGACTCAGGAACTATCTGTGTCATCACACAAATAAATGCCCTTACTGGGATTCGAACCCAGGACCATCGGCTTCACAGGCAGGGACACTACCCACTAGGCCAGACCGGTCGTCAAATCAATTATAGGTAGGTACAGTCACCTGCAATAATATGATACACAACGAAGGCCGCAAAAATATCTGACACGGTCTTATTTGTAGAGCCATAGGAGCGTGTCACATATTTTTGCGGCCTTCGAAGAGTAACATATTATTGCAGGTGACTGTACTTCTTTGTTATTACGTATAAATTTTATATTATCGAGGAACATAGATGTTATTATATCAGGAAAAACTATGTCGTAAACAACGACAAAGTCCAATGTTATTAAAACAGGCTTTACAATATAATGTTGGAACTAGTTTGTCGGATTTTTAATAGGTTTTTTGTTTCTGTAATATTTAAATAATTAATACTTGAAACGTATTAAATTGACCTTTAATATTAATAACACCACAGTATATTTAATTCAGTATAATATACATATAATACATACATACATACAATATACATACATTAATTTAGTTTTTTTCTGACGTGTAGAACTGTTTTCCGAGTGCTACTTATACTCTGTATCTTTAGGTATTTAAATAAAAGTAAACAAAATCTACCCTCAAAATAAATGGCTCCTTAAGCCAGTTGAGGGTAGATGAAAACATTACACGATCAAATAATATAGGTTAAAGTCAGGTCGTTCAGTGACAGATCCGGGCGGTTTTGTATTTGGTTGGTTAACCAATAAATGTTATAACTACCCGAAAACGTGTTTGTTTACTTTTATTTAAATACCGTAAGTACCTACCTAAAGATACAGACTATAGGCATAATTAAAATACGTGGCCATATGTGGCTAAGGGGGAGGCTTATGTTCAGCAGTGGACGTCTTATGGCTGAGATGATGATGATGATGTGGCTAACACCAGTTTGGCACTGACATAAACGCTATCGAGAAGGTAACTTACTTTCTTTGCATCTCGCTCGTACTCGCATATTAGTGCGAGCGAGATGAATAGAAAGTAAATTACGTAAACGTTAGCGTATATGTCAGTTATGACACTACCAGTGACGGCAGTGACTCATGGTACGGGTGGTACATACTAATAACTAAAGTTTTTTCTTTAAGGGGCCCACTGATTAACAGTCCGCCGGACGGTATCAGCCTGTCAGTTGTTCGGAACTGTCAAAATTTTGTTCTAACTGACAGGCCGATACCGTCCGTCGGACTGTAATCAGTGGGCCCCTTAAAATATGGAATCTATGTAACGTTTTATTTCCAAGTAGCTCAGGCTTTTGTCACTAGATGTCGGGAGCTCTTATAATACACGTTATTTAAAAAACCGGCCAAGTGCGAGTCGGACTCGCGCACGAAGGGTTCCGTACCATTACGCAAAAAACGGCCAAAAATCACGTTTGTTGTATGGGAGCCCCACTTAAATATTTATTTAATTTTGTTTTTAGTACTTGTTGTTATAGCGGCAACGGAAATACATCATCTGTGAAAATTTCAACTGTCTAGCTGTCATGGTTCATGAGACAGCCTGACAGACAGACAGACAGTGGAGTCTTAGTAATAGGGTCCCGTTTATACCCTTCGGGTACGGAACCCTAAAAAGAATTCAAATAGAAACACTGTTAACTGTCCATCGGTGGGCCTTATGCCTTTGGAATAACTTAATAAGGGCCACCAAAGACTCTAATGTACTTACTTACCGTTAATATTGTGGTCGATGGTATGTATGAATAATTAACCTTATTCATCAAACACCTCTTTGACTGGACTACCAGGAACGAAGCGGAACAGTACAAAGATTCATAAGTAAATATTTAAACACTTATTCACTTATTGTTATTGAATTATTCACAATAATGAGTAATGGCTTCCTTTGAAGACAATCCTTGTGGTTTGAAGGTATGGAATATCATAATATATTTATTGTTTTTTTCTTTCTTTGTTTGATTGGTGTTTTATAAATTCTTTATGCAAGGTATTATTTGCATATTACTATATGTACTGTCATTGGTTTTATATGAACGTTAATGACCTTAAAAATTTGGCTCAGTAAAAAGAACATTACCTACTCAGGCCGGGAAATAATTAGATAATTTCCGGGCGAGAGTCTTAAAAAGGGCCGTGAAAGCGAAGCCAATTTATGATTTTATTTAGTTTTTCTTTGTCTCATTGTATTTTTAATTTGTAGTTTCACAGTGCTTTGGTTTTTCTGTAATGCTGTGTTACTTATTTGAACAATAATATAAATAAATGAACATAAGGCAGCCGGCGTATTATGGATGGCATCATCTTTATCCACGTGATAAAATAACTGTCACTGTTTAACACCGTGGGATAGAAAGTGACGGACACCGTTTTATCACGCTGTCACGTAGACAAGAAAGACCATCATATCCGTACAAGTAGGTATATCTAATACTAATCGCTCGGAAAACAATCATAATATAAAAACTAGTTCGATTTTTCGCCCCCGAAAGCCCCATATAGCAAATATCATCGAATTCGTTAAGGGGCCCACTGATTAACAGTCCGCCGGATGGTATCTGCCTGTCAGTTGTTCGGAACTGTCAAATTTTTGTTCTAACTGACAGGCCGATTCCGTCCGGCGGACTGTTAATCAGTGGGCCGCTAGATCCGTTTCACAAATCCCCGAAATATACATATACAATATATATGTATATTATACACACATTTCTTGTGTATATATATATATACACAAGAAATGCTCATTTAAAGGTATATGATAGCGTCTAGTTTAGAGAGGTCAAATTACATCTGCTTATACGAATAACTCTATACTCTGTATATCTTTAGGTACTTAAATAAAAGTAAACAAATAATTTGTACATTTTCGGGTGGGTATAACATTTATTGATTAACCAACCAAATACGAAATCACCTAGATCTGTCACTGAACGACCTGACTTTAACCTACATTATTTGATCATGTATTTCAATTCATCTACCCTCAACTAGCTTAAGATGCGCGCACACAATTAATAAGCCGCCATTAATCGCTGGCTATCTCGCGTGCTCCAGATTCTTTCTAGGTTGTGCTCGGAAAGTGCGTAATGGTGTGCGAGAGAGAGAAAGGCAATACAATAACAACTATACTCTGTCAAGCTATTTCCGTCATTAGAAAAGAGCAGCAAATTTAAAAATTGTAGGCGCCAAGAGTTTTCGTCCTATAAGTTGACATGATTTTACATTGTTATATTTTGTATTCTTTCCATTTTTAACATTTAAATTGTACTTAATATACTGACGATCATAATATAAATTCGTGTAGATTGACATAGCATAATTTATACTGTACCTAATTTATTATTATGAAATACCTAAATCAAATCAAATCAAATCAAATCGTAGAAAAAATGAATTTCGCGCCTTTCTACTGGACAGATGGGTTTCCCAGAGTACCATATCAGATAACCACCAACGCATGTGCAAAACAAAAAACCAAACATCATATAGACCAAAAATCCTCCCCTCTGTTTTCCGTGACCATAGATTCCGGTTTTTAATTTCAGCCATGTATGATGCGCCTCTTTCGGTAAGGGGTTAAGGCCTATACACACATGCCAACCTGTCACGTCTCCCCAATGCTGTCTTACGCAAGTGAGGCCGCGACCTTGCGCATCGGCATTTCTTCATCGAATCATGGCTGCATTACAAATTGTATGGTGTACCGATCATTACACACCACATCACATTACATGACATCGTAAAGTATGTAAAAACGAAGCCCGGATTCATCCTGAGGGTCGTGAAGTTGGAATCTCGACACACAGGCCTATTCGGATTTCGAGATAATCACAAGATCTTGAGACGATTTAGAGATCAACTAGACCGACATTAGATATCGACTAGATGTGACTTGGATATCTAAGTCATAACTTGTCGAAATCGTTCAAGAGGAGCTCCAGAATGGCGGAAACGTCAAATTTGACATCTATCTTACAAATATCTTTAAATTATCCGTATCGTAACTTGTTGAAGTCTAGTGAAATCTAATTTATTTTCTCCCTGCTCCCTGACACTGCGGGGGTGCGTAATGCATCGCAGCCATAATGTGATTTGTAGTGTTTAGTTTTAAAATATATTTTTATAACATGTATGCTAGTTTTAAGGTATTTATGTATGGGCCACTAGTTGTCTGAAATAAAAATTTTCATTTCATTATTGAAGGCTTCAATCAAGAGTAATGGGTACCTGTGGGTCAAAAACGTTCAGGAAACCCGCCTTTTCTGTGGACATTATCAAGGTTAACGATTTGGAAACTTTTTTAGGGTTCCGTACCCAAAGAGTAAAAACGGGACCCTATTACTAAGACTCCATGCACTGTCCGCCTGTCTGTCTGTCCGCCTGTCTGTCTGTCTGTCTGTCCGTCTTTCCGTCTGTCCGTCTGTCCGTCTGTCCATCTGTCCGTCTGTCCGTCCGTCCGTCCGTCCGTCCGTCCGTCTGTCCGTCTGTCCGTCTGTCCGTCTGTCCGTCTGTCCGTCTGTCCGTCTGTCCGTCTGTCCGTCTGTCCGTCTGTCCGTCTGTCCGTCTGTCCGTCTGTCCGTTTGTCCGTCTGTCCGTCTGTCCGTCTGTCCGTCTGTCCGTCTGTCCGTCTGTCCGTCTGTCCGTCTGTCTGTCTGTCCGTCTGTCTGTCTTTCACCAGGCTGTATCTCATGAACCGTGATAGTGCTAAACAGTTAAAAATTTCACAGATGATGTATTTCTGTTGCCCCTATAACAACAAATACTAAAAAGTACGGAACCCTCGGTGGGCGAGTCCGACTTGCACTTGTAGTTTTTTTTAGACTTTTATCATACAACTTTCAAGAAGTAACAGATTTTAACATGCTTAGGGCCGGTCACTTGTGCATTTTTGGGTTAGCCAACTAACTCGGAGTTAAAAGTTTAACCCTGCTTTATACAGTACATCAGTACAGTTTAAAGTGGAGTCCAGACGGGATCGAACGATCAATCTCCAATTTAATCACCAATTATAGATTTATGGTGATATTTGAGCCCTCTAAATCAAGGCCTGTTCACTTCCTAAGAAAGTTATGTCCCCAAATAATTACGCATGTATGCGCCTGAAGCTTCTATGTGTGCTTTGGCCTCCTAGAAAAAGTTGCCAGTAATAAAAATAAAATCATTTTTCTACAGCAACATTGCTGCCAACTCTGACTTAAATTTTCACGAATTTTATACATTATTAATCATAAAATACGGGACTTAAAACACTTAAAACTTAATTACACGCGATTAAGTTTTATAATGAATATTTGCTTCCAACTGTCTTTATCAATGTTCATAAAATATATGGAGGGTAGGTACGTCTACCCACCATAATAAAAAAATATATTTGTCAATGACTCTGTCCAACTGCTGTGGTTAAAGTTCATAACGAAAATTGTATTTATTAAATCTTTAAATAATAAATACAACGTAGCGGTACTACCACTTAAGACTCTGTAAGTCTGTACCTACATGGATCACAGCAATGCACATAGAAAATGTGTTAAATGCGGAGCAACGGCTGTTGAAGATACATATTTGAGTGAAATTCACAGATTTAGTGGGTTTAGAAGGAACCGCGTCATAACGCACCTGGAAAGCGTATTAATTAACCGTGAAGAAATGTATGAATACAAGTTGGAAATCTGTGTAAAATGCCGTGTGTAAAGTGTACCTAGTGTATCTGTGTGTGTAAAGTGTAATAGGTAGGCATGCCTAAAGTTATTTGTATTATACTGAAAACTTTGTGAATGCGCTTTATTAATGTCTATTTTTTTATTAAGTTGTCAGGGTTTAATTTTCAGTGTATAATTCTATATGTAAAACATTTTTTTTATAAATAATACAATGTTATGAACATAAATATGCCTTTTATTTAAATCAATTGATAATACCACAAACAAGGGTTTACTTGAATCTTTCATATATTTCGTGATATGAAGATAACAAATATGTTTATCAACAAAATTACAACCTACCAATACCCGCCAGGCTAAACCGGTTGTCAACGTTAGTTCCATTGGTACACAACGAGGGCGCCACTAGTATAAACGTATAAACGGTTGGGGACATTTTTTTGTATGGAGTTACCGTTCTTCTCCTAGTGAGTATTATATTCTTTGCTCTAAATTATCAGATTGGCGAAAAATTGTCCCGTCTAGTCTGAGCTTAACTCTGTATAGAACACTACCACCTACCCTTTCTTATGCACAAGAATGGATAAACACTTTAAACTCTCGCGTTTTGTACATACCGTAAAATGGGGTGAGTAGGGACAAAACTGACATTCAAACCTCAATAACATTTTATTTTTACATTCCTATCAAACTTAATTTTATTAATAAATGTTCCGGCCGTTTGTATTTTACTTTTTTTATGATTTTAGGTAGTTCCATTTCATAACTTTAACGATAATCACAAAATCCCTCCTCACCCCGTAGTCCCTCGTAGTTAGGGTGAGATGGAATTTCATACAAAATGTGATTTTGAAACGTTGTTGAATCGTTTTTTTTTTATTATGAATATTATTATACGTCCATTTGTAATAGGAATACATTATTTAGGTAGCAGTAGCCTTTAAAAACCATCTCACCCCCCTGTCATACCTTCTCTCCCCATTCATAACCCGACTCTCCTCGCAATCCCTACTCACCCCATTTTACGGTATTTAATTACACAAACGGGTCTACCGCGATATAATTTCATTGTTTTTAGGTAGACCCGTTTGTGTAATAAAATAAGAATGGATAATTTATCGCATGATAAACTCACTATTTATAATAAACTCTATTGTAGTATAAGTTGTATATCGTTATCATGGTTCGTGACACAGAGGCGGTGCACGAACATGTACGTACGAGTATAATTGACCGGTAGAGGTCGCCGAGTTATCCTCATGATGAAACTGCAGGTTACTTTATTACCTGTTACTTGCAGGTAGAGGAGTAATAAATAAAAGACGGGGCTAACGCACTTTTATATTGAAATTGTACACGTTTTAACATTTTAACCGCCGTAGTCTAATATATAGTCATACAACTTTTCTAAAACACTCAAATATTGGCTCATAGATCGCTACTTTTATACTGTAAATGATTTTATAAATCATACAAAATAATGTTTAGTAATATTTTCTTAAACTACATGCATCCGAATTAAAGCTGAATTTTTACTGGTGTTACCATTTCGCATAATACCTATGCTGTTAGTTATTTTAGATTTTAGTACATATTATATTTTAGAATATTATCATAGAATTATAATAACAGCAACTTACGTCCTATTAACCTTTGTAACATTTACATATACTGTTTAAAACAGTTAGAAAAAGTGAAACTACATTTTACACTAAAACATGTAATATAATATACCCTTTTTTTGCAAAAAAATTATTGTTTGTTTGTACAATATCCAGCTCATTTCGCCGTATTCTGATAAATAAGACAAAACTTCGTGTAACTTCGTACCGGCGGCGACACGAGCACGCTCGATGAAAAATTTTAAGCGGTTAAAAGGTTTAATCATAAGCAACTGTCATAAAAAAAGTTATGCGTGGTCATACATAAAAAAAAAATATATACGCGTCGACTTGAGAACCTCCTCCTTTTTTTTTTCGTCGGTTGAAAATCACGCGGAAACTAGACTACATTGCGAGGATTATTAACATACTCTAACCAAAGCCTTACAATAAAGTTAGCTGTATAAAAAACATCACGAAAATATGTCTTAAACTGTTTAGACGACAAACGAAGTGCAGCCACCGCGAGCACTCGAGCCTGAGGAAGGACCCCCGAAGGGCCCGAAACATGTCGCCAATAGCGGCTAAAAATTCAAGTGAGTGAAGTGATTATAGCCGAGTAACATAACGAGCAAATTTTTTTTTTTTAAAGGTAAAAACCCGCGCGTTAGCCATTGCTACCGTCGCAAGTTTTGCGCGGCGAAATACATGTAGGGTTCCATAACAAAACCTTCGGAACCCTTAACCGTCTTAAATTTTTCGCACAATCCAAATGCATAATTATTATATCAGTCGCTTCACAATCATGGCTTTTTTCCTCCAACGTAACGATTACGTGACGTATACGTGTCGTAACGTAACCTCACTTATTCGCAACGTACTACAAAACCAGTATACATTAGAACTTTGCTTACGTATAGTTTGTAAAAGAGTAAGTTTCTTTATATGATGGTTTATGCTGTAAAATTGTAAGTGAATATTAATCCATTTGCGTCACATGCCGGAAGGCAAGTTGTTTACATGTGTAGGTACAGTACGAGTATATTTACAAAGTTGGCCAAGACTCGAAAAGAGTTTACCTCAACCTCATTCTTGTTTCATCTTGAGCATCATTATATTGACCACAAATAGTATTTTTTTATTAGTTCATACCATGTAATTGTTACGTGTTGTGTGAAATTTACGAGCTAGTACCTTACATACAATAAACTGGGGCTATAACACAGATTTTGGAACTAGATTATAAACAAAGCTATTTAGGCAAGATTTTACGTTAATTTGGGATTTTTGAAGACCACCCCTTCCTGTACTCCTGCATGGATCCCTGTAGTAGCAGGAGGCCATAGGCTACGGTAACCGCTTACCATCAGGAGGGCCGTATGCTTGTTTTCCACCGACGACGATACCTAGAATCTAAGTTATCTAAGTAATGAGAATAATATATTGACACACTTAATTTATACACTTTGCGTCGAGTCAAGAAAGATTAAGTTTAAGTTTTTTTACCAGACCTCGGAAAAGCCAAAAATAAGTGCTTTTCGTCATAATATGGTCCTTATGCTCCATGCGCATTAAGAACCCTTTTCTAAAGGAAAGGTCCTTATGCTAGGGAGCATAAGCGCCCTTCTCTGACGGAAATCCACATATTTTAACAGTCTATTTGTGGATGTTTTGTCATATCGTCCACCGTAGCATCAAAATTACAGGGTCAGTATTGATGAGTGAGGTGTCAATCAATTCGCCTTTTACGACCCGAGTCACTTAGGCAAAAAAATTAACAGACTTCCAAAAAAGCACCAAGATGCGAAACCGGATTTTTGTTTTTCGATCGTTTTATAAATATTACAAATTGACAAGGTTAAAATATACCCTAGCTCAGGGGTCGGCAAACCGCATAATATGCGGCTCTTTGGACCTGCAATTGCGGCTCTTTTAAGACACCCAATTTGCCACTTAAAGAACTTAGACCAGTCACATCAACTTTTGTAGCTCTTCACTGATTTAAACTTTCACGATTTTACACATTATTAAATTGTACAACGGGACTTATATAGTCGCGTGTTTTAAAACTTAAATGCGCGATTAAGTCCCGTTGTACAATTTTATAATTTTGTGGCTCTTATTCTTCTTTCTCCTAAATTTCCTAAAACATGATTTCTACTGTGGTGAGCTCTTCTGGACATTTACCTACTTTATATTTGTGCACACAGTTTCAAGTTTGGAAAACTTCTCGATATTATCAGGAAATATTCATAGGAAATTAAGGAAACTTTCATCTTGGAAACGGAAAATTTCAATCCCCATACATAAATATGAGAAGTGACCGAAAATGTTCAATGTGGATATTTCTAGAAAATTTCCGAATGTATCAGTATTATTTGTGTCGTAAATACATATTTTATGTTTTGAGACGTGAAAACAGTATTACATACGGGTAAGTACTGTAGTTTCACTGTCAAACAACTGGTACTTACTTATCGACAATGTGAACAACACAATGCTTCCATGTAGGTCGTGCAGGTTTAAACATATTAGCAATGGGACAGCGAGATGGAAAGTCAAGATTTCGGATTTCGTATACTAGTTGCTATGCTATTAGAAACTAAAAGCAATGAACGCGAAATACATTTGTCAACATAAAAAATAGATACAGATTGCATAATTGTTTTCCATCGTATTTTCACGGAAACGTACGAACGTGTATAATGCTATTTCTGTCAGTCTCAGTACAAAACGTAGGTACTATGGTTGACTGAAGTAGCGTGACAAATACGAACGTTTCCGAGAAAGTACCATGGAAAACAATTATGCACTACATCTGTACTGACGCGGACAGGCGTAATGCTTGCCTGTTTGTAAGCGGACACCGCAGCCTATGCACGGAACACGCAACATACCCCTTTACAAAATCTGCCCCTATCACTACACCTTAGAAACAAAGTCCCCGCCGCATGTCTGTCTGTTTGTGTGTTTGTTCGCGATAAACTGAAAAACTACTGAACGGATTTTCATGCGGTTTTCACTATTCAATAGAGTGATTTTCGAGGAAGATTTAGGTGTATAATTTGTTAAACCGTGCGAAGCCGGGGCGGGTTGCTAGTTTTTATCATAAAATCTTAAGAAGCTGCATTTAACTTTAAGAAAATTTATAATAAGAAACGGCCAACCAACCATGGAAATCATGGAAACCCTGGAATACAACCATGTCAAAGTGACGGAAATTTTAAGGAATCCCTGCTACTTATCTTGACCTACTTTTCTGCTATGGACTTCGCGGTGTACCTACACGTTTTCTCCTCTTTCGTAGGTAGTTTTATTGTGATAAATTTTTGAGATTCAAATAATATTTTGCCCAATAAGGGTAGCCATCATAAATGAAAGCATTAAACAAAACCAAATTGAATTTACCTTAAAAGAGAGCTATAAAAAAGCGATTAAGTGAATCATAAATTACTCAATCCATCAATAATTTGATAAAGTAACATTCCACTGATTGCTCAACCACATTATAGACAAGGCTGTATGCAAGTGCCTTAGTCTTAAGCCTTAGAGGAAAATTTCAAAATAATTGGCCCATCTTACCTTTAAGTACGATTAACGGCGAAAATTTTCTAAATCAAGTAACACGCGCTCACAAAGTCGTTAATTTTAATTTCACAACACGCACTAAACACAAAATCCACTGTGAATTTTGACAGCTGTCAGTGATTTTTTTTTCGAAAACGAAGTCCGTTCCACAGACGTGCGGTAGTATGGAGACCGCTTTACTAACTGTAGATTGCTTGCTTGACCACTTTCGAATCTGCAGCAATGTTTACAAACTTATTGGGTAAGCTAAAACACAACTTTTCTTTCCTATTATTAACACAGTAAAGTATTAAACCGCGTGGCAGGCGTGTATTTATTTTTGGTGATTGTTCCCGCTGTTAACTTTTGACGTAAGTGGAGAATCAAATATAGGTCTTATCCGCTTACGTTAAAGATTACGGGGGTTTTGGATGTGGAAGAAGATATCGCGATATCGATTAAGGTTGCATATGTATTATGCATCGATTCCTATTTTAAGTTGGTTAAAGTTAAAATAAAAAAAATATAACTTGACCTACATAGGACCAGGAAATTTGGAAATACATATGCCCTAATATGACTCACATGAGCCAGTCGGCAGCATATATTTTATTTAATAATAATAGTATTATGTTTTGCAGTTAGTTTACGATTTCAAGAACATAAATAGAAAAACTACGCTCAAAAAAACATTCTATAGCCTCAAAATGCAGCCCGCCCGCCATGATCCGGCAACTTGTAAAGGCCATAGCAGTGGGGAGACACTCCTGACTTCGGTCGAACTCGGCTCCGCTCGGCTCAGCATTGCTCCGAGCAATTATAAGGGTTGGCACCACTTGTCTTCCTTTTGCGTGCACGACCACAGATAAGATAATCACTTGAATTTTGACAACCCTAAATAGCCGAGACGGATAGTGCCATATATTAGAAAGGGACAGCATGATTCGACCTTGACCCGCTGTCAAACTTCGGGTTTGTAGGAAGTGTCCTTTCTGTACGGTAGTACTATTATTTCTTCTGTGGCCATAGGGAGCGTGCATGAACTGTAGGGGGCAGCACAATATTGGCGCAAAAACTTCCATACATTGGTTTCGAAAAATTCGCCACACGTGAGTTTTTTGGTCGAACTAATTCTAATTCAAAAAAACGAATTGAAGGCGTTTTCAGATAAACCTTGTTGGAAATGTTAGGCGTACAAAGGGCTAAACGTACAACCAATTAGATTAGTTACCTACTCCTCACGTTTCCACATCTACCATACTTACTCTTTGATCTACCCTCGAGAACGCAATTCTAACAAACTCCACTGGCCGGCGGAGTAACGCAAACCGTAAGGCGTGTCCAGACGGGGACAATTTTTCGCCAATCTGATCAAATCAGGCCGTGCGGACGCAAACGCCAATTTGAATCGCCGAATTCAACCGCCGATTATAACCGATATTACCGATAAAATGGGGTGCGGACCAAAGAATATAATACTCATAGTGCGGACGCAAGAATACCAATTTGTGACGCTAGTATTCGCGTTTGGGGGCTTTTTTTAAATTTAGAACGCTCAAATATCATCATAAATTTAAAATTGGTGAAAGTGGCCAAAATGGCGTTTGCGTCCGCAGCACCTGATTTGATTGGACAATTTAATCAGATTGGCGAGAAATTGTTCCCGACTGGACAGGCCTTCAAACCTGTGAGGCAGAGGGCCCTACTAGCTACCTATCCTATCATTCGGGTCGGGTGACAGAGCTCCCCCAAGTGCGTCTCGAGCTGCACCCTAATATCTAGGTAGCCACGATTTGCATCGTGTTAACCGATTGCACCTATATTCTGAATATAATATGTATTCTCAAAACTCACGCGACTAAGTAAAAGTATGAATTTATAATAGCTGCCAGCGCTTCCTCAAGAATCACTCTACGTATTGATAGGTGAAAACAGCATGTTAATCCGTTCAGTAGTTATTGAGTTTATCGCTAACATACAAACACACAACCAGACAGACCCGGCGGGGACTTTGTTTTATAAGGTGAAGTGATACTTAACAACAACTTAATATTAATACCTACACCAACGCCTGAAAAAATATAAAGGCAAAAAGTTGTCATGATATTATTTTGCAGACAGTAATGTAATCGTATAATAGGCTGTATCTTAGGAAAAAGCTCTGAGGAAAAAAAAGACGAAAACAACATCGCAGCCATACAACGTGGTAAAAAACTGCGAAGTAAAGTATCCAATACACGTGTCGGGTTCCTTATTGGTGTATTATGGAACCCAGTTATTATGTTCATATGGCAAAAATCTAAGTATCCGACGGCGCAATCGACGAATCTTTAAAAGTACAAAACGTCAAACATGCGCTGTCAACAAACTAGTGAGTCTGATTCGGGATTGTTGCAAAATTTGTAAAAATATACGATTCGCAGTGTTTTTATCCAAATTTAAACTGGCTTATCTTTAAATTAGCTTAATAATGACGGAAATCTGGAGTTTAGATGCACTTTGTCGATGTTGTCATACAGACGGTGATTTCAAAGATTTACGATCAGTGTATGTTTTCGATAATGGGCCCGAAAATTATCTTAACATGTTACTTGAGACCTTGGGAGTCACGGTAAGTAGTTAATAATGAGCCAACACTACTTATTTACGTGAATTACTTAAGTTATGCGGGATATTGCGTCAATGCTACGTGCTGCAAGTCTTGGCAAAGTATCAAAAAATGGTTTTTAAGTAAAAAAACTGCGATAGATATTTTGTTTCGATTTTACTAGGGAGATGCGCTCTGCAATGGCTGTGCGTGATGCTGAATTTTGTATATAGGCAAACCAAATCAAATGTTTAGAAAATAACTGTAAACAGAGTTCAAAATTATCAAGATTATTATGGTCTTTGAACTCTTTGATTAGTTCACGAAAGTACGACTTTGAAGTAATACTAAGCATGTTAACTCAACTAATTCTAGTCAATTCTTCTGTATCTATCTAGTTGCGTTGATTGATAGCCTATTTGTATATATTATGTATTGTTTGCTTAAGTAATACAACTTTATTACTTGATCGTAAAACCCACTGCTTTAAACAAAACATTTGATTGTTTCTTGTAAAATTTGTGGTTTTTAGACATGTAAGTGCACACATGTAAGTAAGTAAATACACTTTACTGCACCACAAACAGAAAATGTCTTCTGCGTTACATAAAATTGAATAATTCCAACACAATTATGAATTTTCTTATATTTTCAGATAAAGCCCCCATCAGTGAATGCCAGCTACTCCATCTGCGACGCATGCATACTCCAGCTCCGGAATGCTACCAACTTTAAGAAAAAAGTACTGGAATGTGAGACAAAGTTTGAAGAATATTGTAAAAGTAAGTAGAAAGATATTTTGCTATTGTTGAACAAAATAAGATGGAGACTGTCTAAGCTATCTTTGCACCAACTTGAACTGAACTAAGTGTGGGTGTGTCATTATGAACACCTTATTTTTATAGAAATTTAACATTGGCTCACTTTGTAATTGCAAATGCGATGCATAGTTAGCTTGGTCTGTTTATGGGCTTAGATTCTAGATGCAAAAATTTCTTTATTCAAGTAGGCTTAACAAGTACTTAAGTCTGACAATTATACTAAAATCTATATCAACCTACTTATTTGGACACGCACCATCCTGGTTTCTGCTCCTTGCTGTTTAACCCCGTTATTCATAACGGTTACTAAAGTTGATACTACTACTACTACTACTACTGCTGTGGCGCAACAACCCGAAGTGGATCTTGGCCTCCGACACCAAAGACCGCCATGCTACTCTGTCCAAAGGTTAAAAAAAATGTTGCTGGAGATGGCCTGCTACACTATCGACGAATTCTTCGACAGGGTGTCATTGATCCATACATGCAATGTAAAAGTCTAAATTCACTGTTTTAATGGGACATTATTGTCACTGAAAAATGTTATTTTTAATTCAGTTATTTTAATACGGATTATTTTATTAGAAAGCCTTAATCTAACTATAGAAAATTATAGAAAATTATTTAACAAAACATTGAATTATTTTAGTTTTTTTGTTTTTTAATTTATAATTATGATTGACATGACATATGTATTTCTGTTTTGCTTTATTAGGTATGCTTTGATGTGTTGTTAAGTTTACTTGATTGAATTGATTATGTTTACAAAATGCCTGACCTGTAATTTATATTATAAATAAAATATATGAATATATATGAATATGAATATAAAGCCGTTTCTGTCCAGTCAACGACGCCGAGTTCGCTAAGGTCTCCCTCCCGAGGTGAGGTGAGGTTGTCCCTTTTCGTCGTATTGGTAGGATGGAAAGGGACAACGATTATTATCAGCTTGTCAACTTTAGTAAATGTTTATGAATAAGGGGGTTAGAATGTACATATGTAAAATATATAGTGTCCGACCGAAACATGTTTTTTTGCCGAAACCGAAACCGAATCTTCGGCTTTGGCTCTAGTTTCGGCCGAAACCGAAACCGAAACCGAAACTTTTGTAGACTTGTTAAAATCGTTGAATAAATGTCATAAAACCGCTTTTACACGCATATTATGGGGCTATCAACACCCAATGTCCTTGAAATTTATGTTACTTAAGCAGTTTTTTAAGAAAATTACTAGAGTTAAACCAATATAATTCTGCAACGATTTTGATAACACACGCAGTGCAAGTGTTATTTTAAACGTCAAACCTTCTATGAAATTGTGACGTAATAATAACTTTTGCACTACTTGCACTGCGTATGCTATCAAAATCATTGCAGAATTTTCTTGGTCTAACTCTATTCATTCATCAGTCAAGCTAACATGTAGATACAGGGTCAACCAAAAACGCGAGCGTAGCGAGCGCGAAATTTTTTGTTAACAATATCGCAAGGCTGAGTACCGATCTTCACCTGGGCCTAAAAGCCCGAAATGCCCCAGCGAGGCGAACTTTCATGAGAAGTCAAAGCCGTGCTTCAGGCATCAGGATAAGTAGTTGAGCACAGACTCCAACCAATGTCTATTGTATTTAAAAGCGAGACCGCAGGCCGAGCATGCCGCAGCGAGGCCAAAGGCTAAGCTGAAGTAGAGGACATGTGGAACACAAACCAATGGTAAATTGAGGTAAAAAGTAAGGCTAAGTTCGAGCATTCGTATGAAAAATTGTACTGGGGACACTTTTAAGGGTTTCTTCTTCGTTTTAATCAATAGTCAGCTGTTCAGCCTCGCAAAATATTAACTATTGAGAAAATCAACTTTGCGGCACTAGTTGAGCGTAGCCTTTAGCCTCGCTTAAAATTTGCCATTAGAGGTAGATAGGAAAATGACTGAATAAATTAGTGAATAAGAGCGAAAAAGACATCGTTCTACTCGGGCCGAGCTGATACTCGGCCAACGGCTACGTGCGGCAGTGCTATCTCATTCACTCCGATACAATTAGACAGGGTGCGCGTTATAGGTATTGACAGCCTCTTAAGACTGCGTCGAGCGTCCAGTGGCGCCCTCATTAGTGGAATTGTGTTTTATAATAAACCAATTAATTTCTGTACCTATACATGAATCAATATATGTAGGTATTAATATTGTTGTCCTACTTATTCCCCAACTTTTAGTCTTTGTCCGAAGTACCATTTCGTAAGTTTCGGCCCGGCCGAAAGGTTCGGCCGTTTTTTGGCCGAAACCGAAACTATGGCCGAAACATGATTTTTTGGCCGAAACTGGCCGAAACTGGCCGAAACCGAAACCGAACCTTCGGTCGGACACTAAAAATATATGCTTTATAAATTTTAATTTAATATTTTACTTAGGCCCTTGAGGCATTGTACCAAGGATGCTGGCGGCATTTCCTCGCTGTATCGCAATGCTGATACGTTGTGCGAGGTAGCCGCCAGCTCTTCGGTCACCAGTTACGTCAACCAGACGCTTCGCGATTTCTGCGAACAACTTATGCGCGCTGGGACCCCATGGACCTAAAGTTTCAACTCCAAATGGTACAAAATGGTACTCTCTGCCGAGGCTCTTATATTTGTTACGTTTTAGAATTTCGGCGCTTTCCGCCGCTCCGCCCGCTTTTACAGTAGTCCGTTGGAGGTGGGACGGTGCCAGTGTGTCTACGCAGGTAGCATCCCACACTAACATCCGTCCCAAGCTCCAAGGAACTAAGGACACTCCATCGGGCCTCTTGCCATCATCTCTGATAATGCCAGTCGGCTCAAGAAGAGCAGGCACATTGATGGTGGCAAGAGACCGACGGACTATGTCATTAAGCGACGCATGTCTCGAAAAACGGCCTGCACTTTTTTGACAAGATAATCCGTGGTGTCCCAGTCGGTCCACGTCCGTGCCACAAGAGCATATGTGTGGCGTACACACCGAAACCCCGAGTCGCAAACCAGTCGCCAGTCTAAGGGAGGCCGGATCCAAGAAAGTACCAGTATTGGGCGAAGGATGGGCATGTAGCCAGTAACCGGCTTCCCGGGCTCCGACCGCCAAAAGCCTCGCGCGGTCTGGACCTGTACAGTTGTTTAGGAGAGTATTGTAAGTTACATCACAGTAAACATTATCCCAACTCCTTTGTGAATTTGGGTTGTCTGGAAATTGTTTGCCTGGGCAAGCAATTTTAAAAGCATTTTTGGCGTCCTCAAAGCCCGCGATCTCACAGTTTGTGGGCAAAGCCCTTAAGATATTTCCTATGAGACCAGACGTGCTATGAGTGGACGCCAAAAAGGCTGGGGAAGCCACACTGGAAATTTTGCGAATTCCTAAACCTCCAAACCGAATAGGGAGGGACGCTTGAGACCAGGAAGGCTCACTTAGCTGAATGTTTAGAATCGTCTCTAAACTAATTTTGATCAAAACATCTATGGGCGACAATAAATTTTGATGTTTCCAGAAAGGACAACAGCGGAGCACATACGTAAATTTAGGGACAAAAAGGCAGAATTTAAGAATCACAAGAGCATAATGAGGGCTAATTTCGAGTAAGCGATCCGTGTGACTTTTGAATTTAGTTATGGAGTTAGAAATATAATCGGGAAAAGATTCTTCGAATATAGGAGAACCCAGGAGGCAAAGAGAATACTTGTCTACTGATTTGATATTTACAGCGAGGAAATGCCGCCAGCATCCTTGGTACAATGCCTCAAGGGCCTATTTTAGATTTAAGCTAGTTATTAATTTAGTTTAGTAGTACCACTGTATATATATTGTATGTAAATAAATGATTTATCATATTTTACTTTCAGATGAGTTGTCACAAACAAACTATGATATAAAGACTGAACCAGAATATTTAGGTAAGTGGATAAGAGTTGCATTTACTTTTATCATAATTTTACAATGAAATGTATTGTTTACCATGATAAACATAATATACGTTTATATTTAATACTAGTTTAGTACTTAGGATAAAAAAACATATGTAAGCAACATCTGTTACTTACAAGCATGCTGTGTTTGCCTGTAATTGGGTGAATACTCTAGCAATATTATTTTATAACTTGTCATTTATAAGTAGGTATTTTTTGTATTGCACCTGTTGGCGAACCTAAATAAATAAATACAAAAAATAAAAATAAACAAGATATTAAAACAACAGTTAAAAGAATACAATAAATTTTCAAATGCGTAAAGTATTTGAAAATTTGATATTTTCGTTACTATCTACTTCAGTTGCCAGATAGGTTATGAAAATGGAAGCATCTGTATTTTAAGGACATTTATGTTAAGTTTTTGTACATACCATGTATGTTTTCTGTGTTATCTTCTCAATAAATAAATAAATAAAAATAATTTGTTCCCAAAACACGTGTGTGATCCTTTTATGAACTCACTTTGTTCGTTACAAAAACCCACTCTCGTATATTGTAATGCCTATCATTATGTAGCAGTCACATAAAGTGCTATTATACATATTGATGCACTGTGTCAAAGTACTACACATATTAAACTAATATTAAAAAGGTTTTTGACAGTATAATTCCTAATATTTGTTTCAGATGACTTTGACAACAATGATTTTGGTAAGTAATTTTGTATTTTATAATCTTAGAGGATATAACCAACGGAGACGCCATGTCTAAAATTTTCGGTACAAAATAGTCTGCCGTTTTTTGCGGGGGAGGGGCACATCAAATGTATAGGTACGTCATGTCAGATAAACGTCAGTCCATACATATGGTTGACATGTGGTTGACCATTGGCCGCCTATTTTCGACAGAGGGGAACGCCTGTTAATGGCGGCTCCATTGTTTATAATATACAATAGATACAGCATATAAAAAAAGCAGTGTGTCATATATTATTGTGTGCTTTGTTGTGCAAAATATTTAAAGATAAAGATGACTGTACTTTATGATTGTGCTCCAATAACAACGTAAACTATTATAATAAATATTTTTATTTAAAGGCCATCTTCTTATACTATTGAAGCATTTTTCAAGTTATTTTGTTGTCAAATAATATTTCCTAAAACACATATTACTAAACATTTTCTTATTACAGGTGATGATATTGAAGTCAAAGACGTTAGTAAAAATCCAGGTGCGTATAATTAGAACTATTTTTATTACATACGTAGTGCATAATTGTTTTCCATCGTATTTTCCCGGGAACGTTCGTATTTGTCATGCTACTTCAGTCAACCTCAGTACTTTGTGTACCGAGACTGACTGGAATAGCAAGACACGTTCGTACGTTTCCGTGAAAATACCATGGAAAATAACTATGCACTACATCTGTCTGTACTCTATGTTAGTTACATTTTAGTTTTATAATAACATAGCTAACCACAATGAGTTTTTACCAACAGCCTCAGTTAAATGGTAGACCTGCGGGCGCAGCATGGTTCCATATTTATCGCCTGTCACTATGCGCGTCCCTTTCGCACTTACATACTTGTTAGAACATGACAGACATGGTCACAAGCGATGAAAACGCGACCGTGCTACGCCGCCAGAAATCAGTTTTATTATTTTATTTAGTTTCTTACCAAAACGCGAGTTATTTCGTAGTCGATATCTAGCGTCAAGTAGTGGATTTATCAGTCCGCTACTTGACACCAGATGTCACAAGTATCGCTACTGACGAAAAATGAATGTCAACTACGATATAACTCGCGTTTTGGTAAGAAAACTGATGTATGGAGTTACTACTCTTTCCTTGCTTATATTTCTCTATGGTTCTATTGTCTATTCTGTAATACTGTAAAGTTAAGAATGAAATGTGCAATGTTTCTTCTTCTTATTCTTCTTATCAAATTTAATTTCCAGAAGATCACTTTTTTATACGGGTAGTTCAACGATTCTATTTTAGCTTATTACTAATTGCATTTAACTCTTATTTGCTTGATAAATAATGAAGATTTTTTTGCAGAATTCACCGCAACTATCAAGAAGCCAGTGAAAAATATTAAGAAAGAAAAAGAATGTAAGTTTTTTAATAAGCTTTTCAATTTATTTCAACTAGACTTTCTGTTCAACTCCTTTTTGTTCACATAAGCTGTAATTAAACGTTTATTAAAACCATAAACATAATTAATAGGTACCAAACTTACGATAAAAGTAATCTAAAATTTAAATTATAAGCTGTAATCCATACTATACTAATATTATAAATGCGAAAGTCTGTCTATCTGTTACCTCTTCACGCTTAAACCGCTGAACGGATTTAGTTTAAATTTGACATAGAGATAGTTTGAGTCCAGGGGAAGGACATAGGATAGTTTTTATGTCGGAAGTCATCCCTAAAGAGGGTGAAAAGGGGGGTGATATTGAGAGAGTTAATGAATTGCCTGATAATTGATGTAAGCTTAAGCTCAAAATATATGATTGCTATTACACTTTATCCAGGCGCTATACTTACTCTAGCTGTTGTTACTGATTCCACGCAGACGAAGTCGCGGGCAAAAGCTAGTTTCTTATATTAAGAGGATAGTGGTTGACCGCTTCACCATACGAACGTAGTCCTCATTTTCCTCCCTGGATATTGACATTCATGCAAATAGTAACCTCGTAAGACCCACCATTTTTAATTTGAACCTTGTTCTATAAGTAAATTGGAACGAATTTCGTTTGTTTAAAAACGCAATGAAACAAAAGAAATGCTACTTTATTTGTTTCATGAAAGGTTCAAATTAGATTGCAACGAATATGGGGCATTATCTATGAAAAGGGACCTTATTGTCGATGGCGCTTACGCCGCACAGCGTCGCGCGGCATTATATTTATATCGGAGCATCGTTAATAATGGCGTAAGCGCCATCGACAATAAGGTCCCTTTTCATAGATAACGTCACATATGTACATTTAGACTCACGAGGGTAAACCACCTTTGTAACACTGGGGCCGTGGGAACTGTGTAAAAAGCTCATCGATATTACCGGTGACCAGAGAGCTGGCAACTTTCTCTCGCACCGTATAAGTATTGCCATGCAGCGAGAGAATGCTGCCAGCATCTTTGGCACAATGCCGCGGGGGTCTTATTTAGATGTGTTTTAATTTAGATTAGTTTAGTTTTTACTTTTATAAATAGTTTTATATATATATATATATATATATATATATATATATATATATATATATATATATATATATGTATATATATATATATATATGGAAAGTTTATTTATAACACCCAATATTATTGTTAATCAATAAATACCTTTTAAATAAATAAATAAATAAATATTATAGGACATTCTTACACAGATTTACTAAGTCCCACGGTAAGCTCAAGAAGGCTTGTGTTGTGAGTACTCAGACAACGATATATATAATATATAAATATGTACTTAAATACATAGAAAACAACCATGACTCAGGAACAAATATCTGTGTCATCACACAAATGAATGCCCTTATTGGGATTCGAACCCAGAACCATCGGCACTTCACAGGCAGGGTCACTACGCACTAGGCCAGACTGGTCGTACCTTTTGTAACTATATATTTTCACAGTTGACATAGAGTCAAGAATTTATATTTTACATGAACTTATTTTGTGTTTCAGCTGACAACAATCACATAGAATTGACAATAGACGTGAAACCGAAGATCGAGGGCAAGCCGAGAAAAAGAAACAAGTCGTCCGTCAAAGGTATAATACTATAAATAGTATTTTCTGTCCGTCAACTTACTTATCTACAAATGTGACATCTGTCTTAGAAAACATATTCTAAACAGTCATAGTTTCTACTGGTACACATAGAAACTCTATGTATCAATAACGCACATGCCAACATTACGCATGCAAAAAGTTGCATTAAGTTAATATTTAAAATGTTTACAGGTAAATCATCAAAAACCAAGCCCAAAGTCAAAGAAGAAGAATCGTTAGTCGTCACTGTCAAAACGGAAACAGGCGAGCTTTACTCTTGTAAGAACTGCGGCGCCAACTACCAGAACTTGGATCAACTCAACCAACATATTAATACAGAGCATCTCAAAGGCTACAAATGTATGTACTGTCCGGAATACTTTAAAAACGAAAATAGGTACAAAGTTCATAATCGCTTGCAACACAACGACTTAAAACCATTCCCCTGCGAGCACTGCGGCAGAAAAGTGGGATCCAAAACGTCGCTACTAGAACACATTAACTCCGTACACACTAAAGAAATCTGCTACCAATGTGATAAATGTATGAAAAAATTCCATAGTAAACAAGTGCTGAAGATACATTTGATGAAACATGACGGTACGTTTAGAAAATTAATTTGCGAGCAATGTGGGGTAGGTTGCAATGACAAGACTAACTTAAGATATCACGTAATGACAGTTCATGAGAAGTTAAGGTTATTCAACTGTCAAGAATGTGATAAAAAATTCTCTGCCATGAAACATTTGAAGATACATATGAGGTTACACACTGGGGAGAAACCATACGAGTGCAATATATGCAATAACGCTTTCATCTCAAGAGATGCATTGACTGTACATCAAAAACTGCACACGAAAAGTGGGTACAAATGTAAGACATGTGCCAAAGTGTTCCCTACTAGAGGTTTATATGCTTCTCATTATAGAAAACATGTGAGTACTAAGCCATTTAAATGCCATTTATGTAATAAGGAATTCGCTGGTAAATACTCCTTAAACCGTCATGTATTTGAGCATACAGGCGCTCGTCCATACATATGTCCAGTCTGTGGTAAAGATTTCTCACAAAAAACACAGCTAGTTCGACATAGTAAGATTCACGATCCTCAAAGGGCGGAAGTAGTTAAAGAAAAGTGTGAATTGTGTAAAAGAACTGTGCCTAATATAGAGAAACATATGCTAGCGCATAATAATAAGCCGTATCCTTGTCATTTGTGTGAAAAGAGATACCCAGAGCAGAATGCCTTAAACAGACATTTGCAGAGGCATACCGGGATCAAACCACATCAATGTCAATTGTGTGATAAAGGTTATATACAATTGAAAAGTCTTAGAGGACATATGATGAAAGCGCATAAATTACCATTAAAAATTGAACAAGAAGACCATTTTGATAGTGTTGTTAATACTTATACTATTCAAAATTTGAAGAGAAAGACAGGTTTCCCCAATGATGTTATAACTCAAGATAGGTTATCCTCCTGAGACTAGATGTACATTACAATTATTTTAAAATCTTAAATAGTTATACCTATAGTGTAAACAACGTTATTTGCGGTATTTGACACATTATGACTGACGTATATAGAGATGTAACTAACGCAAATCGATTGTCACAGCAAGCGATTACGATTGGATGGCACGTAGACTGAGGTATCGAATTGTGACGTATAATGAATTTTTATTTGAGATTTAAATAAAGCTAGAATTATATGGTTTTCCCGCAAGCTACCGGTTGGTCGGTGTATTTAATACACCGACCGAGTAGGTCGCACCCATTGTCAAAATTGAAACTAACTGGGGATCTATTTTAAAGTTTATTTATGTTATTACTGTGTCAAATTTGTTGTCTGTTAAGTAACGATAAATATATCCATATTTACAGTTAATTATCCACCTTTTCCTTATTTTTATTAAAAGAAAAATGAAAAATTCATATCGATTTACTTAGACGACTACCGATTCATAACGGTGGTGTCCGGCCAACACTAAAATTAAAAAAAAAAAGACGTAGAACGTAAACGTTCGCAGTGCAGTTGTTTTCCTTTGTGATTTCGATGTGCAAAACATTTTACGTAGTATTGCTGTTGTGAGTGACAGACGTCAAATACCGTAAATAACGTTGTTTACACTATAGTTATTGTTACTCTGTGGCTGACATGTTGCTGTCATATTTTTAGTTATATCCCGGTTTATTTTATATATATTTATATGTATGTTTATGTATGTCTATTTGTATTTCGTATATGTGTATGTTTATTCAATGTGATTGTGTGTGTGAACGTAGGCTCCATAATGTTTTTGCAACACCTACTTTTTCGATTATTTCTCTGTTTCCGCTACCCAAAGGTTGTCTGGAAGAGATCGCTCTTTAGCGATAAGACCGCCTGTTGTCTGCCTCTACATTTAATCAATTGTTCTTTTCTTTTGTATCTTTTTACTGAGGTGTGCCAATAAAGAGTATTCTATCTATCTATTAAAAAACAATATTATAAAGATATTAGGCGTAAAGCTAATCTTCACCGTGAATGGAAACGAACAGGTGACACTGCGGTATATGATGACTTTTCCAGGCTAAGGGCAGCTGTAAAATCGAAAACCACAGTAGCCTATGAGAATTATGTCCGTCATATCCAAAGTAAGATAACTTCCGAACCTAGGGCATTTTGGCAACACGTGAGCAGTCTAAAATCCAAAGGAGGGTTTGAACCGCAGGTTAATTATGATATGAGGGAAAGATGCATGAGGGGGTTGAAGCAGCCCAGGCCTTCTCAAACTTTTTTTCAAGCGTTTTTCTTCCGTCTGAACCTCTCCTTGACTATGAAAACATCATCTGTAACGACTCAACACGTAATTCGAATTATATAAACGTATATGAGATATCTCTTGCTGATCTAAAAATTGGTATAGCTCATTTAAAACCTCGCAGCTCCCCTAGCCCTGATGGCATCCCTGCATTTGTTGTTAAGGGGTGCAAGGAATGGCTAACTGGGCCACTACTTCACATTTACAACCTGATCTGCGCGATCGACAGCAGTACGTGCAGCACGGATGCTTCGTATCGAAACCCTACCACACACGTTCCGGAGTCAGTCAGGGTTCAATTTTAGGTCCGTTTCTCTTTGGCTTAATGATAAATGACTTAGCTGCAGTCGCTAAGCATGCCAGATGTTTGTTATATGCCGACGACCTAAAGCTCATTTATGGAGTGCAGCAGTTGTCCGACTGCGCGTCTTTGCAGGAGGATATTGATCGCCTTCATCAATGGAGCATTAACAACAAGCTCCTCTTCAACAAATCAAAGTGCTCCGTGATGACTTTTAGCCGTGCCAATAGTCCCATATTTGCTCAATACCTGCTAGGTCCTGATCCCATAACTCGTGTCGAGTCTATACGCGATTTGGGTGTTATCCTCGACACGCAGCTCAACTTTCATGAGCATATGAAAGCGTTGGCTACAAATTGCTATCGGAGGTTAGGGTTTGTGGTTCGGAATGCGCGAGATTTCGATGACGTCAGGGCTATTAAATTAGTGTACACTGCGTTAGTCCGGAGTAAACTTGAAGCCGCATCGGTCGTGTGGAACCCGCATGAGGACAAGTACGTCTTGCTTCTGGAAAAAATCCAGAAAGCCTTTCTGCGGTTCCTTTATAAAAAGATGCACGGTTATTACCCATACTTGTACCCTTCAAAGTTCCTGCTTGGCGTTTTAGGGTTTAATTCCTTAGAGGTAAGGCGTAACTACGGGCTCTTGACCACAGTATGTAATGTCTTACGGGGGAACTCGGACTGCCCAGAACTGGTTGCACAGCTCGTACGCCTGTTCCATCTATGGCTAAGAAGGCCCAATTTAATTTTCGACCACGAAGTCATCACCTGTTAGATGTGCCTAAAACACGCACTATGTCCCATGGCAAATCACCACTTGTCCGCGCACTACAATATATCAATGCGCTCCTCGCATCAGCACCGGAATGTGATGTATTTGCAAGTAGTTGGATGGATCTGTGTAAAGAATGTATGAAGTTCTGTGAGGCGTTGGATAAGCGTGAATCATCTGTCTTGTATTAGTTTTTCTTTCTGACATTTTGTTCTGTTTGTCCTTTCTAGACTGTATCATGTACCTTGTTTGTATAAATACTGTCTATTATTATAAATTTCACAGTGTATTAGTCCGCTGTAATGCTGTGTAAATTTTATGAATCAATAAATAAAATAAATGTGTAAAAAAAATGTACATTACAATGTACATAAGCGTGCAATCTAATTTGAACCTTTCAAGAACCAAATAGCATTTCTTTTGTTTAACTGCTTTTCAAAACAAACGAAATTCGTTCCAATTTACTTATAGAATAAGGTTCAAGATAAAAATTTGAAAACTATATGTTGGGTCTTACGAGGATATAGGCGTTCCAAAATTCAAGCGCTTGCCTTGTACAAATTGTACAAGTTGCCTTTAGTCGCGCCTAGACCAGCGTGAAATGTGCACGTCCTAACAAGCTTCCGTACACCGAACGAGATGAACTTATGTTTAACAACGAGTATGACAAAGTCAATAAAAAAATACATATTTCTTCATATGTATAGAAATAAATATGGGAGTATTTTTTGTGCTCTTTATGTATGAATATAAACTGGCTATAGTTATAAAATATCATTAGGTTACCCTTGAATTGGTTTGTTAAATGTTAGCCCAATATACGTTGACAAACATACTTTGGTTTTATTTTTTTTGCATAACTATAATTATAAGTCTTTTGCAAAATTTTATTAATAATTTATTTATTTTTATGGCATAATCGGTCAGTTAGTCAGTACAGTACCTAAATATAGAGATAGTCATGTATTTAAAACAAAATTGATGGTATTATTTTAATATTTAGCTTTAGTGATTCGTAGCCCGGCCCACAATCTCTCTGCTTTGCCTTAAGGTTGACTGGTAGAGAATGCTTTTGGCATTAAGTCCGCCTTTTGTACGATAAGTTTTCTTATTTGCAATAAAGTTTAAATAAATAAATATTAATACACAAAGGCAGTAAAAATCTTTGTAAACGTATTTTTGGACCAACCTGTAGAAAGAGTCGATTTATGGTGTTTCCTAAGTTTTATGTATAAGGGGGTTAATCTTACTTCACATTCTTCTAGGCGCCTTGCAGTGCCATCTAGATCAGCATTCAAATTAAATAATTTTAATAAAATAGTATTTGCGGCCATATGGATTTATACACACGATTTTCGACTTTATCTTAGTGGAATACGGTATATTATTTTTTGCAAGTAAAGTAATGTGTTAAGGCACTACTGTAGTAGTATAACTAGTATAAGTTAGTGTCGTTTTTACAAAAAAGGGTCCATAATAGAGCGACTGGCCAGTTCAGATGCGTCCCTTAGGTCCCTTCCATATTCTTGGCAATGTATCTTATAAGATACATAATTTTACACTCTCTTTTTGTATTTTTAAGAGCATTTTTTAGGGTTCCGTACCCAAAGAGTAAAAACGGGACCCTATTACTAAGACTCCGCTGTCCGTCCGTCCGTCCGTCCGTCGGTCTGTCACCAGGCTGTATCTCATGAACCGTGATAGCTAGGCAGTTGAAATTTTCACAGATGTATTTCTATTGCCGCTATAACAACAAATACTAAAAAGTACGGAACCCTCGGTGGGCGAGTCTGACTCGCACTTGTCCGGTTTTAAAATCTATTAGGCGTAATCGAGGCTTGTTCTCACCATTATTTTTATTTTTCCAAGAAAATGGTTAAAGGGAATTACACATTTGTCAAAATAACACACCGCACGGTGAAAAGGTTATTATGTTTTGTTATTTACTTTGTAGTTTATTTTTGTATAATACTGTATAATGTTTTTTTTTGGCACAAGATTTTGATGTGTTAGGGTAATTATTTAAAGACTGGAGTAAAGTGATTGTGTTTAGAAAATGTATTTTATTTTCCATCCCTAACGAGTTCTATTAGTATAAGTAATGCGCTAATATTGATCGTGTAAAATCCAAGTTTATCTGCCGAAGTAGATGGCGCCATTTATTTAGTGGTAACTGAATTGGTAACATATCGGAAGATCAGCGCCGGAAGCCACCAGCAACATGCTGAGATGGGGCCATTTCGTGGCACTTTAATCTTCTTTTGTGTTTTCTTTTATATTATGTATTGTCTCGTCTGTTTGTGCTTACGAATAAATTCGATTCTATTCTAATCATCAAACGGCAATTTTACAATCAGAGTTAACGCATAATGTACGGTTCCGTACAGTAACACACTTTTCATAGATTTTATAGGTACATATAATACTTACTTTATTAATAGTCTTTGGTAAAAATACAAATGGAAGCTTTATGAAAACACAGATAGTAGAAAAAAAATGTTTATTTCAAATGACTAGAATATAACACTAGAAATTGCTACAATTACACGCTAATTCGGTGACACAATACACAACTGTTTTTTTTTTAAACTTAGTAAACATTCTGGCCATGTACTCGTACCTATGTAAGTATGTAGTACTTACGATAATGAGTTCTAGTATTTTTGTATTATACCATTTATACCTACAAGTGGCTGTTTAACCCTTCGAGCAACACCGGCTTCCGACACATCGGAAGGGAGGGGCCCAAGCGATATCTCACCGTACAAATCTTTCTGCCATTTTTCGCGGGGGGAAAGGTGCACACAGTCGCACTTCTCACACTTACATACAAAATCCAATCTGTAATGACGACACAAATACATAGAAAATGACACACGTCAAAGACAAATCTTGCAAACCTCGATCTCTTTTTGTGTACGGACGAGTGACAAGTGTCACAACACGCACACTAACACATTTTCGTTGAAGTATATGTTATTGTATTCTGAGCTTCGAGCAACACCGGCTTCCGACACATCGGAAGGGAGGGGCCCAAGCGATATCTCACCGTACAGATCTTTCTGCCATTTTTCGCGGGGGGAAAGGTGCACACAGTCGCAATTCTCACACACTTACATACAAAATCCAATCTGTAATGACGACACAAATACATAGAAAATGACACACGTCAAAGACAAATCTTGCAAACCTCGATCTCTTTTTGTGTACGGACGAGTGACAAGTGTCACAACACGCACACTAACACATTTTCGCTGAAGTATGTTATTGTATTCTGAGAGATGAGAAGTCGGATTTGTCGCGCGACCGATCCGCAATTTGTATTGAGCGAGCAAAATCGATAAATCCAACAATTACATGAGACTAAAATATAATAATTGTGTTTGAATGTAATTAAACGTATGATATGTAAAAAAAAATATTGCATGTGAAATGTAACACTTTCTTTTTGTAAATTTGATGTCCCCGACCTCTTTTTATAACAAAAAACCGAGCAAACAGGCATTTTTGTGCAGCAGTGTTCACGCGCGCGTCTGGACTCGCTCTAGTGAAAAATCCAAGTGCAACTAGTTTTATTACCCGCGCTAGATTAGATTGACGCGCTAATCTTGTAGGTACCTCGGCAGAGGGGAAATAGTGCGAATGCCGCCTCCCTTCCGTGTTGCTCGAAGATTCTGAGAGATGAGAAGTCGGATTTGTCGCTCGACCGATCCGCAATTTGTACTGAGCGAGCAAAATCGATAAATCCAACAATTACATGAGACTAAAATATAATAATTGTGTTTGAATGTAATTAAACGTATGATATGTAAAAAAAATATTACATGTGAAATGTAACACTTTCTTTTTGTAAATTTGATGTCCCCGACCTCTTTTTATAACAAAAAACCGAGCAAACAGGCATTTTTGTGCAGCAGTGTTCACGCGCGCGTCTGGACTCGGTCTAGTGAAAAATCCAAGTGCAACTAGTTTTATTACCCGCGCTAGATTAGATTGACGCGCTAATCTTGTACCTCGGCAGAGGGGAAATAGTGCGAATGCCGCCTCCCTTCCGTGTTGCTCGAAGGTTTAACCTTTTGGACGCCAATGACCGATATATCCGCACCGCAGGTTCAACGCCAAAGACCGATTAATCGATCACAGACCACAGAGCAACATAGACCTACGTGCATATGGGGCTATTCATAAATTACGTCATTTCAAATTAGGGGGGGGGGGTCTGGACATCGGATGATGGTAGCATGGTAGCGTAGGAGGAAACGGGGTCATTCGAAGCATGATTTTTGGATGATTTTAGGGGGAGGGGGGGTCAAAAATCGATGACGTAATTTATGGACAGCCCCTATGCATAAAGTTCAATTTCAGTTTTGACACTTCGGTGACGTCGAAAAGGTTAAACAAATACGGGTAGTCATAATTACTTAAAACATAGTAAAAGAACGAATGCATTCAACTAATATGAGATCATAATGAGATATTTTTGTTACAATATATTGCTTGAAAACAAACTAAATTAAAGCTTATAAATAACAACCTTAAGTCGTCTCATATATCAGAATCCAGAAACTTTCAGTATGGCCCACGCGTATCTACATGTTATACAAAAGTGATTTGGGGCTATTCATAAATTACGTCATTTCAAATTAGGGGGGGGGGGGGGGTCTGGACATCGGATGACGGTAGCATGAAGTAGGAGGAAAAGGGGTCATTTGAAGCATGATTTTTGGATGATTATAGGGGGGGGGGGGGGGGTCAAAAATCGTCAAAAATCGATGACGTAATTTATGGACAGCCCCTTTGCAAAGAAAGAAATACTGGTGCCATTTATTAACATAATTACTTATCTATTAACTTATTACTTGAGGTCGTTTTTAGGGTTCCGTACCCAAAAGGTAAAACGGGACCCTATTACTAAGACTTCGCTGTCCGTCCGTCCGCCCGTCTGTCTGTCACCAGGCTGTATCTCACGAACCGTGAGTATTTCTGTTGCCGCTATAACAACAAATACTAAAAACAGAATAAAATAAAGATTTAAATGGGGCTCCCATACAACAAACGTGATTTTTGACCAAAGTTAAGCAACGTCGGGCGTGGTCAGTACTTGGATGGGTGACCGTTTTTTTTTTGCATTTTTTTCCGTTTTTTTTTCATTATGGTACGGAACCCTTCGTGCGCGAGTCCGACTCGCACTTGCCCGGTTTTTAACATAGATTCTGGGTAATGAAAGTTGAACCTGCAAAACCGCGGCATATTCAAAAATTTGTAGCAGCAGGTAGGCGGTTCTTGATTACAAGGAATGCATAACTTTTATACTTTTAATCATTTCTAGAATATAAAAAATATACAATCCTTGAAAGAGCCGTATGCTACAGTTTTTTTTTAAATTGCCGCGTTTTTGCAGGTCTGTTCAACATTCATGAGCCAGACTCTAACACTGAACTAATATCAACCAGTAATAATAATAATAGTCCTTATTCTGGAGTATTTTCATTATTAAAAAATATTCCGCTTACTACAAAGGCCGGGAAATTGAGAACAGACGGCCTAGGTATTCATATTTTTTCTCAAAAATTCGTGGAACCACGACGACACGATAAAATTACCTAAATTAGAAATTTCGTGTAATTTCACACTAGGACTATGAAAATTTACTGCTTGTAGGTTTGAGAAATTAAATATTTACATGTAGGTATATCACCCCCACTGTCAGCCCCCCGTTACACCTGGGGGGTTTTCAGAAAAAATGGTACCATTACCTACTTTTTTTCGAAAATCCATCAACTTTTGGGTTATTTAGACTCAGAATCACCATACGAAAATTCCCCTCCCTACACTGTAGTAAAACCACTAGTTTAGAATAGATATTCACCGGTATCTTGCACCCCACTCTCGGCCGCCTCGTTACCCCCCACTCTCCTGCTTGGCGTTGAACAGCTGCAGCGTGCTGGGAGGGGGGTAGCTCTGTTCTCGACCCTCGTGTATGGTGGAAATGGCGCCGGAACTCTGGTGGAGACCGTTGCGGACCGGAGGGACTTTCTTGCCGTTGGCTACCGGTTCTGGAGGATCTGGAAATAAGTAAAATTATAGTTGGTCAAACCAATTTGTCAGTCAGTAAGAACCAGGAAAACTATACTCATCCTTTTCTTTTGGGTGTGAGTACTAGTGTAAGACAAAGATAGTATGATTCTCTCTGTCTATGATTGAAATGAGACAGTCCTTTGTCAAACTATATTTTGAAATCGGTAGGTGTCGGTAGCTAGAATAAGCGTAGGCACTTTGCGAAAACAGTTAAACAAATAAAACTTCTCATAATGCGTAGCCGTCTTTTTTAGGGTTCCGTACCCAAAGGTAAAAACGGGAACCTATTACTAAGACTCCACTGTCCGTTTGTCTGTCACCAGGATAGCCTGTCATCTCATGAACCGTGATAGCTAGACAGTTGAAATTTTAATGATGTATTTCTGTTGCCGCTATATAAATAAATACTAAAAAGCGTGCGGAACCCTCGGTGGGCGAGTCCGACTCGCACTTGTTCGGATTTTGATAAATTATCAACAATTTAATGTGGTGTGATTTTTAATATAACGGTGATATACATATTAGACATGTTGTATTTGTGTTCTCACTGCTGAGGTGAAAAGTTGTATGTGCAACTCGAAACGCCAAAGTTATTTGAACCTCGTGCCTTTGAGTCCCTCTTTGCTACTCAAGATTCTAAATTAATATCAACACACCCATTATTAATTCATAATCATTAATTCATGTTTAAGGGTCCTGCGGATTATTACCTATGGTCAATACAAACTTGGTTGTAGACATTTTTATTTGAAATATTCATGGAGATAGACATTCATCTAGATTAATTCATCAATCGTAGGCAGCTAGACCATCAAGACTATGAATTTATGTGTGTGTGATTTATTAATAGGGAATATTAGGCAAAGCTCTGCGTAGGTGGCACCACTAGCACATACAGTAAACTAACCTCATTGACATCATCAATGACACATCATGCGTCACTAGGTCAATCACATGGCCTACCGTGAAACACGACAATCGAAAGATCGATTTCTACCTCTCTATCACTCTTGCTTATTCGATCGATAGAGAGACAGATAAAGAAATTTCGCGGTAGGCCACCTGTAAACAAACCGCCTTGGTGCATCAATGTCATAGTGAAAACTTGCCAAAAAACTGTTTAAGGCCTAGTATGTATAAGTTACTCCATGGTTTACTAAACAAATTAGTGCTGCACTCTGGCGGCAGAACATTGCAGTAATACTCCCTATTTATACATACCTTCTTTACTATTCTTCTTATGCATCGCAATAACACTAGGTCCCTTAGCAAGTGACCACGAAGGCACCGGCACATCATCTCTCTTCAAAGGCTCCAATATGTTCCTTCTAGACCTCAACACACTTGGCAACTCATTCCTTGGACCCCCATTCCCAATATCACTCTCATGCGGCATTTTTGGCAGTTTTTCCACACTTTCCTGTGGCAACACTGGATTTGGTACATTATTTTTGTCCTCTGGCAACTCTAGTTTTGACATTTGGTTCTCTACTGTGAATATTTCGTTGACTACGGGTTTGATGTCGTCTGATGTGTTGGTGTCGGTGCTGTCTTGTTGGACCAGTTGGTTTTTGGGGGAGAGGGAGTTGATGCGTTTGACGCCGTTGAGGGGGGTGTCCAGAGGGGGGGCGGTGGCCATGTATTGGCTGTACATGTTCCCTATCAGCTCTTCTGTTCGTCTGAAATTATTAAATAAAAAGTGATAAATATATTAGAATATTAAATAGAATAGGCTAGATGACAAATTTTCATTTATGGTATCAATTAATCAGGTTTGTTTTTAAGATCAAATGTATATATATGGGACCCATTGCATTAAAGCAATACAAAAGTCAGGAATGATAGTCAAAGTCCGACAGTGGTACTTCATGCGCGAAACGCCCCGAACAAAACGATAAGTGAACGTGACGTCAAGGTCAATGAGAGTCCATCTTGAAGTATGGACAAAACAAGAAAAATTGCGTTTTTGTCGGTGAAATTTTGCGTTTATGTATATAGTTTATGTAGATAAATTGTGAGGAATCGAATCGAATCGTATCCTTACTTATTTCGTTTTTGGATGTTAGGGGTCATCCATTAATTACATCACACGTTTAGGGGGAGGGAGGGGGTCAAGAAAATGTGACATGTTGTGACAAGGGGGAGGAGGAGTCACAAACTTTGTGACGTCACTTTAACTTCATCAGTAACCGAAAATTTATTTAAACTATTTTATTCGCTATACAGTTAAATAACAAGTTTTTGAAACGATAATCGTTTTTATTCGTTTAATTTTATTTCTTAATCAGGTTTAGGTTATAAAATTACTAATATTTCTTTTGTCAAAAATATTTTGATATAATATTAAATGAATATTTGCCGATTTCGTTGAAGAAATGTGACGTCACACCAGGGGGGAGGGGTTTGCCAAATGTGACCAAGTGTGACAAGGAGGGGGGAGGGGTAAAAATACCTAGAAATTCGTGTGACGTAATTAATGGATGACCCCTTAAAAAAAACTTAAATTTTGAAACTTTCAGGTGCTGTATTTTTGTATTATTTCCCTATATTTTTTTAATATCCACATTATTGTGATAAATTGCTCATTTGCTATCTATTTTACTAGATTTTGTTATAAAATTCAACATGTGTCATCATCCCCATTTTCGGGTAGGTACAGTCAGTAGCACAAGTTGCTAAGCGGGGCAGGTGTTCAAAATGATCGCGACTTTATTGTCAAGAGAATCAGAGCGTGTCAAGGTAGTTTTGAACACCTCGCCCGCTTAGCAACTTCTGCTGCTGGTCTGTATGTAGATATATGTAATATTTATCTATTACCTTGTGAGTGGTATGATGACCGTCTGAGCGGTCCCGTTGCTCGGGTGGTAGGCGTTGTGTCCAAATCCATCAAGACCGGAACTTCCGGTCACCTGTAAAAATAATAACTTTTCATATAGTTTGCTGTTTTTAATTTCCGATATCTGGCGGCGAGATAGACTACCCGTCTCTCTTTTATTAACATATATAGAAAATGACGGGTAGTCTATGTCGCCGCGAGATAATGTCGCGCCAATCATGTGCTTGGCCTACAGTATAGGTTTATTTGTCTAAAGAGAAATATACGAACCTCCATAACACCTATTTGCGTCGTTCGGACGTGGTACGGGAAATTCTTGTTGGCGAATACGGGCAGCGTCAGTAACTATAAAAATAGATAAGATAAGGTAAACGCGGAAATCTCCGCGATGACTCAATTAAAATTAAATGGTATATATGCTAAGCTAGTGATCCAAAGGACTCGAGCCTTTTAGCTCTTTTTTTAGGGGTCGCCTCATTTCTTGACGCCTAAAAGGCTAAAAGCCTATTTAGCTCTTTAGCCCCCGAGCCTAGTTCTATTTAAGATTCTAGACTCTTGGGGCTAATAACCTTATTAAGGCTTGGGGCTAAAGAGCTAAATAGGCTTTTTTTTAGGGGCTCAATAAGGTTATTAGCCCCAAGAGTCTAGGCTCTTAAATAGAACTAGGCTCGGGGGCTAAAGAGCTAAATAGGCTTTTAGCCTTTTAGGCGTCAAGAGATGAGGCGAGCCCTAAAAAATAGAGCTCCAAAGGCTCGAGTCTTTTGGATCACTATGCTAAACTAAAGGGTTATAAACTAAATACATCAAATAATTTATTTTTAACTGAATTTACATTTAACTATCCCCATTAGGGGCTGTCCATAAATTACGTCATCGATTTTTGACGATTTTTGTGCTTCAAATGACCCCATTTCCTCCTACTTCATGCTACCGTCATCCGATGTCCAGACCCCCCCCCCCCTAATTTGAAATGACGTAATTTATGAATAGCCCCTTAACGTGTAATATCTAAGTACGGTCCTTGCTGGCACTAAAATATATGGTACTCGTTCAACGGTGTCACTCACAATCCTACGCCACTAGTTGCGACCAATCGCGCGCGTGATGCGAACTCATCAACCAATCGCGTTGTGACGGTGTCACACCGCTGTACTGGCCCCATTCTTATTGCCCGTAAGGCCAGTCCTGATATATACGTCAATGACTATCCCCGTAAGAATGGAGCAGCATTTACAAAACGTTTCGCTATGTGTCTCCCGTGTTACGCATAGAGTGACAATTTCAAGAAGTAACATAGTTAGAAATGGATGCTATAGATTAAAAAAAATCAGTGTATTGTTATATTTGGATGCGGGTCGCTTCCAACCGGTACGAATGGAGGTCCAAGGGGGAGGCCTATGTTCAGCAGTGGACGTCTTATGGCTGAGATGACGATGATGATGATTGTTATATTGGACAAAATGCGACAACTTATAAAAATGTGAGTAGTTATTTAGAGGCCCTTCCACCGTGACTTTCCCTTACCTTACTTACAAAAAAAATTTAAAACTTACCAAAAACATGACGTGTCCGTTAAAGGAGATAAGAAGAAGGACGGCAGTAACTACGCTCTCCCTCACCCATTTGTCTGAAATCAAAAACAATTTAGGCCCACTTGCACCATCCCAAAAACCCGGGGTTAAGCGGTTACACCGTTAGCCTAGTGTCAAATTGTACTGGTAACCATAGTAACTCCAGGTTTAACCGTTTAACCTCGGGTTAGTAGAATGGTGCAAGTGGGCCTTACTGGAGTAAACATGACTTTAACACATTCATTGCCAGTGCGCGCTACAAGCTACGAGCGTAGTCGTTTGCGTGGTTTATCCGCTTTGTAGCAAAACGCGTCTTCGAACTGAAACCGCCTTGCGGGTCGCTGGCAGTGAATGTGTTAAAGGATCGTTAACGCGCATGTTATACCCCTGGAAGTTGCAACCGTCCATTGGCAACAGTAACAGCTTCTCATTAGGAGAGCCCCATACTTGTATGCCATCTAAATCAGATGAATTGAAATAGTTACCTAAATAAAATTAAAGTATTTTTTTTTAAAGATATTTCAACTGCAGTTACAAATCTATAATACCTTTAAACGAGCAATTCTTGTATATTTATTTATTTTATATTTGGGATCTCGGAAACAGCTCTCAGATTTCGATGAAATTTGCTATATGGGGTTTTAGTAGGCGAAACATCGATCTAGCTAGCTAGGTTTTAGGGCCCGGCCACATGTCCACGGTGCGGCGCCGGCCACCGTGTAACGGCGCGGTGCCGCCACCGTGAGACGGCACGGCGTCGAGCCGTGGCACGGTGGCGGCACACCGGCAGACGGCGGTGCCCCGTAGTTATTGTTAGCTTCCACTAGTGAAATTAAAAAGTCTACATCTAAATTGTCAGCCATTTTTATGCATTAATTAGCACGTGAGAACTATGCATCAGCAAAACAATAACTACCGAGCGGTGCGCCGTCCGCCGGTGTTGCGGCACCGTGCCACGGAACGACGCCGTGCCGTCTCACGGTGGCGGCACCGCGCCGTTACACGGTGGCCGGCGCCGCACCGTGGACATGTGGCCGGGCCCTTATCTCTGGAAAACGCGCATTTTTGAGTTTTTATATGCTTTCAGAGCAAAGCTCGGTCTCACAAATATTTTATATTAAGTAAGTTACATTATGAGTTAGATACCTATATAAGCGTTGGCAGTGAGGATAAACAACGGACCCGCGTAGAACCAGAGAGTGCCGCAGATGAAGAAAGGACAGTAGAACATATTCTGTAAAAAGGAGATAGATATAAATTAATAATAAATAAATATTATAGGACAATTTTACACAGATCGACCTAGTCCCACAGTAAGCTCAATAAGGCTTGTGTTGTGGGTACTAGACGACGATATTCATAATATACACACATATATATATATAAATACTTATATACATAGAAAACATCCATAACTCAGGAATAAAATACGCTTACCAGGATTCGAACCTGGGACCTCCTGCTTCGTAGGCAGGGTCACTTAGTGTCACTACCAACTATAGGCTAGGAGGCCGTGATAATATATCACCCTGAATCCCTTTTCTAGTATGTCTAGGTTTACTTAAAAAAGGTTGGTAACCCCTGGTCTAGAATCTAGTTTTGCAGAAAATGTTGTTAACCCCTGTTTAGAATGTTAAAATTTATAAAAATGTTGGTAGCCTAAAGTCGAAAAGGTTTATAACCCCTTCAGTCTATGACTATACTAAAAAAATCGAAAGCATACGACTTTAAGAAACACAGTTTACCTTTTCATGGTACTTTCTGACGGTAAATAAGACAGAATAGGCGAAGACACACGATGCTGCGACGCGAAGAACTATTAGCTCATAGCCTGCAGTGCAGGGCTCTCGTAGCGATACAGGACTTCGCCCGGGTCAAATACCTAAGTGTCTAGAGTATACGCAAAAAATGTTGCATTCCCCTGGTCTGTAATGCCTATTTATGTTTAGAACTACTGACCTAGTTTACAAAGAAATGTTGTTAACCTCTGGTCTAGCCTCAAGCTTTGAAAAAAATGTACATAAACCCTGGTCTAGTCTCAAGGTTTGCCAAAAACATGTTGGTAACCCCTGTTTAAGAGTGTCTCAATTTACCCAAAAAATGTGAATACATTTTTCTGTGTTTCTGTTAAAGTGACTGACAAGAAGAAATGCCGTTTACCTTTTCAGGGTACTTTCTGACGGTGAAGAACACAGAATAGGCGAAGACACAAGATGCTGCTACACGTAGCACGATGAGTCCGTAGCCCGCAGGGCTCTCGTAGAGGTACAGGACTTCGCCCGGGTCAAATACCTAAGTGTCTAGTGTATGCGCAAAAAATGTTGGATGCCCCTGGTCTGTAATGCCTATTTATGTTTGGAACTCCTGACCTAGTTTGCAAAAAAATGTTGTTAACCCCTGGTCTAGCCTCAAGCTTTGCAAAAAAAATGTTGGTAACCCCTGTTTAAGAGTTACCCAAAAAATGTGAATAACTTCTTCTGTCTATGGCTGTGCTAAAGTGACTGACAAGAAGAAATGCCGATTACCTTTTCAGGGTACTTTCTGACGGTGAAGAAGACAGAATAGGCGAAGACACAAGAGGCTGCTACACGTAGCACGATGAGACCGTAGCCCGCAGGGCTCTCGTAGAGGTACAGGACTTCGCCCGGGTCAAACGCCTGTGAACAAACCAATGACTATAGTCTGTATCTTTAGGTATTTAAATAAAAGTAAACAAACAAGATGTACATTTTCGAGTAGTTATAACATTTATTGGTTAACCGACCGACAAATTACAAAACCGCCTGGATCAGTCACTAAACGACCAGACTTTAACCTACATTATTTGATCGTGTAATGTTTTCATCCACCCTCAACTGGCATAAGAAGCCATTTGAGGGTAGATTTTGTTTACTTATATTTAAATACCTAAAGATACAGAGTATAGTGTTGGTAGGAACTCGAGTCATTTGAGTCTGCATTTGAAGAACTCAGCTCGTTTTTACGAGACTCTTAAAAAACTTCCGAGTCTTTTAAGTCCTGAGTCGAGTACTTAGTTGAGTATTTTTTAAGAGCAACTCAAAAGGACACGAGCCTACGAATAATAAAGACTGAGTCAACAATTTTATACGTTTTTCCTAAATATGAGTAAAGAATTATAGGCGTTATTGTATGATTTGTGTACCTAATCCACAAATTATACATTAAAAACAACTTACTTACTTACTGCCGTGGCGCAGCAACCCGAAGTGGATCTTGGCCTCTGACACTAAGGAACGCCATGCTTCTCTGTCTAGCGCCGTTTCTGTCCAATCGACGGCACCGAGCTCGTTCAGATCTTTCACGACCTCATCGCTCCAGCGATACCTGGTCGTCGACCATCCGGACGGCCCGAGTACGCTCAACGAAACGAAACCTTCAAGACTCCGATGGCTCGGGCACGTGGTCCGTATGGGTGAAGATCGAGCGGTTTGGAGAGCGTACTCGAGCGTACATTAAAGACAATGCATTTCGAAATTGTTTGTAACAAAATCAAGAATTCTCTGAAAAGGACTCAAGTCTCTACAAAAGACTCGGGTCTCTACAAAAGACTCGGGTCTCTAACAAGTTGAAAGGTACTCGAGTATAGACTTAATTACAAGAGTCTGAAAACTGAGTCGAGTCTTGAAGCAGAGGACTCAAAGGACTCGAGGAGCCCAATATCAACCTTCGTGTATTCCGAAAAGGTTCATGTCGGGCGTGCTCAAAGTTCCAATATCCTCTAGCCGCCCATACGTCAAACCTTGCCAAGCAAAATGAAATTTTATTATGTCAACACAAAGTTCAAATTAGAATGGAACAGGAGACCTTTTTATAGGTCTCTGGGCGGCTAGAGGATACAAAAGATATAATCGTCTTTCGGTAGATGTCGCTATACGCCACCCCAAAGGCGATAAGGGAAGGAATGGAAAGATTCGCGAGGTTCTGGTAGGCTTCCGTAGCTCAATTGGTTAGAGCAACACGGATTGCGGGTTTAAGTCCTGCCGGAATCGTAATTTTTTCATTTTTTCCGTTAATATAAAATTTGGAATATCGCTCGCAGACGTATCTGCTTGTTTAAAAATTACTTACCTTTGCCTGATAGATGAAGAGTCCAATATACGCCAGTACATAACAGCACATGAAGACGGTAAGTCTCACTGTGAAGCCAGCTTTAAGCCTTCCACGCGTCACGGTGTAGCCCTTGCCTAATAGCACCAACAGAAGTAGGAACGTCGTTTCTGATATGCCGCAGAGAAATTGACCTGGAACACACCATTTAAATTATGTGACATTCAACAACCGTACAAGATTTTGTGTTAACTAGGCTTGTGCCTGCTCAGTCACTACAGAGAGCGCTCCGCTCTCGGTCAATCGGTCAAACGAACTAGTTCGGTCTTTTAGTTCCTTTAGTTCAGTTCGGTCATGATAGCTGGAATGAATATGAATCGATTTTACAGTATATTTTTATATCTTTGCTGGCAACTGAATATGACATTAAAAAGCTTGACTTTTGATTTTCCTTCATAGTTTTCAGGTTTAGGACTATTTGTCGCTCTTTTATCTCGTTCGTACTCGTGCCAGCGTCATTGTGAACATTTCGTTCAGTCTATTTTCTGTTTCACTCATGTCAAGCGCTCACCAATCCCACAAGGACCTGAAGACCGATTGAGAGCGTGCAAAAAGATTTAGTTCCTTTCGGTCCTTTATGGGATTTCATTCTTAACAGTTCTTCATTCATGACCGACACAAGCCTAGTGTTAACGTAAAGAAGTGCGTATAGGGAACTGCAGGGGGCAGCACAAGAGCCCCCTGTTTATCGGCTCGAAATGTAAATGTCAAAGTTTAAGCTTCCAACGTAGCGCACAAGATGGCAGAATCTACAATGCATAAAACGTACGTGAACTGTAAAGCGCGTCACTTGCTTTGGCGTGAAGTGTCAATGTGCAGTTTATATATGTTTCCGATTCAGGCCATAAGATGGCAATTGCTACCCTCCAACGCGCACGATCCTTATAATCTTAGACATAGTGCCAGATGAGTCCAGGTGAGGTGAGGTTAGTCTTAACTAAATCCATGTAAAATATCTATCTATCTATCTAATCTAATACCTTTAAACGAGCAATTCTTGATGGAGATGATGATGATATCGATGACATATTTCGGGGATCTCGGAAACGGCTCTAACGATTTCGACGAAATTTTGCTATACGGGGGTTTTCGGGGGCGAAAACTCGATCTAACTAGGTCTTATCTCTGGGAAAACGCGCATTTTTGAATTTTTATATGTTTTCCGAGCAAAGCTCTCAGATATTTTTAGTAAACTTACCCACAACTCTGGCTCCGTCGCCGCCAAATCCGTGTGTAGCGTAGCGAATGTAGGCTAGGGTCTGTATGATCACGCCTACTTGCTGAAAACAAATATTAAAAGATTAATATTTCGTAGCGCTTAGAATCGGAAAGCTAACTTCTGCACAGAGTGCAGTGACAGAGTATGCAAGTGCCACCATAAATATCTAATTCCTGTTTATAATGCCGCTTTCACACTTTGTCACTAAAAAGACCAGGGTAGGTTTAGACTGACTTCCCGGGCGGTAAGTAACTTGTAAATTGGTTAAGGGAGATGTTTCGTGAAAATCGTGAAGCTTCATAAACGTCAGCTGCCGCTCCGTTGGTGACTCATTGAAAAAAAAAAACACTGGCAAGGAGAAGCGAAAGAGACAGCATACCTGAGCACTTGAGCAGTCACCGACATTAGGAACAGCTTGTACGTGGAGTGAAGTAGATGGCGCAATGATGCTGCACTGTATAGAGGCCACAAGAAGAAAAGAGAGCGCATACCTGAGCAGAGACCGACATGAGGAATAGTTTGTACGTGGAGTGAAGGAGATGGCGCGATGATGCTGCACTGTATAGAGGCCACAAGAAGGAAAGAGACAGCATACCTGAGCGGTCACCGACATGAGGAACAGCTTGTACGTGGAGTGAAGTAGATGGCGCAACGATGCTGCACTGTATAGAGGCCACAAGAAGGAAAGAGACAGCATACCTGAGCAGTCACCGACATGAGGAACAGCTTGGACGTGGAGTGAAGGAGATGGCGCAATGATGCTGCACTGTATAGAGGCCACAAGAAGGAAAGAGACAGCATACCTGAGCGGTCACTGACAGGAGGAACAGCTTGTACGTGGAGTGAAGGAGATGGCGCGATTTCAACTCGATGCTGCACAGCACGACTGCCACCATCACGATGAAGTAGGCGAAGGTATACGCCAAAAGGACCGGGAGGACATCTGGAAGGACGAATAATTTTTTTTGGTCTCATCACACTTTATTATCCTTTGTACTTTATTTCTGTGTCTAAACCCTGTCTGTTACTCTTTTTTGTCCCAAATAAATTGAAAAAAAAAAAAACACGAATACAGTCAGCTGCAGAGAAAAGGTACCAATAGATAGGTAGGATACATATATTCGTTAGGTTGCTTCAGATGCGCGAAGTATAAACTGACCAGAAATAGGAGCCCCGCGTAGCGGGGCTTCGTCGACTCAGGGAACGAAAAAATAATTGGTGAGAGATTTTCACGTTTTACCATATGCTTAGGGATTTCATCATCTGGCGGATATTACGACCGGCCTCCTACATAGCTAGGTATACATGTATAAATGGAAAAGCCATTTTGAGCCTTACACATGCCTTTATAAAGAGCGATAACTAAGGTTAAACTTACAGAACTCGTCAGCAGAGAAATGCTCATGCCAGAAGTCCCCATCTGGTCCGTTGGTCATCAGGAACTTATATCTGATGTCCAGTCCCTAAAACAAGGTAAAACTTAATTACTATTTCTCTTAATCTCCTAAGGCCCAAGGTCCTACCTATAGTACCTCTTCAGTTCAATGAAATTTAAATCCTATTCAATTGGAACAGAGTCGCTTTTGGATGCTTTTGCTTCGCGGATTAGCAAAGTAATATTTTGGTTCTAATTAGTTAGTATATTATAATATAACCTAATATACCTTTTGGGCTATCGCAGTAACTGGTAGCTGATGAACCACAAACGCTCCCTAGCGGAGCGGAACCGTCGAGAGTTGTGGCAGTAGACGTTGCACGGAACGCTGACTAGGCCAGACTGCCTAACGGCTCGGCCACGACATCGAGCGACTTGCGACGGCGGGAGCGATAACCATAGGTTGGAGCGTGACACAGCGATCGGACCTTTCGCTCCAACGTATGGTTATCCCTCCCGCCGTCGCAAGTCGCTCGATGTCGTGGCCGAGCCGTAAGTAGGGAGTGGCGGCAGTAACCTCCTTAGACTTAACTTAAAACCTAGATTTAGTATCACAAATAGGACTGTTGGGTAATAAATACCTTTGGGCTATCGCAGTTGCTTATTGCGATGAACCACCAGCGCTCCCTAGCGGAGCGGAACCGTCTAGAGTTGTGGCAGGAGACCAGGAGACGCTCCACGGAGCCCTGTCCCGGCTGGTTGGGTAATAAGTACCTTCGGACTACCGCAGTTGCTGATAGCGATGAACCACCAGCGCTCCCTAGTGGAGCGGAACCGTCTAGAGTTGTGGGAGGAGACCAGGAGACGCCCGACGGAGCCCTGTCCAGGCTGGTTGGGTAATAAGTACCTTCGGGCTATCGCAGTTGCTTATTGCGATGAACCACCAGCGCTCCCTAGCGGAGCGGAACCGTCTAGAGTTGTGGCAGGAGACCAGGAGACGTTCCACGGAGCCCTGTCCAGGCTGATTAGGTACGGAGTTGAGGCGACGGCGGCGGTAACGGTCTAGAAGCTCGGATGTAGACCGCTTGATTTTGTGCTGGAAAATTTAACGTTTAGGTCGGTATCATACATTTAAAGCCAACAATGAAGTATAGAAAAAACTTATTCGAAAAAGGGCGTTTTGTTCCCTGCTAGGAGGTATCAAAGTGCCACTTTTCTGTTCAGGGACACTTTTTTTTGTATTATGAAAATGTAAATGAAAATTATTTTTCTCATATGTGATGTGAAAAGCAGTATGGAGTCACATGGTAGCAAAAAATTCTCCACCTTGGGCGTTAACACTTGAATCCCTCACTACGCTCAGGATTCAATGTACGCCCTCGCCGTAAATATGTCATTTTGCTCCCTTGTGACACAATTTACTATTCTTACCTTACTATTATCATTATCAAACATCATCTCAACATCATTTAACTTCTCCATTTTCGTATCATTTTCACCCCCAATACTCTCCCACAATTCATCTTCAGCCACCGTAGTAGTAAAAAACCCGTCCGTAGGTACCACTTCAAACCACGTGGTAGAATTGGTAGAAATGGTAGAATTATCGGAGACGGTAGTGGACGCCATGGTAGTTTTGAGGAACTGGTTGTAGTAGGTCGGGTCTGAAGGCTCGCTGGTTGTGTTTGTTGTGTTTTTGGGTCTTGCTGTTGTTTTAGTGGGTTTGGGGGTAGTTGAGGAGCTGGAAACAGATTAGAGGTATATACCATTATAACCTATTCGATTCTTTGCCTAAGGCTAAGCTTATACTGAGACGCAGGCGACGTGCCGCAGCGTGCGTAGCTAAAGGACGTCTATACTTTACAAAATCTGCTTTGCGCTGCGCTGCGTGAACTTTGTGCGTCGCCTGCGTCTCAATATACGCTTAGCTTTATAACGCTCATGCCGTATTGAAATTTACAAGCGGTAGGCGCCCAGTAGTAAATGTACTTCTTTAAATTGAATAAAGTAGTGCATATATTTTTGTTAATTACAACTAGATGGCGCTTTTACGAGTTAAGGATGACTCATGCTAGACCGGGCCGTGCTCGAGCCGAGGCGACCGAAATGTCATTTTCTATGACGGCTGATCAGTGATCATGTAGTGCTTTCCATAGAAAACGAAGCCTCGGAAGCTCCGGCCCGGTCCAGCGTGAGTTGCATTGGGCCAATTTTTAAAGCGATATTTATTTATTAGGGTCACCCAAATTGCCACGACCCATACAAAATGTATTGTCGTATATGTAGTCGTGGCAATACGCAACCGCAGACATATTCTAAGAGAATGACCCATTAAACATTTTCTAAGTTTCACTTGAGTTTTCTAGACAATAGCGCGTTTTCATTGCTCCTATTTGCACTATTACCTCTTCTCGGCCGGTAGCTCCTTACTCTCCTTAGTGACGATACAGCCCGAGTACTCAGTATCGGGGAACCAATGGGACAGCTTGATTATCTGATTCTGTCCCGCTTTATTTAACACAGCTTCTCGCTCTTTGCACGTCTACGAACACACAAAACAAATATATTAGGTACCTATAAGTAGCGTCATGATGGTAGATTGTGAAAAATTCTCCCCTGTGTGTTAAGTACAGTCCCCATCAGATATAACGGAGCGGCCAAGGTGTTCATAAATATCTGAGCACGCCTCTAGTGTCACGGCGTTAGAGTGCGTGTACCATATTATTTCTATCCTTAGTATTTCTAATAGGTACCTACAGTTAGCATCAAATAGATAGGCCATTCAAATTAGATTTTTTCCAGGAATTAATTCCCTGCAAGCTGGAAATGTTCTTAATACCTTAGTTTGGTTCTAAATTAGCGTAATCTGAGTTTGCTCCATTCCAGGAGTTGTGGAAAGATTTTTGCTGTTTTTCAGTTTTTTGCTTGTACCTAGTTCAAAAAGTACACACGTCCGACGGAAAATTTGCTCTAACCATGATAAAAATTGATATCTGAGGATTCTAAAGGTAGGTTACATGAATTCTAAGTCAAAGATTGAAAAAAATGGCCGCCACTTTGAATTTCTTTTTTTTTTTTTTGTAAAATCGTGTTAATATCCGAATTTTTTTTCACCAGTGTCTGATTCACAACAACCTTGCTGGTAGTGACAGGAGTGACATTGTAATTGATGGCCTATGTGGCCTATGTGTGTGTTCTTACCTTAGAACTATGGTACACCGACGGCCACTGGCTATCATCATCATAATACAGCAGTAGATTCGGCGTGCCCATGTCCTTGTCATACTCTATCAGGTATTCGAACTGGCCCTCTAGCGACAGGAAGCAGAAGCGAGCGAGGAACGCCCAGTTCTGAAAGATTTTATAGGTTATACCATAGACAAATGTCACCTGACGGGTGACAACCAAAACTCACAAATTACAAAAAAATAATTAAATAAAAATCAACTATATATAGTTATCAATACGGTTCACTATGGCTAAGAACTTGTGATGGTAATTAGTGAGTTTTGGTTGTCACCTGAAGAAATATTTCATAAAATGGCCTAAGTATCCCAATATAAATTTTTTTATTTTTTTTCCAATAAAAATCTGAAATCTAATAGGGGAAAAAGCTCTGAGGCCGTTCAGTCGTCCAAGTGCAAAATATTACGACCGCAAATTTACAGCTGGAGTAGATGACGCTTTACGGATGCATACATTATCCTGTAACTATAAGTTGTCGCAGTATAAAAATAAGTGCTAAAGACAGACAGAGTATCTTTAGACGGAGTTTAAGGTCAGGTTAGAGCACATTCCGGCTGCGTGTGCGCAGATGTGCAAGTGTGTTGTCACGCAAGCGATGTGGCGTCTTTCATTAAGACTAATATATTACAACGCGCACGTGCAAGTCTACGTACACGCAGCCGGCGTGCATACGCCTTTATTAATGATTGTTGTCCGTTTTTAACCCCCGGCGCAAAACAAGGTGTGTTATATGTTTGACGTCAATGTCTGTCTGTCTATCTGTCTGCTGTGGCATCGTAGCTCAACGGATGGACCGATTTCGATGCGATTTTTTTATGTGAAAACGAGTTCTTCAGCTATGTTTGATAGAAGTTAGAAATCAATCCATCAGCTTAAAGAGTGTCAGCTCTTTTCCAAAATGATGTAAGGCATTATATTGGCATATAGCGTAGGTTTTTTTTAATTTAATAGTTATTAACCTTTTAACCATGTGACATTCCTTTTTCTAGCTATCGATTTAGAACCGTAATTCTTATAGTAGAGATGCGTTTTTGTTTTCAGTATGATGGCAAGTATGTTGCCGCTACGAACTAGGTAACCCTTATTCATAAACGCGCTACAAACCTAACTATTAGCTAATAATCGTTGGTCTTTATCTGTCATTTTGACTTATGTATTTGTAAGAAAGGGATAAAACATAATCGAACGAGCCAGCGAAGCGAACGAAGTTCTTACATTCTACTTTCGACACGCGGCTGGCTTGGGGCACGTCTCGGCATTTCGATGTTTTTAAGCTGACCTATCAGAGGATAGTTTGATACTCAAGAACTTAAGTAAATTTGTTCTAATTTAAATAAAATTGGGTAAACGTGTAGTTGAGGGCATTATATTTTAGTCATTAAATTATGAGCAGGCTCGATCAAGGGGTTATTGAGCTAGAAGAGCTTAGAAGGCTAAATAGCTATTTGTGAGGGGTCTTGCTATTCTGGACATCTTTTTGCAAGAAAGTATGGTCGAGTTTGGTATCAAATGAAAGTGCTCGGCTTGCACTTTTATAATTTCGTTTTTGAATTTACCATTTTGAAATAATTAGCAAGATAAGAATAAACATAATATAGGTATTTGACAGGAAATATTTCGGCTTACCACAGATACAGTATCAGTTAAGGGCTCTACAGACCTTGTATTTAATATATCCACGCGATTTTTGATTCATTGCCGCCTGTAGAGGGACATAAAATCGTAGAAATTAAATGAAATGGAACTCTAAAATTTCCATACTATAGTCGGTCAAACAAGTTTGTCAGTAGAAAAAGCCGCGATATTCAAATTTTCTATGGGACGATAACCCTTCGCGCCTACATTTTATAGCTGCTTTTTTCTACTGACGGAAATGGCTTGACAGACTATAAATTGTTGCCATGTGTAAGCATTTTACGTCAAAAATGTGAGAGCGACGTAGAAAGTGGCGCCCTCATTTATTGACCGACTTCCAAATCTCAAAAGGAGGAGATTCGATCGTGATTTTTTAAAATGTTTTTTCCTCCATATCTCCGTCATTACTGGACCGATTTTGAAAATTATTTTTTTGATTGTATGTATATACATACGGATTGGTCCCGTTTTTGTCAAAACCCAGTTCTGATGATGGGATCCATGAGGAATCGAGGGAACTCCTCAAATCTTAAAGGCATACATATAGTGATCTATGTGTTTTATCAACAAATCAAGCATATACATTCAAAAAAGTGACATTTGATGAAGTGGAACTGCTGATGATGATCAGAACGGAACTCTTCAATGAAGCATAGTTCACGTTTGGCGATTTGTCCTCTTCGTTATGTATGTTAAGCAAGTTAAGTTTTTAAGCCACATTTTTGTCAAGCTTGAGTTCTGATGATGGGATCCACGAGGAATCGAGGGAACTCCTCAAATCTTAAAGGCATAGAGGTATAGATATATTTGTATTTTTATCAGAAAATCAAGCATTTACATTAAAAATGTCGCATTTGATGAAGTGGAACTGCTGATGATGATCAAAACAGAACTCTTCAATGACTACACGTTTGGCGATTTCGAATTTGACGGAGCTGGCCCTGGAGCCAGACCTGACCCGGATCCGGGCTCTTATCTGGACCTGAACCCGGACCTGGACCCGGACTTGGGCCTGGACTTGGACCTGGACCAAGACCTAGACCTGGACCTCGACCTGGACCCGGAACTGGACCCGGACTCGGACCTTGACCCGGAAAACCACTGATACCTAAGCTAAATAAACCACCTTCATTACCTACCATAAAATGTAGGTATAAAGTATAATGATGCCAAACTTACTAGCCCCTCCCACTCAAACCCCCGTACACCGCACCGCACGCGCCGTTAAGTGGGTTAGGTTAGGTCTGAACTGCGATCCTCACAGAACCGAAAAAAAGTGAGTTAGGTTAGGTTAGAACTGTGAGCCTTACAGAAACGAAATGCTACTAGAAAAGTGGTTTTGGTTAGGTTCGAACTGCAATCCTCACAGAACCGAACTGCTATCAGAAAAGTGGGTTCGTGAGGCTAAAACTGCGACCCTTACAGAAACGAAATGCTACCTACTAGAAAAGTGGGTGGTTTTACCTCCTTTTCCACATAGTGCACCATCTATGTACATCTTTCACCGGCCCCCATAGAATTCGGTTTTTTTTTCTTGAAAATTATTTTCTACTATTTTATGTCGAAATATACGAGTAAGTAGGTGCAACAAAGTCAATCGCTCTATATAATTTTTGGCAAACCGCGAGTTCTCAGTTCGGGGCGAACTACTAGTTTAACTAAATCAGGCCCGTAAAGTTTTATGAATAAGGGGGTAAAGGGTTAAACAAATACGTACGTCTTTGGTATCAATCCGTCCCTCGATCCACTTGGCCTGCACCGCCGCCAGAAGCGGCCATAGCATGCACGCTCGCAGCAACGCCATCTCTGTTTATACACGAGGAAATATGTCGTGCTAGTCCTGCCACTTGATTTCGAGTATGTGGCCGTGCTATATAAGTATATACGGTAACTGAAAAATAAAATTTATTAATATGTCTTCTGAGAAAGGTATGTTGAGATGGTTTGGACACGTGGAAAGAATGAGTGAAAGAAGGCTAACAAAGAGAGAGTATAAGGGAGAAGTGGAAGTGGGAGTTGGAAGGGGTAGAACCTCGGCGGACTTTCTCCGATCAGCCGGGCTAGCACATGATTGGCGCGACAGTATCTCGCAGCGAGATAGACTACCCGTCTTTTTCTAACTATGTTACTAAAGAGGGACGGGTAGTCCATCTCGCCGCGAGATACTGTCGCGCCAATCATGTGCTTGAGCTACAGATCGGGGAAATTCTGAAGAAAGGTCAGGTCACGAGCACCCTAAACCGGCGAGCGTGTATGAGGAATGTTATGAAAGTGAAGGAAGCGAAAGAGGTATGTCAGGATCGTAGCAAGCAGAAATCCGTGGTCTCTGCCTACCCCTCCGGGAAATAGGCGTGATTACAAGTAGGTATGTATGTACGTAAATAAATAGGTTACTAAATAAAATTAACTTTTCCGATCAATTGAAAGTCACCAGCAATAATCAATAGGTACCTAATTATTTACATACTCGTAAAGATGCTGTAGGATACTCACTGATGATGATGAACCCAATTTCATTTAGATTAAATTAATGATTTTATCAACATAAATTGCATCACTTTACTCTCATAAGCAAGTACAAGCTTCTTCATAACATTCACGCAATAATTAGCGTCCCTATACCTAAAAATATTCGTCCCTATTATAAAAGATACCTTATTCTGTTGTAATAAGATATATATTAAATTAATTGGCTACGTTTAAGATAAAATAAGATAAAGATAAAAAATAGTTTATTCAAGTAGGCATATTACAATGCGCTTATGAATGTCAAATAAACCTAAAGGCTAAGTTTAAAGGTTTTTACAGGTAGGGATATTAAAAGGGATAATAAACAAAACCATAGCAACATCTTATTGATTTATGCATTCCTGGTACGGAGCTCCCGAGGGAGTAAATTAAATTTTAAAATTAGATATAATCAAATTTAACCCTTACTGCCATACGAGTAAGCAACAATTTTGTATTAACTAACCTTTCAAGTGCTTTCAACGCGACGAATCATATAGCAAAGCACATGTGGCTATTCCGGAGTTTAAATCTCTTATATCTTGGGATACCTATACCCTCCTCCAATTCAGGGGGGATTTAGGTAAATCTTCTCGAGGCAGAGGTGTAGGGTTGGAGCCGGTGTAGCTTTTTTTGACGTTCATAAGCACATTGTAATATGCCTACTTGAATAATAAACTATCTTAATCTTTATATTTATCGATTGTAAATTTCGTACAGAAACATTAGAAACATATTTCTTGTATCAGCGTTGATGGCCAAAGCGGGTTGTACCTAAGTCATTAATGTTTTTAAAGGAGAGGAGGATTAGGAATTTGCTTATTGAACCACCCGTGCTATTTCGACTTTTCGAGGTAATCACCGGGTCCTAATCGTTCTTCGAGCGTTTTTTTATGTATTATTGTAACCCGGTTTATTCCCAATTGTCCCCGCCCCACGACTGCCGGCATACATGAGGCAGGGACAGATGGAAATGATTCATATGAATGCACTTATCCCCATCTGTGCCCGACGGGACAAATGGGTTTATTCATATGCATTAAAAACGGAATCCATAAATCTTATTAATACTTAATGAGGATTAAGCGGAATACATTCAATGGTTTAAGATTCTTGTAAAAAAAGGCAAAAATAGGAATATCTTTGCGATAGTTTTTTATCGAGACAAATTATCTAAGTTCTCTTTTTTATAGTTTTCGAGAAATTAAGTTTTTACTCTTAAGCCTTAGCTGATATCTTATTACGGAATTCTTCTTAATTTTCTTTTCACTAACTTCCAGGAATAGAGGAGATTTTACTGTATTTTTTTTGGGATAAATTAAGTAGAAATAATTAAAACTCACCTCAGGATATAAAACACTGGCACTCAATTTAATGATTTTTCACTATCGATGTAGTTTTGTTTTCAAATATCACTTGTTGTGGGTGTCGCGTTGCCACGGCAACGCATGTGATGCGTTCAGTTTTAAAAACTATTGAATCACGACTTGATCACGACAGGCTATTATAGCCGGTCAAACAACTTTCACTAGAAAAAAGCACGAAATTCAAATTTTCTATGCTTACATTTTCCTACTGACGGAAATGGCTTGACAGACCATATTAAATAGTGTAACTACGAAATCATTTGTTGAGATATATTCTGAATCATTTATTTACATACAATATATATACAGTGGTACTACTAAACGAAATTATTAACTAGCTTAAATCTAAAATAGGCCCCTGAGGCATTGTACCAAGGATGCTGGCGGCATTTCCTCGCTGTATCGCAATGCTGATACGTTGTGCGAGGTAGCCGCCAGCCCTTCGGTCACCAGTTACGTCAACCAGACGCTTCGCGATTTCTGCAAATAACTTATGCGCGCTAGGACCCCATGGACCTAGAGTTTCAACTCCAAATGGTACAAAATGGTACTCTCTACCGAGGCTCTTATATTTGTTACGTTTTAAAATTTCGGGGCATTCCACCGCCCCGCCCGCTTTTACAGTAGTCCGTTGGAGGCGGGACGGTGCCAGTGTGTCTACGCAGGTAGCATCCCACACTAACATCCGTCCCAAGCTCCAAGGAACTAAGGACACCCCATCGGGCCTCTTGCCATCATCTCTGATAATGCCAGTCGGCTCAGCAGGGAAGAAAAAGCTATGTTTGGTCAAAGCATTCACAAATAAAACAGCACATCCATTTAATTTCATATATTTTCTTACAATAAAATAAATTTAACCAATATACGAGATACATTTTTACACTTTACACTAAGATACAATAGCGGTACAAATTTTGCTTAAAAACAAGTGTTTTATAACGATACGGTCAAAATTACTTCAAGCATTCTCTATCATTTTATCCATATGGAAAACAAAAGGTGTAATTATTGTTAGAATCACTTGCCTTATTGATTGGTCTATATAGTCCAACCAACACTTATTCAAGTGTCTTAGCTTAAAATATCCGACCAAAATAAACACATTGAAGATATTTATGTATATAACATTAAATAAAACAATTAATCAGTACATTTATGACATTTTTAGGAAAGCTTGTAAAAACATTTGGTCCACAAAATAATATAAAAAATTACACCCCTTAACTTTGTAATACATACATACATACAGACTGAAATACTTTTAATGTTAACTCGCAACTTTACATTGCCCTCCCCTCATAACCCTCCCAGGGTTAAGCACGAGAGTTTAATTTAATTGTCAAACATAGGCATTTTAATAGGCAGTTCCGGAATTTCAAAAGCGCTGGTGGCCTAGCTGTAAGAGCGTGCGACTTGCAATCCGGAGGTCGCGGGTTCAAATTCAAACCCCGGCTCGTACCAATGAGGTTATTTGAAACTGATGTACGAAATACATATCATTGGATATTTACCAGTCGCTTTTCGGTGAAGGAAAACATCGTGAAACCGGACTAATCCCAATAAGGCCTAGTTTCCCCTCTGGATTGGAAGGTCAGATGGCAGTCGCTTTCGTAAAATCTAGCGCCTACGCCAATTCTTGGGATTAGTTGCCAAGCGTACCCCAGGCTCCCATGAGCCGTGGTGAAATGTCGGGATAACGCGAGGAAGAAGAGAAGTAGCCTACAATAGCCAACTATGTAACCAAATAACATATCGTCAGATACCAAGCAAAACTCACTAATAACTAAAAAAATATTAAACAAAAATCAACCTTATTAGGGTATTAATATGGTTCACTATGACTATTAACTTGTCGTAGTCATTAGTGAGTTTTGCTTGTCGCCTGACGATATAGAATTTTGATTTGTGAAAAAATATTCAAAACACAACGGAATGGTTTGGCAATTATAAACTTAAACAATGTCGGGAAATATTTTGGAATTATAGTATGAATTATCTCAGGTGATTTTTTCGGGCTCGGGCCCTAATCTGTTAAACAAAAGGTATTGTTTCCTTTATGCAGTGGTTACTGTTAATAGCCCCGACATAAGTAACGGGAACAAGCCCGTTTAAAACGAAAATTTACCGTTCTAATTATATGGTTCAAATTCATGAAACAGCCCATTTGGAGATAACACGTTTTGTTATCTCTAACAACAAGACCACCCTCATTGTTCTCTGAATGAACTGTTACATGAATTTTAACCTTAATACTATCACAATGGTTGCTTTTTAAACGACATGGTTGCTTTGGCACGTGCTGAAGACCGCTCTTAAAAGAAACAAAGGCTTTTGTTTAACGGATTAGGACCCGAGCCCAAAAAAATCATCTGAGATAATTCATAACTATAACTTGTGGACAAATTTGACCTCCCGGGGCAAAGTTGCGAGACCACGTCCTTCCTAAAATAACTCAAAAGCAGGGAAAATAACATCTGAACCCTGCTTACTCCAAAAAATTCAAGAATCTCGTTAAGAAAGGTACCACTTTCGGATGCCTGAGACTTATTTAGGCCTCATTGACAACCTCTAAACTGGTATCCTTTGCCAAAAACCCTTAAGGGGCCCACTGATTAACAGTCCGCCGCACGGTATCGGCCTGTCAGTTGTTCGGAACTGTCAAAATTTTGTTCCAACTGACAGGCCGATACCGTCCAGTGGGCCCATTTAGACACTATCAGACAATTAGCCATTAAAATGGGTCATTTTTATACTTAGGCACCCTTTTAAATTAATTTGGCGCAATAATATAAACACTATACTATATTTAGATACAGTAGGTGCCGGCACCATTTCATTTAACCTCTTGCCAGGCCGCACCAATCTACAAGGTTTTCCCGAAAAATCCAAATATATTCCGATTAATGATGATTCATTTGAAGACAAGTCAAATTTCCCGAAAGTGCAATCTAATTTGAATCTTAAATCGGAATGCTAAAGTTGAAATTCTAGTGGCGCATATGTGGTCGATAAATCGTACTATGCCTGGAAAAGGATTAACAGCAAGCTAGGGCTAGCAAGTAAAAACAATAATAATTGGGTAAAAATGGCCATTTTTACCAATTTTATACTGAAATGACAGATTGGTTCAACAAATTGAGACAATCGAACTTTTATGTCGACTACGAAATAACTCTCGTTTTGGTAATAAAACTGATGTATGGAGTTACCACTCTATCTTTACTTTTACTCTATGATAGCAATTACAATCTCGAAAAATCTCTTAGGGCATACTGAAAATTGCTGGACTGACCACTTAGAAAAAAATAAGTCGTCTCATATATCACAAATATCAGAATCCAGAAACTTTCAGTATGGCCCACGTATCACTCTAGCTAGCCTTATTTTGCCATTGTCCTTTCAGAGCCTCTACCATCAGTTTTGACATTGACATAACGCTCACGTCTACGTAATTTACTTTCTGTACATCTCGCTTGCACTAATATGCGAGTACGAGCGAGATGCATAGAAAGTAAGTTACTTAAACGTGAGTGAATATGTCAATGTTAAAACTGGTGGTAGTGCTTCAGGACAGTCAAGGGCTTGACTCGACAAGCAACAGCTGATGACATTGACGATTTGGTGACATCTCGATAGTAGAGTTAGACCAAGATAAGTCTGCAACGATTTTGGTAGCACACGGAGTGCAAGTGTTATTTTAAATGTCAAACTTCTATGAAATGACAAACTTTTATGACGTTTATAATAACACTTGCACTGCGTGTGCTATCAAAATCTTTGCAGACATGTCTTAGGAGTTTGGTTAAAAGCCTAAAAGGAAAATTTCGACTGATCGCAATGTCATTATCAGTTGTCATTATGGCCAGTCGAAATAAAACCAATATTTATTTGATTTTATCTTAAAATACGAGGCTAGTAACCTATACATACAATAATTATTATGATCAAATGTGAAAAAAGAAAAACAACTCTATTCCCATAAATTTAGAGTAGAATATCTATTGAGCACAGATTCTAAATATTCATAACTTACTAAACCGATATAGGGTAATTCTCTAGTAACTGGCCACTGTTAGTAACTGGCCACCCTAAACTAAAAAAGAATTCTATTCACCTATAAACATAATTCATTTTAGTATAAGGCGGTTAGTTATTGAAGGCTGGCCAGTTATTGAAACCTTATACTAAAATGAATTCTGTTTATAGATGATTTATCATTTTTAGTCTAGGGTGGCCAATTACTAACAGTGGCCAGTTACTGGCGATTTACCCTAATGTCTAAAATATTGACATTAAATTTAATTCGAACTTATTTTTAACTTTATAACACCAACAAAGATATAATATAACGTTATCATATAAAATTATTATAATTGTTGTTCAAGTGTTAAACTAGAAACAAGATATTGAAGTTAATAGAATGACTACATCAGTCGAAATATATTTGATCTATGATACCCTTAGAGGATATAACCAAACGGAGACGCCATGTCTGTAATTGTCTGCGATTTTTGCGGGGGAGGGGCAAATGTATACGTAACGTAAAAATAGCCATGTGTATGACCATTGGCGGCCTATTTTCGACAGAGGGGAACGCCTTTTAATGGCTACTCCGTTTGGTTATATCCTCTAAGATGATACCGTACCACGTTTAGCCACAGAAATGTATGCCTTTTGACCGCCACAGACGGTTGTGGACGTCATCGGAAAGTCGTGCCAAGGACGCCAACGACAGCTACAGCCGTCAGCTTCGGCAATGCAATAGGAACTTACGCAGGACTACGTAAAGTTCAATTTCGCTTAACAAACACTGAAACTGTGGTCTAATATGACACGGTCAAGAAAATTTAAACATCAAACACTTATACTTACTCAAGCAAATTTTGTCAGTAGCAAAAGGCGGCAAATTTGAAAAATCGCGAGTTAGCAACACTGTTTTCGAATAATTCCAAAATCGCGTGTCATCTGTGTTTTATCTGTGAAATGTGGATCGTGAATGACAGCCATCTTGTTTGTTTACATTCTGAATCGTTGCTATTTCAAGAGAAATTTCTACTGTCACCATTAAATACCAATATATTATTAAATAAGATTATGCATGAACTTAAGCAAAGTCAAGGTGCCTACAATGTACAATCATGCTTGTTGATCGTAAATATTTGTAAATTTGAGGTTATGAATGTTATGATAATTACATGTTTTGGTTCAATGTACATTGCTATTTTTCTTAGCGCAATAGAGTGTTGCCCTACTTCACTTTGCTGTACATTGCTACTGACATACTTTGCATGACAGACTATAACTTCCAATGACTTTGCATTATGTGCTTGCACACGATGCATGTGGGGCTAAGGCTAGAAAATGTGTGCTTGCGCACACTTGCATTGGCTCGCTGAACATGTTTCAGGGAGATAGCGGGTGTTAATACTGTGTAAATGGGTTGGCTCGTTTTATAAAGACTTTAACTTTAGGTACCTATAACTCCTCTGCTGTGGAAAAACGCATCGGACTCGGGCAGCTTTGAAACTACAGCAATCACCTATAAAACAAACTCGCCCGCCGCGCCTGTCTTTATGTATGTTCAGGACAAAATCAAAAACTACTGAACAGATTTTCATGCGGTTTTCACCTACCAATAGAGTGGTTCTTAAGGAAGGTTTAGGTGTATAAAATGTTAAGGTTTGCGAAACCCGTGCGAACCGGGGCGGGCCACTGGTACAAAATAAAGTTGATGCTAGGTAAATATTTGCCAATCAAAAATTGAGCAAATGTCAGCTATGGAAAGCGCAATGAAGAAAGGTAAAATTCGGATGTCAACTACTCACTTTCCACAGCTGACGGGATATCTACAGGAGAGACGAATCTAATTGTTTCTGCGCAAGTGTGTCAAAATGCGCAAACATACGCTCCATGTGCAAACACCCTACGCAAGTGTGTCAAGATGTGCAAAGAACATGCTCCATGTGCAAACACATTTATTGTCACCGTTATAGTTAGGCCAAGCTAAGTTAGCAGCGATTTTGATAGCACAGACTGCGCAAGTGCTGTTTAAACGTCATAGAAGATTGACTTGCACCGCCTGAGCTATCAATTTCGCTGCCAACTTAGAGCGTTTTCACACGTGGGGCGCGCCCGGGCGCCGTCACGCACACTACAACACGCATTATGCCTACACATACGCACACAATAGTAAATTGTACAACAAGGGCATAAAGTGAGCCATTTTTACCCGAGGTAATTTTTTGGTCTGAGCGAAGCGAAGACCAAAATAGTAGACGAGGGTAAAAATGGACATTTATACCCTTGTTGTACACTCTGCTTTTCACGTTGCATTCAGATTGCGAGGAAAATATACAAAAAATCAAATATTTTAGGTTATTTTAACGTATTTATTCAAGACTAAAGAAAACTGTTCTTGGGCCGGTCGGGGGCGCGGGGCACGCCGGTCGGGGGCGCGCCGGCAGGGCTGGCAGTTTGTATGGCAGAATTTGGACTTTATTGCTAAGTCAATAAGGGTCGTAATAGATGATTTTACTTTATGCTCTAGAGCATAAAATGCGATTTTATGTCGTCTACGCACGACATAAAGATGCACTTTTTGAGCATGAGAAGTGAAAACAAATATTATCGGTCCGACAGCCGACGGGGGGCTCCGACATGGCTGAATTTATCAGAAGCGCCGCACCGATATCGGATGTCGGTAGGTGGCAATGACAAAAACAGCTGCAGGAGGGTGCCGTTGGCATTAAGTCCGCTTTTTTGCGTTATCTATCGTTTTTTAGTAATAATTATTTATTATATTCATAAATAAATACAGAGAAACACATATATGTTACATTTTACTTCCTTCCGACATCCGATATCGGATCGGACAATGTGAAAACGCTCTTAGCTTGGTCTAACTCTAGAAAGTTCTCAGTGCATGTTTGAATTTTTCCCATACAAGTTTACGCCTTAGTAATAGTATATTTACTGGCATTCTTTAAGCACTTGCAGTGATTTCCTGAACAGCTCCTGCTGCGCGCGTGCGTGCTTTATCTCCAGCTCCGCCAGATCTATGAGGCTGTAAAAAAAGTCAGTTATGTACCAGTTATGTAGCCAGTATGTACAAGAGTTAAAGGATTTTAGACCATGTATACAGAGGCAGGCGTGGCTCACTCCGCGATTTCGTCGCGGCGCAACAAGTAGCTAAAAGTACATCCGTCCCACACCAATTTTGGTGGCTAGCCATAGGCCGCGCGTGGCGCTTGCGCCACCTAGCGGTCATATCTGTCCTGATCGTAACAGACGCGTTTTGTTAGAGTGAATCTTCTTATAGTACTATTATTTATACTGTGACAGGTTAAATTCCATTTTAGAATGACAGCGCTGGTGCTTCGTTTACGGAAATACCCCGCTTGCAACGAACGGACGGTCATGGGCGCGACAACTATATAATTATGCGTATTTAAAATTCTTTGAATGTAGTTAGTATTGTTTTAAAAATAAAAATGAAGTCTTCTTTCAGTAAAATTTCCTATCTGCCGTCTGGCAAAAAAGAGTAGCAAATAAAAAGTGGCAACACTGTAGTGTCGTCCCTTTCAAATCAATTTATATAAGGAAACGGGACGACACTACAGTATTGCCACTTTTTAATTTTCTACTCTTTTATTTAAAGTACTTCCCCCCCCCATGTGGCAAAGTCGTGGGACGCCCTATACATGTGCTAAAGAAAATAATAAAGTTGAAAATACCTCTTCTTGAAGGCAGCGACGCGTCTAGCTCTGAAGTCGATGAGTTCTTCCCGGGCACGCGCAGATAGTTCTTCAAACCGCGCGCACGCCGCCGCCTGGGCTTGCTCGGCCTTATTAAAACAAACAAACATACCAGTTATATCTAGGGATTCTAGGGTAATCCATCAATTACTGGCCACTGTTTAATAACTGGCCACCTTATAATAATTATGCACTACATCTGTAGCAAAACAAATCCGTACACGGCGGGAAAAAGTTGATAACTCGAGATATTCTACCGAAGGAATTTGAACTTAAAATATTTTTTTTTTTTAATCCTTTTTTTTTAAGGGGTTTTGTCACGCAGTGACAATGTCACCCCCGTAATGAGATCTAATAGTAATAATGATGTAGTAGTGAAGTATTACCTTCACCACTACATCACATATAAGTATAGTTTGCACATCAACCTGGCCTCGTCTGATAGTGGCGATGCCAGGACGATGTTGCAACTACCTATGTTGGTAGATTTAATAAATGTCATGTCACTCCTCAGCGCCTCATTACGGACACATTCCATCAACACATGGTGAACATCTTCTATTTTATCGCACTCTTGGCAATTTGGTGAAGCCGCTAGTTTCATCAGGTGCTTGAATTTGTTTGACGGAATGTGCCCGGAACGAAGTCTGAGGAGTGATACTACCTGTTTCCTGCTAAGCTTTTTGTCAAACCAGGGGACCTGAGGGGGCTGACATTGAAAAAATAAAATTACATAAGGTTTAAATATCATAATTTTTTTTCCCGCGAGTTATCAACATCTTCCCGCCGTGTACGGAAATATGATTTTGATTTCTGTGAAAAATATGCCTCCGGGCGGCTACAGGCTACTGATAATAAAAATAAATCAACCAATTAAGTGTATAAGCGTGCGTTTACCTCTTGGACCTCCTGGGGCTTAGTGAGCACAGAACATATCGTGAGACATTAATACACACACACAAACATATCATTATAGGGTAATACGCCAGTAACTGGCCACCGGCCAATAACTGGCCACCCTAAACTAAAAATGAATTCTATTCACCAATAAACAGAATTCATTTTAGTATGTTACAATAACTGGCCAACCTTCAATAACTAGCTAATTTATACTAAAATGAATTATGTTTATAGGTGAATAGAATTCATTTTTAGTTTAGGGTGGCCAATTACTAACAGGAGGCCAGTTACTGGCGAATTACCCTATTCATTAAATCAGGCTAGTACAGATGTAGTGCTAAATTATTTTCCATCGTATTTTCACGGAAACTTACGAACGTGTCTTGCTATTTCAGTCAGTCTCGGTACAAAAAGTACTGACGTTGACTGAAGTAGCATGACAAATACGAACGTTTCCAAGAAAATACGATGGGAAAACAATTATGCACTACATATGTCCTTATTTTCAAAAAACACTTTTCTATTTTAACATTTAAATATTTTAACGTTAGGTTTTACTTGAAATATGGTTTTAATCAACTTCTTTGATTTCATGTTCATTACAATAAGGTAGAACATTAAATATACATATAAAAACCATTTGACCAAAATTTATGTATACAGACAAGATACCGTGAATAATTACAATCCATCAAATCTAAATACATATTGGAGCTTATAACCGCTGCCTACCACGTGGATATTTACAATGTATCTAGATTTTTGAAGTGAACACTTCTTTAGCGGCGCTGTGCACTTTTTGTGATGGGGAAAAAATGTTAAACTCGCGACAGGTCACGTGACTGTAAGATTCGTAAGACGTAAGACGGACACGTGACCTGATCGAAAAACTGTTACAATGTCATTGAGTTTTCACTTCTGCCGGCACTCCCGGAGTGCAACGTTGTTTTTTTTTTATGTGATAGTCAGCAAACGAGCAGATGAGCCGCCTGATGGTCGCCCATGGACATAAGCAACATCACAGGAGCCACTTAAGCGTTGCCGACCCTTGTTACAGCCTAAATTTAACTTACATATAAACACAACGCACACAAACACAGCAAAAGTCGGTACTCAGTATTCCCTGGAGGGATGCACATGTTAAAAATATTTGTATCTTCTTCCTCGCGTTATCCCGGTATTTTGCCACGGCTCATGGGAGCCTGGGGTCCGCTTGACAACTAATCCCATGATTTGACGTAGGCACTAGCTTTTACGAAAGCGACTGCCATCTGACCTTCCAACCCAGAGGGGAAACTAGGCCTTATTGGGATTAGTCCGGTTTCCTCACGATGTTTTCCTTCACCGAAAAGCAACTGGTAAATACAAAATTCCACCAGCGGTTAAAAATATTTGTATGTATGTATATAACTCACAGCGTGTACATCTTTGTTCTTAGCCCTGGCCTTTTCGAGGTTCCTGTTAGCGGCTTCATATGCGGCGAGACACCTGAAAAATATTCATTATGAATGTCTGTATCCTTAGGTATTAAAAAAAAAGTAAGCAAAATCTACCCTCAAATGGCTCCTTAAGCCAGTTGAGGGTAGATGAAAACATTACATGATCAAATAATGTACATTAAAGTCAGGTCGTTCAGTGACTGATCCAGGCGGTTTTGTATTTGGTTAGTTAACCAATAACTGTTATACCCGAAAATTTCCTAAGGGCCTCCCCAGCTCCCCACACTAGCGTCTTTTGAGCGTCAGCGTCTAGCAGCGCTATGGACAATGGCGTCGCTGCGCAGTGGCGCCAACGTTGCGTCGAGCAGCAGCCATAGAGTTGACTAGACGCGGACGCTCGGGAGACGCTATTGTGGAGTGGCCCTAAAACTTTAGCCTTTTGAACGCCGCGCGTATCGTGCGCGGCGCGTCATCGTGAACCTTGCTGGAATGCACGAAGGTTGATATTCGGCTGTAGCCGAGCGCGTCAGTTGACGTCTTTGACGGTCGAAAGATTAGTCTTGTATTTACCTCAGTCTTCTGACAAGGACAGCTTTGGCAGCGTGAGCGTCTCTCATGTAGTACCGAAGAGTATCAGCCAGTTTCAGGTCCTGGTCGGACGCCATGCGACCCTCGATCTTCTGTATAAAGAAATAAATGTCATATTCGCATGTACAGTCATGATTAGAGATGTAACGGATAGTTGTTTGGCCGGATACGGGATACCGGATGTTCGGTATCCGACCGCAGAATCCCTTCTCGTCTCGCTCTTACTCGTCTCGTTTCACCGTCTCCGATTGGGTCTTCGGCGAGACTGCGAGAGGCTCTTGACAAGTGTGTACAGCCGGCATGAAACTTATCGGGTGATGTAGCTAACTTACCCGGCACTTATCAAAGGTGTCAGCAGCCCGAGTGAGGAAGCGCTCTGTATGCGGCTGCTCTCTGGTGGCTAGTTGGGTTATGCATGAAGATAACTTTATGTGAGCGTCGGCCACCTCTGAAAATAACAGTTTATGTAAGTTCTAGGGTAATTCGTCAATAACTGGCCACTGTTTAGTAACTGGCCACCCTAAACTAAAAATGTATTGTATTCACCTACAAATATATATATTATGTGTTCCGTACTCTACGTCAGAGATGTTCATTGAGAGAGTAACGCGATCGGTGACCGATAGATGCCGCTAGCGTCTATGTAGTCGCTCCGCCCCACGCCGTGACGTTGTTCCGCTTCCCCTCACTGCAATCCGTTGCTCGCTTCCCGCGACTCGCCGCCACCATGTCATTGTTTCGTCGACCGTCTGACCGATGGTCCGCAAATATTTTTTTGCGTATATTTTTGCAGCATGGTGTTTTAACATTTCCGATCCAAAGCTCGGTCGATTAAATAGTGAGATATAGCAGAGATCGCTACTACATATTAGTCTTTTGGCGGTCTCGCGATCGAAGTCATCGAACGGTGCTTTTCGATTCTACCCACTTTTTTATTGCTAAATTAATTTTCACATTCCATGCTGCTAAAATCGTTACCGTTAACTCGCATTTTCGAGATCGAAGTAGGAAGTGCGTCAGTGGTTTTCGTTAACAAGTGGTAACGCAGTCGCTCCGCATCGGAGAGGGAACGTGCGGTCATCGTGCCGACGGCGGCGGGGGCGGCGCCCGGGCGGCGCGGAGGCGGGCAGCCTGCGCGCGCCGCTGCCGGGTGCCGCGCTTCGCCGATAAGGAGGTTTGGATTGTCACGAACCATCCGGTGAGCCAGTTTAATGATATTCTAATTTTATTGGCGTTCAGAAGTTACTTCGACACTAAAGGACGGTTCTCGGGCAGGTCGTATTAACCTGGGAGTACCTCGTGTCGTTAGCTGCGACGCGACCGGGGCTCCCCTGTCCCGCCCGGGCCCCGGCCCCCGCGCGCCGTCGACTTTCTTCTGCTGTCGTCCAAGGTGACCCCGAGGTGTCGCGGTGCGGGGTCCGCGGGACGCCCATTCCTGTTGCTGCAGTCGCGATGCGGACGCTTCCAGTCCGCGAGAGCAGTCGCGGTGCGAGCGCTTTCAGTACGCGCCCGCTCCTGTCCCGCGCCCGCTCCTGTTGCTGCAGTCGCGGTGCAGACGCTTCCAGCCCGCGAGAGCAGTCGCGGTGCGGACGCTTCCAGGCCGCGCCCGCTCCTGTTGCTGCAGTCGCGGTGCGGACGCTTCCAGTCCGCGGGACTCCGAGAGACGTCTCACGCCCGCTCCTGTGGCTGCGGGCGCTTCCAGTCCGCGGGACTCCGATAGACGTCACACGCCCGCTCCTGTGGCTGCGGGCGCTTCCAGTCCGCGGGACTCCGAGAGACGTCACGCGCCCGCTTCTGTGGCTGCGGGCGCTTCCAGTCCGCGGGACTCCGAGAGACGTCACACGCCCGCTCCTGTGGCTGCGGGCGCTTCCAGTCCGCGGGACTCCGAGAGACGTCACGCGCCCGCTTCTGTGGCTGCGGGCGCTTCCAGTCCGCGGGACTCCGAGAGACGTCACACGCCCGCTTCTGTGGCTGCGGGCGCTTCCAGTCCGCGGGACTCCGAGAGGCACACGCCCGCTCCTATTGCTGCGGTCGCGGCGCGGGTGGATCGCGGACCTCTCGATCCCGTCCTGGCGCCAAGGTGAAGGCGGACCGCTTCTGCGTCCCGACTGCTCGAATGGAAGGAAGGTAAGTTACGTGGAAGCAGTGGAAACGCTACGAGTACAGCGACGATCGCCGCGTTGGTTGCCGTCCGTCATGACGTCGCTGGTTACCTACGCGCCGGTGGTGGCCACCACGATCGCGCCGCCGAGGGCAGCAGTGTCACCGTGATGATGCGTGCAATTACGAGCCAGCCATCGGCGCCTCCCGTGCGGGTAACGTCCGTCACGCGCACCGGCGCCTGTCGAGCTGGCCGCCACGACGGCGCCTCTCGCCTCACGCACCTGAGCCTGGCGACGGTGGCCGCCACGATGGCGCCGCCCGCTCGATGACTCTGCCCGCCACGATGGCACCGCCCGCCTCACGACGCACCAGTGCCTACCGAGCTGGCCGCCACGATGACGCCTCTCGCATCACGCACCGATGCCTCCCAAGCCGGCGGCGGCGGCCGCCACAACGGCGCCGCCCGCCACGATGGCACCACCGCCTCGCGCACTGGCGCTTCTCGAGCTGGCCGCCACGATGGCGCCTCTCGCCTCACACCAGTGCCTCCCGAGCCAGGCGGCGGCCGCCTCACGCACCGGTGCCTCCCGAGCTGGCCGCCACGATGGCGCGTCTCGCCTCACGCACCGGCGCCTCCCGAGCCGGCGGCGGCGGCCGCCACGATGGAGCCGCCCACCTTACGCGACAGCGCCTCTAGAGCGGGCCGCCACGATGGGTCCTCGCCTCACGCACCAGCGCCTCCCGAACCAGTGGCGGCCGCCATGATAGCGCCTCTAGCTTCACGCACCGGCGCCTCCTGAGCGGCGGCGGTTGCCATGATGGCACCGACAATCACGTCGAACCTGTCCACCGATGCTGCAACCACGACGATGTCGTCCCTTGCAATGGCGCCCATGTTCTGTTCGCAAGAATACCACCGCGAACTTACCTGCCGCCGATGCTGCCTACCAAGCTGCGCTGGGCGCCACAGTATCAGTTTTGTCCTGTCCACATGGTCCCATTGAGGTACGCAGGCGCCTATAGCTATGGTGCCATAGCACGAACAGACCGCTAAGCTTTTGGTTTCGGTTAAGGAGTCCTCCGGCGACGGCAGACAAGGTCGTAAGGAGCCTCGTCCTAGCGTGGCTCGACTGCCCGGAGTTGAAAGCGGTAAGATATGTCGATACTCAGAGGAAAATACGTCGTGTTCCCGGGTTTCATAAAGGTGCTGATCGACGTAGGGCCGTGCCGCTTCGAGGTTCCTATGACTTCTCGAGGCCATGGAGTGATCCAACCGAAGAACAGCTAGCGACAAGGCCCTGTGCGACCGCTCAAAACCGAGGTGAAAGGCATCGAAAAGGTCTGCAGACTTCACATAATTATCTCTGCTTGCCCGCGCTCTCCAGCTTAAGTTCCGTCTTACAAAGACGAACTCGTGCGCCAAGCCCATAATAAACAAAATGGGACAAATAAACCCGCTGCGCCTGAACAAGCTTGAGTTTCCGGTGTTAAGAGAAAGGGGCCAGGAGGACTCCAGCAGTTTCCATCTGTCTGTCTTTGACTTTATCGAAACAGTTTTGTTACGCAAGCGCTAAAATCGATTTTAGACTTGATTTCATTAGTTCGATTTCCTTAAAAGCATGCTACCATACCCCTATACTAGCTCGATATAGGGTGTTTCTTCGGGTAAAGCGAATTAAACTATCACGCTCCTAGACATCACGTGGGACACGCGGCACAACACCCCGATTGAAAGTTTTCTTTTTCACGACATACAGGCCTGCCTTGCTGCCGAGTTTCTCGCAGAAATGAGACTCAATGCCTCCTGTTCAGTCTCAAACTCGCAAACTTTAGTTCATGGAGGAAGGTGACACCTTCGCAGTCCCCAGCAACACGAAGCTGCCGAAAGCCTCGCGCCACTTTCTTCCTCATCTTATGCAAGCAGTCCGTTACAACCTCCAATATTGGTAGACAATGTACGAGGTAAGGCCCTTACAGTGAAGAGTAACCGTTAACGGGCCACATCTGCAGCGCTGACGACAGAAGTGTAAACATACAACCGCACCACTACAGTATACATAAAACGACGGCGACACCACATCCCCTCCGTTACCACGGCTGTCGCAAAAACTGCTGATGCCAGCAGATCGTCTACAGGTCGCGCTGGTTCCTTGCTACTTACCAGGTCGGTACAACCCCCGAGGGCGACGGTTTATCAAGAATTCACTGCGCGCCCGAGTGGCAGCTACGCCCAGAAGCCGCCGAGACTATCTGCGCCTGATAGGCGCCTTGTTGGCCAGCCTCCGATTTCGAGAGCCTTCGCACTGTGTCACGGTATTTCTTAACAGACTCTTTGAACTGCTACCACGTCTCTTCTGGCAGCTGCCGGTAATACGACTTGGTATGGATGTCTCCACCTCCCAGCCTAGTCTGCTCTCTGTGACGGCGTGATAAGGAGAGCCTTCACGCAGCTGTGGTAAGCTTGCAATTTACTGGCGGTCCTAGTGAACACAGCGTCAGACCGCCCTCCCGCCCGCCCGACCGCCCTCCTGTCAGATAGGACGCTCCAACACCGAGCTGGCGTGACTGGCGCATGCATGCAACATGCCAAGGGCTAACGCTACATAGCGAACGAGACGCAACTCTCTAGGCCGCCTGTACGCCCACAATGTAGAAATGGTCTTCATGGTGCATCAAAAATAAGATCGACTGCCAGGTACCTCCAATATCCAGTGAAGTAGCGAGCTATCTCAGACATATATTTCTATTGCCCATGTTAGCTTTCAGAACGAGACTTGTTCATAAGCCTGTAACAACGCCATTAATAGCGAGACCAGCGCCTCCCAAACCACCAGCTTGGGACGCGAGAAATCTACTTGCCCTAATTTGAATAGCCCTACAACGTACCTATATAGAAGAGCTGCCGCATTTTTACTGTTAGCATCAGGCCGCAGGGTCAATGACCTTACTCTACTATACTGTAGCCCGGGCAATTACATAGATAACGTTCACGCTATTATTTTGTGTCCGAAATTCGGCTCTAAACCAGATAACGTGTCTTACCGATTGGACTCTTAGAAGCTCCGGAATAAAGTATAGACCCAGTAAGTAGGTAGTCTGGGTACGTCAACTTGTGAGAATTACACAAAATGTTAGGGGACACTGCGCTTTCAGCCACAGTCTCATCCAAGCCGGCCTCGCTTAAGATTGCTTTCGATCCACGATGTACTTAATCACTAAATTGGCTGGAAATCTATCCAATTAGCGATATTTTGGCTTAAGTTAATTGGGAACATGACTCTTCTTTAGACGATTCTATCGCCGAGATTCTGCGGATTGGATGCGATTTCGAATGAGAAATCTCTCAAACCAGTTTAACGTCAGATTCGAACCTGGGATTACAATTTAAATTCACAATTTCCTGTAATGCATCATTATAACGAGTCACTGTGATTTCATGGGTTGCAATAAGGCGTATATATTTATTCTTTCTCTGAGTTCTATGACAGTAGGTGTAGCCCTAACGCTTGCGCGCCCGCTGACTCGCCGCCAGGAGATAATAAACAGGTCTCAATGAACATCTCTGACGTAGAGTACGGAACACATAATATAAAAATTTTAAATTGATATTATGTTTCCTTCTACGTCAGAGATGTGAGTAATGCCTTCCTGGCAGGCTACTAGGCTACTTTTATGCCGACGGTACTTCTCCTCAACAATGACATGGTGGCGGCGAGTCGCGGGAAGCGAGCAACGGATTGCAGTGAGGGGAAGCGGAACAACGTCACGGCGTGGGGCGGAGCGACTACATAGACGCTAGCGGCATCTATCGGTCACCGATCGCGTTACTCTCTCAATGAACATCTCTGACGTAGAAGAAAACATAATATCAATTTTATTGGAAGGTAAAAATTTTATATATTTTTAATTTATTTACCCAAAAGGTCATAAAGGCTCAAAAACAAAATTTACAATATCGCCAAACTGTAACCAGTTTGTTGGCGAATGAAGCCAACAAACTGCAGACTGCTATTTATTTTAGTATTTAAGGGTGGCCAGTTAATAGCCGGTGGCCAGTAATTGACGATTTACCGTATAACAAATATAAATGCCCTCCCATATTGTGTCAGGTGACAAGCAAAATTACTAATTACTAAAAAAATATTAAACAAAAATCAACCTTATTTAGGTATTAATATGGTTCACTATGGCTATTAACATGTGGTAGTAATTAGTGAGTTTTGCTTGTCACCTGACGATTTGACCTTTAAATTTTATTTATCTGCCAACCAAGAGGCTAGTGTTAAACGAGTGTTAAACGTACGTAAGCGTACTCTTGACTTATTCTCACAAACAGAACCGAAATTCCTAGCCACGGCAGCCCGCTATCTAGAGTCAATATCTACGCCCACAACTATTAATATTAACAATTAATTAGGTAAATTTAGTGATAAGTCTATTATAATTAGTTTTAAGTACATATGTTTGTAACCCATAACTTGCATGTTTGGTTTAACTGTCAATGTAAAGTTGGTTAAATAAATAAATACCATATACAACAATAAGTACCATATACAAAAAAAGCATAGGTATATAAACATTACACATGCAGTTTGAGCGTAGTGATGCATTTGCACCACGCATAAACTTTCACAAGTTTCTGTGGCGCATCTTAGTTTTAAGTTGTTTGTATTATGTTTTTGTGATGTGTAAATAAATTAAAAAAAAAAAAAAAAATATCGTATGTTAAGAACAGTGGAATTTCGAGCGTTGCGAGGGCTAACCAAACTTTGCTACCGAAAATTTTCACCACACCAACGCGAGAAAAATACTAACTGTAAATACCTATTACATATCAAACCCAAATGAACGTAATTAAATATTTAGTATTCAAAATCATCGCTTTAGACAATTTTACCGGCCAACATGAGGAAACGACTCAACATTTATTAGTTTGACACTCCTGTGAACAAAATGTAACTTTCTCATCAGTTTTTGAAAAATAGTGTCTTAAAATTTGTCTACCTTTATATTTAGAAGTCATACGATCCACCTTAGCAACAGCCTCCTTCAAGTGCGTATAATACTCCAGTAGGAACGTGGTCTCCTGTTCAAAGAAATCGTTCACGTCTCGCACTGTCGCGCCGAGGTAGATATCGTCTATAATTGCCATTTAAGTCTAAATACTATCATTATCATTATCAACATACCTTTATGTTTAGAAGTCATGCGATCCACTCTAGCGACTGCCTCCTTTAAATGCGTATAATACTCCTGTAGGAACGTGGTCTCCTGTTCGAATAAAATCGTTCACGTCTCGCACTCGCGCCGAGGTAGATCTCGTCTATAACTGCCATTTTACTCTAAATACTATCATTATCGACATACCTTTATGTTTAGAAGTCATGCGATTCACCCTAGCAACAGCCTCCTTCAAATGCGTATAATTCTCCTGTAGGAACGTGGTCTCTTGTTCGAAGAAGTCATTTACGTCTCGCACTGTCGCGCCGAGGTAGATCTCGTTTATAACTGCCATTTTACTCTAAATACTAACATTATCGACATACCTTTATGTTTAGAAGTCATGCGATCCACCCTAGCGACAGCCTCCTTCAAGTGCGTATAGTACTCGTGTAGGAACGTGGCCTCTTGTTCGAAGAAATCTTCCACTTCTCGCACTGCAGCGCCGAGGTAGATATCGTCTATAATTTCTATTTTACTCTAAATACTAACATTATCGGCATACCTTTATGTTTAGAAGTCATGCGATCCACCCTAGCAACTGCCTCCTTCAAGTGCGTATAATACTCCTGTAGGAACGTGGTCTCCTGTTCGAAGAAATCGTTCACGTCTCGCACTGTAGCGCCGAGGTAGATCTCGTCTGTCGTTGTTGTCATTGACCGGACCTGTTAAAGAAAAAATAAAGGTATAAGGGACGAAATTACATATTTATGGCTAGGGTGAATCGGTTGTGAAAAATATGTGACGTTTTCAACCAAAAGGTACCACATAGTCGGTTGTCGATAAGGTTGATTTCAAATTGAAGCTATGTGGAATAGCGCCTTATTGACAACCGACAATAAGTACCCTTTTGATTGTGAATGACACATAACTGAAAATATGAGCGTCTCCTAGCCTAGCTAGTCCTGTAGAACAATATATTTGTGCCGCAACAGATAGTTTTAGAGGCGAATAGATTATAGAATAAATAGTGAAGGAATAGAATTAACAGCAGACATCTCCATTGACCAAAACGCTTAAAAAAACAAAACAAAAAACACCAGTCCGATACAGATATTGATAATAAAAATCTGTGTTGGAAAAATCATTGCTCTAGGGTCAAAAAGTGAGAGTAGTTTCAAAGTTCAAGTTAAGTTAAGAATACAATATGATATTCAGCACCATGGTTATGACTTGATGAGGTATATCTTGGCGCACGAAGGGGCGAGACGTATATAAAGTCGAGGCAGGCATGGCTATAAATAAACAGTATAATGGCTCACCAATGTCGCGATGAGGTTATCTTGGCGCGCGAATGAGAGAGTCCCTTATAAACTCGAGGCGGATAAGGCTGTAAATAAACAGTATGATGGCTCACCAGCGTCGTGATAAGGTGTATCTTGGCTCTCGGCTTGGCACAGACGTCTCTCTCGTACTCGAGGAACACGCCTAGGTGCGAGTCGTTATAAAAGCCGAGGCAGGCATTACCTATAAGAAAACAGTATGATACTCACCATGGTGATAACTTGATGTGGTATATGTTGGCGCGCGAAGGGGCGAGGCGTTTCTAAACTCGAGGCAGTCATGGCTATAAATAAACAGTATAATGGCTCACCAATGTCGCGATGATGTTATCTTCGCGCGCGAAAGGGAGAGTCCCTTATAAACTCGAGGCGTATATGGCTCTAAATAAACAGTATGATGGCTCACCAATGTCGTGATAAGGTGTATCTTGGCTCTCGGCTTGGCACAGAGGTCTCTCTCGTACTCGAGGAACACGCGTAGGTGCGAGTCGTTACGAAAGACGGGGTGCGAGGCCAGTCGCTGGAGGAATACTTCGTGCATGGCGACTGTTTTCTTGAACGTGGCCAGGTATTCACTGTGAAGCACCAAAAGGTGTGACAAATAAAGTCAAGAAATATTTCGTTTTATCCTATTATTTAAGCAGTGCTCCTATGCAATCTTCACCACAAACACTTTCTTCTTCCTGGCATTATCCTGGCATTTTGCCACAGCTCATGGGAACCTGGGGTCCGCTTGACAACTAATCCCATGATTTGACGTAGGCACTAGTTTTTACGAAAGCGACTGCCATCTGACCTTCGAACCCAAATGGGAAACTAAGCCTTGTTGGGATTAGTCCGGTTTCCTCACGATGTTTTCCTTCACCGAAAAGCAACTGGTAAATACAAAATGACATTTCGTACATAAGTTCCGAAAAACTCATAGGTACGAGCTGGGGTTTGAACCCACGACCTCCGGATTAAAAGTCGCACGCTCTTACCGCTAGGCCACCAGCGCTCTCCCGCACCCCACCACAAACACCTACCTAAAGAGGTACTCTCTTAAAATATGATTCTTGGACAAATTGGTGGTTGTAGTATAAAATGATGTAGGATGCAACTGAGCCATTCTGCTCTTGGAGTAGCATTTAACAAGTAAAATTGCACATATGTGTGGTGACGTCACACTATTTGTAAACGCTTTATAAAGTGGTGTCTATTTTCCTGAAGAAAGGCCAGGTCAAGAGCACCCTAAACCGGCGAGCGTGTATGAGGAATGTTATGAAAGTGAAGGAAGCGAAAGAGGTATGTCAGGATCGTAGCAAGTGGAAATCCGTGGTCTCTGCCTACCGCTCCGGGAAATAGGCGTGATTATATGTGTGTTTTTAACAGTGAATCAGTGAGGAGACGGAAAGAGCAAATAAACAGCATTTGAGTGCCACGATAAAAAGGCTATATAAATAAATAAATAAAAACGTATGTATTTATATTTAATCTGTGGTTCTACAAAATCAGAAGAACGTGTCCTAATATATTTACTACGACAACATTTATTTATTTTTAAGTATTTAAAAATTGCAACTCACTCTTCCAACTCCTCCTTCATTTTGAGGAACTCCTCTCGAGTCAAGGCACCTTCGCCCTCGCCGAGGCGTTGCAGTTTTTCGCGCGACGCGTCGAAGTCCGGCCGAGGGGGTGCTGGCGGTATCTGGTCAGAAATAGGAGGCTTAAGTATTTATTTTCGTTTGTTTTTAGTATTTGTTGTTATAGCGGCAACAGAAATACATCATCTGTGAAAATTTCAACTCTCTAGCTATCACGGTTCATGAGTTACAGCCTGGTGATAGACAGACGGACGGACAGACGGACAGCGGAGTCTTAGTAATAGGGTCACGTTTTTACCCTTTGGCTATGGAACCCTGAAAATAGGTAACTCGTACTTCAGAATAGTTCAGTGTTGTAATTTTTGTTTCTTTTTAATAAATACGTATAGAAGAAATTGTTACATGTCTGTAACTACTTACAATGTGATGCCTGCGAAGCCGATGGTCCTGGGTTCGAATCCCAGTAAGGGCATTTATTTGTGTGATGAACACAAATATTTGTTCCTGAGTCGTGGGTGTTTTCTATGTATATAAGTATGTATTTATCTATCTACGTATATATATCGTCGCCTAGCAGCCATAGTACAAGCTTTGCTTAGTTTGGGGCTAGGTTGATCTGTGTAAGATGTCCCCCTAATATTTATTTATTTTTATTTTATTTATTTAATGTACCCAGCGTACTGCTCATTCTCCTCATATCTGTCGTGCAGCCACACAAACTCCTCATGCTGCCGGACCACAAGGAACTCCTTCTGGAACTAGTCTTGGTGTGAATGGAGAAGTGTTGTCTACTTACAATGTACCCAGCGTAATAATAATAATAATAACCCCGCGGGGGCAGCTTGTGGCGAGCTGACGGTGAGTGGCGACACCGCGGACCCCTATTCCAGAGGGCACTGTCATCTGGCCCTCGCCTCTGTGCTTGCCTTGATTGGCCGGCCAGAGAGGAGTCGCAACAGCGGGACCTATGCTCCAGGTTGGAAGTGTAAAATGTCATAACGCCGGCGGCCTGCTGAACGGATTACCGGGATCTGGCTACCGCAGACTCACCTCTCGACAACCTCACAGCCACTCCAAAGTGTTGCCCTGTTGTCGCACTGTGCGTGCGGCCATTGCGGGGCCCACTCAATGAGTTGGCGAGTCACCACCTGTCATTTACAATTTTGAGACTGATTGTCACGGCAGGTGTCCGCTAGTCTCTCCCATAGCCCATTATCCAGTCCATCCAACTTTCAAATCTATAGCTAGTTACCTTAGTTCCCATTGCAGCACAAAAGTGCTGCACTGCAATAGTCTTTGCACCTGGCGGGGACCATCTCCGGATGTATCACATTGTGCGTTCGGGGTTGGTATCCGCCACGTGTATCCCTTTTTACTTTTTAGATTAAAGTGTCTTAAAGAGCCTCTGCGCTGTTGGCTTCGGCCCCACGTACGCCTCCCAAAGGTTCGGGATCCCATGGTCCCGAGATGTGGAAAAGACATACAAATAATAATAATAATAAAAGACGTTTATTCAAGAAGTTTGAACATAAGTACATAATAAAAGTACACGATAATGCTTACAAATTAATTGAAATGGAAAGTGGCTCAGCTTATGTCTGTGCCAAAAGGCTTTGGGGCACAGCGGCCCTAAAGACTTGCAGCAACGGACGCTGTTATTCTGCCACCGCCGTATTTGTATCTAGCTAAGGACAGTAGAAACATTTACACTATTTATTACATATAGGACAAGATAGCAAAACCAAACAATGCGCAGTGGATAAAAAAGTGCTAACTTTACAAAAGTTAAATATCTATAGCTATAGAGCAGGTCACTCAACCAAAAGTATATGTTACATTCTTTTGGAGGTCCAGTAAATAAGCCTTGCAACGTAGTTTGAAAACCGCCAGGGACTGACTGTTAACTACTGGTGGCGGCAAATTGTTCCAGCATTTAGACGCAGCATAGCGAAAACTGCCTCTAAATAACTGAAGCCGGAGTAGTGGAAGGGAGATACGCTCTTGTTGCTCACGCAAACCTTTCAACTTTCGGTTAGGCTTCCGATTCAAGTTTACGCGCGAGATAGGGTGGAATACGCGTACTGCTCATTCTCCTCATATCTGTCGTGTAGCCACACAAACTCCTCATACTGCCGGACCACAAGGAACTCCTTCTGGAACTAGTCTCGGTGTGAATGGAGAAGTGGTGTCTACTTACAATGTACCCAGCGTACTGCTCATTCTCCTCATATCTGTTGTGCAGCCACACAAACTCCTCATGCTGCCGGACCACAAGGAACTCCTTCTGGAACTAGTCTCGGTGTGAATGGAGAAGTGGTGTCTACTTACAATGTACCCAGCGTACTGCTCATTCTCCTCATATCTGTCGTGCAGCCACACAAACTCCTCATGCTGCCGGACCACAAGGAACTCCTTCTGGAACTAGTCTTGGTGTGAATGGAGAAGTGGTGTCAACTTACGATGTACCCAGTGTACTGCTCATTCTCCTCATATCTGTTGTGCAGCCACACAAACTCCTCATGCTGCCGGACCACAAGGAACTCCTTCTGGAACTAGTCTCGGTGTGAATGGAGAAGTGGTGTCTACTTACAATGTACCCAGCGTACTGCTCATTCTCCTCATATCTGTCGTGCAGCCACACAAACTCCTCATGCTGCCGGACCACAAGGAACTCCTTCTGGAACTAGTCTTGGTGTGAATGGAGAAGTGGTGTCTACTTACGATGTACCCAGTGTACTGCTCATTCTCCTCATATCTGTCGTGCAGCCACACAAACTCCTCATGCTGCCGGACCACAAAGAACTCCTTCTGGAACTAGTCTTGGTGTGAATGGAGAAGTGGTGTCTACTTACAATGTACCCAGCGTACTGCTCATTCTTCTCATATCTGTCGTGCAGCCACACAAACTCCTCATGCTGCCGGACCACAAGGAACCCCTTCTGGAACTAGTCTTCGTGTGAATGGAGAAGTGGTGTCTACTTACAATGTACCCAGCGTACTGCTCATTCTCCTCATATCTGTCGTGCAGCCACACAAACTCCTCATGCTGCCGGACCACCAAGAACTCTGACTTCTGGAACTCGGGCAGAGTAGTCTTGGTGTGAACGGTGAACTTCACCTTTTCCTTTTCACTGAGGGCGTCTGATATGTCTACCTGTTGACAGTTGAAAATGATGCTAATTAATTTTTCCTTGCTTTTAAACTAGAGATGCACCGGATATTCTGGGTACTATCCGGTATCCGGGCTATCGGCCATTATTTTTATATCCTGCCGAATACCAGATAGTGACATACTATCCGGCCGGATACCGGATAGTAACTTTGCTTGATTTCTGAGTAAACAAAATTGTATCTAAGAAACAGTCATGGTCAATCCAGTATCCGGCCTATCTGGCCATTATTTTAATATCTGGCCAAATAACAGATAGTGACGTACTATCCGGCCGGATACCAGATATAGCAACTTTGCTTGATTTCTGAGTAAACAAATTGGATCTAAGAAACAGTCATGGTCAAGGTTTCTTCTTCTCTACAACAGTGTCCCCAGCTGTCAGTGATGGTATGGACATGGTGGGGGCTGAGAGGGGGTTGTGATTGGTTCAACTTAGAGTGTTGAAACTCACCAATAAGCTGTTGTCAGCGAGCGACACATTCTCGCTAGGTTTCTTCTTCTCCACAACAGTGTCCCCAGCTGTCGGTGATGGAATGGACATGTTGGGGGCAGAGAGGGGGTCATCATTAGTTTCTTCCACGCAGTCCTGAAATATACATACATGGTTAGTCAGATTAGAGTAAGAAGATTATTATATTATTTATTGTTGTTGTCCTATGGCACCCCAGAGATGCAAGCCTTCACAAGCTCGCGCCACATCTTCCTATCTTCAGCGACCCTTCTGACCTTGCTCCAGCTCAACCCGACCACTAATTTGTGACAGACCGCTGCCAGGACGGAGTGTGCCCTTGGCCACGGCTTCTGTCTGGCTGTTTCAATATGGGTCAGCTTTGGTCATATAACAATCCTATTAGAGTTCAGTAACTATGCACCCACTTTACAATGACAAAGAGTGAGAGTGCAAAAAATTAAAACACCATTTAACCTCCTTATTCCAACACATTTGGGCATCATACCCATAGTTCTCAAGAAAGGTTTCCAAATTTACATAGTTACAAGTTACTCTGCCCTAACCTCATCCTGTCCAATGTGATTTTTAAGGACATATTCCATTTTTAGCAAGTTATGAATAAAAAGCCGGGATATGTTGAGGTTACAATGAAAATTCTATTTTTTTTACTTTAAATCAATTGCTCAATTTCAATGGCTTAGGGCTGATTTAGACGGCGCGCCAACTCGCATGCGATTTTAGTTACATTGGACAGTTGGTTATGTTAAATTCAACCGACCGATCCAAACACTCAATGTAATGAAACTCGCATCGTCTAAATGAGCCCTTAAATTGAGTATGGTGGGCAGGACGGGGCTAACCTCAGCCACAACAAAAAAAAACAATTGGCTGCCCCAATATTTTTCAGAGTAGGTTGAATTTAGAACAGGTTAACCCTGCTTTAATTTGATACCAAAACAGTGTCTGATAGTATGCATTACATTACCAATGTTATCAGCAATGTCAAATAATACTCCTTATTGTTCTACATACATACCAAAGACATATTAAAAGCTACACACTTTAGCATTTTATAAAGCTAAATAAAACTTCCTTAAAATTCACAACTAGTAACTACACACGCCGACTCTGACTGAGTACTAGAACTGATCTCTTTTTTGCGCTCTCAATAGCAAAGATACTTACTTTTTCAGCGCAGCAGTTTCACTAATTAACGAATTATGGTGTTAACGACCTAAACATGAAGTAGTTAGCAGCATTAAGCCGGCAGAGCGCATGAAACAACCTTGAGAACGGTAAAAAGTTGTAACATGCACCTATCCACGTCAAATTGCTTTTAAGGAGAAAAAACTGCAAAAACAACGATCTAGTATCATTGATACGTGAAAGCATTGTGAGTCATACGTGTTTGAAGCCGTATTGATAATGTTAAGGAGTATTTTTATAGCATTATCCCGGAAAACCGAGCGTTGACGCCCCCTAAACTCTAATTAGAAAATCGAGTGAAGAATCAACTGAGAATCCATGAAAAACACATGTAACTCACCATCATCTTGTTTTTAATAAGCAGAACACTGAATAGTTGGATTAAAATGTTAATTAGAACAATATTCCACGAAAACAAGAGCAAACGATTGGAATGACAGGTATTTTTATTTTTTTGTGGTTGGACTAACTTTTTAATTTTAGCTCGAAGTTAAAGGTTTGATAAAGATCAAACAGCCACAGTAAATTTTATTTAATGTCAATTAATTTGTAAATTTAATAAAAGAAGACAATTTAATGTTAAATAATTTAATTTAATGTAATATAGATATATTTAAAACTCTTGTTGTATTTCTAATCTATAAACAGAAGTAAACTTTGTAAACGTAACTTCTATTGATCGAAAATTTGACAGCAGCATTTTAGTGCTGCCAGCATGAATCAATATTTATCCGTATATCTAAGTTTTTTTAGACTAAATAATAAAATTGTAAAATACATGTATAGTAGTGATTTTTAGGGTTCCGTACCCAAAGGGTAAAACGGGACCCTATTACTAAGACTCCGCTATCCGTCCGTCCGTCCGGCCGTCCGACCGTCACCAGGCTGTATCTCACGAACCGTGATAGCTAGACAGTTGAAATTTTCACAGATGATGCATTTCTGTTGCCGCCATAACAACAAATACTAAAAACAGAATAAAATAAAGATTTAAGTGGGGCTCCCATACAGCAAACGTGATTTTTGACTGAAGTTAAGCAACGTCGGGCGGGGTCAGTACTTGAATGGGTGACCGTTTATGTTTGCCGATTTTTGCATTATGGTACGGAACCCTTGGTTCGCGAGTCCGACTCGCACTTGCCCGGTTTTTTTTTATATAAGAGGCCAACGAAGCAACGAACAGACGAAATACAACACGATGACATTTTTTTTATGAAATTCCATAGCTATAGATGGTCAAGCAAATCTTGTCAGTAAAAAAAGGCGCGAAATTCAAATTTTCTATGAGACTATATCCCTTCGCGCCTACATTTTTCAAATTTGCCGCCTTTTTCTACTGACAAGATCTGCTTGACCAACTTTAGATTAGCACCCAACACCTATTCATATTTCAGTTGAATCAAATCAAAATAAAGAATGTAGGTACATCGTATCCCATAGTCTTGCATTGTGACACAGAATAAATAATAGTACTACCGTACAGAAAGGAAACTTCCTACAAAACCGAAGTTTGACAGCGGTTCAGGGTCGAATCATGCTATCCCTTTCTAATATATGGCACTATCCCTTTCGGCTATTTAGGGTTGTCAAAATTCAAGTGATTATCTGATCTGTGGTCGTGCACGCAAAAGGAAGTCAAGTGGTGCCAACCCTAATAATTGCTCGGAGCAATGCTGAGCCGAGCGGAGCCGAGTTTGGCCGATCTCAGGAGTTTCGCACCCCTGATTGTGAGAAAAACTTACGAAACAAATCTGTTTTTCTGGGTATTTCTGCGATATTTTTGGAACTCTACATGGGTACCCCAATTTCCGCGATTTTTTATATATTGCTATCTTGTTCTATCTCAAGGAAATTTTATCTTCTATCCTGTTGTCACAACCCCAGGCCAAATTCAATACAAATCGTAATTCCTAGTCAAGTATGGAATCCCTTGAAATCCGCGTTGTTTATGAATTATTTACATAAAAATATACATTTATTTACACAAAATGGGAACACAAAAACCTGGAGAATGGGCGAATTCGCTAATAGCCAGATTCGAAGAGCAAGTAAGTAGTTCTTTATTTTTCTTAAGACATTAATGAGACCCACCCTTTCGGTATATTTTGCGTACATTTGTGATGAATTGTATAATTTCTCGTTGAGGATTCCTGGCGTCGGCTTCGAGTCAATGTCCTTTTGCCTTCGGGAGTCTTAACGGTTTATAAATATACGTAGTTTAAACATATTTGTTTTTTCATAATACGCATTAGTTGAAATCTCGTCTTTACTGAAAGAAAGCTGTGTCTTTCAGTAAAGACGAATTCCTTAGCTATTTATGCCATAAATAAATAAAAAACTTAGCTATTTATGCTTAGGATCAGTATTTTACTACATCATTACAAAGATATGACCAATGATGTGTGTTCTGAAATATGTTCTTGTTTCTAGTAAGTACAGTCACCTGCAATAATATGTTACACAACGAAGGCCGCAAAAATATCTGACACGATCTTATTTGTAGAGCCATAAGAGTATGTCACATATTTTTGCGGCCTGTGAAGAGTAACATATTATTGTACAGTAGGGCCTCGATAATATGTACTTCAAAAAAACAACCCCTGTTCGGACTCACGGAACGTACGGATTATCGTATGCTATACAGGGTGGCCAAAAAATAAGTGCATTCCCATTGCCAAGGAGGTTTTGGGATTCTACTGAGCAACTTTTACTACGGGACCAACACCGAAATCGCGTAAAAAAAATTTGGCTGTTTCATACATTTTGGCTGGTCCATTTTCTATGGGAGGCTAAATTTATTATTCGCGATTTCGGGGTTGGTAACCATAATAAAAGTTGCTTAGGATAATCCCAAAACCTCCCTGGCAATGGGAATGCACTTATTTTTTTTTTTTCACTGTGTATTATGTATAAAACAAGTTACCTGAAAAAATGTATTTAACGAGACTCCAAAATTACAAAAACAAACTAAAGTAACTTAACACTACATAGTTGTTATCTATGTGAAATAATTGTAAATTTTATTTTTTATATGGTTACCCAATTTTTTTTTTCTATCTTGAGCCTTATGAGGATATACATCAGCGGTCAAATCTACGTCTAGGACAGCATTTCCCAAACTATGTAACCATTAGTGGGTCGCCAGCGAATATGGAGTGGGCCCTGAAACTACTAGGGTGTTAATCATCATCATCATCATATCAGCCAGAGGACGTCCACTGCTGGACGTAGGCCTCCCCCAAAGAGTGCCACAATGACCAGTCTTGCGCCACCCGCATCCAGGTCGTCAGTCCACCTTGTGGATACTAGGGTGTTACCAATAATATTTTAGGCCCCTTTTTAAGACGGCCAAGAGGTGGGTCCCGAATTTTGCAGTTTTTGTTAGGTTTGTCGGAGCCTAGTCAACTTTGGGAACCACTGGCCTAGAATATTTTGCACCTATTTCTATTTCTACAAAAAAAAAGAAGAAAAAAACCATTTGATTATGGCTAGAACAGCCGATTGCAGATTTAAGTTGAGAAAAAAAAATCTATTTCTACATCTTAATCTTTTGCCTATTATTCCCAGCTGCCATACAAAACCGGCGCACAGAACCTCCACTCGCGAATAAACGAGGAACAATGCAAAGCCTGCCTCGTCCAAATCAGCAGGCATCGCTTCTCGCTCGTTATCGCCGGCCTCACCAAGATCCTGCAGCGAGTCAACGAGCTGGTACGTTCTCGCTACGCACGCTTTTCATAATTTGATATAATCCCTAGCAACAATAATAACGAGGAACAATGCAAAGCCTGCCTCGTCCAAATCAGCAGGCATCGCTTCTCTCTCGTTATCGCCGGCCTCACCAAGATCCTGCAGCGAGTCAACGAGCTGGTATGAAGTTTCGCTATGCTCGTATTTCATATAATCCCTAGCAACTCTATAATAACGATGAGCAGCAAAGCCTGCCTGGTCCAGATCAGCAGGCATCGCTTCTCGCTCGTCATCGCCGGCCTCACCAAGATCCTGCAGTGAGTCAACGAGCAGGTACGTTCTCGCTACGCTCGCATTTCATATAATCCCTAGCAACTCTATAATAACGAGGAACAATGCAAAGCCTGCCTCGTCCAAATCAGCAGGCATCGTTTCTCGCTCGTCATCGCCGGCCTCACCAAGATCCTGCAGCGAGTCAACGAGCAGATACGTTCTCGCTACGCTCGCATTTCATATAATCCCTAGCAACTCTATAATAACGATGAGCAGCAAAGCCTGCCTGGTCCAGATCAGCAGGCATCGCTTCTCGCTCGTCATCGCCGGCCTCACCAAGATCCTGCAGTGAGTCAACGAGCAGGTACGTTCTCGCTACGCTCGCATTTCATATAATCCCTAGCAACTCTATAATAACGAGGAACAATGCAAAGCCTGCCTCGTCCAAATCAGCAGGCATCGTTTCTCGCTCGTCATCGCCGGCCTCACCAAGATTCTGCAGCGAGTCAACGAGCAGGTACGTTCTCGCTACGCTCGCATTTCATATAATCCCTAGCAACTCTATAATAACGATGAGCAGCAAAGCCTGCCTCGTACAAATCAGCCCGCATCGCTTCTCGCTCGTCATCGCCGGCCTCACCAAGATCCTGCAGCGAGTCAACGAGCTGGTACGTTCTCGCTACGCTCTCATTTCATATAATCCCTAGCAACTCTATAATAACGATGAGCAGCAAAGCCTGCCTCGTCCAAATCAGCAGGCATCGCTTCTCACTCTTGTCATCGCCGGCCTCACCAAGATCCTGCAGCGAGTCAACGAGCTGGTACGTTCTCGCTACGCTCGTATTTCATAGGTCTATAGTCTGATCTTTAGGTATTTAAATAAAAGTAAACAAAATCTACCGTCAAATGGCTCCTTAAGTCAGTTGAGGGTAGATGAAAACATTACATGATCAAATAATGTAGGTTAAAGTCAGGTCATTCAGTGAATGATCCAGGCGGTTTTGTAATTGGTCGGTTAACCAATAAATGTTATAGTAGTAGATTTTGTTTACTCTTTTTTAAATAGCTAAAGATACAGACTACCTATAGTGAAACTAACCGTGAATCATTTAAAACCATTAACATAGATATCTAGGGACTGGCTTTACGGGAATAATAACGAGGCATGCCAGAGCCAGTACAGCGGTGTGACATCGCTACAACGCGATTGGTTGATGAGTTCGCATCACGCACGCGATTGGTTGATGAGTTCGCATTACGCGCGCTATTGGTCGGAACTAGTTGCGTTAAGCCGACCACTGACTAACAGGCCGCCGGACGATATCGGCCTGTCAGTTAGAACAAAAAGTTGACAGCTCCGAACAACTGACAGGCCGATATCGTCCGGCGGACTGGTAATCAGTGGGCCCCTTTAGACTGCACCATTGGCTGGAATTCGTGAGTAACACCGCTGAACTAGTACCATTTTTACTGCCCGTAACGCCCGTCCTTAGATATTATACGTCAATGTTCAAAACTGTTATCTGTCAACAGTACCAACCAACCATATCGTCAGGTGTGAACCGACCGCATACGGAGCTGGAGAAGAGCTACAGTGACAGTCTGGTCATAGTTCTGGACACGCTGGAGATATGCCTCAGTTCTCAGCCTAAAGACACCACCAAGTTTGATGAGGCGATGAACGTGAAGATACTACTGAGGGAAGTCTGCCAGTTTATCGGTAAGTACCTGAAAAAGGTACTTAAAAAAAGTATAATTATGTGTAAGTTTATGAATATAGCCTTAAAAAGTATAAAAGTGACACAAATAGACCTATAGATGTCCTCGCTACGCTCGAAAGTAATTTAACAGCCCTCACGCTTAAGGGTATTTAGATATGTGGTATTAAAACGATTTAATCATAAATTATATCAATTATTTTTGTTTCTCCAGACATGCGGAACGAGAACACAACAAGCAACACATTGCTCCGGCAGCTGGCCAGCAAAGTGCTGTTCGCACTCAGTCTCAACTTCTTCAACGCGGTGTTCAACAGGATCAGTGCCCGGTTACAGGTAAACTTCCTAATGAATGGAACGGATGACCCCTTACTGTTGGTCCAGACATGCAGAACAAGAACACAACTAGCAACACATTGCTCCGGCAGCTGGCCAGTAAAGTGCTCTTCGCACTCAGTCTCAACTTCTTCAACGCGGTGTTCAACCGGATCAGTGCCCGGTTACAGGTAAACTTCCTAATTAATGGAACGGATGAGTTACTGTTTGTCCAGACATGCAGAACGAGAACACAACAAGCAACACATTGCTCCGGCAGCTGGCCAGTAAAGTGCTCTTCGCACTCAGTCTCAAATTCTTCAACGCGGTCTTCAACAGGATCAGTGCCCGGTTACAGGTAAACTTCCTAATTAATGGAACGGATGACCCCTTACTGTTTGTCCAGACATGCAGAACGAGAACACAACTAGCAACACATTGCTCCGGCAACTGGCCAGTAAAGTGCTCTTCGCACTCAGTCTCAACTTCTTCAACGCGGTGTTCAACCGTATCAGTGCCCGGTTACAGGTAAACTTCCTAATTAATGGAACGGATGAGTTACTGTTTGTCCAGACATGCAGAACGAGAACACAACAAGCAACACATTGCTCCGGCAGCTGGCCAGTAAAGTGCTCTTCGCACTCAGTCTCAACTTCTTCAACGCGGTGTTCAACGGGATCAATGCTCGGTTACAGGTATAGTATGAATTATCTCAGGTGATTTTTTCGGGCTCGGACCCTAATCTGTTAAACAAAAGATATTGTTTCCTTTATGCAGTGGTTACACAACTTACTGCTAATAGCCCCGACGTAAGTAACGGGAACAAGCCCGTTTAAAAAGCAAACCATTCTATTTCTATGGTTCAAATTCATGAAACAGCCCATAACGGAGATAACACATTTTGTTATCTCCAAAAACAAGACCACCGTGATTGTTCTCTGAACGAGCTGTCCCATGAATTTGAACCTTAATACTATCACGATAATTGCTTTTTAAACGAAATGGTTGCTTTGGCACGTGCTGTAGAGCGCTCTTAAAAGAAACAAAGGCTTTTGTTTAACGGATTAGCACCCGAACCCGAAAAAATCATCTGAGATAATTTATACTATAAACTTCCTAATATTAGCCTAGTGAATAGTGCGCAAAACGCTTCACTGAGTTGAAAAGATTGATTCATATCTTTCGCTCTCGGTGATATATATCACTCATCTCGCTCATTTCACTCACTTTGCTCAGTGGATCCGTAAAGTATAGTGTTCAAGAGTGAGTAGAGGGAAATGTCAATCAATCTGATACACATAGACAGCCATAAGTGCGACCAAGATGGCGAATCACGCGATACGATCCCGCCATGCTTTCCCGACACCCTCCAAATTTGAAAAATATCGAATATGCATTGTCTCACTCGCTCGTCGCTCGAGTGGGAGAGCGCACAAGGAACACTGAGATAGACTTTATTTTACTGTATTTGACTTTTATTTTTAATTTTTATTATGATTATTTGATTGTTTTTTATTTTATACTTAATTATTTTAATGTATTTTCATGTATGTTTACAATCTGACGATCTTTTTGTGAATTAATGTTATTTGGAAACATTGTGACATTGTTAAATACCATGTAATTTCCAATAAGAAATAAATTAATCTAATCTAATCTAATCTAGATGAGCGACTGAGCAAGTTAAATCTTCAGTGAGTTGAAGAGTGAGCGAGTTCAATCAAAAGATATAGTTCATTTAAATCATGCACTCACTCGTGAACGACATATGTCTATTAGTGAACAATTAAAACTTTGAAACCAAACTAAATTAAATGATAATTATGTTACTCTTCGATGGCTCTTATGGCTCTACTAATAAGATCGTGTCAGATATTTTTGCGGCCTTCGTTGTGTAACATATTATTGCTGGTGACTGTACCAACCGAATGCGAACAGCCGAAAGCATTTTTGCGGAACGAAGACGCTTCAGTCGCGGTTCGCACTCGCTCAGATACCTAATATAGGAAATTGAATGTATTAAATCCTACTTATAATTATCTAAATTATTCATTTTTTTTTACAATTCTTGATTTTATTACAGGAATTGGCATCAAGCTCAGAAGAAAACCCCGATTATACAGATATAGAATTAATACAACACATCAATGTGGACATCCTCCGGCTTATACGGCTGCTCACAGGTAGGCCAATGTCGACTCTATTACAATGACTGTAAAGTTCATTCTACGTTTTAAATATCTATAGAGGTTATTATTTATTATATCAGCCTTTCTATGTGTGAAGTTAACATTATAGACAAAATAATACGGTGACGCGTAGAGTAGATAGTGGAAAATAATATAAAATAGGGCAGCTGAAGTAGATGCCGCTGTACGGCGATAAATGGATTGTTAAACGTTAACGTTTATAATCGTACCGTGGCTACCGCCTAATGTATAGGGATAGGGTCATACAGCGCCACCTACATCAGCACATTCTGTACGAAATTTGGCTTGTACAATTTTGATCAACTTTACGAGCCTTAGTACTCATTTGGCTAAGGTTAAGGGAAGGGTTAAGATAAGAAGGGTTAAGGGTCTGATGGCACGTGGGCGGAGGTCGAAGGATCTTGAGGGAATCGGAGAGAAAACAGCGTGTGCTTCTTATCGTGTCTATTTGGAAAGTGTAAGAGTACATCACAAATTAACTAGCCTAAAATAATTAAAACGAATAACAGCGCCACCTATGCACTTTGTAGGGAACTAAGTAGGTACTTACGTTTATGTAGATCATTAAGCCATCTAGGGATTCTAGACTCGATAAAGTAGGTAAGAGGTGAGATAGATGGCGCTGTTAAATATACAATTTAACAGGGTCAAAAGATTAAAACTACATTGTTTACTCATTCTTTCGTTTTTATTTTCAGAATCAATACAAAAGTTTAAGTTATTAAGAAAATCAGCGCATATAGTTTTGGTATCGTCTTTAGAAAAAGCAATATGGAACTGGATGGATACATACCCCCAAGTAAGTACCTACATATAAATAAATATAAAATTACGCTAATAAATGCCAAATCTGCCAAAGTTGTCAAAATTCTTACAATGAGTAAACTTTATCTGTGGAATGGAAACTAAATTTTCTTTGTAACTTTTAAATATAAAATATCGGTAACTATAACATGAAAACACGTGAACAAGACATATTGACGTTTCCCTTTAACCTTTTGAACGCCAAGAACACCCAAAGTCGTCGTCACTAGTCGTGCCCACAGCGCCATGGACAACTATAGCTGTTATGGCGGACGCTGTCAAAGTAACCTTCACACTTTCAAGTAAGGTTTACATTAGCTCGCTTGCATCCGGGACCTTGGCGTGTGAGTGACGTTTTTAAAACGTTTTTAAAAAGTTTAAAGGACAAGTGCGAGTCGGACTCGCTCACCGAGGGTTCCGTACTTTTTAGTATTTGTTTCTTTAGCGGCAACAGAAATACATCACCTGTGAAAATGTCAACTGTTACTGTGTGTTTCAAATAGCTATCACGGTTCATGAGATACAGCCTGGTGACAGACAGACGGACAGTGGAGTAGCACGGAACCCTAAAAATGTGTTTCTTCTTCAGGAATTCGCTGAAGTCCAATGCCGGCCTAACGAGGATCTCAGCAAATGCTGCGACACTCTTTTCGACTATTTACAAGATTGCTTCTCCGACAACAAGAAATCTAGAGTGGCGATGTGGCCACTACAAATTATGCTACTAGTTTTGAACCCTGTACGTATTACAATAAGGTTTAAAGTCGCTTGTATAATTATTAGGTAGTCGTTTTTGGGATTATCGTGCAGTTTGTTCGTAATTCGACTTTCAACTCTATGTGTATAAAATAGGTTTTAAAATCGAATGTTGCCACATTTTTTCCAAATTTTACAACATTGATTCTCCGACATCAAGAAATCTAGGGTCGCTATGTCTCCACTACAAATTATGCTACTAGTTTTGAACCCTGTGAGTATAAAAATATGATTCAAAATCGAGTGTAAAAATATTTGGTGTATTCCTATTTGTCCTTGCCCCACATAGACACCGCCACAATGAGGCGGGGACAAATGGTAATGATTCATATGAATGTCCCTATTCCTACCTGTGCCCGGCGCGGCGGCGACATATAAGAATAGGTACACAAAATGTGTAGGTAGTCGTTTTCTAGATTTTCCTGCAGTTTGTTCTTAGTTCCACTTTCAAGTCTATGTGTATAAGAATAGGGCTGAAAATCGAATGTTGCGACACGGTTTTCATTTTACTAGATTCTTTCTCCGACAACAAGAAATCTAGAGTGGCGATGTGGCCACTGCAGAGCATGTTATTAGTTTTGAACCCTGTGAATATTAGAATAAAATTTAAAATCGCTTGTAAGATTTGGGTTGTTGTTTTCTAGAGATTTTTAAGTTGGTTTGTACAATAACTTTCAACTCTATGTGTATAAAAATTTTGTTTAAAATCAAATGTTTAGATACGCTTTTCGACATATTACAAGATTATTTTTTGAAAGAAACCTAGTCAAAAGAAATATCGTATAAACTAGTTAATATTTGGTTATGTTTACTAAAGTAAAAATATTATTTTGCAGAAAGTTTTAGAAGAAATAGTGAATGCAGACAGCGGCGCTCCGTGCAGTCCGCGACATACAAAGAAGAAACATTTCATCGACTCGGTGAAGAGAGGGCTAAGTAAGTATTTTATACGTAGTATATTTACGATTGCCACATTTTAAGAAGAGGCTAATTAAACGAATGATAAATAAATGAAAAAACACACTCAAGTGACAAGCTAAACTTTAGAAATTCTGATCATACTTTTTTTTTCAATAAACCTATGGTGGTGGTAACCGAATGGAAATAAAAATAGGGACACGTTATTCTGAGTTAAAAATAACATCAAATATTACTTTTCAAATAAAAGTGTAGTGTACAACTTTTAATTTTTATTTATTTATAATAACGATACAGCTAAAATAGCCCGACAATTGAAATCATAATATTCATAATTCTTCCCGTAGTTAGGTAAAAAAATTGGTAGAGAAGTAATCTGAATTTTTAAATTGTGTCATTTAATTTAAAAATTACAATTCCTATCAATATTTCCTTTCCCCAGGCCCACAGAACAACTCTAAACAGATGACAGAAGCGGCGGTCGTGACATGTGTCAAACTCTGTAAAGCGTCGACGTATCTGAACATCGCTGACAGTGGAAACGTCACTTTCGTGCTTGTCAAATCCGTTATTAATGATCTCAAGGTGAACCTTTATCATTTTAAGTATGTATTGATTAAATCATTACACTGTTGACCACAACCCTTTCACCATTTTTTTGTACTACGTCAGTGGCAAACAAGTACCTAATGGTAAGCACTCACCGTAGCTTATGGACGACTGCAACTACAGGGGTGTTACATGCGCGTTGCCGAGCCTCTGAAAACCTACACTCCTTTTTTGAAGAACTCCATACTGCAGCCCCTCGAGAAAATCAACTAAATGCATTAGTAAAAAAACCGCATCAATACAAGTAAAATATCCTGGTCACAGCACCAAGTTGTAAAGGTATCCTTTCCTATACGTACATTCACCATCAGATATATTGGAGCGGCCAAGGTGTACTTTACTTTACTTGTATAAATGCGTTTTTTTTACTGCATTTAGTTCATTTTCTCGAACGGCTGCAGTATGGAGTTCTTCAAAAAAGTAGTGTAGGTTTTCAAAGGGTCGGCAACGCGCATGTTGTGCATGGGTAGCTGCACAACATGCGCCCATAAGCTACGGTGAATCATCTTGCCTGGGTCCCTTGTTCGGACAAAATAATGTTCTAGAATATTGTTTCAGTCTCTCCTCTTCAACCCCTCAAAATCCTACGTGCGAGGCAACCTGATCTCTGGCTACTCAGAGCTGGATCTGATGACGGATTGCTTCGTGTCCCTATTTCGGATTATGCCGCACACGAATGATGCTATTAAAGTGTGCCTCAACCTTAACACGCATATTTCGTATCATTATGTCATAGTCAACTCACTACTCAGGTACGGGTCCGGTCTTTGCTCATTGCATACAATTTTAAGAAGCTATAGTGCAACATAAAATATTGGAAATAAAATAAAATGGAACAAAAAAAATTGCATACTAAATTGTTGCCATGTTTAAGCATTTTACGTCAAAAATGTGACAGTTACGTAGGAAGTGGCGCCCTCAATAATTGTCTACAATTTCCTGTCGGACTATACAACTTTTTTATGTCAAATGTCACGGCATTCTGGTACTTAAATCGTTAATTGTGTTTCAAAACGACTCTGTCCCACCATGCGTACAACTTTATGTTACATTTAGAGAAAAATAATTAATTGGGACATTATCTATGAAAAGGGACCTTATTGTCGATGGCACACGCCGCACAACGTCGCGTGGCATTGTATTTATATCGGAGCATCGTTTATAATGGCGTAAGCGCCATCGACAATAAGGTCCCTTTTCATAGATAACGTCACAACTAACCGTTGATTTTTTATTAATACGTTTAAGGAATAAATGATAAATACAGTCAATAAGGGCCTAATACAGTCAGCAGCAGAAGTTGCTAAGCGGGCGAGGTGTTCAAAATTACCTTGACGCTCTCTTATTCTCTTAACAATAAAGTCGCGTCAAGATCATTTTGAATATCCCGCCCGATTAGCAACCATTGCTGCTGTCTCTGCCATGGTATTAGGGTTCCGTACCCAAAGGGCATGGACCCTATTACTAAGACTCCGCTGTCCGTCTGTCCGTCCGTCTGTCTGTCACCAGGCTGTATCTCATGAACCGTGATAGCTAGACAGTTGAAATTTTCGCAGATGATGTATTTCTGTTGCCGTTATAACAACAATAAACGTGATTTTTTTGCCGTTTTTTTGCGTAATAGTACGGAACCCTTCGTGTGTGAGTCCGACTTGCACTTGGCCGGTATTTTTAATTTACACCATTTTTGTTACAGGATTATTAAACAACCACGGTTACCGTGGTGGCCTCAAATAGAGCTTCTTTACCCCCGTGCCGCCGAACTTAGAGCCATGTTCACAGATACACTGAACAAAGCGACACAGGTATGTAAATAATAGTCAACCCTTTTCCATGTTGCACCAATCTACGTTTACCCATAAAACCCTAATACATATATACCAATAGGGAATATTACGCAAAACTCTGCGTAGAGGGCGTCACTAGGCCAATCACATGGCCTACCGTGAAACACGACAATCGAAAGTTCGGTTTCTGCCTCTCTATCACTCTTGCCTATTCGATCGATTGAGAGGCAGATAAAGAAATATCGATTTTCGCGTTTCGCGGTAGGCCACATGTAAACAAACCGCCTTGATGCAATATTCATAGTGAAAACTTGTCAAAAAACTGTTTAAGGCCTAGTATGTTTAAGTTACTCTATGGTTTACTAAACAAATTAGTGCTGCACTCTGGCGGCAGAGCATTGCAGTAATACTCCCTATTAATCCAGCTTTGATGATTCATTTGAAGACAAGTCACATTTCCCGAAAGTCCAATCGTATTTGAACCTTAAATCGAAATGCTAAAGTTGAGATCCTATTGGCGCATAGGTGGTCGATAAATCGTACTTTACCTGGAAAAGGGTTAAGAGGGAAAAAAATGTTAACATTTTTTTTAGTTGACATTCGTATTGTATTGTGTGTGTAAATAGTTAAAAACCGGGCAAGTGCGAGTCGGACTCGCGCACGAAGGGTTCCGTACCATAATGCAAAAAAAAAAAAAGCAAAAAAAAAACGGTCACCCATCCAAATACTGACCTGTGAAAATTTCAACTGTCTAGCTATCACGGTTCGTGAGATACAGCCTGGTGACAGACGGACGGACGGACGGACGGACGGACAGCGAAGTCTTAGTAATAGGGTCCCGTTTTACCCTTTGGGTACGGAACCCTAAAAAACAGGGTTCGTACTTGTATCAAAAAAAGCTGTAACTCTCTTTCTAATAAAAATAGTCAGAAAGATACTTCCTCTGGCATAACAAGCTTTCTTGAAGCGGTCTCCTATTAGTACGATCCGTTAATAGAATAAATAAATTAGGTGCCTTTTTATTTTTATACTTTTGGATCGATTTCTTTAACACTCTCAGTGCCATGTGGGCCGCCGGCGGCCCACTTACATCCTACCACAAACAGCAGGCCACATAGACTGCCGTTGGACCGCAAAAGTGATATATCTGATAGTCATATGACAGGGTCCAAAATGTTTAAATACGAATGTAAATTTGTAAAAGCGGCCGCCATCTTAAATTTCTAAGTTTTTGGTCCGACTGGTTTGATATTTGTCCCTCGTCATAGTAATATCCTCCTAAGCCCCAAGGTTCTACCTACAGTACTTATTCAGTTCGATGAAATTTAAATCATATTCAATTGGAACAGAGTCGCATTTGTTTTGTTTAGTTTTTTCAAACAAAAGCTAAATCAACTCTATTTTTCTTCTTCCTCGCGTTATCGCGGCATTTTGCCACGGCTCATGGGAGCCTGGTGTCCGCTAGACAACTAATCCCATGATTTGACGTAAGCACTAGTTTTTACGAAAGCGACTGCCATCTGACCTTCCAACCCAGAGGGGAAACTAGGCCTTATTGGGATTAGTCCGGTTTCCTCACGATGTTTTCCTTCACCGAAAAGCGACTGGCAAATATCAAATGATATTTCGTACATAAGTTCCGAAAAACTCATTGGTACGAGCCGGGGTTTGAACCCGCGACCTCCGGATTGAAAATCAACTCTATTCCCTGCATTAAAGGTTCAAATTTCAGTGGCATTTTTCATTTGTATGGCCAGCCTTAGGAGGATATTTTAACACAAATAATTCTTCACAGGGCTACATAGTCCACACGCCGCTCCGTATGATCTCGCGCTCCCTCAAATCCAAGGAAGTGCAAGCCAAGTTCAACAAGTCAGAGGAAATGCCGGCTTACAGGAACTTACTGCTGTGCATGGTGAAGCTTATACATGCTGATCCGATGTTGATGTTGAGCGTAAGTATATATATGTGACGTTATCTATGAAACGTTACTCGTAGAGACCCGGATAGCTTAGAAAAGCTGATGGTAGTTGGTAAGGTCGAAGGGGAACGAGGACGCGGTCGATCGCCTACCCGGTGGTCAGACTTGATAAAAACCATCACCGGCTTGCCAATACCTGAAGCTATTAAGACCGCCGAAGACAGGAACACTTGGAAAAGCATGGTACATCGCGCAGGAAACTCTTTAAACTAGACACGACCTTCAGCAATGAAGACGCCGACTAAGAACAAGATCTATGAAAAGGGACCTTATTGTCGATGGCGCTTACGTCATTATAAACGATGCTCCGATATAAATACAATGCCGCGCGACGCTGTGCGGCGTAAGCGCCATCGACAATAAGGTCCCTTTTCATAGATAATGCCCCATTTAAACATCTGAATTGCTTCTGATATGATATCGATTGTAGTAAACAATTAAGCGCATATTTTGTAATATTTCTACTAAATTTCCCCTTAAAAGAACCTAGGTTAGTTACCTATTTTCAGTTTTTTCTTTTTCAAAATTTTAGGCCCAATATTTTCGAAAATAAGAAGGGAATAAGAGTGAAGGTAGGGTGGATTGTACATTTTCGCCCTTTTTCATAAATAACTTCAAAATTATCTAATTTAATTCTTTTTTTCTAATTTACCCCCCCCCCCCAAAGGCACGATTTAAATTCATTTATTTATGTTACTTTTCTTTGGGATACCTACCAACTTACATATATGTCAGCCCTAAACCGGCGAGCGTGTATGAGGAATATTATGAAAGTGAAGGATGCGAAAGAGGTATGTCTGGATCGTAGCAAGTGGAAATCCGTGGTATCTGCCTACCCCTCCGGGAAATAGGCGTGATTGACCGAAGCGAAGCGAAGGTCTACGTTTTGACTCGGGCATTTTGCTTTCGTATGTCCGGATGTTCTCCTCTACAGGTCGCAATTCTTAACCGATTCTCGTGAAATTTTGTGACCGAATTTTATGACTAAATAATTTTTTTTTGTCAATCCGGTTTTTGGAAATTTTTAAAAATGGCGGAGTCGTGATACCTGGCGCCTAAACAAATAGTCGTATCGATATCATAAGACTTTTTTCTTTTTGAAACATGTTTACAGAGTTAATAGCAAAAAATGCAGAAAAAAATTATCGCTGGTTTAGGCGGTATTTAGATATTTAATTTTAACTAATTTTAATTTGAGAAGGAGTAGCTAAATTTCGTCAACCCATCTAAGAACTATTTGGCTCAGTTTGTAAACGTTCGCTTTTTCTGTTTGCACAGAGGATCTGGGTTCGATCCCCAGTAATTGTATGCTGGGATATTATAACTTTTTGTATTTTTTTACACATAAATTTCGTATTGTTTTTCTTTAATTTACTATACACCGTGTTTTTATTGAATTCCGTTAACTTCGGGGTATAGTTAAGTACGTTTATAAGAACTAAATGGCATAGTTAATTTTCAAAAAATAATTTTTTTTTGTTTTTTTTTTGTTTTTTTTTTGTTTAAAAAGTAATTAAATGTAGCATATAGCGTTGTTGTAACACGGGCATTACATTTAACTCAACCAAACAATTGAAATCTGTGACATATCAATGTCATTTCGTACATCAATCGACCGAGATTGTACTTAAGTTTAGTAGCAAATGTATGAACTCATTCTAAACACTAATCAATATGTAAGCCGGCCCTAAGGCAAGTGTACACGCTTGTAGAGGCCTTATAGTAAAAAAATAAATTATGGATTATCTCCGAAATGGACTTAATTAGAACATCGGTGTCTTTGAGAAAGTTACTTGATTTAAGCTCAGGAATGCACCCTTGAAATTAACGGAAATCAAAAAAAACACGGTGTATTTAAAGCTCTTAGCACCATGTTATTTCAAGCTCTGCTCGCGAGGTCTACAGCTCACAGAGCCACTAGTTATATGTATGTATGTATATATGCCAGCTCAATCGGCTAAGTAATTTGGCTATGACACAAACAGGTTCCGTTTTTTTCTTCTTTTTGAGGTTTGGAACCCTAAAAAGCTAATATTCTAACTTTTAAATTGTATAAATTATTTCTCTCAATACCTCTTCTTTTTAGAACCCAAGAAAGCGTTCTAAATATCTACACAAAGCTATTACTCTGAATACGGGCTCATTTAGACGATGCGAGAACTCGCATGCGAGTTTTATTACATTGCGGTTTTTGATCGGTCGGTTGAATTGGACGTAACCAACAGTCCGCAATGTAACTAAAATCGCATGCGTGTTCGCGCGCCGTCTAAATCAACCCTAGCTCTTCTTTTCAGAACCCAGGCCGCTCAGGCATTGAGATCCAGTCATCAACCACCGAGCTGATCAACGGTCTAGTATCACTAGTGCACCAGACAGGCATGGGCGAGATATCACAAGAAGCAATGGATGCGTTACTAGCGTTGCACCGGCCTGATCGCGTCCATATGTGGAACCCTGAGGCGCCGCTTAATACTTTCTGGGATATCAGGTGAATACTGCTAGTAGTGCCAACTATGTAGGGTGCCAACTACCGGTAGGGTGCCAACCACTGGTACTTTTAATAGGGTATCATTCTTAGGATGGGTGCCGACCACTATTAGGGTTTCAACCATTGGTGCCATCAATTGGTATGGCTCCAACTATATGTATGGTGTCTTCTATTGGAAGGGTGTTAACTACAGGTATGCTGTCAACTATTGGTAGGACGTCAACCATCAACAACTGAACTCTAGTAGAATGTCAACCACCTCATCGACGGTCTGGTATATCACTAGTGCACCAGACAGGCATGGGCGAAATATCACAAGAAGCAATGGATGCCAATAACTACATTCCCGTTGCCAGGCGGCGTAGCACGGTCGCGTTTTTATCCCTTGTCACCATGCCTGTCACGTTCTAACAAGTATGTAAGTACGAAAGGGACGCGCATAGTGATAGACGATAAAAATGGAACCGTACTGCGCCCACAGGGAGGTTTTGGGATTATACTGAGCAACTTTTACTATGGGACCAACCCTGAAATCGCGAAATAAAAATTAACCCTCCCATAGAAAATGGACCAGCCAAAATGTATGAGACAGCCAAATTTTTTTTTCGCGATTTCGGGATTGGTAAAAGTTGCTCACTATAATCCCAAAACCTCCCTGGCAACGGGAATGCAGTTATTTTTAGCTACTCTGTATATGTTCTAACAATTAGCCTTTTCACATCACCTATTCGAAAAAGGGCTTTTTCTTTCCCGCTAGGAGGGATCAAAGTGGCACTTTTCTTCCCTGCTAGGAGGGATCAAAGTTGTACTTTTCTGTTGTAGGACACGATTTTTTCTTTCTTGCATACTATTTTTTTATGGTCCAAGAATACATATTTTGGAACATAACAATTTCTTTATAGTTGATGTGAAAAGCAGTATGTGTCACACGGTATCAAAATTATTTCGTCTTGGGCGTTAACACTTGAATCCCCCATACGCTCAGCATTCTACTTTAGAATCCATCGCTTCATTCAGGATTCAATGTACGTCCTTGACGGAAATATATCATTTTGATCCCTTGTAACACAAACTATTATTCTTCCCCAGCTCCCAAATCCTCTACAACATCAGTCAGAAGCTCATCCAGCGTCAGATCGGCAACTACCGCGAGGTGCTGCGGTGGCTCCGCGACATCCTGACATGTCGGAACGAGTTCTTAGCCAAGCACAAGGAGTACGCCAACGTCGGCTCACAGATACCTATATGCAAGCAGGCGCACATCAAGCTAGAGGTTAGTGATAACTACTATTCTTCCGCAGCTCCCAAATCCTCTACAACATCAGTCAGAAGCTCATCCAGCGTCAGATCGGCAACTACCGCGAGGTGCTGCGGTGGCTCCGCGACATCCTGACATGTCGGAACGAGTTCTTAGCCAAGCACAAGGAGTACGCCAACGTCGGCTCACAGATACCTATATGCAAGCAGGCGCACATCAAGCTAGAGGTTAGTGATAACTACTATTCTTCCGCAGCTCCCAAATCCTCTACAACATCAGTCAGAAGCTCATCCAGCGTCAGATCGGCAACTACCGCGAGGTGCTGCGGTGGCTCCGCGACATCTCGGAACGAGTTCTTAGCCAAGCACAAGGAGTACGCCAACGTCGGCTCACAGATACCTATATGCAAGCAGGCGCACATCAAGCTGGAGGTTAGTGATAACTACTATTCTTCCGCAGCTCCCAAATCCTCTACAGCATCAGTCAGAAGCTCATCCAGCGTCAGATCGGCAACTATCGCGAGGTGCTGCGGTGGCTGCGCGACATCCTGACATGTCGGAACGAGTTCCTGGCCAAACACAAGGAGTACGCCAACGTCGGCTCACAGATACCTATATGCAAGCAGGCACATATCAAGCTGGAGGTTAGTATGATTTTGGTTACACTTCCACTATTGATTTTGTAGAGTGTCGACTACTGGTAGGGTGCCAACAACTGGCAGGGTGTTAACCACTGGTAGGGTGCCATCCACTGGTAGTATGTCTGCCATTCGGAACAAGTTCTTAGCCAAGCACAAGGAGTACGCTAACGTCGGCTCACAGATACCTATTTGCAAGCAGGCGCACATCAAGCTAGAGGTTAGTGTTAACTACTATACTTCCACAGTTCCCAAATCCTCTACAACATCAGTCAGAAGCTCATCCAGCGTCAGATCGGCAACTACCGCGAGGTGCTGCGGTGGCTCCGCGACATCCTGACATGTCGGAACGAGTTCCTGGCCAAGCACAAGGAGTACGCCAACGTCGGCTCACAGATACCTATATGCAAGCAGGCGCACATCAAGCTAGAGGTTAGTGTTAACTACTATACTTCCCCAGCTCCCAAATCCTCTACAACATCAGTCAGAAGCTCATCCAGCGTCAGATCGGCAACTACCGCGAGGTGCTGCGGTGGCTCCGCGACATCCTGACATGTCGGAACGAGTTCTTAGCCAAGCACAAGGAATACGCCAACGTCGGCTCACAGATACCTATATGCAAGCAGCAAACTAACCTCCAGTTTGATGTGCATCAAACTGGAGGTTAGTTTGATTTTGGTTACACTTCCACTATTGATTTTGTAGAGTGTCGACTACTGGGGCCTTACCATGATATCCTTATTGCGATTCTAAAGGACGGAGCAACATATATAAGTCGCATAACTCCGTCCCTGGTAGGGTGCCAACCACTGTCAGGGTGTTAAGCACCGGTAGGGAGCCAACCACTGGCAGGGTGTTAAGCACTGGTAGGATGCCAACCACTGGCAGGGTGCTTACCACTGGTAGGGTGCCAACCACTGGCAGGGTGCTAACCACTCATATAAAATTAGAGGTCAGTTTCATTTTCATTCCACGGTTTTTTACTTCAAAGTTCATTGTCAAAATCGAGTTACGAATAAGTGTTTTTTTAGATAATGTTTAAAAAAATCATAGTAAAATAAGTATTGATTTCAGTGAATCAGACAAGGATGGAGATAAAAAAAAAGAAGTACCGATAGCCGTTTGTCTTATAATTCTATCTGTAATGCAATTCTAGGAGTAACGGCCCAAAACTTGTCAAAAATCGATTCGGTCGAATCGATCCCTTAACATTTATTGACAAAAAATAAGTTAAAAATGTCAACTGTTTGTTCGGTGCCAATTATTGGCTAGATGTAGATAATTATATTGGTAGATTACCAACTTGGTGGTCGCGGCGTTCTAGCATAAGTACGGTGCCGACCATTGGTTGAGCGTCAACCACTAGTAGCATGCCGACCATAGGTAGTCTGCCAACTATTGTAGAGTGTCAACTATTGGTATGATGCCGATCATTGGTTGGGTACCGAGAATGCTGACAATTTTTTGGGGTTGACAATTGGGCAGGTATCAGAAACTTATCCAGCGCAAATCGGCAACAATTTGAGTGTCAATCATTGGTAGGGTGCGGACCTGCTGACCATTAGTCGTGGGTATCGATTATAGGGATTTCAGTTCGAAACTCATCCAATGTTAGTTTGGCAACTATACGATGGCTGTGCGACAATCTCATGCCCAAAATAAATAAATAAATAAATATTGAGGACATCTTACACAGATCGATCTAGCCCCAAACTAAGCAAAGCTTGTACTATGGGTACTAGGCGACAATATAAACATACTTATATAGAGAAATACATACTTATATATATAGAAAACGTCCATGACTCAGGAACAAATATCTGTATTCATCACACAAATAAATGCCCTTACCAGGATTCGAACCCAGGACCATCGGCTTCGATCATATCAATCATAGCCTAATTTATGTAATTTTCTCCTCAGGTGGTCTTCTTCATGTGTCTTTGGTCCATCGACACGGACGTGGTGCTAGTCGCCATGTCCTGCTTCGCGCTGCTCTGCCAGGAGGCGGATATACGGTGCGGCGCCGACGAGATCACCACGCAGTGTCTGCTGCCCAACTACGCCGTGTTTCAGGAGGTGGCGCACACTTCCACCGTGCTTACTACTGGTAATACCACTAGACTATAGTTTGTATCCATCTTCATGTGTCTCTGGTCGTGGTGCTAGTCGCCATGTCCTGCTTCGCGTTGCTCTGTCAGGAGGCGGATATCCGGTGCGGCGCCGACGAGATCACCACGCAGTGTCAGCTCCCCAACTACGCCGTGTTTCAGGAGGTGGCGCACACTTCCACCGTGCTTGTTACTGGTAATACAACCAATTTCTTATTATTAGGGTTCCGTACCTCAAAAGGAAAAAACGGAACCCTTCGCGGTCAGGCGTGATACGGTTCAGTTTCTTTTCATAAACATTCCCGGCCGGTCCAGAGGGGAAGGGTCAAAAACACGTGCGGAGTGCAGATCGCGGACCTGTATGAACTTGTTTTCAGCGTTTTAGGCAGTTTTAGTACCGAATAATCGGTTCGGTACGATCTGAACCGAATATTCGTATTCAACAAAGTCCATATTCGGCCCATCTCTAGTATAAAGTAAAATCATCTATTTACTGTTCATCAGTACTTTTGCTACAACATGTATGCATTTGTTACTATTTGTGTTTCAAGCAGCTAGTCAGGATATGGGACGCGGCTGCACGTACAAAAATATTCACAGTAAGTATTATAATGAGTTAATCGGAACCCTCTTAAATCTCCTGCGTTCAACGGTAGCTGAAGCCAGTCTGTGCCTAAGATCTATCAATAGGGAGTAGGGGGTTATTATTACTGCCATGTTCTGCCGCCAGAGTGCAGCATTAATTTGTTTAGTAAACCATAGAGTAACTTATACATACTAGGCCTTAAACAGTTTTTTGACAAGTTTTCACTATGACATTGATGCATCAAGGCGGTTTGTTTACAGGTGGCCTACCGCGAAACGCGAAAATCGTAATTTTGTTATCTGCCTCTTTATCGATCGAATATCGATTATCGATTGTCGTGTTTCACGGTAGGCCATGTGATTGAGTTAGCGACGCCCTTGTTAGATAAATGAATATTTTTTTTTAAATATTAAATATATTAAAAACTCTAAATTTAATAGTAAATAATTATTTACAAAGGTAAAACTTGTCAGGAAGTTATTTATTTACCTTGGTTCATAATTATGTAAAACTGCTAAATCAATAACTGGATACTATTTTAAGTTTTAAGTAAGATAAATAAAATAATAAACAGATGTAATTGAAAATAAAACTGTTTTATTAAATTAAATAATCCAATTTATTAACCTTATCCAATCAACAACTTACAAACACAATCACTATTAGTTTATAATTCAGTAAGAGATGATTTAATTAATTATTAATTAATTAATAATTAATTAATCCATCTAATTAATCAAGTAAGTACATAATTATTACAATAATTACCAACATAGTATTTACTTAACTTTCAATATTCCTTTGGCGACGATTAACTCAGTGCGCAAGGCAGAATGCTCAAAGCAGAATGCAGAATGATGAATGATCAATAATGGATCGGTCGGTCCCTTTTATACCCATTTCTACCTGGCAACTGGTTGATCATGCCACTTGTCATTCGATAAGTGACGTCACAGAAGTAGTTTCTCATGTACCTCGTCCATTTATCGAATTATGCAGAATAAAACTACTACGAACATCTTTTCAATAAACTCCGTCATACATAATTATTAATCAGTAATATTAATACGAAATATAATCACTTCAAAGTAGTTTACAAATCTTAATAGTAGGTTAACTTACCGTTTCTTTTGTCAACCGTGGTTTAGTATCGTACCCACATAAATAACAAATTCTGTAAAATTCACGTGATGTTGTGTTAAGTGTTTAAATAGTGTAATATATTATCAACATATTGGACGTCAAAGAGAAACAGGTCAGTTTCAAACGTAATGCAATTTGTACATAGAACAACAATATTCTAACACCCTCTACGCAGAGTTTTGCGTAATATTCCCTATTGTGTAAGAAATGTCAAAGTTAATGACATTTAGGCAAATAGAATGAGGTCGCATCCTCATTGAGTGACAAAAACGGCCTACTATCTACAATAGTGACGTCAACGTTACATACATTTTAATATGGCTATGGTGTGTTGTACTATAAAATTAAACGCTTCTGATTGGAAAGTACTTTTAAAAAGCTGTAAGCGAGGTGGATAGGGGCGGCAAAATCTGCATAGCCCACTGGCAGCAAATGTCTAAATCCGCCACTGATAAATGAAATTATTTATTTATACAAAAATGGGTACACATAAATGATCTTATTCTATAGACAGAATTGAATAATTTTACGGTCTAGACTCGTTTTTAGTCGCTCGCGCGACATGTTACGCCACTGATTTTGTATGTTTAGATAAATGACAGTAATGTTTACTTGACAGGCTCAGCAGCTCTACAGAAGAGGATAATGGCGTTATTAAGGAAGATAGAGCATTGCGTCAACGGCGTGCAACCGGTGTGGGAGGAAACATTTCGATGTTGGTAAGTTAAATATACATACAGTCAGCAGCAGAAGTTGCTAAGCGGGCGAGGTGTTCAAAATGAGCTTGACGCGACCTTATTGTTAAGAGAATAAGAGCGTGTCAAGGTAATTTTGAACACCTCGCCCGCTTAGCAACTTCTGCTGCTGACTGTATATATATATAATCACCCCTATTTCCCGGAGGAGTAGGCAGACGGATTTCCACTTGCTACGATCATGACACCTATTTCGCTTCATTCACTTTCATAACATTCCTCATACACGCTCGCCGGTTCAGGGTGCTCTTGACCTGGCCTATCTTCAGGATTTCCCCGATCTGATCAGAGAAAGTCCGCCGAGGTCTACCCCTTCGAACTCCCGTTTCTACCTCTCCCTTATACACTCTTTGTTAGCATTCTTTCACTCATTCTTTCGTTAAATATATAGGGAGGGATAGAATAACCTAACTTGAAGAACATGAGACAATGGATAAAACTAGATGCTTATTAATTAAAGTAAAAACAGTTAAAAATACTTCACCAAGGTATTCCTTAGTTACTTACTTACTTACTGCTGTAGCGCAACGACCCGAAGTCGATCTTAGCCTCCGACACCAAAGACCGCCATGCTACTCTGTCCAAAGCCGTTTCTGTCCAGTCGACGCCGAGTTCGCTAAGGTCTTTCTGCACTTCGTCTCTCCAGCGGTCCAGACGGCCTTCGGCTACTTGGTACTCCAGAGTACCAAGTATTCCTTAGTTTCCTAAAACTAAACTAAAACTTGGTACCTAACCTGCGATCAGTGTATCAGACGTGATTAAAATCTTTAGAGTTATTGACACTCTGACCCACCATGTATAAAAAAGACAAAAAAAAGAATTATTTCTCTACTAATAATTTTTTATAGATTTAATCTTTCACGATTTTTACTCATTATTATTCACAACGACGGGACCTAATCGCGTAAAATTAAGTTTTAATTTTCCCTCCGACGTTTCGAGGACGGCGTTGTCCCCGTGGTCTCGGAGAAGACTGACTAAAGTTCACATCAACATCTTCTAGCCGCGCGAGCTATTCGAATTAGCCGCACTTGGTCTTGTTTATCAACTTGAACGTTTTGCGTACTAGGGATATTACCCGGTCGACACACAGAATAAATAATAGTACTAGGTACAGAAGACTCACTCTCTAACAAAACGCGTCTGTTACGATCATGACAGATATGGCCGCTAGGTGGCGACAGCGCCACGCGCGGCTTATGGCTAGCCACCAAAATTGGTGTGGGACAGATGTACTTGTAGCTACCTGTAGCAAAGCGACGAAATCGCGGAGTGAGCCACTCCTGACACAACACTCACGATGTTCGATTTTTATACCTGTGATATTTGTTTTCGCTTACATTTACTAATGAGTTCCGTGTGACTGAATTTTACGTGATTAACTCCCGACTTTGTGAATAATAATTATTTATTGTTTTTTTTAGGGACTCCCTATGCAAGCTGTTACAGAAATACCCCAAAGGGCAAGGTGACAAAATGGATGATTGCCAAATGGAGGCGATACACAGAGCTGTCGCTAAACGAAGAGTTTCACATCACAGTAGCAGCGAACATGATTTTGAGGTAGGTCATACTAGTATAACCCTTTTCCAGGCATGTTACGATTCTGACCACATACGCGGCAATAGAATTTCAACTTTAGCAATCCCATTTAAGGTTCAAATTAGATTGCGAATGTGCAATGCAAATGTGACTTGTCTTCAAATAAATCATCAAAGCTGGATTAATATTGGAATATATTTCGATATTTTGGGAAAACCTTGTAAAGGGCCTTGTGGCCTGGAAAACAGTTAAACAGGGGTAGATATAGCAATGTTCACAATAATTTTAAACGATATGCCCATTCGTTTGGCGTTGTTCACTTTCCAATCCCTCCAATGGGGTTGGCCGGTCGAAGTATTAAGCAGATGGCGCCACCATAGCTCGCCCTGTCAATCCCTAGAATTGTGTCAAATTTTTGTTTTTTTTTTTTAATGGAATTTTACGCCCTGGATGCCAGCTCTTTAAGCCAAATCTCAGAAAAAGGGGCAAGATATGATGACGCCATCTATGCAAGCCTTTGACAGTTGCCAACCCCGTTCTTCTTCTGCCTAGACCTTATCCCATTTACTTGGGGTCGGCCTTCCCTGCCCTTTCTTTCCACTCCGCACGATTCAATGCCATCTTTGAGTCTAACTTTAACCTTTTAAACGCCGCGCGTATCGTGCGCGCCGCGTCATCGTAAACCTTGCTGCGTCAGTTCAATTGACGTCTTTGGTGGTCAAAAGGTTAAAGATATCAAAGGTCTCTTTGGACCGTCGTCCACCTGGTGGTGGGGGCCAACCTCGTTCTCATATCGAATTATATATATAACAGATGCAGATTCAAGAGTGGGCGAACATCACATCGTTTCTATGCGCGCTCGGTGGCGTGTGTCTACAACGGCGACCATCTACCGTCTGGTCGCACCTTCACGCACACGGTAATAATAATTTTAATTATGTATACAATTTTACAAGTTACGAAGTTAATCGCGTATTTAAGTTTTAAGATTTACCTCCGACGTTTCAAACTGATAAACAAGACCAAGTGCGGGTAGTTCGAAAAACTTGCGCGGCTAGAAGATGTTGATGTCAACTTTAGCCAGTCTTCTCCGAGACCACGGCGACAACGCTCACCTCTCTATGCAGCTGACATTGTAATGCACATTGTGTAGTGTGGCAGGGTCGCCATGTGAATGTGTGTGTAACGTACGTAGCGCATACTACAATTGGTCCTATAGGTATAGGTTGTAGCATCTTCACTCATAAAGTGGTTAAAGACGAAATATATAATGTATATTTATCATCAGATTCTAGGAAATACAACGTATTGGCGAACAGCTCACAAGAAGTCCAGTACTGCCCTGTTACACAGTAAGTTTTTTTATTAATGATTTATCTAACCATTTTCTTTTTAACGGAGTAAATAAATTAAGTAATGTTTAATTTTTCTGCATGACTTAGTCCTTTAAAATATGTGGGAAACATTAAAAAATAATTTGAAACCGCTACTTTGATTGAAGTTAAATGCGTAAAGTTTAACACAGATGGCGCTGTAGTGAAACAGTATTAGTGACTTACAAGATCTTAGAAACCTTGAACTAACTCCAATCTTACTTGTCCCCAGATTCATCGGCCAACTCCTTCGGCTCCTGCTCTGTAGCAACGAACGCTTCGGCCAACAGATCCAAAGTCACGTGAAGGAGCTAGTCGGCCACGAGATGTCGCCGGCGCTGTACCCGATACTGTTTGACCAGATTAAGGCCATTATTGACAAATTCTTTGACCAGCAGCAGCAGGTATGTTAACTATGGACTTAAACGTGTTGACACGTCACAAAACCCTTTAGCGATGCTATGACGCACCTGTTGCGTCACATAAATGCATGGCCTATGACGCTTTTAGAGAGTCACAAAGGCGTTTAGAGATGCCATAACCGTTATTAAGGTATGACATACTTTGAGCGCTGTGACATTATGTAGGCCTCCCTGAAATATTCTAAAAATAAAAGGTGCTTAAGGTGCATAATTAAAGCGCTTAACGATGCTATGACGCACTAGAGCGCATCACATACAAACCTTGAGCAAGCTATGTGATGGAATCATCGTGGCGTCCATAAAGGGTTGTAATAATAGACGGTTCAGGTAGTCGGTTAAAAGATACAAAGCCACGTGAAGGAGCTAGTCGGTACGTTATTTTTGACCTATGTATGACACACTTGTCGTGTCAATGATGAGCCCTTTCGACGTGCCATGACGCACCAGCAGGAGCAGGTATTGTAACAGTGTAACATATTATCATAACTATGACGCACTTTTGATAGCAATAATACCTTTCGATAACCCATAACGCACCTGGTGCGTCACAAATATCCTTGGCCCATGACGCTTTAATATAATTATAAATATCTATCAATGCCTTAACGCACCTAATGCATCACATAAAACTTTAGCTTAGTATATGACGCACCACATGTGTCATGGCATTATATATCGCCTCTACATTATTTGCATTATCAACGGGCCTTTAAAAATCATTATTTCAAATCCTGGAATCCGTGCTAAATATTGAACTTTGAACAGCAAATTTTCCTTAGTTATGTGTCTTCCTAAAACCAATCTTACCGCTCTACATTTAATGTCCTCTTTCGCAGGTAATGCTGACCGACATCAACACACAGTTCGTGGAACACACGATATTCATAATGAAGAGTATTTTGGATAACAAGAAGACGGGACAACCTTCTGAGCATCTCAGTACTACGTCAATAGAGGGACTCATGCTTGCTATAGTCAGGTAATACAAAAAGCATTTTAATCTTTTCCCTCCCTAACACTAAAAGAAGAAGGTCAGCTCCTGGTAGCACAGAGAAAAGTTTTTCGCAAGATCCTGGGACCTATTCAGAGAGATGACGGCACCTGGAGGATCCGGAAAAATGCCGAGATCGAGGAGTTAGTGGCCGAACCCAATATCGTCGGCGAAACGAAAGCGCACAGACTTCGCTGGTTCGGTCACCTACTCAGAATGGGAGAGGATCGGGCTGTCAAGAAGGCGTTCTTGGGACGACCGACTGGTAGCCGTCCGGTGGGTCGGCCCAGGTATCGCTGGGAAGACAGTGTGGCGGCGGATCTGCTTCAGCTTCGCGTCGGTGACTGGCAGGAAGTTGCGCAGGATCGGGACAGGTGGCACGCTCTCGTTTCGGAGGCCAAGATTCTCTTTGGATCGCTGAGCCAAAATAGTTAGTTAGTTAGTAATTTTAACCTTTTAAACAGTGGTTACAATTCATATTTGAATGGCCGCACCGCAGTTGGCCTGTGAATACTAATTTATCTATTAGAAATACAAGAACTTCCCCCAGAATACAGAAGATTCAAATTCTTTTGGTTGGAACATACGATATTTAAGAGTCTGTCTATTGAGTTGGCAACTGGTCATCAATAGTATAGTTCGTTTTTTTTAGCATTAGAAATAAGGTAAACAATCTTGATGTGTCTTTTAATTGAAAAACACATTTTAAAAATAAGTTACGGCAAATATGTAACAATTATGAATCTAATACGATCATTTATATTCTTCTGCTTTTATAAGTAATACTGATTTTTAAAAAGCGTTTTTCAATTAAAAGACATGTCAATATCGCTTACCTTCTTTCAAGTTCTTTCTAATGCTAAAAAAAACGAACTATAGTAAGGACAAGAGTTTTACAGTTTGCTCACAAGATTCGAGTAATTGTAGGGGAGTTCCGCTACAATTATATTGTTGAGTTGGCCCTATAGGCCCCGTGCATGAACTACAGGGGGCAGCATATGAGCCGTCAGATTTTTGGCGCGAGGCGTAAATGTGTCGTTTATGCTTCCGATGTAGCCCACAAGATGGCAGAACCTACTATGCATAAGAAAACGTACCGACGAGAACGGTTTCATAGCGCTAGATATATTAGATAGCACTTGCTTTGGCAATGTACATGTGCCCCATATGTTTCCGTTTCAGGCCACAAGATGGCAGACCCTCCAACGCGCACGGTCATAATAAAAGTAGTTCAGTAAGAGTTACTACGTCTCCTGTGGGAGCCGATATTATTTTAATATTGTCTTGTTACAGATACGTTCGTCATTTAGACATGACGGTGCTATCCGTGCACATCAAAACGAAGCTCTGTCAAGTTGTCGAAGCCATGATGAGGAGGAGAGACGACCTAGCCTTCAGACAGGTGAAAGCTCCTTTAACTCTTAAAACCTTAATTATGAGATTAATGTATTTAAACAAATCATCATCTTAGCATTGCCCTAGCTTATTTAATAAGGGAGTCTGGGCAACCTTATCTCATTTCGCGGGGGTAGTTTTTTTCGTCTAACCCAGAAGGGAAACTAGGTATAGTCCCCGAAAAGCAACTGGTGAATATCAAATAATGGTAAATATTTCAAACTAAGCTTCAAAAAAGTAATTGGTATCATCGCCCACACTGTTACCTGTATAGTTCGTAGCTTTGTAACAGAGCCCGGCGGCTAATCCTATTGTTTATTGTTAAGTAAAACCGCACGTGCTACTTACCAGCAAAAAAAGGGTCATACTTATTCTATTTGGCACCTGAGCGCGGGCTAGTCCAACGCTCAAAAACCCAGTGTAGGTGCGCTCTCCGATAACGCGCCTTTGTTACGCATCTCGATGACACATTTTAGACTGGTTCTGTAGCGTTCGACTCGCCAGCACTCAGTAACCGAAGTACGCAGGTTTTTATGCAGGTGGTTGTGGCACGTGGCACGAGCGGTTTTACTTAACAATAGACAATAGGATTAGCTCGGGCTCTATTAGAAACCTACGAACTATACATCGGTGGACCTTATGCCTATTGTAATACGGTTCACCGATGTACAGTTACGAGTGTTGCTTTTTGTATAGTATAAATTATCTCAGATGAATTTTTCGGGTCCGGGTGCTAATCCGTTAAACAAAAGCCTTTGTTTCTTTTAAGAGCGCTCTACAGCACGTGCCAAAGCAACTATCGTGATAGTATTAAGGTTCAAATTCATGGGACAGCTCGTTCAAAGAACAATCAGGGTGGTCTTGTTTTTGGAGATAACAAAACGTGTTATCTCCGTATGGGCTGTTTTAGGAATTTGAACCATATAAATAGAATGGTAAGTTTGCTTTTTAAACGGGCTTGTTCCCGTTACTTATGTCGGGGCTATTAGCAGTAAGTAGTGTAACCACTGCATAAAGGAATGCTTTTGTTTAACAGATTAGGGTCCGAGCCCGAAAATATCACCTGAGATAATTCATACTATACGAGCCGGGTTTTGAAACCTGCGCTTTTAAATTGCTTAGCTACCAACGCTCCATAAAATTTAAACCGCGGGTACATTTAGTTATCTTAGGGCCACGGGCACCATAACCCGGGGTTGACCGCTTAAACCTGGAGTTACCATGGTTACCGGTACAATTTGACACAGGGTTTACGGTTTAACCGGTTAACTCCGGGTTAGTGGGATGGCGCAAGTGGCGCTTACTGTCGAGTTATGAATCCCTTTACTGTAACGAGTATTTATGTTCCTCAGGAGATGAAGTTCCGCAACAAGATGGTGGAATACGTGACGGACTGGGTGCTCGGCACCAGTCACCAGATCGCGCCACCGCTGCGGGCAGACGCCTCGTCCATTTCTAGGTATTCATTGTAATGTGTATATATACATGGTGGAATACGTGACGGACTGGGTGCTCGGCACCAGTCACCAGATCGCGCCACCGCTGCGGGCAGACGCCTCGTCCATTTCGAGGTATTCATTGTAATGTGTGTATATATACATGGTGGAATACGTGACGGACTGGGTGCTCGGCACCAGTCACCAGATCGCGCCACCGCTGCGGGCAGACGCCTCGTCCATCTCCAGGTATTCATTGTAATGTGTGTATATATATATGGTGGAATACGTGACGGACTGGGTGCTTGGCACCAGTCACCAGATCGCGCCACCGCTGCGGGCAGACGCCTCGTCCATTTCGAGGTATTCATTGTAATGTGTATATATACATGGTGGAATACGTGACGGACTGGGTGCTTGGCACCAGTCACCAGATCGCGCCACCGCTGCGGGCAGACGCCTCGTCCATCTCCAGGTATTCATTGTAATGTGTATATATATATGGTGGAATACGTGGCGGACTGGGTGCTCGGCACCAGTCACCAGATCGCGCCACCGCTGCGGGCAGACGCCTCGTCCATCTCCAGGGATTCATTGTAATGTGTGTATATATATATGGTGGAATACGTGACGGACTGGGTGCTTGGCACCAGTCACCAGATCGCGCCACCGCTGCGGGCAGACGCCTCGTCCATCTCCAGGTATTCATTGTAATGTGTATATATATATGGTGGAATACGTGGCGGACTGGGTGCTTGGCACCAGTCACCAGATCGCGCCACCGCTGCGGGCAGACGCCTCGTCCATCTCCAGGTATTCATTGTAATGTGTATATATATATGGTGGAATACGTGACGGACTGGGTGCTCGGCATCAGTCACCAGGGGCCGATTGCATAACAAACTACAACTAATATTACAAGCGGAACTCCTTTTCTAATTTCACTTATTAAATAAGCTTCAGGTGAAATTAAATTATTAACGTCAAGGTTGAACGTAAAGGTCAAGGTCAAAGTTAATTTTCGATGTTGGTTTCTTATTATTTTTTTTTAACTTTATTGCACATTAAAAAAGGTACAAATGGCGGTCTTGTAGTGGTGTCCGTAGCTATGTGTGGACGGTGTACGAGCTACAACCTCTCTTCACGCAGATACTTGGTCTGCTGCAGAGAGCTGGACCAGGCGTGCATGGAGGCGGTGGCGGCGCTGCTGAAGGGGCTCCCGCTGCAGCCCGAGGAGTCCGACAGGGGGGACCTGATGGAGGCCAAGAGTCAGCTGTTTCTTAAGTGAGTGTTGTCAATTAAATTAAATATCCTCCTAAGGCCCAGCCATACAAATGAGAAATACAATATTTGCCATAGAAATTTGACCCTTCAGTGTAGGGAATGGAGTTGATTTTGCGTTGTTCAAAAACTGAACGAAACAAAGCAAAAGTAACTCTGTTCCAATCGAATATGATTTAAATTTCATTGAACTGAATAAGTACTATAGGTAGGACCTTGGGCCTTAGGAGGATATCATTTATTATCAGGCAACTAAGGCCCGTAGATACATACCTTACAAACTAACATACAAACAATAGTAAAATTTAATGTCACACAAGGCTTGGAAACCGGTTAAATTTCCAAACCGTTATCATGTACCATCACGCTCCGCGATTGTTATGCCATTTAGGGTCCTAGCAAAATTGGTTGTTCAATACTTGTGCTATGGAATGTCCAATTTAGCTAGAACCCTAAATGGCTTGACATTCCCGTGTGGTAACTGTACTTGGCGCAAAACCTTTTAATTTCGGTTCCGTTCGTAAAACCGTTACTTTTAAACCGGTTTTTAGGAGAACATTTCCATAAAGTTCTTGTCAGATTAACCGGTGTAGAACAATAAAAAACAGTTTCTTCCTATGTGGGTGTCTATGTTTACGCGGCACACAACCGGGTCGGCCGGCAGTTTCGTCGTACGTCGAATAAACCGGTTTATTTAGGTTACAATATAATTCTTAAAACGTTCGCGTCATGATTGTTCGGAGTAAAACGATATTTACCGTTATTTTTTAAACCGGTTCCGACCCTTGATATCACACCGTGACATGTGAAGGTAATAAAGTGCCTCACTAAATGTTAAATATTGTTTGAAATAGCCATGACGAAGACGAAAGCATCTATTGCATTCTCTTATACATATATATGAAGTGTTTTTTCTCCTTTTAACTGATTGAAAATGTTAATGAATGACAGAGACATGACGAAATTAAATGCGTTTTCGAATTTAATCTGTCGTTAGTCATACTAACTAAAGACAAAAAATACGGTTGAACTCAAGTAATTGTTAGTCACTCGCGCGACATGTTTCGGAGAGCCTAGGTCTCCATTTTCAAGCACTAACAGTGCATGTAAGTTCACGATGGCCTCGCGTCGCGTACTGCTGCACGTCGCTTCGCATGAGATAACCGGTTGGGGGAGGTCTTGCGATGTTGCTCTTGTGAGTTAAACCGTAGTTTTTGTTTTAAATGTGTTTTGTTTATCCGGTTTTTAGGGTTCCGTACCTCAAAAGGAAAAAAACGGAACCCTTATAGGATCAATCGTCTGTATGTCTGTCTGTCCGACCATTCCCCCCCCCCCCTTTATTTCCGAAACTACTGAGTCTAAAATTTAAAAAAAATACACAAAATAGTTCTTTATCTATAGATGACAGGAAAGCCTATTAGAAATGTGCTGTCAAGCGTGAGTCGGACTTAATTACTTAGTTTTTGATCCGACCCCTACGGGTTTTTTAAAAGACATCTCATTCACGTTACACTACAATAAAAATACATTGTTAAAAATTGAGTAATGTACGGAACCCTTGTAACGCGAGTCCGACTCGCACTTGACCGGTTTTTAATGAATGTTTAATGTTAAATTATTTTCAGATACTTCACCCTCTTCATGAATCTATTGAACGATTGCAATGAAGTGGAGATGGCAGAAGGCCCGGGCAGACTTGAGACGCTACGAAACGCTACTATACAAGCCATGTCTAACTTGCTTAGTGCCAATATAGACTCGGGGCTCATGCATAGCATAGGTAAGCTTATACATGTCTATATTTTACTTATACCTCGCTCTAACCCAAAATAACGAATTGGAGATGGCGGAAAGCCCGGGCGGACTTGAGACGCTGCGAAACGCTACCATACAGGCCATTTCAAACTTGCTTAGTGCCAATATAGACTCGGGGCTCATGCATAGCATAGGCAAAGACATATGTAACTTCGTATAAGACGAATAAAGTCTAAGGAAAAAACGTGCCTCGGAATTGAAGCAAAAGTCATTCTCGAATAGATGGCGCACACACCTTTAGCCTATCCTCGGCTAGATGGCGTGACGACACCGTTTCATATTTAACAATTTTAACACATAGATATCAGTGAATGAACATGGATCAAAATGATATAAAAATAATAAAATCATTTATCCATATATATACATTTTTTGATAACTTTATACGTTTTCATTTTGAGTTTTAGTCGTGTGTCGATAGATGGCAGTAAATTTACTGTGACTACAAAATTTACAATGACAGGACCCCTCTATACTATCTATTCTTTTTGGCATAGGTAAGCTTATACATGTCTATATTTTACTTATACCTCGCTCTTACCCAAAATAACGAATTGGAGATGGCGGAAAGCCCGGGCAGACTTGAGACGCTGCGAAACGCTACCATACAGGCCATGTCAAACTTGCTTAGTGCCAATATAGACTCGGGGCTCATGCATAGCATAGGTAAGCTTATACATGTCTATATTTTACTTATACCTCGCTCTTACCCAAAATAACGAAATGGAGATGGCGGAAGGCCCGGGCAGACTTGAGACGCTGCGAAACGCTACCATATAGGCCATGTTTAACTTGCTTAGTGCCAATATAGACTCGGGGCTCATGCATAGCATAGGCAGGCGTGGCTCACTCCGCGATTTCGTCGCTTTGCTACAGGTAGCTAAGAGTACATCCGTTCCACACCAATTTTGGGGAAAGCCATAAGCCGCGCGTAGCGCTGTCGCCACCTAGCGGCCATATCTGTACTGATCGTAACAGACGCGTTTTGTTAGAGAGTGAGTCTTCTGTACCTAGTACATTCTGTGGCATAGGTAAGTGCCATCGTCATCACCAGGGTGTATTTCCATTTGTTCCATGTGTCTATTTATTGAAAAACACTTTTGCAAAATAAGTCACGGCAAATATGTAACAATTTATTAATCATATACGATTATTTACATTATTTTTCAATCAAAAGACTCGAAATACAATTAAAAGACTCGTCAATCGTAATCATCGTCGTAATGCTAAAAAAACGAACTATAACAATAACATTTTTCTTATTCAGATCTGGGTTACCACCGGGACCTACAGACCCGAGCTGCTTTCATGGAAGTGCTGACTAAAATCCTACAGCAGGGCACAGAGTTCGACACCCTAGCGGAGACTGTCCTCGCTGACCGTTTCGAGCAGCTAGTGCAGTTGGTCACCATGATCTCTGATAAGGTAGGACTACACATTGTATCAGAGACGATACATTTCGTATTTAGACCTAGGTTACCACAACAGGACGCAGAATGCGACACCCTAGCGGAGACTGTCCTCGCTGACCGTTTCGAGCAGCTAGTGCAGTTGGTCACCATGATCTCTGATAAGGTAGGATTACACATTGTATCAGAGACGATACATTTCGTATTTAGACCTAGGTTACCACAACAGGACGCAGAATGCGACACCCTAGTGGAGACTGTCCTCGCTGACCGTTTCGAGCAGCTAGTGCAGTTGGTCACCATGATTTCTGATAAGGTAGGATTACACATTGTACCAGAGACGATAAATTCGTATTTAGACCTAGGTTACCACAACAGGACACAGAGTTCGACACCCTAGCGGAGACTGTCCTCGCTGACCGTTTCGAGCAACTAGTGCAGTTGGTTACCATGATCTCTGATAAGGTAGGACTACACATTGTACTAAAGACGATTCATTTCGTATTTAGACCTAGGTTACCACAATAGGACGCAAAATGTGACACACTAGCGGAGACTGTCCTCGCTGACCGTTTCGAGCAGCTAGTGCAGTTGGTCACCATGATCTCAGATAAGGTAGGACTACGTTATACCATTTGTACCAGAGAAGATACTGTCTTAAGATCTAGGTTACCATCGAGACCTACAAACCCGCGCTGTCTTAATTTTTTTAAATACTACGTCGGTGGCAAACAAGCATACGTGCATTTTTTTATAAGGCGTAATGTTTTGAAAAGATGTTTCCGTTCTTGCCGGTATTTGGATACTCTCCTCTAACTTAGATGGGATTTATAGTCTGACAAACACAACTTGTCAGTCAGGAAGAACCAGGAAAATTATACTCATCCCTTTCTTTTGGGTGCTAGTACTAGCGTAAGACAAAGACAGTATGATTCTCTCTGTTTGCAATGAGACAATCCCTGGCCAAACTATACCTCTAGTTGGCACTAACACACATATATTATGATCACACATGTGTGATCTTATTAATGTATGAAAACAGTACTTGTTTGCTTTAATATCTATTATAATCTTAGAGCATTTAGTAACTGGAGACGTCATGGCTGTCATTTTCTGTACGAAACAGTTTGCCGATTTTTGCGGGGGAGGGGACGTCAAATGTATTGCTATTTATACATGATTTGTACGTAACGTACAAACAGCCATGTCAGTCCATAGAGGGGTTTTTCGGTAGAGGGGTAAGCTCTTAAAGGCAACTCCAGTTATTAAATGCTCTAAGATTATATTAATTATTTACTATGTTAATAATAAATTTTGATTTGTATAATTTTATCTACCTATTAAGACATTGCATGATTAGTTTTAGCAATGCCCTGTATTTGACTTGCTAGATGTAACGTTCTTTTGTTACTTGGCCAAATAAAGAAACTTGAAACTTGAAACTATTTTGACTCCCTAAGTTTAAATCAATTTTTAACACTAAAAGTGTAACATTGTGTGTGTTTTAACATTGTAAATCACATTTTCCTCTTTTCGTTCACAGGGCGAGCTCCCCATAGCAATGGCCTTGGCAAACGTCGTCAGCACATCACAAATGGACGAGCTGGCTCGTGTGTTCGTCACCCTGTTCGACGCTAAGCATCTTCTAGCACCTCTGCTGTGGAACATCTTCTATAGAGAAGTTGAGGTGAGCAAGCAGAAATTGACTTTAAGGTTATGGCAATAGGATAGATATTGCAGTTTCACTTTGATCAACACTTCGGTCAAATTAAATTTGAACGAAAATGGACCTTATTGAGTAACTTACAAGGTAGAAGTCAATAATGTCATTAGTAACACAAATGGACGAGCTGGGTCGTGTATTCGTCACTCTGTTCGACGCCAAGCATCTTCTAGCACCTCTGCTGTGGAACATCTTCTATAGAGAAGTTGAGGTGAGCCGTATTTAAAATGTTTAATATAGAATTCAATATTCGTTACTTTACTACGTATTTACTAAGGTTCAAGTGTTAACGCCCAAGACGAAATAATTTTGATACCGTGTGACACATACTGCTTTTCACATCAACTATGAGGAAAATAAAAAAATCTTTGTGTTGACACAAATTACTATGTTTCAAAATATTATTCAAGCTAAAACAGTGTCCTAGAACAGAAAAGTGCCACTTTGATCCCCCCTAGCAGAGAGAAAAAGTGCCACTTTGATCCCTCCTAGCGGGGAAGAAAAAGCCCTTTTCCAAATAGGTGATGTGAAAAATATATTAAGGACGGGTCACTCACACGGGGGAACGGGTACACGGGAACACTCCTCGGTACGGAGTGAAACATCTCAAACGTTTTTCGACTTAAAATACGTGAGTGACCCGTTCTTAATATATTTAATAAAATGTACTTTGTTTATGTTTGGATAAAATTTGACGTAAGGTTTTTTTATTACTCAGGTGTCAGACTGTATGCAGACCCTCTTCCGCGGCAACTCGCTAGGGAGCAAAATCATGGCGTTCTGCTTCAAGATCTACGGTTACGGTTACCTGGTTTCCCTGCTGGAACCGCTGGTTACGGCGCTGCTGGAACAGGCGGACCAGCCTGATCTGAGCTTCGAGGTGGATCCTGCCAGGTGCGTGCATATTTAGCTCTTTATACATGTTATTCTTCATTTGACAAGATCTACGGTTACGGTTACCTGGTCTCCCAGCTGGAACCGCTGGTTACGGCGCTGCTGGAGCAGGCAGACCAGCCGGATCTGAGCTTCGAGGTGGATCCTGCCAGGTGCGTGCCTATTTAGCTCTTTATAAGGGTTATTCTTCATTTGACAAAATCTACGGTTACGGTTACCTGGTCTCCCTGCTGGAACCGCTGGTTACGGCGCTGCTGGAGCAGGCAGACCAGCCGGATCTGAGCTTCGAGGTGGATCCTGCCAGGTGCGTGCATCTTTAGCTCTTTATAAGGGATATTCTTCATTTGAAAAGATCTACGGTTACCTGGTTTCCCTGTTGGATTTAAGCTTCGAGGTTGATCCGGCCAGGATAATATTTTGACAATAGAACAAGCAACATTTTGAAAATCCAGGCAATTTCTTTTTTTCATAATCATATTTCTCGTTAAAAGTCGTTTAAAATGTAGCCTGCGTGACCCACGTTATAAAAACGATCGACATCTCATCAAAATCGGCTGAGTCGTTTTGACGCTACCGTGTAACACAACACGACACAAATACAGTAGAGTCCGGTTATAACGACGCTCAAGGGACCGCTGATATTACGTCGTACTAACCGGACGTCGCACTAAACGAACTGCCAATTTAAATATATTTTTTAAACAAAATAATGACATCATTTTGTATTTATTAATACATATGCGATAATCAAAGAAAAAAAAACATTTCTATTAAAATATTTATTTACGTTAGTATTACAACCCTTTGTCTTCAATGGTGAGACTTTTGTGTGTTTAGTAGAAGGTACTTTTGTAGGCAACGCGTAAGACTCATCATCCGCAAAATACTCGAATACCGTAAAATAAAAAGTCGTAATTCTTGGGAATCTAATCAAGACGACAATCAAAAAAGTCAAATACATTTCAATTTTCACTCAAGCTTTTATCGCTGACTGTGTACTTTTGTTTCAACAAGCAACTTATACTCAATTGAGTCAATTCTTACATACACAAACTCAATTAGGATGCGTTTTGTCACACAGTTACTATGGCCATATGACCTGAGTCCATCATCAGATCAGCTCGAAGGTACAGAAATATTGCATTGTCACCCAACTAAGATAATTGTGTATATGAAGTTTAAGCTCAATTGAATAATGGGATTTAGGTTTTATTTTGTTTGCAAGATTACGAAAAGTCGCATGACTATTTCATCTTGCTGCGTGCGTATAGGCAAAGGGGGGAGAGGAGTTGAGTGCGCGGGACGGAGTAAGTTTCTTACCGGTCAACAATTTATTTGTAAAAACTACGTCGCTCGTCGTTGTAACCGGACATGACGGACGAATTTTGTGTCAATTTCCGTCGTTAAAAGCGGTCGGTCGTTATAAACGGAGTCGTTCTAAACGGTTGTACTTTCATAGTAGCTTGTACTAAAACCAAACAAGTGCCTATACTTACGTCGCTATAAGCGATTGGTTGTTATAAGCGAAGTCGTACTAACCGGACTCTACTGTATACATTCATAACAGTAATTTCATGAAAGCAAAGGGCATAGTTTCATGACAGAAAGGACAATAATGGAAATTGTTTAATTACCGACGAAAATTCTGTGTTCAAATCGACACTTTTTAGGGTTCCGTACCCAAATGGTAAAACGGGACCCTATTACTAAGGCTCCGCTGTCCGTCCGTCTGTCTGTCACCAGGCTGTATCTCATGAACCGTGATAGCTGATGTTAAACACTATAGCTCTCTCAATCGAGGTTTAGGCAAATAAGTAGTAAACGTACTTACACTTTACTTGAAATACTGTTCTGGTCGATTGATAGTGCCACTGTTACCGTCTTAATCATGGGAGAGGAGCCTTAATTATGAAATACTGTAAATTTTATTGTAACTATGCTTTTAGACATTAGGCTCCCTCACATTAATTAAGTTGGAGAAGGAAGGTAATGGTATAGTAATTTGAATAAAAGAAATGGAATTAACACTTACTCTTATATTTGGCAAACCTTTTTACAACACCTTTAATTCAAGACAATTTCACTTTAACTCGATTACCACATAGATTATCACTCTTCGACCACTAGTGATGAACTGCTCTGGTTGGCGCAATGGCGGGTTTTTATATTGACAATCAACTGTCAGAAAGGGCGCCAACCGGAAGTTCATCACTAGTCGCAACATTTTAATCATGAACAATTTTCAACAGATATTGCAAGAAGTATATTATTTGACAATTTGATTTATAAATGGTCGCTTAATAATATTACAGACTGTTAAAAGTGAACTTCCATTATTGGCGCCAATAAGAACTGTCAACAATCAGAAATGGCGCCAGCCGGAAGTTCGGCTTTAAGTGAGATATCAACCAGTGGTTTTCAAATAAACATTTTAATCTAAACTGGTACACAGCAAAGTCACATTAAATAATCACGTAATTATACAGTTGTTAACAGTCGGCCATCCGATTCAGAAGTGCGACCTCGGACTTATCATTGTGCCCTCTAATTAACGATTACCTCTAAATGTACATGGAATAAATAACAATCTAATATATAATATGTATCTAATTATGAAATTAAACATTACACCAAGTAACATGTTTTGTTACATCTAGTACACCATAAATCAGTCAACCAATATTAGGCCCCATCATGACCTAAATATCATAAATCATTTTGTTGACATCAGGCCCCATTTTGTCCTGAATGTCATTAGCCATATCGTTGACAACAGGCCCCCTTTTGTCCTGAATGTCATCCATCATAGTTTTGACAACAGGCCCCCTCTGTGTCCTGAATGCCATTAATCATTTCATATTGTTGACAACAGGCCCCATTTTGTCCAGAATGTCATCCATCATAGTTTTGACAACAGGCCCCCTCTGTGTCCTGAATGCCATATATCGTATTTTAGCAACAGACCCCCTCTATGTCCTGAATGCCATATATCGTATTTCAGCAACAGATCCCGCTACGTTCTGAATACTGTAAAATAATAATTATTTAAAATAACAATAACATTCTCGAAAATAAATTGCTATATATGCAAAATAACTTCACTTCTTATTCGTCCTTACTTGGATTTCTATTGCTAAGATCAAGGTGCTACATCCTATACATAAGGTCTCTTAAGGGAGTGCGCCATAGTTTATAATAGCCCGAAAATGACTCCGCTTCATTCATGTTCATGTCAATAAACAAATATCTGTAATACTCATATTAATGTTATAGTACTGACTGGTACTCTCTCAATAAAACAATGTCATGTTCATGTCAATAAACAAATATTTGTAATACTCATGTTAATGTTATAGTACTGACTGGTACTCTCTCAATAAAACAATTTCATGTTCATGTCAATAAACAAATATCTGTAATACTCATTTAATGTTATAGTACTGACTCTCTCACTAAAACAATTTCATGTAATAAAAGATTGTAGGTACTTATTTATTTGTGTCATTATCGTTCTTATTTACCTGAACTGTTAAAAATTACCGTACCACAACGACCTTTACAAAAATGGACTGCTACTAGAAAAGTGAGCAAAGACCTTTGAATTTCAAAATCTGCACCAACGTCCTCAAAACATTATTGTCATCTCACTGCAATAAGATCGCGCCGCGCCCTAACTTGCACGCATTTACACTCTTACTAAGTGATGATATTTATACGCATAAAAACACCTAGGTACGACAAGAACAAATATGTAATGCCTTCAAAATAAGAAATAAATAAGGTCTGGTTAACTTTGTAAGTCTACAATAGTTCACCTCATCAACCCATATAGTGACCCTGCACCGGCTAAGCGTTTGAACAAGAAAATCACCCAAACTATTCAACATCGGTATTTAATCCACGTAACCTTGCTTCTTATGTTGTCAAAATAAGAAACCATAACCACACAGCCTCTGTTGCCGAAATCAGTAGATAAAAACTCAGAATGCTAGGTTATTTTTATATTTAATTGTAATGAACAATTCTATACCCCAATGATAATGTGCGATCAAAACCGGTTTCTAGGGCGAATGATTGATTCTAACCTTAGCTGGAAATGAAAACTGAAAACCCCCTTATAGATATAAGGCCGCGTTAAGATCCGTGTACTATAAACATTTCCACTCATTAATATCGTATGGAACAATAATATGGGGAAACTCGACGGATGCAGTTTTAATTATTCAATATTTAATTAGAATATCGCAGCATTACGACGTACTTTCATTATATCTTTTGAAATCATAATGTAAGTGAGAAACAATATATCTGAATTTAAATGAGTTCACGCTGAGGGTATAAACGTCCGTTCCACGCGACGACTAAGAACGGTTTCTCGCCGTATGTAATACTAATTAATTAATTAAATATTTTTAATCTCTATTATTGTGTTGTGTCATTATTCTGTGTGTGTTGATTTAAGACAGAAGTGACAACCTTCCACCTGCACAATAAAGAGGCTAAATTTGAACCCCCGACATTTCCTTCGGTGGGTCAGTACTAAAATACAATCCAACGCCAAAGTACCTTGGAGTGACCCTGGACTGCAGTCTCACTTATGCTCCGCACACTCGCAACAACCTCCTGCACAAACTGGCTGGCATCACATGAGGCAAAAGCCGACGTACTTCGTAACACTGCTCTTAGCCTAGTCTACTCAACAGCAGAATACTGCGCACCTATCTGGCTAAACAGTGCACACACAAATCAAGTAGACGTACACCTAAACCAAACCATGAGGTGCATTTCCGGAACCATCAAAAGCACTCCGGTCCAGTGGCTTCCAACCCTTAGTCATATACCGCCTTCACACTTAAGGAGACAGCAAGCGCTAGTACGTGAGGCACAGAAGATCTTGATCCATCCCAATCTAGCTGCCAGTGCTGAATTTGGAAACCCTACAACACACCGATTAAAATCTCGACATCCTCCTCACCGAACTGCAAGAAACCTAATGAAAGCAAACTTTAATATCTCGGACAAATGCGAAGAGGAATGGAACGATAAGCTCCCCCGAAAGGATTGGGAATACTGGGATTACTATCATTCCCACAGTAAAACCACCTGGCTTCTCATTGCCTAGAAAAGAATGGTGCCATCTGAACTGAACTGGCTGCGAACCGGCTGCGATCGCTCACGAGCATTCCTGCACTAATGTGGATGGATAGAGACTCCAAAGTGCGATTGCGGGGCTCCTGTGCAGGACATCGAGCACATCATTCAGTACTGCCCACTTAGCAAATACGACGGAAACCCTGCACACTTGTTTACCCTCGGCAGTGACGTAATTTAATGGATACAGAACCTTAGAATAGCTTTATAAACGACTGAACAATTAAGCCATACGAATACATAAATTGTGTTGTTTGTTATACGTAACTTATGATCGTAGATGGTCGAACTAAAAATAATTTAACTCATTTACTTTGTGTGAACATAAAAGCAGCACGAGACAAATTACTCAGTAACGATTGCGGTTGGGGTTAGTGATTTTGAAAAACACTGCTCAGCTTCATGACCCACTTTCAAACAGTTCGTACATTTCTTAATAGGTAAGGTACACTGAGTAGACAAGTGCCCCACTTGTTTTAAGTTGTAACAACACCACTTAAAAATTGATCGAGAGGTATCTTCCTGAGATTTTTCCATAGTTGTGTTTTTTCTCTACTTTACGATCAGAAACCGGCTTAATGTTACGTGCATTACGCAGATATGTATGCTAAAAGTTTATCGGGGTCATGAAACGGCGCAGCTTCGGCTCCTAATCTGATTTCGACTGGTAATCTGCCAGCTATGGCTTCGCTAACTCTATTTATTAAAGCCACCTTTGTAGAAGTCTAAAACGAGCTCGTATAGACAACATGTCACTGAGCCTCTGTCCATAATTACCTTTGGAAGGAAAAGCCGCAAGTAGTTTTGCTTGCCACTCCGTCCAAGAAAATAGGACAGATGTATCAACTGTTTTTCAGACTAGCCGTATATAGTCGCACACTCATTAACCTTATGAATCCACATGCTCATTGTTTGTTCCCTTTTTTTTTTGCTGGATCGAATTCAGGGACCGCGTTTTGCAAGTTTCCTACCTCATCTAACGAATCATTACGTCCAAACGTTTTTAGTGCATCAAGTAAGAGTTTTAAATTATTATTATCTGAATAAGAAGAGGTTGACTCACATGTTTAATCAGGTGACTTGCTCGCGAAGAGTGACTCGGCTGGTTTACCGGCTGCAGGTTGAGCCCACTCCGCTGGCTCACTCTGCTGCGCGAATGGCGGCCTACTTGGCTGCACGAGCAGCAGCTAGCTCGGCTGCACGAGCGACGGCTCGCTCGGCTGCGCGAGCGACGGCTCCTCGGCTGCGCGAGCGACGGCTCGCTCGGCTGCGCGAGCGACGGCTCGCTCGGCTGCGCGAGCGACGGCTCGCTCGGCTGCGCGAGCGACGGCTCGCTCGGCTGCGCGAGCGACGGCTCGCTAGGCTGCGCGAGCGACGGCTCGCTCGGCTGCGGGACCGGCGGCTCGCTCGGCTGCGCGAGCGACGACTCGCTCGGCTACGCAAGCGACGGCTCGCTAGGCTGTGTGAGCGACGGCTCGCTCGGCTGTGCGAGCGACGGCTCGCTGGGCTGCGCGAGCGACGGCTGGCTCGGCTGCGGTACCGGCGGCTCGGTCGGCTGGGCGGGCGACGGCTCGCTCGGCTGCGCGAGCGACGACTCGTTGGGCTGGGCGGGCGACGGCTCGCTCGGCTGCGCGAGCGACGGCTCGCTCGGCTTCGCGAGCGACGGCTCGCTCGGCTGCGCGAGCGACGGTTTGCTCGGCTGCGCGAGCGACGGCTCGCTCGGCTGCGCAAGCGACGGCTCACTTCGCTGCGCGAGCCACGGCGTGCTTGGTCAGCCGGCTACGTGACGGAGTCAGTTGTCGGGATGGTCTGCGAGACGTCGGCCGCCTCCTTTGACTTCACGACCGCCGCTCGTTGGTGGGACGTGAAGAGGAGTAGACATTTACGTATTGGTCAGGTTCCTCTGGAATTGAGCATGCATTTGCGCACAATTTATTCTTTGTAAATAAAAGGGGATTATACTTCAGCCCCGAAAAGTAGCTAGTGGTAATAACTAAAAACTTTATGTGTTTAACGTAGCTTTGATGTAGCTTAAGTAGAATATTAAAACACGTTTTTAATTTTAAACAATTTAAAGGCATGCTAACGTATTATTAGTACTTAAGTATGAACTATTACTGTATCGATGTGTTGTCAACCGACCGGCCTTTTTTTTTTATTAAAAAGAAAATAAACCTTGTAACATGAGCCTCTCATTGGATAAGCACATAGCAGGTTCGAAGAAATAATAATTAAAACTATACATTACTGTTATTTTGTAAGTAAAAAAAAAATGCCACTTTGTTCTTTGAATAATAAATCTATGCCACGCGTGTTTTGCATTATTTTATCTTCATATTACTGCATTTAATATCTCAACGTGGAATATCATCATGGACTGTGACTTCGTAAGGTAATTTAAACAACAAAAAAAAAAACTGTTCATACCCACTTCTGAGATGTTAAACACTATAGCTCTCTCAATCGAGGTTTAGGCAAATAAGTAGTAAACGTACTTACACTTTACTTGAAATACTGTTCTGGTCGATTGATAGTGCCACTGTTACCGTCTTAATCATGGGAGAGGAGCCTTAATTATGAAATACTGTAAATTTTATTGTAACTATGCTTTTAGACATTAGGCTCCCTCACATTAATTAAGTTGGAGAAGGAAGGTAATGGTATAGTAATTTGAATAAAAGAAATGGAATTAACACTTACTCTTATATTTGGCAAACCTTTTTACAACACCTTTAATTCAAGACAATTTCACTTTAACTCGATTACCACATAGATTATCACTCTTCGACCACTAGTGATGAACTGCTCTGGTTGGCGCAATGGCGGGTTTTTATATTGACAATCAACTGTCAGAAAGGGCGCCAACCGGAAGTTCATCACTAGTCGCAACATTTTAATCATGAACAATTTTCAACAGATATTGCAAGAAGTATATTATTTGACAATTTGATTTATAAATGGTCGCTTAATAATATTACAGACTGTTAAAAGTGAACTTCCATTATTGGCGCCAATAAGAACTGTCAACAATCAGAAATGGCGCCAGCCGGAAGTTCGGCTTTAAGTGAGATATCAACCAGTGGTTTTCAAATAAACATTTTAATCTAAACTGGTACACAGCAAAGTCACATTAAATAATCACGTAATTATACAGTTGTTAACACTAGAAATACTAAAAAGTACGGAACCCTCGGTGGGCGAGTCCGACTCGCACATGTCCGGTTTTTTCTACTACAGTATAATGATGTTATTGTTCCAGGCTGGACCCATCGCAGGATATAGAGGTCAACCGCTCCAACCTCATAGACCTCACCAAAGAGGTCTTCAACAGGATTATCAACTCTGCGGATAAGTTCCCTCCGCAGTTGAGGAGCATGTGCCACTGCCTCTATCAGGTCAGTCCTTAGAGCATTTAATAACTGGAATCGCCTTTAACAGCTTACCCCTCTGCCTAACACAAATGTGCAAACTTTTGTATGGACGTTTATCTGACATGGCTATTTGTATAGTACGTACAAATCATGTAGAATTAGCCATACATTTGACGTCCCGGCCCCGCAAAAATCGGCAACCTTTTGTACAGAAAATGACAGCAGAGGCCGAAAATCGAATTTCACTGGAAGCGATTTTTCAATTCGCAAAATTTACCACTTTATTTTTTCTCAATAGCTTCTTTTCCCGGAAAGATTTATAACCAATTCGCATGTTTTCCTATTATATTTGTTTTTTAATTGCTTATTCTTGATAGGCAGAAAACGCAACTTGGAAAAAAAGTGTTTCTAGAAAATAGTAGTAACACTCTGTTTTACTAGTCGTAAGGGAACGTCCACATTAGACTAGTTCACATAGTTAAAGGCGTACTGCATATACTAATGCGAATGATCTTAGAGATACAAACAAGAAAAAAAAACATGTAATAGTAGTTTGTGTTACAAGGGATCAAACTGATATATTTCCGTCAAGGGCGTACATTGAATCCTGAATGAAGCGATGGATTCTACAATAGAATTCCGAACGTAGTGAGGGATTCTAAAGTAATGAGGGATTCAAGTGTTAACGCCCAAGACGAAATAATTTTGATGCCGTGTGACACATACTGCTTTTCACATCAACTATGAGGAAAATAAAAAAATCTTAGTGTTGACACAATTATTATGTTTCAAAATATTATTCAAGCTAAAAAAAGAATGCAAAAAATAACAAAAACAGTGTCCTAGAACAGAAAAGTGCCACTTTGATCCCCCCTAGCAGGGAGGAAAAGTGCCACTTTGATCCCTCCTAGCGGGGAAGAAAAAGCCCTTTTCCGAATAGGTGATGTGAAAAGTAATTTAAATTATTTACGTAATAGCATATTAGTGCGAGCGAGATGTATAGAAAGTAAGTTACGCAGACGTTAGCGAATATGTCAATTTGACACTGCTAAAGCATTTGTGGTAGAACTACAGTATGATTTTGAATAATTTTACGGTTTAGACTCTAGGTCTCCTTTTTCAAACACTAACAGTACGAGCAGCGTTCACGACTGTTAGTGCTTGAGAAAGGAGACCTAGGCTCTCCGAAACATGTCGCGCGAGTGGCTTAAAACAAGTGAGTCTAAACCGTAAAATTATTCAATGTTAGTATGTCTCACAACAGTTTAAATTCGAGTATGATTTTCATATCAATGTATATGAATTTTGCAGGTTTTGAGCAAACGATACGCACACATACCTCAAACAAGCGTAGGTGCTGTTGGCACAGTACTATTCCTGAGATTTATCAATCCAGCCATAGGTAAGTTCATATCATTATCATATCTTGCTATATTTCTAATTAAATTTAGCTCTACACAAGTACCAGGGCCTCATGAGTTACGAGAAGGTGTCGTTGACAGCCCGCCGGGCCGCGGCGGCCGGAACGCGTACGAGTATGAAGGTATCGCGGCTGCTCGTGTATCTTAGCTGTATACTTTTGGTTTGTTTACCTATATGATTCTACTAGTTTAAAGTATTGTTTTTGTTGACTCGAAGTAACATACATTAGTGATATTTAATCAAGCTTTTCAATCTCGTACCCAATAAGGCCACTCAGCAAGCTTCGTGGCCTTAACACGGTACTCGACTGAAAAGCTTTCCATTATATCACGATTGTATAAAATACTAATATAGCAAATCCAAAACGTCTTTTATCACTCTACAAATATATTATGATACCAGTAAAGACGGATGACCCGCTTAAGAACTAACAACTGACGTGTTTTAATATTTCTTAAGAATGATTCGGTCAAGTTGTGTTCTAATGTATGGGGAAGACAAACAAATTATAGCCAGCATTCAATAAATGTAGTATGATACCTTTGGGTATGGTGCTTTACGCACACTACTGTCCCATGCCCTCCCCCTGACGCAACCCCCCCTTTTAGCATGACATATGTGTCCCGGTTGACAGTTTTTTTCAATTTTTGAGAAAAGTATTACAGTTAGGAATAAATCTTTTTTGTAAAAAAATTAATTGTACAACTTTTTACTCAGCAAAAATAATACAGTGTAATGAGTAACATCAAAAAGATTAAAAACTAAAATTAAAAACTAGGTACCTAAAATTAAAAACTACCTCAAATTAAAAACTAAACTAATCTAAATTAAAATAAATCTAAAAAAGGCCCCCACGGCATTGTGCCAAAGATGTGCCAAAATTTAATAGGGATTATTTCTTTCATTGACACTTTTTTCCTATATTGTATACTTTCCTCAAAAAATTAAAAAAACTGTCAACCGGGACATATTTCATGCTAAAAGGGGGGGTTGCGTCAGGGGGAGGGGATGGGACACTAAAAATACAAAAAAAAAAATACAAAAATTTATTGTAGGTAATACACAAAAACATTTTCAGGGGTGCTAAGATTATCCTAATTATGTACAATTGACAAAGTGTAGGTACCTCAGCTAAGAAGTATATTATATCAGGTTGCTCTGGTTCCTACACTAGGCTCAGCCTGTCTCGTAGGTAACCCAGACTCAAGTGAGTTTATACAATTGAAACTTAAAGCCAAGGAAGGGGAAATACTTACTAACAGAAATTATTTTTACATTTTTACAATAAATGAATTAAGACACAAACAATTGTAAAACTATCTTAAATTATAATAAAAAAATAAATTAACCTAGATAAAATTTAAACTTATCCATCAGCATGCGACTCAATCAAGTTAATTCTTGCTAGTGAATGTGTGTGTGTGTGTGTGTGTGTGTATATATATAAATGTATGTGTTTGTGTATGTGAAAAGAAAAAGTGGTTATTTATCAACTTTTAGAAGTTCTTCTATGTCCTCGTAGGAAAGGGAGCTGAGCCATGAAGATATTTTTTTCTGAACTTCCCTAACAGTCAATTTTTTGATGAGGATTTTAGTGTTGACTTTATTGTAGACAAACGGATGGATGAAGTTAGGCAGACGTTGAGCGAAAGCTGATACAGTTGGGGGAACTGGGACTTTGAATGTGCGTTTTTGTAGCATGCAGTCGTAGTTGGAGGACTTCAAGACTTCTCCGTGAATCCTTGACACCACACGGAGGATAAAAATACCACGAACACTGAGGACATCCAGATCGCTGTACACTAGTTTGGTAGCGTATCTAATTGGTTTTCGAAGGGAGACCTTGATGACAGCTCGTTGCGCCCTCTCCAGAGAAATCAAGTGGGTTTTGCATGCTCCGCCCCAAGCAGTCATGCAGTATGCTAGTACAGATTGGCAGATGCTAATGTAGACTGTTCTGAGCAATGATTTGTTTGCGGAGTTACGTAAAATTTTAAAAACGTAAATAAGTTTGCGTACCCGATTTGCTGTGGTTTTTATGTGCTCCTTGAAATCCAGCTTCTCGTCAATTACTACCCCAAGATATTTTACGGAAGTAGCTCTGTCGATCGGCTGGCAAGAACAGGAAGATGTTGGTGATTGCGTTCGGTTACAAGTGTGAATTTTGATACTGGGTGAAATAGTAGGAGCTGAGGATTTTGTTTTATGAAAACATATGAGTTTTGTTTTTGTAGTGTTGAGTGTAAGCAAGCTGCGTTTTAGCCAGTCAGCTACAACACCCAGCCCTCTCTCTGCGGCTTCAGCAACATTTGTCCAGCTGCGATCGTGGAAGATAATTGCCGTGTCGTCGGCATAGCAAATTATATCAGCGTTGGGTAAATTGCCTGAAGCTATGTCATTAATGTAAACATTAAATAATATAGGAGCCAATACACTACCCTGCGGGACTCCGAAAACGATTTCCATATGGTTACTTATGTCTTGGACTATCTTGACTCGCTGTGTTCGGCCTGACAGATAGCTGCTAAACCATTTCAAGGCGATCCCTCTCACTCCTAGAAGTTCTAGTTTTTTTAGTAGGATTGGGATTGAGACAGTGTCGAACGCCTTGGTTAGGTCCAGGAAGACACCGATGCAGCTTTCGTTATTGTCGAGGTATCCTGATATTAACTTTGTCATGAGTACCACTGCGTCTTCAGTCGACCTTTTTTCGCGAAAGCCAAACTGCCGATTTGAGATTATGTTATATTTTTCCAGGAAACTGACCAAGCGTTTACTGACCAATTTTTCTAGGATTTTTGAGAGAGCCCCGAGCAAAGAAATTGGTCTGTAATTGCTAGGGTTACATTTGTCCCCTGCTTTATATAGCGGTATGACCGCCGCTTCTTTCCAAATCTCAGGAAAGATACCCTCGGACAAACTAAGGTTGAAAATGTGTGTAAGGGGAGTGATAATGTAGCTTTTGATAGCCTTTAGCAGACGGTTTGTGATCCCGTCTAGACCAGGAGAGCTATCTGGTTTCAGGCTATTTATTATCGACTCAACCTCTGATTCGTTGGTTGCAATTAGGAACAGAGATTGAGGCGGAGAAACATTTGATGACATTTCACGCGCAAGGTCCTCTTGAGTTTTGTTAGTGGTTTTAAGCACATCGTTGGCCAGCCTTTCACCAACTCTTGCGAAGAACTGATTACAGTAATCGAGAGATTCGCCAACTGTACTCTTAATTTGCGTTAGTTCGGTTGGCTTTTGTACATTTTTCGTCGTGTAAGTGATATTCTTGATTGAATTCCAGAGTTTTTTTGGGTTATTCTTATTTTCTTCTAGCTCGGCTGATTCGTAGTTATATTTTAGTTTCCGTAGAAGCCCGTTGTGAAAATTTTTGTACCGGGTGTAGATTTGTTTCAGGATTTGATCATTTGGATTTTTGCGGCATTTTTGATGGAGATGATCTCTATGCCTTGAGCACCGTATAAGTCCGGGGGTCATCCAGGGCTTAATCGAAAACTTGGACCGGCTAATGGGTACATATGATGAGTGTTTGGAAATAACGTCAAGCAGCAGTCGATTAAAGGCATTAACAGCTTCTTGCAATGTGAGTGCAGAAGTAACTCCGGACCAGTCGAAGTTTCGGAGTTCATTCTCAACGCCTTCAGTATCAATTTTCTTCACAAATCGTTTGTTTTGGATTTGTTTTGACGTTTTTGTGCTTATACCTGTCACAATCAGATCGTGGTCTGTGATGTCTGATTTACAAACGACCGTTGCCGCCGGCAATCTTGCAGTGACATGAACGTGGTCCAGACAAGAATCGCCACGGGTGGGCTTGGTCACTGTTTGCTTTAAGTCTAGTTCCGCTAACATACATAGGTAGTTCGCGCATGTGCCGAGTTGTGTGATATTATCTGACAGTGTGTTTATATTTATGTCGCCTGCAACTATCACGCAGGGGGAGCGCTTTATTGACTGTACTGTAGACATAAGCGAGTTGGAAAAATTTGTGGTGTCATTGAACGATGGTGACCGATATATGCCCAGAACATCAAATCGATTTTTGACTGCCACATGTAGGCAATCGGCATCACGAAAAGTAGGCTCAGAGACTTGTGGCATCCATGATTTATTTACGTACATGACAACACCGCCGGCTTTGTTTGTAGATTTGTGTGTTCGGAACGCCTGAAATCCAACTAGCTGTGGTATAATCGATCCATCATTGAGCCAACATTCCGTCAGGACAATTACATCCAAAACCAGTTTAAGTCTTGTTAAAGATATTAAAAATTGGTCAAAGTTCTTTTGAAGGCTCCTTATATTGTAAGTTAGTACTTTCAGGTTAAATTTTTTATCAATATACAGCTCGCATGACTCTGGGCAGTCAATGACATGGCAGGGCGTATCATCCTGATCAATATCTGAAATCAAAATGTTGAAGTCACCCATTATCGTATAGTTGAAAGTCAGGATACAATCGCTTAAGAATTTGTTCCTGCCATTTACTGTCTGAGCAGCGAGCTATCGCGGTTGGATTTGGTAGAGAACATAGGAAAGTATTGTTGATCGTAGTCATAACCTTATATGAGTGTGTGGTGAGACTGATAGCATTATTCATTGTGTGCGTGTTAGTGTATCTGTAAGGTGTTTGTGTTAAAGACTGTGAAATATTAGCTATCATGCAATGAGGATAGAGAAGTGTTAGAATAATCAGAAAAATGGAACAATTACGAAGTGCGAAAATTTTCTTCGGGAACGTAGGTCGAGGCGCCGACGTCCAGGATTTGTTCGGTGGGGGCGGGTATCGCAGCAGATGTCGCTCCGAGCCATCTTTCGAGGTCTTCGGCGCTCCGAATCGGAACTTCAGGGCAGCCCTCCTTCTTACGAATGAATATACTACCATTTCTGGTCCAGCAGAACTTGTATCCGGCCTTATTAGACTGCAGCCTAGAGTCACGAAATAACTCCCGATTTTCTTTGGTGAGCCGTTCATTGAAATACAGCTTTCTTCTGGGGCCATTAATTTCGATAGCATTCGTGTCCAGGTTGCGTCTGCTTTTGGCGGTCTTTAAAAATTCGTTCCTCTTGGCGCGGCGAACAAATTTTACCACTAACGGGCGTGGAAGCCTGCCCTCCGACTCTGGTAGCTTAGTTCCCCGAGGACCAACGCGAGTTACGAAGTCCAGGTCTTCTTCAGTCAGATTAAGGCCCATTTTTATCGCAGTAGTAAGGACAATGTGTGTTTTATTTTCGTTTGGGAACTCGTTCACGCCAATTATCTCTATCTCATTGCATAATCTGTCTTGTGCTTGTGCGTTTAGCTGGTTTTCGAGCTGAGAGATTCTTTGCTTAAGAAGGTCGTTTTCAGCTTCACGTTCTTCGAGAGCTCGAATGCGGATATCCGACTGAACTAAACGATTTTCTAGGTCCGCCAAACTATCGTTACACTTATCCAACTTTGAGTTGATGTTTTGCAGATTAAGGTTCATCTTGCTCATGTCCAAACGCATCAGCTGGATCTCAGCGGTTAGGGATGAAAGCGGATCGGGTCGCGTGTCTTCTTCTACTCCTTGGTTGCTGCTGGGTTCCGGAACGAGCGCAGGTGCTGATGCGGGTTGTTTTTTCTTCAGAGTTTCAGAACTCCCGCCCGCTGGAGCTGCGGCTGCGGCTGCGGCGCTGGCCGCTGCGAGGCGGACTGGTGTGTTAGTGTTGTCTGTTTTTGGTTGCCTGCAGCAGCATTCTTGGCACTTCCATAAACCCTTGTGTTGGGTGCTCATGGCAGCAAAAGTCTTAGGGTCTATGTTTGCGCACGCTAAATCATATTTCAGCTTACATAGGGAGCATGCCAGATATTCATTTCTCTTTGGAAAGGCGCTACCGCACCCCGCACAGACACTCGTTGTAGGTGGCATTTTTATTTTGTCAATAATCGATTTGGAAACTTACAATCGATTTGAATTCGATTACTCTTTTCTGCTAGCAACACTAAAATGCACCACGAGTGAAACGGAACGCATCAGTTAAAACTGTCACTGTCAGTTGGTATTCGACATCCAATCAGCTGGAACCGGTCCCGTTACTTTTTGCCGAAAACAAACGAGTAATGTTATATTTGCGTGGTTTGAAATCTTATTCTTGTTGTAACGGCTATTGGAATAGTCTTACCGGTGTTTTCGTTTGTGATTTAGTGCCACTGTATGCTTCTTTCTTGTGGAAATTTAATAATAGGTGCCTACTTCTTCTGTAGGAAACTCGAACCACTGGAAATTTGACTTGTAAGTATTTATTTGTAATTAAAATTGATAAGAGCCCCGCTTCCACTGTTTACATGGCCAGGGTTGCCATGGTATCCTAAGCACTAGTGTGCGTAAAGGACCATACCCAAAGGTATCATACTACATTCATTGAATGTTGGCTATAATTTGTTTTTCAAAAAACATAATTTGACCGAATCAGAAGGGTAAATAGTTAAATATATTATTGAAGAGCAATTAATAAAAATAACCTAAAACGTTAGACCGTTAAGTGATCAACCCTCGCTACACGTTCGCACTCGAACTATATCAAATTTTAACCTATATTCAGGCGACTTGCACAATGCTTAAGTTTTTTTATATTTCAGTGTCACCGCAAGAGATGGGTATAGTCAGCCGTCCCGTTCCCCCGACGATCAAACGTGGTCTCATGCTAATGTCCAAGATACTGCAGAACATAGCGAACCATGTAGAGTTCTCTAAGGAACAACATATGTTGCCTTTCAATGATTTCTTGAGAGCCCACTTTGAGTTAGGACGCAAGTAAGTATATGTTTTCTATGTCACTTATGCCGGGGCCACACTAACGGGACACGCAGTTGATTATAAATATAAATAAATAAATGTTATAACGACATTCTTACACAAATTGACTAAGTCCCACGGTAAGCTCAAGAAACCTTGTGTTGTGGGTATTCAGACAACGATATATATAATATACAAATACTCAAATACATAGAAAACATCCATGACTCCGGAACAAATATCTGTGCTCGTCACACAAATAAATGCCCTTACCGGGATTTGAACCCAGGATCATTGGCTTCACAGGCAGAGTCACTACCCACTAGGCCAGACCGGTCGTCCCATTCGCGGTGTCAATTTTCATACGGCCACACTGGGATTATCGATTATTGGCGTTTCCCGACGTTTCTCGTTAGTGTGGCCCCAGCATAAGCGCCGCTTGCACCATCCCACTAACCGGGATTAACCGGTTAAACCTGGTGTTACCACGGTTGCCAGTATAATTTGACACTAGGTTAACGGTTTAACCGGTTACCCCGGATTAGTGGGATGGTGCAAGTGGCGCTAAAGCACTGTAAATTGTTACTAAAAAGCCATCAACGCATTTTGCAATGCATGCAAATATTTGGCTTTTTCCCTATTACTATTTATCTTACAGTCGCCATTAGATATATCGGAGCGGCTTAGGTGCTCACAAATATCTGAACACGCCTCTATTGTCAGGGCGTTAGAGTGCGTGTTCAGATATTTTTGAGCACCTCGGCCGCTCCGATATATCTGATGGCGACTGTATCTTGTTATAAAATTGGATATTACAAACAATATTAATTACGTATTTCAACTTTTTGATAATTCAGGTGTAAGCAAACTGCCAGCTACCCCTTAGGCGAGGTCTTTGCTCGTTGGCTCTTTTCGCTGCAAAGCGGAAAAACGCGTTATACGAGCGTAGCGCGTAGCTCGCGCTGGTAGTTAATGGGTTTAGATTCGGACCAAGCTAACCCTGGATGGCGTTTGAAATGATAAAGTTTAGCAATGTCAAATTTCTGACAAAATATGACGTATACAGGGTGGAAAGGCACGACGATCCTTCCCGGAAGTATTAGGTCGTTTAAGTGATACAGAGACTATTGGTAATGGTAAGAATCGTTAATTGAGTAAAAAATAAAAATTGCAAAAATACTACTTTTTAACTGTGGTGATAACCCTATAGCATGTGCACATGACGGCTAGATTAAGGATCTCCGTCGGGAAAGCTCGGGACTTTACACTTTTTTCCGATCGTTGACAGTATCGCAATGATGTATGAATGACGCATAAATGTCAAATAAATCAAATGCATGCAAAAATATTACAAACAATTTTATTACTTTCTTAGATAATTACTTTTTTCCAATATTTAATACTATCTTCTTTTCACATACGGTGTTCAAATGTACCTCCGTGTATTACAACGCCGCCGCAGCCCGTACCCGAGTATGTCGATGCACATGCGATATAGTGTATGCTCTTCGTCATTTATCCTCCGCAGAAAGCACCAATTAGCCTTTGTCTCATTTCGTCCGCAGTTTCACATTCCGTTTGGTTTGGTACACCATATCTTTTACACAGCCCCACAAATTTAAATAGCCACGAGCATCTAACATTTTTATTTGAAGAATATGACATTCAATAAGTATAGTTCAATGAAAATTTAATTTCAAACATCAGACGTCTTGTTTATTTCCTACCACGCAAGAAGGTTTGTTAGTTTGGTATTGAAGAAGTATTTATTCTTGATTTATTCTTAGTATTTCATTTTTGCAAGTTCATTTGGTGCAACTAACACAACCTACATGTAATTTTTTATTATTTTAAATAGTTTCCAATTATTCGAAAATAATTTTGTGAAACGTGTTAAGAAACTAAAACCTTTTTATCAGTCAAGGAAACCAGAGATATTTATTATGAAAGAGGTTGTTGTTGTTGTTATTATCATAACTACTTTATTTACAACTGAATAAATTCACATTCTATGTTCAAAGTGGCCTCCGTGCATAATAATGCAGGCTGCAGCCCGTGCGCGAGTATGTCGGTGTACCTTTGCTAATATTCGCTCTCGAACGTTTCTACGGCGCAGGCTGGCGAAAGCAATGGTTAACCTTTGCCTCATTTCTTCGGCGTTGTCACACTCCGTTTTGTACACTATATCCTTGATAGTCCCCCAAAGAAAAAA